>NC_140703.1:80450000-81062500 GCF_050655825.1 Lonchura striata | reverse complement strand
TTTTAGACAACTGCTGTTACTGAATGTGACTTCTGAAAAATGAATTCTAGTTTTGGAATGAATGCTGAGGATGCCAATAGAAATTATTATTCTTTGTCCAGAAATTTGTATATCAGAACAGTATTGCTCTGTAGTGGTATTGTCCTGGACTACAGGGATTGTTATATATTACAATATGTTGGTGGCAGCACTTTAACCATAGAATATTAATTGTTGTAATGAGAGGGAGCCTGCTGCATTCAGTTAGAACAGAACAACTGTTATTTCACTAATACTACTTTTGCATACACTTTCTTAATCTTAATAAGGTCCTCCTATCAGAGAAAGAAGCATAATAACAATAATTATGCCTGTATTTTAATTGTGCTTTTATGCCTGTGTGGCTTTCTTTTTACTTCAAAAATATACTATCTCTGTTGCAAAGATGGGTAAACTGAGGCATGCATGGGAAGTGAACTAAGTTCACTGAAGGTCTTCCAGACAAAGACAAGAACTCCTGATCTTAAAGCCGAACCTTGTCTTAAATCATATATAAAACTTATCATGAGGCATTTGTAAGTTAACAAAACAAATCCTGCACTTTAGAGATACCATTTAATATTTGTTTTTCTTCCCACAGGAACTTTTTACACCAGAATGCAAATTCAAGGAGTCTGTTTTTGAAAATTATTATGTAATCTACTCATCCATGCTCTACAGACAACAGGAGTCCGGGAGGGCTTGGTTCTTGGGGCTGAACAAAGAAGGGCAGGTCATGAAAGGAAACAGAGTGAAGAAAACAAAACCAGCAGCTCATTTTCTACCCAAGCCATTGGAAGGTGAGGCTCAGTCCGCCTCTGGCAGACTCTCCTGTACATCTCACAAGAATAGGGAATGGTTTCCAAATTGCCTGTACTGAATGTGCATGTGGGGTCAATCCCAATGCCACTCCCCAAGTTTCATGGAGCCATTTTGTGCCTCCGTGTATTGATGTTACAAAGAGCATATGTAAAAACAGTTTTCCAGGGACTAAGTGGTCATTCTACAAGAAAAGTAGTCTCCTGTGGAATAGTATTGTGCTGCTTTTAAAATGTTCCATTGTGAAAACTATTGTGAATCTTGCAGTGAGAAAATAATCCTTCCATTAGGCAGAATGAGATAATGAATATTGAACATTGGGAGTTATAAAAGGAATGGATGAAATGTCAGCATTTTAACAAAACACAAAGGTCTCGCTATAAAATAAATCATGATGTTTAATTATGCCAAGTGATGTAATGTACACAACTCATGTAAATTGGCCTTTAAACCAAGATAGGAGCAAATAACAATCACAGTAACCTTAAACACCAAAAATGATGTCCCATTCTCTGAAAATCAAATAATATCTTGAACCTTTTGTGTTATTTTATGTATTTATATATAAATACATATGTATATATTTTTATGCTGGCTTTTGCTTCTTGTCCTGATGGCACTACTTATTGTTCTAATTGCTGCACATAGCCTCAGATATTCTGCAAGTTACCTCATTTCTTGCTATCTGAAAACACACACCTGAGTAATACTTTGGTTAGCAGTCCAATTTCTTTTGATATTTAACTTAAAATTTTTGATTGAAGGATCAGTTTGTCAAATACTTTATCATAAGGAAATAATCAAATAAACTTATGTTTATTTGAAGTCAGGTTGATGCCTTTACCTGTCTTGTGAATGTTTGCAGTTGTTTCATAAGCTCTCAACAATACTAATAATTTATCTCTTGATCTTTCTATATAAAGATTTATAGGGAGGGAACTCCAATGCATTTTTTTAAAGCAATGCAAATTTTTGTGTACAAGGAAAGAAGTTACTTTTTTTAAAATGTTTGAATGATCAGACTTATCAAACTAGATTAGACAATGCTTAGAAATTACTTGATTTACATTGCTATGAAAATCATCAAATATTACAGCTCTGCTATATAATTCCTTACTTTATAGTTCCATTTCATGTCGTTCAATGTGATAATTTTGTAGGTCACAGTGTTATTTCACCAAGCTCTTTTAATTAATCGGTCAAGTGCCCTAAACACATTTATGGACCACTCTGAAGATACAGATTATAACCAACCTTATGTACTCTAGAGAAGACATTTAATTTCCATCTTTAAGAAGCTGTAAAAGGATTTAGATTGTGTCACTGGAAATGTTAGAATAAGTATTTGATTAGTTAATGATGCTATGGGGCCCTTTACATTTATTATGAAACTTCACATCATCGAAGATCAAGGTCAGTACTTTGATGCTCCAGCCTCCCACTCTAATTAGCCAAGGGATGAAGGAATTGTGCTCTGTGTGGTAGCACACACCCAGTTGGGAAATCAGTGCGATGATTAATTCCTTTGACTGCTGTGACACCTCTTTTAACATTGCTCAGATATAAATAAATGCAACTGAGTTAGGTATAAGTGGAAATATTACCTGATAGAGTGACATGGAAAATGAAATTGAATTATACAAGAGCATTAATCATTAAGGCAGCTTAATGCTTGAACTGTGTTATTGAATACATGTATTTCCCTCAAAGGATTTGAAGCGGTTAGATAGGGACTGAAGCTCAGGGGAAACTTCTAATTCCTCTAAGAATTCAGTTCATAGTGTAATTTGGAGTTTTCTGCACTTCTACATTCAGTGGAGATCAGTGGCTACTGCAAATGTTTTTGGAAATAACCCCCAAATAACTTTTGTATTCTCCATATATCCTGAACATTTCTTCAGGGCACACCTGAAGAAAAGACCATGGCCAAATTCCTCCGATTTGGGAGACTGATGTACGTGTAACTTTGTAGAACTGTATCCTAGCCTAGTCTTGCAATCTATGACTAAGAAAGGACATTTAAGTCTAGACAACTGTATTGTATAATCCCGTTTTTAATTACAATCTGTCTTAACACATTTTACTTCTAAATGCTCACATGTTTATTTAATGTTTATTTAAGGGTTGTATATACATATACATCGGTAAACACATGGACAATTTTGTGTGCCTTATGCAAAGAAAAAACACTAGTTTTTTAATTTCCAATAAGCTATAGTATCCATTAAGCAAGGGAAGAATGCAGTTTCCTACTGCATTTTAAAGTCAGATGCAGAAGAAGTGAGAATTCTGGAGGGTCAAGCAATTCTATCAGTGGTGCAAAACCAGCGTCTGTAAAATAAACAGTTTCCCTGTTATGCAAGAGGAACATAGAAAATTAATCCTATTTGAGATGAACTCTCATATGTGATACATTGCTAAAAATGCTTCTCCCTTTCTCTTCCTTCCCCTCAGTTGCCATGTATCGAGAACCATCTTTGCATGATATTGGAGAAACAGTGCCAAAGGCTGGGGTAACTCCAAGTAAAAGCACAAGTGCATCTGCAATAATGAATGGAGGCAAACCAGTGAACAAGAGCAAGACGACATAGCCAGATCCTCGCAGGTGTTGTGACTTTACTGAGTCCCAAGTACAGTTGAGTGATTTATCCTTGCCAGACTTCCCCTCGGCAGTGTTGTGGATCAGCTTGTGGCAAGTCACCAGCTTGCCCGTTCCTGTTTCTGAACTGAGTTGTTGCAAGTGGATAAATCTCAACATGTAGCTCCACCACAACGAGAAGACACCTGGATGAACCAGCTAAACTCAGACCATGGAATGCCCTACCAGATATTGGAATGCCTTTTTAATATCTTTTCTGTGACTGTGACACTTCATGTGAATGACATACTTCACAAGTACACTTGATACCTTGCCTGCTGACAATTGCCCATAATCCCTTTTTGAGTCCAGTTTCAGCAAAATCCATGTGTTTAAGTTCTATTTTGTAGCACACAAATAATCAAGTAATTTCTAGTTAGATGCTGTAAACCTGTGCTATTATGGATTTCTCTTCTTCCCTTTTTTATAAGGCTGCTCGCTCCACTGTTTGTGACCTTTTGCAGGGATTGTGTTTCTCTATAACTTAAGTGTTGCCGGTGGCTTAGTTTTGAAAGCAATCAGGGAATCAGGAAGCCTTCAAAAATCTACTATTAAAAATTATATCTATAAAGAATAGGATCATTGTCTCTGGCTTAAAATATTGATTAAATGTGAATACTCTTTAGTAACAGATACTGTGCTTCTGAGGTTGGCATTAAAATGGAGGGAAGAGCGTCAAACACAACCAATGGGGAGTTTTCTGAAACATGTGTTTGGCATCCCCCTATAGTTTCTTTTTGTGTGTGTGTTTTATACATATCACAGGCTTACTGGTAATGGTAACATTTGCCTTGCCCAGCGAGCAAGACCCACTAATTTTTGGAAAAGTGGGTCCAAAGAATTTTGTAGGCCTTGTAGGCCTGAATTAAGGCTCATTTTTCATCTACTAAATCTTCATTGTTTGAAAAACAACCACCACCGATAAAAGAATAAAAAAGTAAGACTAATCAGAATTGTGCTACCTAAATCCATTTCAAATATAATCCTTTCCTGTTTTTAAGGAACTGAACTTAATGCCATTGTTATTTTTGGCCGAATCCCACACCTACTTAGCAAAGCATGGGCAAGGGTTGTTGTTGTGTTCTTTTTTGCAGCACCAATGCAAAGGGTAGTTACAAATTATAGTTTAATATTTCTGGTGTTTTAAAAAAAAAAAAAGACGTTTTAAAACTGGACATATTACGAAACTTTATTTTTATTTTTAACTAAGCATGCAAAGTCCAGTCCTATGTATTTCACTGATATCCCAGTATGTACCTCCACCCAGCTTCCTAGGATACCATGCCCACAAAATTGCTAGATTGAAGGTGCCTTGCCTTGATCTCTATATACTGTACTTTCTCCTACATGAACCTAGAAGAAATCAAAAACATCTTAAAACTGAATCCTTGGATCATATTACCAGGAACAACATCAACCTTTGAGTTTGTCACTTGTGAACAATTAAGCCAGTGTTGTGGGGGATGAAGGCAGGTGGGGGAAAGATTCAGAGAATGCCACAGAGATGCCACTGAAGTTTTTGCACACTTAGTCACAGGCTTTCAGAAGATGAAATATATAGGTGCTCTCTGTGTGCTTAAGAAGGAATTTGTTTCTTAAAAATGGCAGCAAAGATCAAACTGAATCTCAGTATGGAAAACTGTGTGGCAACACTCTCTTGGCCTCTTGCTGTTACCTTGATATTTAAAGACAAAAAGAGGAAAACATCCGTTCCTTTTTTAGCACTGTATTTCTGGCAATTTGTTTTATCACATCTTTGTGCTGAAGTCCTTGACAGAGACTGCTGATTATTTCAAACTCCCTGTCTGCTCAGCTGAACAGTCTGATTCAGTCTGAATGAACTCTTCATACTAGTTTTCAAATGTGTTTTGTTTTTATAAGCAACATTTAGTGCACTCTTCAAGGAGGCTACTGTAAAGCTGCTAAATTCTAGAAAAACTTTTTCTTTTTTCTGTAGGTCAGACTTCTTTTTGTATGTGTGATATGAGAACAGCAAGATAATGCTTAATGTTGGGTCTTTCTAGGGAGGGAATGAGTTAAGCATGAGCCCTCTATCCATGTAGAGAAAAAAAAAACACAAACCTAATCTAAAACTGTGATAAAAATGCAAAGAAACTTTGACTTAAGACTGTGTCCTTGCCTGCTAGCACTAAATCTGTGTGAGCAGGGAAAACAACACTTTATTAAAAACTTCGGTGTGCCATTCTCATCCCATCTGGTCCAGTGGGATTTGTGCACCATCCCTGAGAAAACAAAATCAAACCAAAGCAGCTCAGATGGGAGCCAGGGCTGGTCCTGCAGTGCAGGACCCAGGAGAGGCAGCAGCCTTGGCTGCACTGCCACCCGGGCCCCAGGCCTTCTGCAGTTGTAAGAGAACATCACAGTATTTCAAGTGAGATAAAACAGCTGAAGGCTACATTCTCTCTCAGCTGATTCACCAGGAAGGAATACATGAGTTCATGTCCCATTCATCTGTCTTTTTATTCACCCAGTGTAAGAGCCTGAGGAGAGAGGGCTGGAGACCTGGCTGAGCCATGCAAGGAGGATCTGGTTCATTGCCTGATCCTATATAAACATTGTTTTCAACATTAACCTTTTCGTCCTGAGCAACTATGATCTGTGAACCAGTTTGGGAGGCTATAATTAAGGCCAGATTTATTTTATTTAAGCAGTTAGTACTTATTGGAAATACAGCTTTTTTTATTTTTTCTAATTATTGTTTTCTGGTTTTGTTTCTGTGGGCTAAATTCATATGAGCGTTTAATCCAATGAATCAATGTCCTAATTTTTTTCCTACAATCTGTTTAAACATAACAGAAATATCTTTGTGCTTTGTTTCCTCCCTTGAATTTTGTCTTGTCTCATCTGTTGCATGGGAAGAGTACAAGGATGAACTAACTGCATGTTGTAGGTTGTGTCTGTCAAAGAACTGTTGGCCACTGTTACAAATTTACATACATATATGCAAAGAGTTTGTCTGCATTGTACATTTTGTGTTGATTCTTATTTATTGTATACACAGATTCAACATTATGAATAAAACATTTATATGAAGGCATACTGGAAACCAACAAAAAAGTTTATGTAAGAAATAGACTGTGCAAAGCATCATTGCACTGGCCACAAGATGGTTAAACTTATGTAAATAGGTTGGCAAACTCAGTTCTCCCCCTTTACCATGCCAAAGAAAATTTCAGCTCCTTAATATAATACCTCTCTTGCTGTTCTCCAGGATGAGACTTCCCTCTAAAACTAATTTTGCTGTTAAGTGAAAGCTGTTTTCAATTGTCTGTTACTACTAAAGTACTGTATAGTAAACCTGATGGAATCAATTTGTATTTACAGATTGGGGTTTTTGTACTTACATGTGCAGCTGTCCGTGAATCTGCAGCGTTCCAGGTCTTTTGCATGCTTGCATTGTATTTTGTTCTTCTGGGTCTTCTCTAATCTCTGAGAGACTGTTCACACTGAAATCTAACCTCATCTTGCCATTTTATATGTTAACACTGCATAAAGTCGTTTTCTTCTCATTTTTGATCTGTATTTCAGCTACGGTTCTATTTGGCAAAATTAGACACACCTGCACAGTTTTAGAGATCCAGTTTTGAGGAGATATGAACTACTTCAATAAAGCACCATTTTGCTGTACTTCAAAAATTTTATAAATACACAAGAATCCTTATGAGATTGCTCGCATGATAGAGCCTATTGAAAGGTCTCTAGCTCCTTTTAAGTGCTTTGTAGTTCACATAACAGAGCTTTTGCTTAATTTTCTGGTTTTTTAGCCATTCTCAATTGATTTTGTAATATACTGTCATTTTCATAAATGTTGGTTCTTAATAAACTCCTCCCAGACCCTCCCCTTCACTAGATATAAAGTAAAGCAATTCACTTTGCCTATGGTATATACCTGAAACAATATATCTCTATGGGGAAAATTTTTGTCTTGGTTTAAAACTAGTTTACACAATGAGGTATGAAAGCAGACAGTTTGGACCATGCAGTAAAAGTGTACCATGATGATCCATCTGTTTATTGCTCTAAAGAATAGATTATTCAGCTACATTTCAATGGGAAGGTTCTCTTTCTTTTAAATGTCCCTTTAGATAAACATGCACTGCATTCTAAAATGTTTAACAGGGTTTTCTTTTCTGTGATGATTAATGCAAACGCTATAACTTATTTTTAAAGATGTAATAATTTTTTTGTTCAATTAATTAGTCACAGAAATATTCAACTTAGCTTTTTTCATCCCAGTATGATTTAGCTACAAAGTGGGATGTCTTTCTGCAAAGAAGCAAGGGCAATATATCAGAAAGGGACAGCAAATACATGAGTAAATGCATCCAAAGAATATAGCCAGTGGGGAAAAAAATGGATGACAAGCAGGTTAATAAATTATAGAAGTAAATCAATCCACAGGTTTTTTTACAGGTGATATTACAGATATGTTAAACACAATAGGTGTAATTCTGCAAGTTTATTATAGAAACACTGGCAAGCTTCTGGACTGTGTTCCTTCTCACATCAGAAGAAAACAAGGCTATAATATCTTCTTGTTTATAAGGTTTATCAATCTAATCAGTGAAGTGTCCCCTTTTATCCAGTTTGGTTTTGCCTTTTGCCACAGGCCTGGAATCAGGTTTTTAACAGTCACTAGCAATGAAAAATCAAGCAGTAAGTTTCACTTCCTTATGCTTCTTCCTGCATTTACAGTTTATCTATCTGGAATTCCCACCACAGGGAAGGAGATAAGGGAAAAATATAACTATTTATTAATATAGCTATTATATTCAAATATGTGGAATAATAATCTTATTCCTTCTGATTTCATTTTTCTAGAGAAGAAATGAGCCACATAACAGATATACTGGGTGTCACATCACCAGTTACCTCAGCATGAAGAGCAGGGGAAATGTTCAAGCAACATTATAGGAAACAGAAGAAAAATTGCAAAATAATTAATGTGTTCATTACATTTTTAGTAGTCTTAGTTAATACTTTAAGGTTTATAGTTATAGCACCATTTTGTTTGATAATTGCATTTAAAGGATCCATGGAGAGTAGCTGTCTTAGATATTCTGATTTTTTTTTCAATATGTAAGTTAACAAACAACTTGGATAACACTTTTTGAAATGCTATAGGTACATAACCCATCCAGTAGTCAAAAAAGTTGGAGCTAATTGGTTTAAAAAAAAAAAAAACCAAAGTAGAAATAAAAATTACTTTATACTCTTTAAGTATATAAATTTAAAATTAAAGGAAATGACAAAGTAAAATGCATCAAATATGACACTGGAACCACCTAAAGAGTTGTTCTTTTATATTTAAATGAGTACCTGAAATACCACAGCTGATCTACAGTATATATAAATGTTTTGATGCCATGAAATAAGTCAAAAGCATCTACTGACACCAGAACAGTTTTGACTATCTAGTATTTTCTTTATACAATACTAAATACAAACAGAAGGAAAGCAAGGAGAACTTAGTATCCTTCATTGTTTACACTCTGATTCAGCAGATGAATGTATATGCAAAAAAAACAGTGATAATGAGATGATTCAGGTCAGCGGTATTCATTATTCATAAATATAAATAAAAGCAACAATTTGTCCTCTCTAGACATCAGGGTTGGCAAAATGCATATATGCTAAAACTTGAGAAAATACTCCTGTTGAGCTCCATGGAGTTTTAGGGTTTTAAGTATAAAATATGAATTAAAATTTCAAGATGAATTTTACTTTGAGGATTCTTCATGCGTTATGAATTCAGCTTAGAACTCTGCCTGATACTTTGGTAATCTGATAATTGGTTTTCTATAAGAGAGTAGTTAGCAGCTTTGGGATGTATGTCTAGTTATTTATCTGCATAGCTTATGTATAAGTTGGATGTTTGGTAATGGAACTCCCTGAGAACATGGGCTTCACAAGCTTCAATTTTAGAAAGAAAGAATCCAGGTTAAGAGGAAAAAAAGTGGTAGTTAAAGAGTAAGCTATATGGAACAGAGGAATAATAAAGCAGTTAAATAAATACATTTGAAATTTTGCATTCAATTACATGTTCTGTACCATTGTATTTTCCTATTTCAAAATTGTCCTTTCTAAAAGAAAAGTAATTTCTAGACTAATAATGGAAAAACATTTTTTTTTTTTGTTAATACACATTTCCATTATTTCTGAGTCATGTACCTTTTCAAAAATCAGGACCTTGGCACCTAAACCACAATGTTAAAGTTTGGTATCTAAAAGAAGTATTTCTGAGCCATTTAATCAATTTCTTGCTCAATCACGGTTTCACAAAATGTAAACACTTTTGAAACTAAAATGTATATTTCTTTTTTTTTCTTTTTTTTTTTTTGCTCTAAAGAATTCAAGGGCTGCCAAATCTACATGTACAAAAAAAAAAAAAAAAAAAAAAAAAAGAGACTCATGTAAATAAGTTAGGGAAGTCCCAATAGTTGTGCATCGTTCATAACTCAATGTGAATTTCACACTGAGCAGCATTTCACCATTGGAAAATAAAAATAAAATTTTTGTTCATACCACTGCTTTGTTTGTATTTACTGTATTAAAACTTGAATTACTTTGTTGACATTGCCCAAACATCTTTGGCTGAGACCAAGCTACTGCATAGCACAGATGATATTTAAAGTCAATTGATGTTCAGGTTCTCCACTTCTATGAAAGCAGTTAAATTCAGTGAATTCAATGTGTGACAGGGCAATCTCTCCTGAACAGTGAATTCTAAGAGTAAAATCCTAAAAGTTACTAATATAAAAAATTTTCATTTGCTTTACAGGAGGCAGCTATAGATATATAGAACAGTACAACAGAAGTACATGTGAGTTGCAGAATACATATGCAGAATAGGCAGTCGTACTTTTATATCTTTATTAGTTTCACTCCATATGTTTCTATAGGTTATGTATTTTAAAGTATTGTAATATGTAGATTAGATAACCAACTTACTGATATATCAACCACAGAAACTAAAAGTTCTCCTGTGGAAAATGTTCCATTCAAATATTTCAGGTCTTCAGTCTACAAGTTTCACATGATTTGACCTCAGTTACACAATAATTTGACCAAATAAAATTTTTTTACTATTTTTATAGGCTTCTTTACAGTTTTTTTTCAATTTATGAGTTGGTTCATAATCAGGATTGTTGGAAAGAAAAAATGGGCCAAATAATATGGTATTTTTCAAATACCATAAAACAAATCAAACTAATTATTTGACAATATTCCAGTAGTGTTACTCTTCTACAGGTGAATTGTTGCATACTGACAAGGAGAAATGACAAACAAGTAAATCATGTTAAAATAAGGATCTTTTTATACCTTTGCCTCAGGTTGCTCAAAGAAATAGTCATTATAGGTATAATATCGGTTCCACTGAATTTACAAAAAATCTCTGGAGAAGTTCCATAGGGCCAGTATTTTATGAATTCACCCTCTAGATCTTGGGCTGTCGTGCTCCTTGTTTAGTTTTCTGATGCATTTCTTTAAGGAGCAGATCCTCAAATGTGTTTTAAGATATTTACAACCATGTAGGTGTGCGTTCATGCATACCCACACCCAGACACTTAGGAAATTAAATGTCCTAGCAGCCTAAAGAAAAACAAACAAAAAAACACTTCCTCAATCTTTGACATCCTTCATTAAGGGTATTCTCTCCCCAGCCAGATTTCACAAGCATTTCCATTCCATCCTTCCCAGCACTCACAGTTTCCACAGCTACAAATACCGTTACCTAGAATAGAATGAATAAAGGGCAATTATCATAATTGAAATATACTACATCAAAATGTGTTCTATGAGAAGTAAAAACTATGCTAAAGTAGATGCACTGTTCCTTCACTGTCCCCTTTTTTTCTTTGGAAGGAAGCAATTACTGAACCATTCATTGCATAAGAAGCCACCCCACACCTATACTTAAATGGCATTAATAGCATGTTCTCAACAATTCCATCAACAATATTGCAAATATTGAAACAGTATATGGTGAAGTGTAATTGTGTACACCAGTGTTTTTACCCAGCTGGTGAGGTTAAGTGTTCACACTGTGCCTCCAGGTACAAAGAAAAACAAGATTAACTATTATTCATAAAGAAAAAGCCATTAAAAGCTATCAACAGAATAGCAATTAAACTATGGCTTTGAGCATGAAAATCTTTCAACCTAAAATCTCAGAAGTGCTAGACAAATAAATCCTATCTCAAACTCTCTATTAAGTGAAAAATGTCCTGGCCCTATTTTGCAGCAGTGGAACAACTGAGACCCATCTATTAATTTTATTTAAAATTTTTTTATGACCCTTGGATGCTCAGTTTGAGGCCTCCTCTTCCTTCTGACTTTATGAAGATCCATGATGAGGCATTAGAGCTACAGATAAGGCTCTTGTTCCTGCTATGCTAGTTGCTTCCAGAAAATGACCCTTGCTGACAGGTCTAGCTGGAAGACACAATTTACTAGTGTAAGCCTTCCCACTCTCACTCTAATTGGCTTGCAGAGTTCTTCCACATCTAATAATTGCTCAGCAAAGATTTTCTAAAATTAAGATTTGTAACAGGAAGCAACCAGTGAGTTAATTTAGTAATTCCCATGCTGCTTCTTGTCACTATTCTTGTCACAAGGGTTTGTTGGCAGCCTGCCCACTTCTATCAACATCTGCCACCTGCATATTCAGACAATGTTAAGGTGAAGCTGCTTGAATCATTTACCCTCACATCATAAGAAAAGCTATCAGCTATTCCAGCCTCCCACCAAAAGTTGTCTGATTGCTAGGAAGCTCTGTTAATCTACACAACTATGCTCCCAAACACCAGTGAATTTTGTCTGCGACTTAAATGCATTACACACATGGAATGTCCAGTAAAAGAACAAAGGCTAAGGAAACCTCATGATCATAATGCTGACATTGTGTTCTTTGCCAAAAAACAGTAACTTGTAGTGTATTACAGAGAGAATTGTTAATGGATTCCATAGCTAGCTTATTTACTTAAATTCATACTCAGGCTTTTAACTGTTGTTTTGAGACCTTAAGGTGATCATTGCGCTGCATGAAGAAACAATTATAGCAGGTTTGAATAACCAGCAAATGTGCTTCTTCCATCAGTGGGGAAAGGAGAAGCTGGGCTTTGTCTAACATAATTCCCATCAACTCTGTTTCCTGAAGCAATTAAGTGTTAGCCTGTACTGCACCTGTGCAAATGAGACCATCGTGTTTGTCACAGTCTCTGTCATCGCATTCACAGAAATCACCCGAAATGTACCATTCCTGGGGTGAACAGATGCACTTTCCACAGTGGCAGGAGCCTGAAATCACAAAAATTATTACTCACAGTCAAAGAGTACTGGCACATTCAGACTAGGAAATGACAACCCGAGTCACACACATGCACACATACGCACATGAGCATGTGCACAAAATTGCTGCCTAAGAGGCTGTTGCATAAAAGAAAATAATCAACTAAAAGCCTTTTGAATGAAAGGATTCTTTTGGCATGAGTTAGAGTATGATGGGATGTTACTGCTAATAGCTTTCTAATAGCTTTGATCCTGCTATTTCAATTAATCAGGACTCACATTTTGAAGCTTTGTTTTGGTTTCAGAGATCTACAATCAGGGCTTCTCTTCCCAGTAACTTCTATTTTTGTTTTCTTTTCTTTTTTTTTTTTCTGTTGGACTAGCAAAGCTCAGATTGTTCCCTACCTATTGTTACTGATGGTAGTAAAACAACATCCAGGAAGAAAATAGTCCTCCTCATCTAAAGCTTTTAGGAGTGAGCTCACAAAAGACTTAACAGTGCCCAAGACTAACATCTATAGACACCCAAAATCCTCATCACTGCAAATGAAGCTTCTCCACCTCCCATGGACTTACTGAACATTTGCTCTAGGTCCAAAAGAGTTTGTGCACATAATGGCAGCTCAGCCACTGGCTCGTTCCTGCAGTGTGCCCAAACGCCTCTTTTTGGGAGAAGCTGCTCTCCTTCTCCTCAAGGACATCAGGCCACACCCTCACAGGCAAAGCAGGGACTGTGTGGTCAAATTCAGGTGATGCCATAACCCACAGGGCACCAGAAACCTCCCTTGAAGAGAAGGCTCCAAGTCATTCTTAGCCGCAGGCTCTGAATTGTGGAAAGTGACAGGTACCTCTGGACAATCATATGTCAGGAAGCCTCTACCCTGAGAAGTGTGTGGGAGAAGCTTTTCTGCACCTAGAAATGCCACAAGCAGATGATAATTCCTCCTGAATGATTCCAGTACCTGGCTGAAGAGACTTGGCTTTTACAGATCTCATCTTCAGCAGCCTGGCCCTTTGCAGATTTCAGACATGTAAACACTGAAGTGGGGATCTTACTAACTGCTAAACAAAAATCCTTTTGATTAATGTTAAATCAGTGTTAAAAAAAAATCAAAAACCCTGATAAATTATAGCAAAGAATATGTGCAAAATTTTCAACTATGAGGGGCTTAAAAAAATCTCACCAAAGAAGCTTTGATAGAAGATGCTTTTAGATGAGTTAAATTCCCTTGAAAATCCTAGCCTCCTACAATATTTCCAGAATCATTCTATTAAAAAGTCACCAATGTGTTGAATGCATTATTAAAGAAAAAATACATAGAAGGAAGCTTGGTTATGTGAGAATATAACCTAAATAGAATTCATGGGTTACTCAACAGGGCCTGAGCCAAAGCCTATAAAATCGTGCTATTCCATCTTTCCAGTTCTTTCAGTGACCTCTGAATAAAAATCCATAGTAACAATCCTAATACACTTAAAGAAAAAAAGTTGCATCTGTTGATATAAACCAATTTTCCATTTCTTTTCCCATAAATAATCAAGCTTAATTCTTGACAACTTCAGAACAGCCTCAGCAGAGTATCTAATTTGTAATTAAATATGTAATTTAATGCTTATTTTAAATTCATAAAAATTAACACATTGCTTAATTTTAGGGAAATTCTTTAACTTGTAACATATGGAACATGTAAATATATTCAGGAAGAGCTAGTGATTAGAATTTTTGAGGATGGAAGTATTTGATTAAGCATCTACTTTTTCTGTGTGTTCTGAGTATTGCTTACAGGGCTACTGGCATAGAAAATATTGATATTCCCTACAAGGATCTAAAATGCTGTTTTATAAGGAGGCAATGGAGGATAGCTGACATATCACAGGGTTGTTCTATATGAGGTACACTATGAGATACTTGAGGGTAATTTAAAACAAACAACTCTATTTATACAAACTGAAAGGTACTGACATCTAAAAATAATGAGTAATAGTATGAGGATTTTAGTGAAATTACAGCAGTTATTAAGAGTATTACACTGTAAGAAGCCTGAAGTGATTCTACATCAGCGAGCACTGATCCTGCTACTGAGGGATGCCCACAATGTTTAAAACTGCTTTGCAGAAGATACAGCAAATTTAACACCAAGTCAAGCAAGGAAGATAAGGTTCCAAAATGCAAAATCTGTTATGGAAATGAATGTATCAAGACTTTTCCCTGAACAGGGCATGCTGCTCTGGGAGGCTCCTCAGTTTAATTGCGTCTAATGAGTTGCAGGGTGTTTCCTGGGATCCCAGCCAGATCCTCTCGGATGGGATTTGGCTCATTACCTTGCCCACATCCTGCACCGTTACAGTCACCATGTACAGCCCTATCTGTACTTCCAGGGAGGCAGCAGCGTGGTGGGTGTTGCTGTTTTCCTTGGGAAGAGCTTTTGCTACAGGTGGTACATTCAGCTTGCCAAGATTCTGAAAACAGCCTAGGAATGTGGATGGCCAACTTTGCTTATATTAGCAGAGTGCAATTTTCTGATAGTGTTCAGCAGTCATCTGCTGAAAACCAGGACTCTTCACAATCTATTAAAACCTACATACAGAAACTCAAGCTATCCTCACTCCATTTTAGCACTTGCATATCATGGTTAGGTTTCCAACAAAAAAGGAAAAGCCACCATTAATGCACAGGTTTAAAAATCCCTTTTATTTGACCAGTAATCATTACTTTTTTTCTCACTGTAATGAATTAGAAAGAAAATTTTGTCATTTTGGTTCCTAGATAGTGCTTCACTATCTATGACCAGCGTTTTAAACTAAGAATATCCAGTAAGACATGATTTCCAGACACATATCTTAGCATCAAGAATAGATTAAAAGAAAATAAAGGGGAAAAAAAACCATAGCAGCAAAATTTGTAAGACTGTCTTTGCCTGTGATCCCCATCCTACTCAGAGAAAAGGCATAAGATTGTAGCCTTCTTCTTGGATGCTTACTGGCCACACACTACTGAAAATGTCTTATGGAGGTGATTTCTCTAATGTTTGCTCAATATTTAAAAAAAAAAAAAATCCCACATTTCTGTGATGAATTTATGGTCACAGAATCACAGAATGGGTCAGTTTGGAAAGGACAGCACTAGAGCACATTGCAGGCTGCTACAGATTATGGAAGTGACCATATTTCAAACCTCACCCTGGCAGCATAGCCAGTAGAGGTAAAAAATCCTTGATATCTCTACAAATTCCTACTTCCAAAGCCTCAAAGTAAATGGTACCCTTGAAACACATGCTCAAAGCTAATTGGTCTCACAGTAAGACCCACAGGCTGCAATAAATAGCTCTCAGCCATCCTTAGCAAAAGATAGCAGATAATATGAATATTTTAAAAATCAACATAATTTTTCATGTTTATACTTATACAGAATCTTACATAGTGCATTTTATTGATACCAAGCATATTCCTTCACCTTCATAGTTTATATAAAAATCTCAGTGAGGCACACATTAAGAGGAAAAAAGTTAACTTCTGCAGTAAAAAAGAGTAATTTCCATTTCTCATTTCTGTAAGTCACTCACTCTTAACATATACTAATTTAAAGACAGTCCCATCTGGGAAAAAAATAGAGAAACAGTGCAACTTTCTCATTTTTTATGACAGTGCATCACCTTGAAGGAGGAAAAGCCCCAAAACAAAATTAAATGGTGCAATAGGGAGAGTTCTGGTAAGTGATAATACAGATAGATGAAGCCTGGGCTGGAAATCCCATTTAAATTTCCTCTGCACTGAAATAAAAGTTACCAAAGGGAAAACTGGAAATCTGCCTGATGCAGAGGGTTCCTAACTGGTTTTTCCAGCTGGCAGACTTCTTTCCTGTCTATGCAAGGGACATACAAATATAGGAAATGACACACAGAGTCTGGATTGAGTGTATTCTAGCCTCCAACCAGTCTCTTTTTTGTCTATCCTTTTTTAGACATATTATATACAAAAATAGGCAATTTGCACTATGTGGGAGCTAAAAAGCCCTCTTTCCATTAATGCAATTTCCTAGCCTGAAAGACTGCAAGGTAAGAACCTCAGAGAATAATTTCAGATAATTATCAAGATTTTCTAACTTTTATTCTTCCCTGCGGTAATTTTTTAAAGCTGAACTGAAGCTGATGCAACCAGCTGAATGAAAATTAGTAAATGAGAAAGTTTGTAGAATTCAATTCTGGGTGTTGCATACATCTACTTTTCTCTTACAGCTGTTTTGGGAAGTAGAGGGATTAAAGGCACCAAATTGCTTTTAAACACTTTCCCCCACATACTGTTGTCCAATATATTATGTTTGCCATCTTCCCCACTGGAGTGTTACTGTGGGTAGTGCCCTTTTCCCCCAAAGTGGAAGGAGCACTAACTGTTTATAATGTACAGCTGTTCCACACAGACCATCAGCTAAAGACATACAGGAAATTATATGCTACTAACAAATTGCATAGGAGAGCAACACTGCTGAATGTGTTCGGCTGGGGTGGGTGTCAGACAAAATGGATGTAAGTGCATTACAGAGCATCCTTTAACATCCTTTTAATAATGAGTGCCTTTGAAAGAGAGGGTTACTGAACAACAACCTCCCGCCATGCACATTAGTCTTCCAGAACGTGATTATTTTCCTCTGTCAGGCACTGGCACAGGGGAGCTCAGCTGGCAGATCTTACCCTTCCCGGAGCACAATATGCCATCCGCTGACTCGCAGAGACTTCTGCTCTCCTCCTCCGTCATGTTGCACTTCCTTGAGTGCTGGCACAACTTCCCAAACCACCCATCCTGGCAAATGCACCGGCCACATGAGCAGATACCATGGCCTGTAATGAAACCAAGGTTGGTTATGAGCAAGACAAGATGAAAGCTGTCTCTGTGGTCACAGAAGTCTATGACTGTAGTCACACCTTCAGACCTCTTCAGTATGAAGTGTGTGCTATGGGATAGACAGACTGACACGTGGACAGCACAGCTTCCCAGCAAAATGGCCTTCTCCAGTTCTCTCCTTCTTCTATTAAAAAGGGTGCCCTAATGATGTGCAGAAAACAAGGGAGGGATAGGTCAAAGAAACTCTAGAACATGGGTGAGAAATAGATACTAGAAGCCATAATTCATGCTTTAAAGAAGGTAGGGGAAAGATAACATAGAATTTTTAAAAATTATTTGTAAAAATGTTAATAAAAATTGAAAATATGTTGAATAATAAACTGAGTAGAAAATTTGGCCAGGAAGAAGGGAAAAGTGCCAACAAATATAGACAAGAATATAGGAATGGAGAACAGAAATCAAAGAAGTAAGAAATGTCTCCCAGCTAGAATTACATTTTTCAGTTTTGAATAATATTTCTGCATCAGAGACAATAATTCCTTAGCTAATTAGTTACCTGTGAAGCAAATTATTTGTACCAGCGACTTTTGTCTTATCCTATCTTCTATGTAGGGCAAGGCAGTAGAAATGAAAGGACTGAGATAATTTGGGAGCATGGACTGGGAAGAAGGGGACAAGCAGTAGGAGTATCTGGAAAAGCATGAAACTGTAGGATGCAGGGAAGCAAACCAGCAATTTTGTTTTTCTGATTAGTGGATTTCTCATGAGCCTCCAGTGCAACTTGATTTAGTAAACTTGGAGGAAAGACTGGTAGAAGGCCAGAGGAAAAACAAACCTGTTAGTTGTTGAAGGTGAAATTCATTCAAGTTTATTGATAGAAAAATACTTTATAAATTTTAATAACAAAAACAGTGGGGGCTCCAAAGTCTTAGAGCTGTAATTTCCAGCATCTAAAAAGTCAAAATATGTTTTGTATTCTACACTCTGTATTGATATTTGGGGTTTTTTAATCATATTATATTATTGATGCCTATTATATTTTTTATTATATTTATCGTATTAAAAGCTCAGTTAATGACAACACAGTCTAATTATGACAGTATTTCTACCCATTTCTAAAAATCAATAACTAGCAATGATAGAAGTTTGATGCTACTTGAACTTTTGTGTCAGACTGGAAAACAAGAACAACTATATGACAACTGAGGTGATTACAAGAGGTAGAAAACAAGCATATATAATTTCCCATATGCCTCTTCCAGATAAATGTCATGCAGTTGTCTATATGAACAAAAATTAAGCTTCTGTCAGAGCATTTTTATTTGCCTTATTTTTTTTTAGTTAGTAACACAGAGATTAGAACTCAGGTTAGCTCAGCTAACTAAGAACAAAATACACAACTAGATGTCACTGCTGGAAAATTATTTCTGAAGATACAAACATCTCTATTCTTTTAGCAGTGAATATTATGACATCCATGGCAATTTCAATGAGAAAATAATTTTAAAGCTTTTTTTTTTGTAGTCATTATGTGTTACTGAATGAAGAGGCTGATCATGTCTGTAAATACTTTACACAAGTCAAATAAAAAGGTAATGAATAATCTATAAATTTACAGCAAACAGACCTTGCAGTTTGCCACATAAAATTTGACTTGCACTTTACTCTAAAGACAATTTCTCTCCTCATTTATGCCATATAAACCCTCAAAGCATAAAGAATTCTTTTGTCTCAAATAATCCATTAAAAAAAAAATAATATTTGTTCCTATCTGACACCAGCTTAGGCAGCTGCAGCTTTTTGAATGCTTCATCCATTGAGGTGGCAAGTGCACAAGTGTTCAGCCCACTGCTTGTTAATGTTAAGCTATCTCATGTGAGTGTGGTGGCCCGAAAGCAGCTGCTTTATGTGGTCTAATTGTGAATATCCTCTTTGCAAATCACAGAAGAAAGGGGTAATCTGAATAGTTAAATCAGTATTTTTCATAATGTTAAGCAATTAATTTTGGCTGGACTTCTTCAATTAGAGATTTTTCTTTACCCTTAACGATACAGATTAAGCAGATATACTGAGAAGTGTTGGTCTATCAATATTTCAGACCTAACAGAAAACAGTTAAAATTACAAACAAATTGCATTGCAAATGCTTATTCATAAAAAGCTATGTTAATAAACTTAATAAAAAATGTTTTAAGAATTAATCTCAAATAATAAATACTTTGATGTGGGAGAGGCAAAGACAAAAAAGATGGTGTCAAATACTCCGTCATTTTGCTTAGAATTACAACTCAACCACAACATTTAAATGTGAAACATGAATTCAGCAAAAAAGCAAGCTGCAGCAGATTGCTCTCAAAGGCTTCTTATAACCCAAATCAACCTTAACCAAACTGGGCACCATGATGAATTATTTCTTGCCATGCCTGGAATTGAAATTGTGCTGCTGTAGGAAATTTCAGTTTAGGATTACTCATACAGCTGTTGTCAGTGTTCCCCAAAAACCTTCAGGATCATTTTGTAATACAAAAGGCACAACTACAGGGAAGCACCAGCACAATGAAAAAGATGAAGTAATCATTACAGAGGAAGCTGGTTCTTATTTACAGACTATTACAAACAGATGATGCTCCTGAAGGCCAAACTGAAGCCCGACCCAAGCAAAATGTGGCACCTCAGGAACAGAAGTTTCTCAAACTAACACAATACAATACAATACAATGTGTTTTAAATGGATGAAAAATAAAAAAAGTTTTAAAAGCGTAATAAGAATATGAAAAATTGCAGCATAACACAGGATCCCTGATATAGAACACCACAGAAAATGAAACAAATATTTGTCTCTGTATTTAAATAGAAACAGGATTTCCATTTTTATTTTTTCTTCTAAATCACAGGACTCTCCATTGTTTTATTAACAGAAGAGAATATTAAACCACATATATCTGCAAGAAATATCTCCAGGTGAGCAGGCTTCATTACCCTGCCCAAATATGCTAAACGAGCTGCTAAAAATGTTCTTGGAACAGTGATTTTTATTTTTTGTTGTATAGCAGAAGACCAGAACAGTTCTAACAACTGCAGCTGGAGAAACCTAATATAAATGTGAATTAAAATACTGACTGTCTTATTATATTTTCAAAGTAGGTCAGTTAGTCTTGTCTAAGTCTAATGAAGGTGGACTGCGGCTCCAATCTGAGTAACACAACAGTCAGGCAGTTCAGTAGCACCTTCAAGTGAAACACTGCAGCAAAAAGGGACAATGTCATTCTCACATCTACCTACCTGGAGAAAAGCGAGGAGGAACAAAATTAGAGCATTGATGAGATGGTGTTAAAGTCCTGCAACTCTGTGATATCCATGTTTGAAGAGATTTTTTGTAAAACTTGCAAGGGTACTAAAAAGCTCTGAGGAATTCAGAGGGTATCAGAACAGGTATTCTCAAACTACCAGAAAAAGGCAAAGCAAGAGAGAAAACTTGATACAGACAAAATCATGTAAGAAATGAACCAGCATTTCAAACAAGGGTGATGACTACTGGAACAAACTTTCAAGTGATGCTGGCATGGGCTACACATGTCTTAATAATTCTGAGAGCATGTCCTGCTCAGAGACAGGCTTTTTCTACATAAAGTGCACAGAATTCAATGTAGAGGAAGAATGGGAATAGTGCAATTGCTATTTATAGCCTACTAAAAGAATTTCGATGGAAAAGCCCCTTTTGGAGTCACAAAATTAATATCTATTAATCAACTTAAATGTTAATGTACTAGCAATTCCTTTACTGCTTATTTGAGCAGAAAGATTAAATTAAAATGCTTTTTGCAAACCTGAATCATATTTCATGCTATCTGAAAAGCTAAACAAAGTTCTCTGTGCATCTATGTAAAGTGTTACCTTTTCATACAGATACACAAATGTCTGGGTGACCAGGACATTAATCTGTAGTGCATTTTAAAAAAATCAGAAGAAAATTAATTTAATACAGAATATGGAATGCCATTATATATATATAGAGTATATCTATCTAGTATAATCACTATCTATATATAGTACTGATTTCTGCAGCAATTATATGTTCTTCAGATTCCTCTATCAAAAGAATATGGTCCCTCCTCTAAACACTTCTTGTTAGAACAGATGAAAGAGTGGTTGGGTAGAATATAAGCTTTTATTTTAACATGTTTGGAAACTCAGAAAAATTAGAGGTTCAATTCAGATGCCCTGTGGCATTGGACATGCCCTAAGGCATCAAGGACATCCTCATGATGGCAGCAGCCAGGCAGGCACTCCTGTGTCCTTGTGGAGCCAAGCTGGGGTCAGGCAAGGGTAGTCTTGGGAATCACAGGTGATAAAAACTGCTTTAACTTGGGTGGCTGAAGAATTTGAAACTATGTGCCAACTACAATTGGAGAAGCCATGGTAGACTCAGGAGTTGTATTTATGAATTCTCAGACCAGTCAGTGACAAAACCTGTCTTTCTTTGGAGATTGACAGATATTATTTGCCCTTCCTAATTTATTTTTTACATATGTTAGAGAGTTCCACAAATGTCTTATATACTTCTGTTTCTGTGGATCAACATTAGTGCAAGAAGTGAGAAAATTGTCTGACAGCAACTGTACCATACTTAGCTTTGCTTAATGAAGCATATAATTAATCATAGCTCTCTCATTTCTATGGTTATGGTCTTATTGGTCCTCAAAAGAACACGTTACCTGAAAATATCATGCTTCTGCTTCACTAAACAGATGACAAAAATAAATGTCATTCATGATTTCTGCAGCCTGGAGTTAGAACTTTCATAAAAAAGAAAGCTTTTACATTTCCTGTAAAATACTTATATTAAAAAAAAAAAAAAAAAAAAAGGCAATACTTCCTCTGAAGCCAATTTTTTAGCTTGGCTGGATAGTAATGAAAATTTTATATTCAAAGGAACATAGCAATTAGGGGCAACTTATACTAGACTTTTGAGAGGGAGATTTACCATTGCACATCCTGGTAATGACTGTGCAATATTAGAATCCATCACTATAAGAATGTGATATGGAAGTTTCTGTCTCAGTTTTAAAGGTTTAAATCATTGGAAAGCTGGGAATTGTAGCTTAAGGTATACATATACCTTACAAACTCCAGATTTTCCCTTGTTCTCTGGTGATTCATAGAGAATAACATTGGAAATCTTAATACTGGTGCAAATAATGCATGAATGAAAATTAGTAAGTAAGCACCAGAAGAAATCCCAGAATGAGGTCAAATGCACTGATAAATGAAAACACAGTCACAGGATATACACTGATAAACAACCCATTCACTAAGAAATGTATTATTTTGTCAAAATCAGAAGTTTTATCAAACTCTTATAAAACAACAATATGATGAAGGTCATGATGACTTATTGACAGAAGTGTGTATGCTCAACAACAAAAGCTGTCAATGCAGACACAGAAAATAACTTGTGTCATTCTTTTCTTCATAATCTCAACAAGAACAGCATGTCAGAAACAAAGAATGTCAAGAATTAAGGATGTCAAAAATTGGGAAGCACAGACAACAGGTACCAGATTTGCCTCAAGTTTACAGAGATTAAAGTAATAAAAATTGTGAGTCAAAAAGATCACCCTAATTTTTGGGCACTAAATACATAAAAGACGTATTTAAAGACCAGTTTGTTATTGTCAGTCAAGAAGAAATAAAAAGACCTACCAAAAACTTGATGGGTGGCATCTCTTGTCCATGTTCTGTGTTGCACACAAGGAATCCTGACCAAGCTATACATGAAGACACTTGGATTCTTGTATTTGGGCATGAGAATGCAATAAGATGAAATCAACAAAATATGTGTCTGAGTGGTGAAAATTAATTTACCAGTGGATTTCCTAAAAAAATACTAACTTCCCCTCCCATAAAATCTCTAGCAGAGTTTTTGCTGCACTATTTTCTTACACTTAGAGAAGAGAGAGGTCTGAAGGCAAATCTGAGTAAGGAGGAAAATAAAAACTATCTCAGCATTCGCTCCAAGTGAACTCCTCCAGCTTCTAGAAGCCTTTTTAGTATAACCAGAATTTCAAACTAATGATAACTAATGGTGAAAGGCAAACAAAAAAGATAATCTGCATTTACTCTTTGATGTGGCATGACACACCTAGATTCCCTACAGCATTAGGATTGCATTTTGGTGAGGATTGTATTTGTATGTGCTCTGACCAAAACAATTAGTTAAAAAGTGATCAAAGTGGAATTGCTCATTTGAAAATAAAGAAATCAGACTTAAAGTATTCCACTGCCATAAGTGACAAAGAACAGGTTAACTGAAATGATTGGTCTTAGTTGTTTCTTAGTGTTAAAGACAGTGCAAATATTTATGAACAAACATTAAAAGGCCTTATCAAAACTAATGTTCTTGTTGATGGCCCGCTATTTGAAGCACAGAATGATATATTGATGTAATACAAAATGGGTACATCCATAGAAATATGTAAGAGTCTTGTTATGAGTTAACTGTTACAAGTTTGCCTGCCCTCAATCCTGAAAGAGAAAAAAATTGTAATGGACAACAGTAGGCCCAGTGAGGTGGAGTAGCCAATGATGAAATCACTGTAAAACATGACTGGACACAGAAAGGAAACAAATACCACCTGAAAGCTTAGGACACACCTGAACAGTAGGGAAGGGCCATTAGGCAGAACATATCTATCTTGAAAGGTGCATGAGACACCTTCTCCAGTCTTGGCATATTAAGTCTATGCACAGAGACACAAAAAAAGGAACATGCAGGAAAGACCTGAAAAGCAGGTCAAGGCAGGTGAGTCTCCCCTTCCACTCCACACTGGTGAGACCCCACCTGGAGTACTGTGTCCAGCTCTGCAGTCCCTAGTACAAGAAAGACATGAACCCATTGGAGCAGGTCCAGAGACCATCCCCAAAAATGATCAGAGGATCATTCCTCTTATGAGAAATGGCTGAGAGCATTGAGATTGTTTAGTCTGGAGAAGGCTCTGGGGATACCTTACTGTGACCTTTCAATGTTGTAAGGGGGAATATAAGAAAGATCAAGAGCGATTTCTTTACCAAGGTCTGTAGTGACAGAACAAGGGGTAATGGTTTTAAACTGAAAGAAAATGGGTTTAGCTGGGACATAAGGATGAGAGGTTTTTATGATTAGGGTGTTGAGACTTTCAACAGGTTGCCAAGAGCTGTGGATTCCCCACCTCCAAAAATTTCAAGACCAGGTTGGATGGGGCTCTGAGCAGCCTAGTCTTAGTGAAAGGTTCCCCGCCCCATGTCAAGGGGTGGTTGGACTAGATGATCTTTAAAGGTGCCTTTCAACCCAAACTGTTCTGTGATTCCATAATTATATGAATCAATTTCTAATAGCAGAGTGCTGTGAAATCTATGCCGAGTCCTCCTGCAACCTCTGTCTTTGTCGAGACATTAAGTCTCTATTCTTGGTACTGCATTGATGGACAGCTGAATTTTTAAGCAAATGACTCACTACAATCATGCAGAAACATGGCCATGGGATCTCATTCAGTTGTACCTTAATTTATCATAGCTTTCACCTCATGTCTTTCTATCGTTGCATGGACAGCTGCTCTGGAAAGCAAGCTATTAATCAGTCTCTGCTGGCTGGAGAAGGCCAGTAACAATTCTTATTCAAATCATTTAGGTTGTCATTCACATTTCTCATTTCAGCATGCATTTAATCTGTTGTTCTTCCTTCTTTGTGCTTACAGGCACTCAGCGCTCACTGTCAGACCCCACACAGTCCAGCTTATAATACTCTGAAGACAGATTTACTAGCAAGAGCTTATGTCCTTACTCTGATTGCCTAGGCAGCAATAGTGGTAGAAAAATAACAATGAAAAGAGGACAAGAAAAGATTAAAGAACAAGCAGTTCAGCAAGATATTTCAGGCTGGATAGAAGCACAGACAAAACCAAAAGAAAGAGAGGGAGATGTAATAATGTAAAACATAAGTGATATAAACAGCAAACATACTTTTAGCATGGATGATGATGAATTTTATGTCCCAGCTATTAATTTATAATAAAAATGAAACAGATTTTCAGTGCTTTTGAGTGTTTTTATGTCCTTTACACAAAATTAAATTTCAACTATTTTTTTTCTACGCACTCATATAATTGAATTACTCTGAATGCTGTAAATTATTTATAAGGCTGGTTAGACATTGAAACCAAAATTTTCTATATATCTATATTCTGCATGGCAGACACCTTGAAAAAATATTCCCTATTTCAGGGAAGTCAGAATTTTTTACATACATGAGGATCATGAAGCAATACATTCTTCTTCCTACATAGAAATATGGAATACAATACAATATGCCATTGTTCATACCAACAATTTTGTTAGTATTTAAAATGAGACTCATTTTAAAGATAAAGCACATAAAAATGAGAAAGAGAGCATTAATTATAAATATTATTTGCCTGCTTATAAAATACCATTTGGTATGCATGCACTAACATATCCAAAACTACTCTGAAATACTGCTAAACACCAACATACTTTACTGAAATATCACAATGTAAGGTTTTCACTGTCAACACTAAAATAAATCATCTGTATCTACAAATAATATGACACTGTCTCTCAAGAATTTTACCTTCTTTCATAGCATATTTTGCTACTTTTTTAGAAAATAGGCATATCACTGTCAGTGAATACAAAATATTTAAAGGTTTTGCTGGTGATTAGTACCTTTAGGTTTATTACAACACTCTCAATAAAGCATCACAACTAAATACAATGTAAGGTTACCTAATGTTTTAGGTTTTTGTTTAAGTGTCTGTATTCTTTAATGAATACTGATGGAACTTAAGATATACTACAGCACTTCCATTTGTGTTAGCATTCCTGAAGTCTTAAATATTCTCTAACGTGTTCAATACTTCTAGTGCTTGTTTCTAACAAAAATCTGCCATCTTTTTATCAATCAATGATATAAATAGTCTATACTGACATTATACTATAAAATCAAAGGGAACAGAAAGCTATGTACTGTCAAGATTTAGTTCTGTTATGCTGTTAAATTCTGCTATGTTATGTGATATTAAGTGAATACATACCCCCACAGACATCACCATCTGCATTTTCACACTGTCGATCATCACATTCACAGTTTTTGCCATGAACTCTGTTGTCTCCTGGAGGGAAACAAGTGCACTGGCCACATTCACATCTCCCTGTAATAATAAATAATTGCTAGAGTCATGATTTCTGTAAAGTAAAATAAATGAAATAAACCCCAAGTTTATGCTGCACCCTAACCCCAAAGATAAACTACAAGTCACACTGCATTGATTAAAGTATAGCACATAAACACAATTAAAAACAAACAAACAAACAAATACATAGCAAAAAAAAACTATTCTTCCTCCTCCATGGCAACCCAATAAAAAGTATATCACTGTTATAATCTTAGTGGAAACAGCAACAATAAGCAATCACTGGCATTGTAGGATTTTCATATCTGAACTTAGCATAACTAAGCTAGCCCATGCTTATCTGCATAATTAACCTATATACTTAATCTAAAATATTTAGCACATATCTCAGAAACACCAAGGCAAATGTGATCAGAATTAAGTAGTCTATGACAGAACTAAGATACTCTCTATTTATGTAGAAAAACAATTCTTAAAATATTGTCAAGCTTTTTTTAAGCAAAATCACTGTAATTTTTCTTGTCTAGATCTGAAGAAATAAGCACAACCTCTGTCACAGTCTCCCCTTCCATCAATCTATTTACAGGAGAGCTCCCCAGAGCTTAAAGGGACAAGAGATTTATCCAAGCTCTCACAGATCTTCACTCCAGAATCCTAAGAGCAGTGAGCACTAAATGGCCAGATGTAGAAAAAATTAATATCCAGGACAGTCCTCCACTGCACATATCTGAGACAAACTTAATTCAGGTAGTGGGCCCTAACATCTAAGAATTTTCTTCTGTATGTTTTTAAATTATTTTATGCAATGCTGATGAAAGAACGTTCTAAACATGGCACAAACCATAGACCAAACTCACACATTTGATGGGCTTGGGAAGAGATATTGTGTGTAAAAAGTGGCCACCAGAGACATGGACTAGGATGAAGAAAACCTGCCCTTATTGATTTAATTTAGTCACAGCATCACTGAAACTCACGTTGGGCCTGGTCACTGCTCTATGCAATCCCTGAATTTACAGTATTGCTGGAAAGTAAAAAAATATCCTCCAAGTGCAGCTTTTCATTATGCAACCAGACAGTTCACAACACACTGCACTAATTCTTTCCAGATTTTGCTGAAATATTTTATTGAACAGGAAAGGACTTTTAATGGAAACATCATTAAAGGTTTTCTAACTGTAGGTGTCAGGAGAATAAAAACCTTTAGGGTAAGGTACTGGCAAATGATTACTTCTTTTTCCAACTTCTAACTTTAATTTGTTATATTTGTTTGTGGGGCTTTGGGGTTTATTTTTTGTTTGTTTTGGTTTTTAGTTTTTTTGGTTTTTTTTTAAAGAAAACACTCTAGTTAAGATGGAATAGGGAGAGATCTTTCTACTTTTGGAAAAAAATTTCTAAGCTCATTTTATAACTTCTATACTCTTTATCTTCCCAAGCCTCAATGTACATTGCACTTCTGAGCTGACATTTTATGCACCAGGATTCAAACCAGAAGGACATAAAGTGCAAGAATTTTGGAAAAGACATAGTGATAAAGAGAATTAGAGTAAAAACATCTTAATACCTTTATTATATGCATAGTTTAAAAACCTTTCATTGTCAATTGTATGAGGATACTTGTTTGAGAAAGAAACTTTTTATTGGAAGTGCATCTACCACATCATGAAATAGAGTTATGTTTAGTAATCATGTGAAAATTTAAGATATGATTGTCCACAGAAAAAAGTTATTATATTTGCCTGCATTCTTTAAGTTCTAATTATTTGTCAAGGACAGCCACAGTAGAAGCTAGAAAAGAAAAATCCTTAGTGCTTCAATATACAGAGAATTTTATTGAGTCTAATTTGTCTCTTTTCATGCATTCACCTTAGGCAACCTGGTCACTTTTGCAAAAGTGCCACATCAGCCTGCCCCAAGGAAGAGTAAGGAACCCGTAGGCTGAGAGGCACCTGATGAACAGGACCCATCTGTTGTGGAGACTGTGACATAAACAAAAGAAGAATCTTCAGCAGTGGCCTCCTGGCCAGCCTTTGCTATAATAAGGATGTCTGAAGATGGCAAAATCATTTTAAGCAAACTGCTTTGACTAGAGGAGTCTTTAGAGAATGGAAAATCCTCAAGAGGAATGAGTAAAGGAAGGTCCTGTAACAAGGATCCTGCATGTTCTGTAACTAAGCATTATCTTCTGTAATGCTTAATTTAATAAGTCAGAGTCCAGTGGCTGGTTCCTTGCACTGCAATGGGAACAGGCTCCTCTCAGTCCCTGCTGCAAGTAATATTTATTCATTTTAGTTAATGTGCAACAGTCTCACCAACAGAAAAATGGAGGGAAACCCATCCCTAGACAGATTGAGCACATTTTTGTCATGTAAGAGATACAAGATCAAAGGGAATTTAGGCCCTAGTTTCTCAATCTGTGCCTCACTTTTTTTTTTTTTTTTTTTTTTTTTTTTTTTTTGCCTGGCTCTCACCTAAATTCCACCTAAATATGGTCTAGATCATCCAATTGCAGACGTCAGCAGAATTGAAAGTGTCTTGAAAATAGAAACTTCAGTCAGGAAGTGCTCTGGAAAAGGATTTCTTTAACTTTAAATATTCAGAAATACAATTACAGTAGTTTATTACACTACTGCTGGAATTGATACTCAAATTATTAGTTCCTTTACTTTTACAAAAGTTACAGGATCAGCATGAGGAATTAATTTAATGGTGTTGCTAAATAACTGCCGCTTTGTTTTGGCTATAAAAATAGTCTACCTCCAAAAGTAGTGATATTTTAGTTAGATTATGTAAATTTGGCTCACTCAAAGGAGATAATTTAACAAATAATTAAAATCCTATTGCTTCTGAACATGCTAACTATATAGCATGTATCTTCTGCTGAAATATCAGAAGCCACACCTTATTCTGTGATCTCCTCTTAGCTATTGTAATAAAATACCAAACAAATTCAATCATTTGAAAGTAATTTGAAGCTCACATTTTACTGAAAAGGGATAAGCACTTTACTAAACATACTGCTTCTTTGTATAGAATAATAGGTTTACCATAGCAACCTGATTATACAGGGAAAGCTACTGCCATACATGCTAAATTTCTTTAAATTCTAAGGCATATAGAAACAATTAAACATTGGATGACTGTAATGTTCTGCACCTTCTCAACCATCTGTGCAAGAGCTATACTTAATGAGTAAAAAGAAACCAGCTGCTCTCAGACATTTTACAGCAAGTGGCTTCCACTCTTCCTCACTAAACAGGGAGGGTAAATGTCATTATCAGACAGCTTCAGATGAAGGAAGCTTTATGATGGAAGTTACATGAGCTATTAGCATTGAAATGCTTAAGCTACTTACCTCAATGCAAGATGCTAAGAATAGAGTAATTATACAAGACATTTATTTGCCTACAGTCTTAATATTTCTTCACACTTCTTCCTCCTATTGATGTCAATAGGAGTATTAACTTATCACTAATAATTGTTAGTGCTTGAAGAGTGACAAAAGATCAGCTTAGGTTGGTTTTTTTTTTGTTTTTAAAGAGAATTAAAGTGCCACATCTCATCAAAACAGAAGTTCATTAGATAACTAACTCTAGAATTCTAAAGAAAAATGCCATAAGTTTTTAGCTTTTGATTTTATTCCCCATTTACTATAGAATTTTTTTTATTCCTCATGTCCAACATTTATAAAAACATAACTAAACAGTTTCTAGATTTACATTAAATCTGTTCACATGCAAATTACTGTGACAATTAGCTGCTTGCATTCAAACAATTTTCCAGTTGCCTAGATGGATTGACTGGAAGTCTCCTTTTTAGAGGTAATTTTAAAAATCTGTGCTAGAAGTATATACTTTTATTTAATAAAGCATTTTTACTCTGTTTTTGCCAGCAAAGGAAGAGATAGTAACAGCTTTCAATGTAAAAATAAACACTGAATAGAATAAGATATAGTTCATTGTCTTTCCCCACCTGTAATTCTATAACATAAAGGATTTTTCTGTGCAGAATGATTATTTTTTATCTTTTAAATGAAAACAAATAAACAAAGCCTTTCTTCTATTTTTGGGTTTTTGTTTTTTTTTGTGTAAGGAAGACAGTGCCAAATTGCACTAAGACTGCGGTAAAAGCAAGTCAGGTTAATTTGGCATATTAAAAAAATGTTGCTTCAGGCTACTGATAAATAGGAGGGAATCTGCCTTTAGTAAGGACTTTTCTGACCCATGGCTGTCCCAGGCTTAACATCTGAAAGCATTACCTATCAGAAACTGCAATTTCTTTTTTATCACATAATCTCAAGCAACCTGAGCACATTCAATAAAGCTGCTGTGTCTTTCTGCCAACAGAACTCATTTCATGCTGGATGTGAGCAAGATGATCTAAAACAGTGTTCAGAAATGGCAAATCAAAGAAGGGGGATAGAAAGATTTGTACAGAAGATCACAAAGTTTCAGTGGACATAAAGGGTGAGGGGAAGCAGATGTGGCTGAAGGAAATAATAGCAGGTAGCAGATTCAAGTAAGGCAAAAGAAAATCCACTGATTGAGTGGCAGAGGGAATAGAATACCACTAAAGGGGACAAACAGAACCACAAAATTGGAAAAAAATTGCAACACTTGCCAAAAATAGGGTGGGGCCTTCCTCAGTCTGAGGCGTTCAGAGCAGCACACTCCAGCTGAGCTTGATCAATGTGAAGAAATTTAGACTCAAGCAGGAAACAGCTACAGAGTTTAGTGGCTATGCACTGTGTGTTTTGTATGTCCTATTCCAAAAATTGCCCAGAATTAATTCCCATCTAGAATAGCTTTAAAAAATAAAAATAATATTGACTAGATAAAAAATAATTCTGCCTTATACATCAAAAGATCCTTGGGTTTTAAAATGCTGGCAGTTCTTGGATCTGGTTCATTGGGTTTATAAGGTGTCAGAAAAAGGGAACCTTTGGAAGCATCTTGAGTACGTACAAAAGTATCCCTAGAATCTCTTTAAATGCATGGATATCTGACTGATCTCACCCAAATAATCAAAATCTGGGGATTAGTTTCCTATAAGGACTTCAGGAAAGCAAGATACAAACATGTACCTGCAGCTATGATGGAAAAAAATTTCCTCTTCTGAAAAAGCTTTATGAACTTATATCAGTACAAGACAGAACCACCACAAAGGATTTCTTTTTTTTTGCACAGGATTTCTCTACTAAACTGTTTGTTGCTTTGGGTGAAGGACTTGTTTTTGAAGATAATTTGAAAATTGGGTGACAATTGGGTTTTCCACAAAACATTCAAGCAACAAGCTTTTTTTTTTTTTTCTGTAATGCATTATGAAAAATAAATTTATGCATTTATCTCCTCATACATAGGAAAGAACATTCAGCAGTTATAACAAGAATGACTATTTGTTTGGGTTTGGATTGAGAACTAGCTTTCTCTTTGTAAATCAGTGTACAGAAAGTAAACATTCCTTGAGTCTACTCATAAAAAGATTATTTGCAGCATGACTGACCCAAGACCTCAACTAAAGATATAAAAGCTCCAGAGAAGGGCTTAGTTGAATCATACCAATATAAAATGAAATTAAAATGGCTTTAATAAATCTAAAGTAACTTCTAAACTTCAGAATTTTCTGCTCTTTTTTTTCAAGAATTTTGTGCATTAAAGTAAACTTTTAGCATCAAGTTCTGAGATTTTTATATAAATACATGAACAGTAGCTGACATATAAAATTGGATAAATATCTGTATTTTTCTTAGTCTTACTGGTCACCTCTCAGCTTCAATAACTGCATCAGCTACTACATTCAGCACTGTCAACAGGTCTGAAATAAATAGATATAAATGTATGCAAATATTTGGCCTAAGAAAAACAGCAGAAATTCACAAATTAAGAAAGTCTTTTGTTAAAGATGTCTGAGACTTCCCACTACTGTGTGTTTTATCAAGTTGTTCACTAGTACAAAGTACAAGATTTCCCTTATATAATAGGTACCATAGGCATATTTTCTTAGACAGATTAAGTATGTTTCTTTTAGTTTTTTTAAAAATTGAATTGTTTTATGATGTGAAAGAGCACCAAAAAAGGTCTGACAGTTTAGTTTGTCCTTAAGGGTATAAAGCCTCAAAACACAAAAACCCCAAATAACCCTAAGATAAAAAGATAACAAGAAATAAAAGTATGCTATCCCAAACAACACAACTTTCACAACAGTGCAAGCAACTGGAATCCAGTATTGTAAAAGCAAGTGTCATGCAAGAGCGACTTCAAACGGCTGAGACCTTTCCCCCAGCTTTAGAACACACAGGATGTATGACTGGAAGTCTGATTGCACAGTTGGCATCTGGCACCTGAAGTAAATGCTTTTCCTTTGTGACAGCTTAATAGTGAAATTCTTCTTTAGATAATTCCACTCAATAGTGCCACTTTACAGATTTAGCATCAGATAGTCTTTCAGAGCTCCTGCCAGTCAGCAATACTGATTTGTATGTCCTTTACCATGCTGCTTTTCTTTTTTTTTTTTCTACTTTTTTTTCTACTTTTGGTTTTTCATTTTTTTCCCTCCCTGTCTTTAAAAATTTTGGTAAGAGGTACCGTGGCACTGTGAGCTTCCTTTTCAGATTGTTAGCGTGACATCTGGTATCATCATCAAGCTGACATGTCTCCTCCATCTGCCTGCTCCAAGTCACCCTGCTTTGAGGATGCTCTCAAAAGCTCCTTTTGTATTTCTGCACAGCCAACAGGGAATTTCTAGAGGAGTTCCAGGAGAGGAGACATCCAGAACACCCCTGCCCACTTTGCAGGAGCAGGATTCTAGCCATAAGCATTACTTTTCCCCATGACATCTTCCTCAGGTTCTCCCACTTGGGGTGCATCCTTGACAGTTCACTCCCTATATTAAGGGAACAAGTAGGACTAGGGAGGCAATTACTCCTCTGTTCGAAAGAAAGGTGATAGTCAAAGTCACCACACAGAGGAGAGATGTGTGAAGAAGACAAGAAAGAAGGTGGCAAAACGCTTTCTAAAGAAATGTGCTGTTAAGGCAGAGAGCAGTGGAAATTGAAGGGGAGAAGAAGGAATACATTGGGGAAAAAGAGAAAAATAGACAGCATGGCAAATTTCATTCTGAAGATGTACAAACCCCAGAATTCAGCAAGCCATCATCTGATTTTTAAATTCACTTCCTCTGCTCATCTCATTTTCATCTTTCCCCCCAGAATGCTTCCAAAAACTCAAACTATGAAGAAAAAATACTGCAAAGAGATGCCACTAAATCAAGCAAATGATACAAAGCATTCTACTAAAACTAACATCTCCATATAACATTAAAAATGAAATTATGTTTGATTTAAAGTATCTGACCTAAAAATGTTTTCTCTTCACCTTGACAACTATCAGGAAAAATAAGTCTCGTTTCCTTTTCAGCCTATTCAGCTGCCTGATGCTTAGCATAAGCTGCTACAAAATATTTTCTAGCAAAAGCTAAACATAGTAAAGACATAAAATCCCATAGTGAAAGATACATGAAACACAAGGCCATTGCTCAAGAAGCCATGATAGCTTTTCAGGCATGTAGAGCTTCATACATTTGACTGCCTTATCATCCAGAGGACTGACTGCTTACCCCCTTTTTTTTTATGTGATCTGCCACATAAAGAGTCATAGCACTAATTCCACAGAGTTATTTAATTTGCAGATTAATTTACCAGAAAATGTCAACTGCTTTCTCAAAATTTAATCACCAAAATGTTAATCTTGTTCACTTCCTGCTGAAGCCTGTTGTTTATTAGATAGCAAAATTCAAGATATTTTAGGATTGCAATAGAAGCCTATCTATTAAAATATTTAAACTCCTAAGTGGTCTTTGAAGCTTTAGCTAAGATTAAAGTGCTTAATAATGGTAAAACAACAATTTGAAAATATTCAACTGCATAGCAACCATCAATACTATTTGCAGATAACAGACTCCTAAGTTCAGAAACCATGGCAACAAATGACATCACACTGTATCTACCTTATTGATTAGCTTTCACCTCAAGACTTTTTCCAGAAATGAAAGACATTTCCTAGCAACTGCATCATCTACTGAGTTGTTCCAAGCTAAAATGCTCTTACCCTGACTCTTAAGCAAATTTTTCCTTTTTTGCTGCCAACTGGCCAGATTGTGCATTAGCCTCTTGTTACAAGGCTCTCTAATCTGCTGTAGAGACACTGTCTTATGGCTTTTAAAATCATTGCCCCAAATTTAATGACATCTGTGAAATAATGCTTTTTCAGCACCCAAAAAGGCTGGCTCTGTGAAGAAGTATCCAATATGGAACGAAGAAATAACAGCTTTTGAAGGAGTTTGAATGAAGGAGTAACAGCTTTTTAAATGCAAAGTTTACCTTCAGAAAACTACACAATCCTTTATTTCCCCACTCTATGATTTAAAGTATTAGTAGTAAATGCTTCATTGCAAGTAACCCTGGGTTTGCAGATTTCAAGAAGAGTGCATAGCAATGACAAACCAGTGACCCAAAGGTTCTCAAAGGACCAGCCAGGCACATTATGTATCACTCTACATGTGTGTACTTGTTTAAAGTCCTTGAAAGTAATTCCCTCTTTGCTCACCTGTCAAGAGAGAGCCTCATGAGCAGGCAAGAACACTGGTAAGACTGAGTTGCATAGGTATAATTAGGAGCCATGTATTTGTATTCAGCCTTGCTAATTGTGAGAGCAAAAACTCGGGTTTACAGTGTGAATTAGCCCTAAAGCTTTTAGAAGGATCACTGCTAAAGAAGATGTGCTCTTGCCAAAATTTCTGTCTTGTCTGGAACGGACCTTTATTTTGCTGGTCAGTCACAATCAACAGATTAACCTGTGTGTTTGAGTTGTAGACGCAAAATTCAGCAATCTTGCAGCCAACCTGTCTCTTCTCTACCACCTGCTTTCAGTCCTGACCCACTCTGCCACCAGCTGCTCTGTGTCTGTTCTCAGTGGGGAAGCCCACTGAAAACAGTGGTGTCCGGAAGAGCTTCAAGCCCTTGGCCAGTGCCAGCACTGGACAGGATAGGAGGAAACACCATCAATGGGCAAAAGAGGTGCTTGAAACTGAGTGGAAACCAGGGAGCAAGAAAGTATTTTTCCCATTAGTGCAGAAACTGTTAGACACCACATAAGAACTTCTGGGAGTGCAGGGAAGTTTTATATAACTCTCAATTCCTCCCATAGCTTCTCTCAAGAGGGAAGAGAGAGAAAGAAGAGTCCCCAGTGTTCCCCAGAAAATATTAAGAGCCCTCCAGCAGCTGGAGATTTCAAAACCCTGGACCAGTCATTATTCCCTTGAAAACTTCAGTCAACAAGATGTTGAGGAAAATTTCAATCATATGCATGATATTAAATATTGTATCTCTTCTAGTTTATGAATAATAATTTCTGTGTTTAAAAGTCACCATTTAAAAAGTGATACTGTTATCAACATTGATACATGGAAAAATTAAAGATGAAAGTACAATTAACAAAATGCCAATTTTTTACAGCATTGGAAACATTCTGAAGTCAAAATAGAAACACTAAGGTCTATTACATAAATCAGAGAGTAAGATGATCTTTTACAACTGATTAAAAATGTTAAGACTGTAAAGCCTGATAAGTACTGTAGGGAATTCTATGCTAAATTGAAAACATTTATCCTCTTCTGTTTTGGAAATAAGTATAGATGCTACACAAAGCACTGCTTTGTCAATTTCCTCAGTCATCATGTAAGAATACAAAGACAATGTAAATAGTTCTTTCCACAGACCAATTGCTCTATTAAATATTTAAAACTTCATCAGAAATGAGATTGCTGGCTAGGGAAAAAAAAAAAAAGCAATCTTTTCAAGGAAAAAGTAATATTCACTGTGATAATCTAGCAAAAAAGTATTTGCCAAGCCAAAGAACTGAGCAAAGAAATCTGGGCCCATCCAGTGAACCTTGAAGGTTTTCATCTTTCTGCATAGAGAAAGAATGCATCAAAGCTACCTCCTGTAGCAATTTCTGTACCTTTTCTCCCACAAAGTACTTTTTCTAAGTGCGTCCAGTAAACTGTAAACTAAATCTGCCTATTTCCCACTAATGAATGTATGGAGAACATAGTGTTCCCAGAGACAGCAGTCACTATTACAGAACTCTAAAGGCAAATGCAACTCCCTACCCTCTCCAGCTATTTAGGAACAGCTCTTCACAACTTTAGAGCAAGGTTATTCCAGGGTAGAGGAATGAAAGGGTTGGGGTTAAGGTTAGCAATGGTTAACCCTTCATGTAACTCACATTTTTGAAATAAACCCTAAAAATTTTTATTTCAGTACATTTTTAACTTTAATTAAAGCTCACTGGTAAAGCAGTGAAAATCAACAAAGTAGAAACACAATGGAGATGTCTATTTAAAAGTGGGAGAAGTTCCTGGGAGCTATTTCTTTATTTTTTAGTGCATTTACACTTAAAGGTAGTAGCAGAAAAAGTTATCTGAATGGTTTCAGAGGGAGCAGAAGATGGGACATGATAAGAAGAGAAGACCATTAAAACAACCTCTTACATATCGTAAGGATGCTTTGGAATATGTAGATGTAAGAAATGAAATCTAAGTTCCACCAAAGAAAGTATTTCCAGACTAATGGCAGAGATAAGAACAAAGGCTTCATTTGGATGAGTAATGAAATCATATGAGACTAGAGTTAAGGCTAGATTATACCCAAAACTTATAAATCTGGCTAAAAAGATTTTTACAGTGCATACTTTGATGAAATGAATGGAAAACTTTTTGTCATGAAGTCAGGACACAAAAGCAAAACATTCTACACAGAGGAATAAAGCTTGAAGGATAAGTTTGGATTGCTCCAAACATCCTGAGAAATTAAGATTCAAAATGGAAGAAAAGAAGAACAAAAGTGCCTGCAAGTGACTGAATTACCAGAAGCATTTAGGTTGGAAAAGATATCTAAGAACACCAAGTCCAACCATTAATGCATCACAGCCAAGGCCACCACTAAAACACATCTCTAAGTGCAACAGCTTTATGTCTTTTAAATACCTTCAGGGATGATGATTCAACCACTTCCCTGGGCAGCCTGAACGCCCTTTCAGTGAAGACACTTTTCCTAGTATCCTGTCTAAAACTTTCCCTGGTGCAACTTGAGGCCAATTCCTCTTGTTCTGCTTGTTACTTGGGAGAATAGACCAATTTGCTACAATCTCCTAGTTGTAGAGAGTGATGAGATCTGCTCTCATCCCTGAGGAACAGGCAAGGGAGGCAGGTAAGCAGCAGAGCTCACAGAAGAATAAATGGGTAATGGAGAGAGAACAGAAAGTGAAGCGATCAGCCGAAAGAAAGAACAAAGTAAGAAGGAGAGGATGTGACTGACACGTCACAAAATGAGGCGAATTAATCTCAAAACTACAAAGGTATGCCAAAGGGATGAGGATGAGTAATTCTGCAGAAGATGTTTCAGCAAATGGAAACCCAGGTGATTTCAGGAAAATTTTTCCAGTTTGAAGAAAAGTGTCATTAAAAGAGAATTAAACACAATAGCTAGGTCAAACAGTGGTAGGAAGAGAGTGAAATGCTATCTTATCCTCTAAAAGCAAAATAACTTCTTTGCAAATCAAAATTACTTTATCTATAGAAAGAACCAATATGTTTTCCATAATACATAATCAGACTCCATTTCCACATCAAGACTGCTCAGATTATTCAAGGCATCCTCCTTGCTGAAGTATGAAGCAATATATCATTTTATAGACCATTGAGCCAACAGAAAGAAACACTATTTCCTGCACCACCATGTTTCAAAAATTTACCAGCTTTACCAGTTCTTGTCTGAGAACAATTTCTCTGTCACTGCTATGGCCACTCTACTTCTTACATACTTGCACCAAGCCACCCTCAGGATCATGGTGCATGGTTCCACCTTCTGAATTCCACCTTGTATCTGAATTCAGGCAATCATTAGCAATCTACTCACTTGTCCACAAGAAACAGGATTACAGCCCCTGAGAAGCAGAGCACTTGGAGCCAGTGTATTAAAAGCAGTCAGTGTGTGAAGTGGCATTCTGAAAAAAACCCATATTCCCACATTCCCCCAGGAAGGGGAAGGTAGCTATCCCTGGAGACCAACCCAACTGTAAATCCCAGACTGCAGTTCACAACAACCACTGGAGATGAACCACAAAGTTTTGCAACATGTGTAAAGTAGCATTTGTTTTTAATGGCTTTCGCTGTGAGAGAGTGAAATTATATGAAAGAACAGGCAGGAGGCAAATCCTAGTGGTTAGAAACATTGTTCCAGCACTAGGATGACATCTCTGAGTTTGGCATGCCATGAATTAATGCTAAAGCCAATGCTTGCTCATATGGATTTTTACAGACTACCAAAAATTCATTTTGGCCCTCTTCCAGGAAATGCCAGTGTTCTGTTTAGCAAATACAATAAAAAAAAAAAAAACAAAACCAAAAACTTACAAAAAAACTGAAACCAAACAAGAGAACAAAAAACCCTAACAAACAAACAAGAAACCAAAAAATCCAACCAACCAACCAAAAACCTACCCAAAATTACAGCTAACCAGTTAGAACACATTAGGTTGACAATCTCTGTCATACCTGATTTCAGTTGGAAATCAGGCCTCGATGGAGTATTCCATACTTGCTATAAACATTTTATTACAGAAACAAAATGGACATGATGTTACCAATTCAAAGTTCTGAAAATTGCTTTAAATTCAGCATGAATGTGTGGTCTCCTTTTACTGCTGTTCTAGAGAAAAGCACTCTAGACACTCAGGCATATAAAAGCAACAGTTTAATGCTCTATTTAAAAAGCAATTAATTCTACAAATCGGTTGTCTAAGCTAATAAATTTTTGTTTTGTTTTACTCTGTTTGTTTATAACAGTAATCAGTAATGATCTAAAGGGCATTTGTTTCTTCAAAGAATGTGGTTTGGCTCCTCTTTGCTAATACAGTCAAAAGGAAATTGTATTTAAGCCTCCCCCTCAGTAGCTCCATGCAACTGAAAAACTGGTGTGTTAGATTCCTGTGCAGCAAGATGTAAGGTTCCAGCAACTGCTTGGATTTTAACCCTTCTCCCCAGGAATCTGAGTTATGGCAGAGCACTGACAGTATCAAATAAGAGTCTGCACAGAATTATTACTAATTTTGTTGCTATTTTCATTTCCCCATTCCTGGAGTGGGAAGGCTAGTGAGGCTTGGTGCTGAGGAAGTGGGAAGAAATAAGGAAAATAATCAGCAGAACTCATTATTTTTCTGTGAGAAATAGTGGGAGGCATAAGTTACAGGGGTGGAAATTGTAGATCAGACAAGGGCAGAAGCTGATACTCAGTTGTGAGAGGGAAAAAGAGCAGTGGAGACAGCTGAAAATAAGCAGCGACCACATGTACTGTGACATCAGCAGCATGCAAAACACACCAAAACTCCTGCAGTCCACACACAAACACAGAAATGAAGCATTTATTTTAAAAAGTCTACCTGTCTCTACTTCCTTCCCAAGAGCAGCAGCCCTGCCTTCTCCCCAGCAGCGAGGCTGCGTGCATTTCAGTGTCACTGCCCAAGACATCAGGACTCTCCACTTTGCACAGTCATAGTCTGGCTTTCAGAAACTTTCATGGTAAAAGGGGTCAACAGGCAGGCCACTGCCAGAGCAGGCTTTGTTGCAGCAGACCTGGACAGTCTGGAAGTGTCACTTTTAGGATCCAGAGCCTGAGCACAGGCAGATCACAATGACAGAATTTAATATCTTCCCTGAAGCCTTCATTATCAGCACTGCTACTTAAATGAATGACTCATTCATCCATCTTGTCTCAAAGATCACAACAGGAAATATTACACCCATCTCTGTTTCTCCACTACTTTATTTATAGCTGGAGTTAGTGAAAAAGAAATGTATTTTCCTAAGAAGTTTCATGGCACGATGGAAAACTATTGACAATCTGAATAGCTTACACAGTGTAAGTAATACACATGAAACCATACACACAATCCTGCCTCATTTTAGTATCTAATTGAAAGACAACCCAGGCTTACCCAAAAAAAGCCACCACTGTAGAGCAGTTAAGTGTTCAGAAGACCAATAAAATCAGTATAAAAAAACAAAAAAAACCCATCTCAAATGTCGAGAAAAGCCAAGTGCAATATTTTGATATGACAGGGGGAAATGGTTTTAAACCAAAAAGAGGGTAGAATCAGATTAGATATAAGGAAGACATTTTTTATTATGAGGGTGTTGAAACATTGGAACAGGTTGAAAATGTTTCTGCTCATTGCAAAGCGGTTGGACTAAGTGACCTTTAGAAGTCCCTTCCAACCCAAATGAGTCTATGATTCAATGCTTCTGATTCCATAATGCAAATGCAATCATTTTCATAGGTATTTTTCCCCCAGAAGAACTTGATCTGAAAACTGGTAGTACATATGTATGCAGGTATTTTCTTTATGTAAACCTCATGTGAGACCACATGCATGCAAGTGTTTCTTAAAGGAAAAATGTGAAAATGTGCTGAGCTTTCACAGCATGCTGTATCAAAATCACACAATCACAGGACTTGTGACACAGAAGATCAATATAATTCTAAGGAAAATAACCCCACCATCATTTAAAAATATCAAATTAAAATAACTTACAAAGAGAGAAAAATTTGGAATGGTAGATACAGTAGTGTTTGCACACAGATCTGCAACATTATGAAATCTGCTCACAAGTCAAATGGTGCAATTCTGAGTTTCACAGAATCACAATATCGTTCAGGTTGGGAGCATCTAGTTCCAACCTCCCTGCCATGAGCAGGGACACCTCCCACTAGACCCACGTGCTCAGAACACTGTCCAACTTGGCCCTGAACACTTCCTGTGATGGGGCATCCACAACTTCTCTGGGCAACCTGCTCCAGTGCATCACCACACTTGCAGGAAAGTCTTCCTTACATCTGATCTAAATTTACTCTCTTCCACTTTAAAGCCATTCCCCTTGTCCTATCACTACCTATTCTTGTAAAAAGTTTCTCACAGAACAGGCCCTGGAAGCCCTGACACTAAAGTGTAAGAAATTCCATGTCAGCCTTCACCTCGTCCTTCAGCTTCTGCTTGGAAGTATATAAAAGCTATAATGATTGATCTGTACAATCTTTCCGAACAAAACTGGATCCAGAACTAAGTTATCAGCATGAACATAGATGCTTAGCAGAGTTCCACAACTCAAGCATGATGCTGTGCTAATGTGGTTTCATCTCTGGAGCTGGATCTTGCATGACATGGCTAACACTAGGAAACACAAACTCAGGACTTTCTGCAGAAAACCCTATGGACAAACTACTAGCAATACTGAAGAGTTTGAGCCCATTCATTGTCTATGTTCCTAATGAAATTATAAATTTGTCAGAAGAATCATATTAATTCCTAGACAGCTGTACATACCATACAAAGACTTTGATTAGATGCAGTCTGCAGTAACTAGGCAGATGTATCTGGAACTCAAGCTGTGTGGAAGCTCATATATTTGTTTTTTGCATATAGATACTCAATGAAAATAAACTCAAATTTAAGTATGCCTGTGGCTCCAAATATCTCAGCAAAGTAGAGCCCCACTAGGCAGTAAAAAGGCTAATGTAACCATAAACTGACCATCAAGGGATGTATGCTTCCAAAACCTGAAAAACAAGGAGCAGCTCTTCAGTCCCCACTTCAACTCCCCCCTTGCTGTGAATGTTAGGTCCAGGCAGTGGTGATGAGTTCCTGAGTGGTTAAGTGATGAGTGACCGTCCAGTTTTCATGTATTCGTTACAGAAGTAAAAAAGGAAACACAGCACAAGATAAATTAACAGTAATATCTGCATAAGTATGTAAATCAGAGAGATACACACACTGAGCTCTTCCTTTGCACTGACACACATAACAACAACCCTGAGATCTTAGCTTATTAAAATGAATTCACACCATCTCAAATTAGAAAAGAGATGGACGAAATATTCTACTCCTATGGGACTGCAATACATTATCTTTAATTGAAATTAATTCATTTGTATTAATGGAAAAATGAAACTGTTACCATGAAGCCATGCTGCAAAATTCAACAGATTAATGTGTCCTTGTGGGAAAGTCTTTTCAGCTAATCTAAGTCATAGTGTCATCAACAGGGATCACAAAATAGTTGAGGTGGGAAGTCACCCCTGGAGACCATTCAATCAAAGCCCCTCCTCAGCACAGGGTGACGTACAGCTGGATGCCCAGAATGGTGTCCAGTTTGGTTTTGAACGACTACAAAGGCAAAGATCACATAAAATCTCTAGGTAACCTTTTCCAGTGTGTGTGATCACACTAAAACATTTTCTTTAATTTTAAACTTTTTTCCTCTGCTGGACTACCATGGCACCAAGATATTCATGCCTTTCAATTACATAGAAAATTACAGAATTTCAAGATGAGTTATTATGATATTTCTCCTATAGGAGGTGAAGAAAAAAATGTTTATCGATTAATTAGTGATCCTTGAGGGAGTTTTGGGAAAAACAAATATAGGTTTCCCAAAAGCTGTGGTGGAACTACACAATACACATTTGCATTTAACACTTTCTCAAAGTGTTCATCAAAGAAAAAAATTAAATAATCTGGGAAATTGAATTTTTTATGGAACTCAATATGCCACCCTACTTTAATCTTTGGAAATTAAGTTATGTATTTGTTTTGCAAAGGCTTTATACTCTTTGCTAATAAGAGGCTATGCTTTTTTCAAATACATAAATTAGGACCAGAATCAATACAGCAACATATTTTACTCACTTCTAAGTAACACAGAAATTAATTCTTGAGAGTGTTTCTTAATTAATTCTTAAGAGTATTTCTGGCTTATATTAAAACCCTTTATTTTCAGAATTCATTCAAAGCTTATATGAAGTTTGCTTCTGCCAGCTACCTTTAAAACAGTGATACTTGCACTTCAAGTAATTTACTTTTCTTGCCCCACTGGGTATAGGAACCTCAGAAAAAAAACCTCAGAGTTAGAAATGGCACCCATCTAGAAAGAAATACTCTTATCAAAATTGGTCTCCACATTTACTATAAATATATTTCCTAGGGAAGATGAAAGTTTGTAACACATCCCGTCAGAAATTAGCCAAGAATGAAACTAAGAAAGCATTAATATTCCTAAATGCTCTGTAAAGATATTTGAACTTATTTTTTTCAGTTTTCTTTGATCAAAGAATCAAATAGCTTGCATAAAAAGATATTCAGTGTTCTCATTTTGAGTCAGTCAGTAGCACTGACTGTAATTAACACCTGATGGTTTGTCTATGCTCTAGCACAAGTTCTACTCTAGGATCTCAAGACAAGTTCAGAGAATCACAAAATCATCAAGGTTGGAAGAGACCTTCAAAATCATCTGTCCTACCATCAATTTAGCACAACCATTATGCCCCCTAGACCATATCCCCAGGTGCCACATTCCAATACCTCCTGAGCATTTTCAGAGGCAGTGACATCATCAACTTATTCCAATGCCTAACCACTTTGCAGAGATTTTTTTTTTTTTCTTCCCCTGGTACAATTTAATACAATTTCCTTTTTTCCTTTAACTTGAGAGATGTATGATGGATGTTTGACTCCCACCTCACTACAACCTCCTTTCAGGTAGTTTTAAGAGCAAATAGGTCCTCTCTGAGCTCAATATTTACCTTCTCTGAGCAACATCACTTTCCTCATCTGCTCATCACAGCATGTGTTTTCTAGACCCTTAGCCAGCTCCGTTGCCCTTCTGTGGACACACTCCAGCACCCCCCTGTCCCTTCTGAAGAGAGAGGCCCAGAAGTGAACACAATACTCGTGGTGTGGCCTCACCTATTGCCAGGTACAAGGAAATGATCCTGGTCCTGCTGGCCATACTATTCTTGATACAAGCCACTATGCCACTGATGTCCTTGGCCACCTGGGCACACTGCTGGCTCATGGTCAGCCACCATAAATCATTTCTGCTGAGCAGCTCTCAAGCCACTCTTACCCAAGCCTGTAGCACTGCATGGGGTTGTTTTGAACACAAGGGCAGGACTCATCACTTTGAATTGCTGACCTTCCTACCTTGGCTCATCAATCCAGTCAGTCCAGACCTCTCTGCAGTCTTCCAGCCCCCCAAGAAACCAACACTCCTGCTCAACTTGGTATCATCAGGAAACAGACTGAGTGTGCTCTCGATCCCGTCACCCAGCTCCTCAATAAAGATATTGAACAGGACTAAATGGACCCTGTACTGAAAACAACCCTGGTGACCAGCTACCAACTGGATGTAACTCCACTCATCACCACACTCTGGGCCCAGCCATTCAGCCAGTTTTTCACTCAGTGAAGAGTGCAGCCATCCAAGTTATGAACAGCCAATTTTTCCAGCAGAATGAAGAAAACAAAAAAAAAAGTGTATTGTAGGAGACACAAGTACAAGTTCTGGCAAGAGAAGCATGACACTAGAATAAAGTCTCTCAAATCAAAAGCTTAGCAATTCCAAATAACAAAATTCAGATATTATCTGAGCTTTGTATAGCAGTATATATAGCTAAACACACAAAAATTGTGCAATGATGCCAAACTGTCATTGCCACTGTATTTGTTCACTTACATACAAGTATACAGATAACTGCATATCTTTTGTTCTCATCATAAGCAATATATAGAAAAAAACTAAAATCACTAAAACAGAGTATTTATTATTTTAAAGCAAAGAACCCTAATCTATAGAGATTATCATGAGACTCTGCAAATTAAAGACATTAGCCATTTTTCATTCTGCACTAAATTTATTTCATATCCTGCCCATGTTATTGGAATAAAAAGGGCTGTGGCAAGTGTCAAATTCAAATGTCACTTGAATGAAAATAATTGCTCAGTATACCTGAGCAATTTTTTAATTTGCAAAAGATTATTCAGGAGCATGGGTTAACTCCTACTAAGTGTTGCTTCTGTGTTGCAGTGTGTAGATTAAAAGGCAATAGAAGTGTTCTTTTCTCTCTCTTTTGAACTAAGTATTTCATTGAATTATTCCTGTATAATACCAGGATGAATTATAAATGCTAGCATCAAAAAAATCCAGTAACAGTCTAAGAATGAGTGCAGGGGCTTCCACAATACATCTAGTTGAATTACTTGAAATTAGTAGTATGAATCACCAACAGTCATGAACACATTAGGAAGCTACCTTATCACCTTATCACTGTTCAATATACTGAGAAAGGTGCATTGATTCATTAAGCCAAATAATAAGGGAATATAGAGGGCAGAAGGATGTGGCAGAAGCCCACAACTCTTACTGCATGGTCTGGGCAAAGCAGTTGTTTGGCTTCATCTTCTTTCCAGGAAGAAAGGAATATAGAAAGTGATAGTGTCATGGCCCTGCTGACTCCCTGCAGCACACTAAGAAACACAACTGATTCAGTGGGAGAAGGATCTCATTACACCATCCGTAATGGGCGCCAGTCAGGCATTGCCCAAGCCCATTAAGGAGCCCAGTGAACAGCTGGATCTCCTGCTGCTCACTTCTGCTCTTCCTTAGGGAATTTCACAATATAGATATTCTGGCCCAAGGCCTAGATAAAACGTAGAGGAGGAAGGACAGGAAATTATCTGTTGTTATTCAAACCTTGGGATCTTTTAATTTGAACTTCATCTTTTCTTCAAATCAAAGTATTTCTATGCATTGTCTTTGATAAAGTTAAGGTCTTCCTGATATCTGACTCAATAATTAATGTGTGAAGTTATTGCTTGCATGCATAATTTTTCTGTCTCATGAATATGTGAAGGAGGAAAGATTATAAGTTGTCAAATGCTTCCAGAGCCTCTCTCCATGACAGAATGATAGATCCCAATGCTGTATTTAAAACACAGCTGAATAGATAAAAATAGTGTTTAACTTTTATAGTCATTATGAACCACAGTAATTTATTGAACCCTTCAATCAGCTGAGGAAACAAAAGATTGGGAATGGGTGAATGACTCATTTCTTTTCATGCTGTGTGCACTGATGCTCCAGTAACTTGATGCTCAAAAGGCTAAATAAGACTGCACAAATGTATCACTGAAATGAAGCAAACAAAGCACATCATAAACAAAAACAAATCAGTGGAAAGCTCTGAGGGAAACTCCAACTAGTGGTTGGCTCTTAATTAGCTGTATCTGCAGGATGTGTCTGAAATAGTTGAGAAGAAAAATGTAGATTTTGCAGTGATTCAGTAAAAAAAATCGTTTCAATAGGAACAAAAAGTCTAAGTAAATAGGCTTAGATATTTCTGCACCCAACAACTTGATTGAGGAATACATGCATATGTTTTGCACTTTTTTTTCTCTTTTCCCTATCCATAGAAGTAATTCAGATGTCACATTTACACAAAGCAGTTTGACTGTAACCTCACAATAGATATTGATGGAAGACATAATCTATTTATATTTACAGAAGACACTGAAAGACTTTTGCATTTATATATTGGAAGCTGAAATACCACCTGTCATGGAGTATCTGTTATTTGTTTGAATAAATCTACAGAAACACACAGAGATTCTGATTCAGCATAAAATTAGTGTATCTGATTCTGTATCCCTTCACTAACCATGAAGAGCTTTGGAAGATTCATAATAATTCAGTTTGTTATGACAAACTCTCTATTACAAAATTCAGCTCCCTACCATGCATCCCTCACAAAAGAGCAGGACCTCTTCAAGATTGCTTATAGATCCCAAAGCAAGCATAATAATTATTAAAAAAAAACAGATGAGAAATGGGCACATATAATTCATGAATTATTATCATTCTTGCTTGGTTGAAGGTACAAAGATGCCCATTTATTTCCAGGTGTCAAAGCAGTAAGCTTCCATGAAGGTAAATTGAAAGGGGAAAAAATGGGGAGCAGGGGGTAATCACTCCTTGCCTTGTTCCATCCTCAAAATTTTCTCCATCTCTCCCCAAAGAATTCCAAAAACAATCAGAAATATCATTTCAACACCTTCAAATGAAGGTCAAAACTCTGAAAGAGGTGCAGACATTTCTCATTGACTCCTAAGAATGGAAACACAATCATCATCATGGACAGTGTTTTGAATGCAGCTATGAATATGTAATCTTACATGATTTTGCATACATTGATGTTGTAGGTTAAATTGAAAACATAATTGCCATTGATGCATTTGCACTTTGCACTTATAAAATGAAGATATGTCTTTCAGTTGCCATCAAATAGCACTCAAAAATAATTCGACAAGAGGTTTCATTTTGTTTTGAAAATTTTGCTGTTCCTTATGGTATCCAAAAGCCTCATTGAATCAACTGACAGAAGTTATAAAGCATGAACTAAAAAATCAAATATACAACCATGTTGAAATTTTTCATCCAGGTACCAAGTCTGTCTTCATTACTAGAACTGCCCATTATTTCTTTGTCAAAAGTGTTCATGACACCAAATACAAACCCAAATCACACTAAATAAAAAGCAGTGAAAAAAATTCCTAAAGGAGTAAATATGAAGCTAGCAATAAATGTATGGTGCAATCTAATTAATCTGTTGTTTTGAAATATCAATTACTGTAATTGCTCCTCATGGATCCATTAAGATGGTAGGCAATTATAAAGGTTCTTGAACCCCATTATGGGCCGTGAAAGCAGATGTTGCTCAGTATTTCAGATTAAAAGTTGAAAATATTCCATCGTGCTTTTTAAAATATCTGATAATATATTGCTTACAAGGGAATATCAGGCCTCACAATAAAACATATAGTTTGTCAAATCTCAGAGCAGAGAAAGTGACATTATGACACAGAAGACAAGAGAACAGTTAAAATCCCAGGTACACTCATCCTGAGAAGGGAATGTTCCCTTTTGTTCCCATGTGCCCTTAATTGTTGACAGTGGAACAGAACAGTCCTTCCTTACACAAGAAACCTCTTCAGACAGAAGTCATCACTTGTTGCCACATAGGCTTGCAGTGTTGAAAAAAAATACTGCTAAAACTCCCCAGTGGAGAGCAGAGGTACTAAGGGAATACAAATGATGACTGTGTAATTGAAATGAAGCTGGTGACTAAATGCAGAGCCTAAATATAAACCTCACTTTGGTATATTGAACATATAGACAGAGTAGAACATTAGCCTGCCATTATGCATCTACTCTCACACAAATAGTGACATTTAAAAGACTCACCGTGCAGTATTTTATCCTTCCTTAACACTAATGTGATGTCTTTGAAAGCAAATTTAAAAGAGATCTTAGCTAACTCAGTCTGAAGCAAGAGGTTACCTTGAAGCTAACTGCGAAACACAAAACTATCCTGTGGTGTATTTCTTCATGAAATTCACAGCATTGCATACATTGTAAGTGTAAAAATTGCATGGCAAACTTTGCTACAGATCGTTAGAATCAATATTATTTGGGGCCTCTTGGAATGGAGAACAGGTTCCACTAATCACATCACTTAGTGATGCTTAGTACAGCATCATCTTTTACTATTGTTAGAAATGTTTTCCTTATTTTTTTTATCTACCATTCTTTCCTATCCTGTTAGCTACTTAGCACTAATTGTAAAGAAATGCCGACTTTGTTACTACTTGACCTGATTTCAAATATGCCAGTACTCAAAAACAAGTGCAATGAATATACAGTGCATTGAAAGCACACCTCCTGAATGATGATTTTTAGATTGCTTACTTTGAATACCCAGATATTTCTTTTAGTGTGACACCAAGTCCATGCAGAACATAGTTGTAATGAAATTCCATGACAGTATTGACAGTTTGTACCTGAATCATTCAGACCAGGTATTAGTAGTCATTATTCAGTCTTAGTCCACAACAGCAATCACTACCAGTATACAAAATTTCATGCAATTATTTTTAGTCTTAATTTCATCTTGATTAAGGATAACTACCATTTTACAAATGAATCAATTAAAACTGCATTGATTTTGTGGGAACAAGGAACCTTTTTTTCTCTTTTCAAGTGGGCTAGCCCCAGAATTAATGTTTATTTATTTTTTAATTCTTTTTTGGAGTAAAGGAAACAGTATCAATGTCTTGTCAGGTAATTTGATTGCAAATGTTTATAAGAAAAGTCTTTTAAAATCAAAATGCAGTCAGAGAAAGTGCTGGTTTCACCTTGCAAATGAGAGTCATAGACTTTTCTAGAACATACACCTTCATTCATAAATAAAACAGAAACTAATGACCTTAGTATATGTCTGTATGGAATCCAAACCTCTGAATTGTGAATTCTTTTTTCAAAGTGAAATTCAGTGGGCAAAACAGACCCAACTTAGAGAAAATTTTCATTATAAAAATAATATAAATATTTATCTATTACCAATTAATATTTAATAACTGGTAATAATAAATAGATATTTAATTACGCATTTGAGTACTTGGAAACAAAAAGGCAAACATTAAAACTAAATGTATCTTATCCCTTTCCCATGTTCAGCTTCACTACTGCACTCAGGAGGCTTCTCTCCTTCCCTGCTAGAAGAGGCATGAGGGAAAGGGCAATCGAAGTTCTGGTCAGGTCATTTCTCCCTCCTTCCTCCTCACATTTTTTTCCTGCTCCAGTGTGGATCCTCCATGGGCTTCAGTGGATGTGTGTTCTGCCATGGAGCACCTCCTTCTCCTTCCCTCTCTAACCACAGTGTTCACACTGCTGCTCCTCACTTGTTGTTTCCCTCTTCCCTGCCCATCATTTTCCGACTTTTCCTAAATACACTTTCCCAGCAGCACCACCCCTGTGTCTGAGGGCCTGAGGTGGGTTGCCTGGAGTTGCCTGGAACTGACCCCCACCTCACAGAGGCTGTACCTGCAACCCCCACCACCACTTTGACATTTGCAACCAGCACAGGAGAAAAAGAGAATGGATATTTTCCCAGTATTTTTGCATTTCAATTTCAAAGTCTATTTTACATTATTTGGAGTTTATCCTTTTTTTACCGCTTTACTACTGAGCTGTGTGTAAATATTCACATATAGCAGGAACATTTCAGCTTCTCATAAATGTTTCTACATTCAGCCTCCACTGTCTCCAAAGGAGTTTTAAAAAGCTGAGTGAAGATTTACATCATACATGGATTACATGACTTTTTGTGATTGATGATAGTGCCTTACACTGAAACATTTCTGCCATTATTAAGCAAATCACATCCTAGAAACACATCATTGATATGAAAATTCACAAAAAATTACTAAAAAATAGAGCACAACACATTTAGGATTCTGACCAAAGAGTTTAGAAACCGTAACATGTTCTCTGTAATATAATGCAGAGTTCATTGCCTTTAGCACTGCACAATCCTTACTGACAAAGTAATTTTATGTTAACATTGTAATCAGGTCCCTGACTGGTTTATTTACTGGCCTCTGGAAGAAAACTGAAACATTCTGTTGGATTTCTGAGACATGTTTTGTCCTAAATTTAAAACAATAAAAGTGCAGCAATATTGAGATTCTGTGAATGTCTGTATAATTCCACTCATCTGTTCACAAATATGAATTCTTATAGAGTTACAAGCCAGATAAATAAAAATTAGGATTTACATTTAAAATTATACTGCCTACAGTCATCCACCCTAACTATGACTAAATGCTCCAGCATTGGAAATACAGGCATGTTAATGCCCAAAAAAACCCTGCTGTATTGGAGGTGATATAGTGTTTTTCTAGCTCATAAAAGATAGCTGTCAAGAAGTCACCCCTCTCTAAGGACAGAAATTTCTAATTTACAGGATTTTAAGTAGCATAAATCATTACAGCATTCCATTATCTAAATGATCTATTGCTCCAAAATCCTTTTACATTAATCTAGAAGAGATTATGTCACCTTGCTGATTCAGTCAATGTATAACACTCTGAAGACTATAACACCAAACTAGATGGACAAGATGGAATAATACCCAAAAATGTCACAATATCAAATTTGTGATTATATTATATGAGTAATTCCCATTGAGAAAGAACCACATTTAGCATCTCAAAAAAAAGCTCTTCAGAAATACAGATATGTGTTATATGACAAAATGACAGCCCATTCATTCAATTCCACATCAGTGGACACTATTTATAAGGTCATTTACTCAGTGTGAGTTATCATTCACACTTAAAGGAGCCTCAGATCTCATGTAAGATATTGCTTACCACTGGCTATGCTTGCATGTGCTATTTGCATTGCAGCTAGATCTACCTAACCCAAACATCACGTGAAGTTTCATAACTGTTTGCTGCAATGATAATAGCCTTAAGTAGTTACAAGTTAAGCATAGAAGCAAGGAAAACTGCTGATCAGAATGAATCCTCATAGATCCTTTTCCTTATACAGAGGACCTGCTTATTAGATAATCCTTGAAAGTTTATCATCTGATAAATGATCTATCTGATCTTAATACAAACTGATACAATGTGCAGGTTTATTCATGTTCAAGCTCCCTGCCCAGAAGATTGATGATCTCTGCAAGACACTCATAAGCTTGACAGTGCTCAACATCATGAATGGAATGAGAGGTTTTCTCTGAAATTCCTGTGACCTACTGTAAATATATTCACTGATGACCCAAGAGTGGAACTGTAATTAATATCTGAAGTTTGGTGTGTGAGATAATTCTACAGGTGACAGATTTTTGCACAACTTTCTTTGATTTAGGTGCAACTGTTCATCATAACACACTCAATTTCAGGCCTCTGGAAAATGTATGTTATTATTAGTTAATACATTTGTATTTATATTTGTAATGCCCTTCCTTCTGTCTTTTTGGATCTTTTTTTTTTTTTTTTCCCCTGCATCTTTCTTGGTTGACATTGGCACCAAAGAACTCTTAAGGCTTAGGAAATTATAGAGCCATATTTACACTTCTTATGATTTATTCACCATTATCATTTTTGCTGTGTTAGTTACTGAAAATTCTTATAAAGTTGTGACTGCATATTTATTATTCAATTACCATTCCTCTGTATCCTCACAAAAACTGGACAAATATTTTCTTGACCATAAGATTATGATGATATCTCCAGTCAAAAATGAGTCACTTAGGAATAGTCAGTGTAGAAAGCCAATAAACAAACTGACTGCTTCATTCATACAAGACCAAGAAGCCTCTAAGTTGATTACATCTTGCAAATATCTGCATTATATGATTATCAATGATGCATCACATTCCAGTTGCTAAGGGATCAGCTAAGATCACACAGAGGTATCAAAAAATATCTCAAAATCTGTGATGTGCAACAAGAAGATAGGTAATACCAAACAAAGTTTAGAGAGTTCAGATTAGATATCCCATTCTTTCTACATCCAGAAGAGGGGAAAAGATCAGCATATTTCTTGCTTATGGTAACAGCTTTTATGTATTAAAACATACTGAAACTATTAAAACAAAACTATTAGTCATCTGGGCATAAGCTCAAAAACTGTTACTAGACATAAAAACTTGAATAAAAGATCCAGAATTCATAACATTTGCAAGCCAACTCAAGCTAAATAGCAATCCAATAATGATAAAGCAGGTTACTAGTCTGTGCTTTTTGGCAAAGGCATGGATTAGAATATGAAATCAAAATTAGTTGACAAATATTAAATTGCACCTCTAATTCAACAGATAAGTAGAAAAGAGAATTCTAGTATGTCATTACATACCTAGAAATGTCTGCATTTATTTGTGGTATTTCTGGCTTATATTAAAACCCTTTATTTTCAGAATTCATTCAAAGCTTATATGAAGTTTTAAAGTGTGGGAGACACTTAGAGCTACTCTTCAGTTATGCTCCAGTGCATGTTTTACATAAAAATCAGAACCTTTGTGCAGTAGGGGATAAATACCTTACTTCTCTACATAAAATTAATGTGATTCCTCGTGTGTTGAGGTACTATTTTCTCTAAGAAAATACAGTTTCTGAAGGCCATTTCCAATGAAGACTGGGTAAATGGAATAACCCCTAGGTAGCAGAGCATTACTGATGACCTGAGTATTCTTTCCATGGGCATTTTGTCCATAATCTTAAACATAGTTAAAATATCTTTCTTCTTCCCTGGCTCTCAATTTGGTCCTCTAACTACAGCATCATGACAAGAATCACCACTGCAAGCAGGTCACAACCCACAGGATTTCTGATAGTCTTGGGAATAACATATTTTTCTTCCAGTAAGCACAAATGTGCAGTTAAGTAAAAGTCTAATTTCTTTCTTCCAAGTTAGAGGGTGTAAGGCTGTCCAGGTCAATTGACCTGGTGACACAGAAGGTCTTCCAACTTAATTATTTGGTTTGACTCAGCTGTACATTATTAAGGGCTGAAAGTCACTGCAAAGGCTAGGTTTAGAAACTGAGCCATTGCTGGTATGAACGCATTATTTCATAGATACATATTCACTGCCACTAATAGTCAGCAACTAGAAAGTGTTCTACATTTGGCAGTACCTCCTCAAAACAGAGAAGCCTCATTTGCCCAGAATATGAGAGGCTGCTGCTCACACTCACCTTGAGCTCACATCTGGGTAGAGATCACTTTTACATGCATAAAGTGATGTAATGTGTCCACATGTGATAGCAAACTGAACCAAGTGTACTCTATTCCAGTATCCCAGCTGGGAAAATAACAATTTTAGTCCACACACCTTCAGGGGTGTATGGCTTCTATTTACTCATTGGTGCCTGTGAAATAAATAAACACTCAGCACATGCAAAAGCCACAATGATCAATATCTGGATTATGTACTGGAAAATGCAATACATTTTGAATTCAATGAATCTCAAAATATCTTCTACACTCCAGTTGTTTATTTTTCATTGCAAAAGTCATGGATTCCAATATGATTAGTGCATGAAAAATCTTCTGGTTAGATTCCATCAACATACCTTTCTTTGAGAGCAGCCCTCTTATTTCAGTATGCTTTGAAACAGAATTTCACAAAAATTTTTATGCCAATGTACATCTCCTTGTTAACTTTACTGGACTTCGGGTTGAGAATTCAAACAGGGAAAAAACCCACCAAACATTTGAAGAGCTATAAACTACACCTGGTCTTGGATCACCAAGTTACTCCCTCAGCAATTCCACAGATCTCCGACAGGAGAAATAGTTGTGTCTGTCATCTGTAGGTGTTGTAGGCAGTAAGCCTAGTAAGCAATAGGGGAGAAAAAAAAATCTTTGAAGTTGTCTAGAATGAAAGTATATAACTCTAAACTCTCCATTAAATATTCTAGCTCCCAAAAGAGGAAAAGAAAAACCCTTTCCTCTTCCTCACCCAAAATAAAAGTAAAAATTACTGAGTTAATTGTATCATTACATTATTCCAAAATTACTTTCATTTTGGAAAAAACAAAAAACACTAAGATTTCTTTGCTGAATTAAAGTAAGGAATTCTGACAGACATTTCAAAATAGCAGGCATGTATGATTTCCATGAATACCCTGAAAAGCAAATGTCTATGATCCACCCTCCCTCCCAAAAAAAAAAAATTCTGACAAAAAACTTTCAAACACTTAGTTATTTAGTTAATATAAAGAATGCCATCTACCGGCAATAACAATAAGTAGCACTGTTTATGAGTTGCTAGGTGGGGTAAGGTTGCTACTTTCACACACTGCAAACAAGGCCTAAGGTAATTTCTTTAAAAATAAACCACTACATTTGAAAGAAGGTGTTATGTTCCAGGTTCCTCTTGAACCTCTATTCTTAATCATTGCCTTATGTTTGGAAACAAGTCCCTAGTGGGAATTAACAGACTGGGTTCACAATCTACTCAGCAAGAAGGATTTTTTGTGAGTGTGGTCCCACAGCCTTATATGCACAGTACCAGCATAGCTAATAAATGGATGCCTCTCACAATGAGAAGAGACATGTACAGCAATCAAAGGATGTTATTAACAAATTAACTCCAAACACACCAAGTTCCTGTGGTGGCTTCCATCAATGAGATAGAAAATGCTTTTAAAAGATTCTTGAGTAAAGTGATAAAGGGACCACACCCAACACATAGTTTCACATTCAATACTCTGTTCCACAAATTTTCAAAAATATTAATTGTTAAAGTGCTGTCATTTTAAAACATGTAATTAGGCTATGACTGATTTATAAGAACTAAAGTGGATACTAATTACTTATTATAGTACCTGTGAGAAAGAAAGGTGTACATATTGCACTTTATAAATAATTAGGAGTAGCGTATCTTCAGATCTCTAAAACCACAACTATAATTCATGAGAGGAAAAAAAAAAAAACACAAACCAACAAACAAACAAATCCAAAACAACCAAACAATCCAAAGGTTCAAATAATGCCAGTAATGGTTATTATCTATTTTCTTGACCCTATCTGCTTCTATGTCTCAGACAGACCAGATTCAGCAAGGATATTATTTTTATGAAACAGCATCTTCTTGAATCTCATACTTATCTGTCATTCTGGAAAGCTGCGTAATGTAAGACAGTTGTTTTGCTTGGTTTTACCCAACACTATACTTTAAATTTTAGAACTGGAGAGCTGAGGTAACAATAAATTTTACTGAAAGTATGATTTAATCAGAAGCACTTATTTTTTGGGTCATGTCTTCCTTTATTGGCTTTATGAAGTGTGATTTAGATGACAAACTAAAAAGAACAAAGACACAGACAAATATCTGACTTCAAGTATGCCAAAAAATAATTTTCCTAACAGAACTGACAGAGCTGTCTCCTGAAAGTATTCTGAGCACTGGACAAATAAATGAAGGTGGAAAGGAAAGAGCAGAACATTTGAACCCACAGGCCTACTAGAAAAACTTCAGCAGTTCCTGTAAAAGAACTGTGGCATTCAGGAAACAAAACTACATAATGTATTACAGCAATTTTCTAGTTCTTCTTTGTGAAAACCCTGCTCAGAAAGAGAACCACAAATTCTGGACCAAAGATTTTGACTGGGAAGAATACTTTTGGTAGCAATTTCTCAGTATGAAGATCAGCTTTCAGCCTGACTTTTCCTGGCTTTGAATTGTCCCTGAATTTTGCACAAGTTCTCTCCAAACATAAATTGCAGAAAACAAATTTATCTTAGAGTTATTCCCCAAGATTTCATATAAATATTTAGACTTATAGCTAACAAATATTTTTAAAAGTAATTACACTTTTATTTGTTAATTATTCGTCCCACTATTCACTGATAACTGCAAAAAACTCTCAATGAGAGATCAAAAGCCAGTATTTCCCCCAACTCCCTTCCATATTCCTTGCTTCCATTTAAAATATTTAGTCCAGTCTCTACTCGGGTCTCACTATATACAAATATCTCTAAAAGCATGTAAAAGTAGGGAAACAATTCCATCTATATCTCTCTCAGGGGGCTTATGCTTTCATTTTAGTTTTTCTATACAAAGCAAGGATACAAATGCTTACAAAATCACAGGGAACAAAACACTTTAAAGCACTATCCACAAGAAAATGTTCCAGAATTTTTTAAATAGGTGTTTGATGGACTTCCAAAACTCTAAAGAACATCTTTTTACAGACATTCTTACTTAACAGCAACTTACAGCATTTACTTTTTAGTTTTACCAGAAAAGAAAATGCTTTTGCAAGATATTGGGATTTTTTCCTTATAAATCATACATTGGTCACTATGTATGCTCACACAAAAGCAATCTCTGAAAGTAATACAGAAGTTTAACTTAAATATCAAGGTCAGTTGATTTGAATTCAGAATCTATTAACTCCTAAAAGTTTGCTGAAAGAAAGATGGACTTTTGTTCTTGATAGGAAATACTACATTGAAAATGAGATTAAATTCCTTAATAAATCACCTTTATAGTATTCTGACTCTGTACCTGTATCTCTAATGCACCAGTCAGTGCTTCATGCAAAGCTGGCTAAAAGCACCTTAGAATTTAATATAGCAGAACATAACTATTAATATAAACATGCAAGTCTGTTTTTGACTACCAGAAAAATAAAGTTGGCTTAGCCTTTTATTGCCTTCCATTCTATTCCAAATATAATTTAAAGAAATTTTTAATCTTTGTCCCTATGTGCTTCAAATACCCTATTGATGTGCAGTCACCATGGGAGTGAAATAACTTATTTTGTAATATAAATACAACGTAACAAAACACTTACAAAAAAATAAGGAACTCCTCAAACAAGAAATTATGAAACAGATAAGCAAGTAAGCATTGATTAGGTTAGAACCTGGTCAGGTTTAAATCTAGTTAAGAAAAAGGGTGGTGTGTCATTTTTCCCACAGAAAGTTGGACATCCAAAATTACTCTATCAAGTCCAGACTTCCTTTCCAAAAAGCAAATCCTAGAAGAACACAACATGGTATTTACCAACAATCTGAATATTTGCAATTCTTAACAGTTTCCAGCTTAAAAATAGGTTTTATTTGAACTTTCAGGATCTTTCAGGTATTTTAAGTAAAAATTTTCATAAGCATAAAGGCAGAAATCAAATTACTCAATCAGCCTAGGAACTGATTAATCATCTATCACATTATACAAAATCAATTTTGGGTCAGAACTGATCCATTTATTTTACACAAGTTGCTGCCTTGAAGGAGGCACAGAGCAAATAACAGGTTCAGAGTAAGCAGTGGGTCCTTGGCATTGTGTGCTGGGAACTTTTTCTTTCATCTTTTCCTAAAGGTTTCCTAGATACCACACCAACCTCAGTGCAGAAAGAAATTCAACCTTCATGAGAATAACCACAGTACAGTATTTGATAGATGTCTCTTTACTTGTGAATTACATTGGACTGGGACAGTTCCCTGGCACTGAGGCCAAGTGGCATGGAAGAAAAGGCATCTGTACTATTGAAGTGTCTTCCATGAAGGCAGCCTCATCCAGACTGCCTACTGGGACCAGTAACTAGCCCACACTAACTCCTGAACTACTATCAGGAATTGTCTGGAGAGAATACTAGCTGGCACAGGGCAAAAGTGGCCCAGTGGCTGTTCTATCAATCCAGCTTTAGACAAGCATGTTTCAGTGCCTTGGGGTGATCCATAGGAATATTTAACTTCCTAGTAAAGATGTCACTGCCAAGGCAGCTCAAAACACTCTCTACAAGAATTCAGGAAAAGCACTCTTATCTGTGTATCAACAGCAGAGGTTCCTTGCTCCAGCAGACTTCTATTACCTTTATTTATACTGTATTAAAACATTACATTTGGGGTAAATAATTTGGTAAATTGCTATGATTCACAGAACCCAAATGCAGACATCTAAAGGTTAGACTGATAGTAATTCTTTTGAGGACAGTAGGATAAAGTATGAATTATGACAACTCATCTTACAGTAACACAGAAATATAGAAGAAATAGGCAAATAATTTCTGATTTAGAAATACTATCATTCCACCAAATCCAAGGCTGAAGTATCATATTTTTATGTCTAAATAAATTTAAGATGGATCTCACCCAGAACATTCTTCTGTGTTTACAATAGGTAGCATCTATTTAACATGATGACTTGACTCCATTGTGCACACACACAAGTCAGTTCTTCATTTCTAAATGCAAGTTGACTCATGCACTAATATTTCAATACACATACATTCCTTATGGTGATGAATAAATATTTTGGACAATACAGACCTTAATCTCAGTTTTGCATCGTACAACTTCATGACTTTACAGGAGATATTTGTTCTAGTAAACAAGCTGTGAAATCTAACCAGCTCTCACATAAACACATGCACATATCTCAGATGATCCTTTTTACCAACAAAGATTCTTTTGGAATGTCTGTTACTGTGATTAAACTAAGAATACTTGACATACCAAAGTCAAGAGAGAAGGTACTTAAAGGTACTTCCATTTTAAATAGCTGTGTCATTTGCACAAATGCAAAATGATCTTGCATCTATGTCTCATGTTGTATGCATTGCAAAATCATTCCTTCTTACAACTACCCTTGCACATTGCAATGAATAATTTTTTCATCAGTGTGAATTATTTCCATATCTCTGCAAGTACTCAAGGCATTCCTAAATCCTGAGTTCTGGTCAGACATCACTTTCTGATGTGAACCAAAACAGGATGACAATTTGGAATGGCAAAAATCTAAGCTACTTTAAAAATTATTATTAATTTAAATTATTTATATCTTCACTGACTGGAACGCACAGCTTACATTCTACCTCCTTAAATCAGTTTATTGTATAAAAAGGAAATATATTTCATGTATGTTAGGCATCTTTCAGCAGAAACAAAATAAACTTCAAATCTCTGACGGTCAGCATTTAGTGCTTAAGAGCATGCAGTTTCTCTGTCCAGAATTGACAACAATATATTTGTTTTCTAGGCTCTTACAAGCACATACCATTCATCAGAGGCCTTGATGTGTTGTGGGTGTATCTGTAGTTCACTATCTAATCAAATGAAAGAGACAGACTAGAAAACAGATTTAGAGGAAGTCTAGCATAAATGAGTGTCAGTCCAGTCTTTGATTAGGTAATAGCAATTATGATAATTACAGCAATCCACTACTGGAAAACATTCTAAAATTGCCAGCCTGTAGCAAAGTGTAGCACTTGCAGGAATCCACTTATGCCTAAACATTTTGAATCCTAACCATGTTCTTTCAGTTGTAAACAGCATAATTTCGCTTGCTAATTATGGACAGTGATCTATTACAAATATTAATATATAGGTGAATTCTTCTAAAATATCATCATCTACAGCTATAAATTTCACTGGAATACAAATAGAACAAGTATTGAAAATTTAACTCAAATTCACATAGTATTAGGTAAAACTATTATTTCTCCCATACTGGTTTTCTGGATAACAATTTCAATATTGAGACTTTTATATTATATAAAAAATAGGTAAATATAATTAAATAAGTAGGTAAATATTATTTTTTCCCCCTTGTTTTGCATTCTGTATTATGTTCCCTGCTCATCTAAAGAAATCAGATTCAAAAATTTGAAAAAACAAAAAAAGGGGTGCCTGAAAAAAAGGTCAACTATGTCAAAGATACACTAACCATCACTGAATACTGGCTTTTAGAGCAGAAAGTCACACTAATTGAAATAGGGAGATAAATGTAAAGAGAATTAATAAAGACTGGGATATGGAAGACACTATGTACAGAAGATAACTAGCTGTCAGCAAGAAGTCCTGGCCTTCAAGGTCTTTCACAGATGTCTTTTACAGATGAAAGAGGTCCTTGCTGGAGAAAGAATTATGATCAAGGAAACAAGAATGAGGAAGACATCACACACAAAAAGAAGTTTGCAAAGTGTCCAGAGGTGGTAGCATTTCAGAGGCACTGACTGAGAAAATAAGAGGTATCTTTCACGTGGCCAGTGCTTACAGCCATGACAAAAACACTTGAGCAGTAAGTCTCCTATTTTATACATTTTTGCCATTTTTACCCCAACCATTCTTACCCTTCAGATTAACCTTACCTAAACCAGTGCTTCCAAGCACACTCCAACAGGCATATGGATAGTTAGAAAAAAGCCCATCTAAACCAGCTGTGATTAGCACGGCCTCCAACCTTGAGGCTTCCTTCAGCTCTAAGACTGCAAAGCTTCTTTTACATCCTTTTTTGATCAGATGGTCTGTACCAGACACCTACCACACTCATAATAACTAATTAATATATCACAAATTAATAATCAGATATAGCATATGTAAATAATTGATCTGGCCTCTTGCATATTCATTTAAGCATCAGAATTTGTTTTGTCCTTTACTGCCTTATTTACTGGTAAATGAAATAGAATAAAGCAATAAATGAAGAATAAAATTATAATATATTTTATTCTCATTAGAATAATGAGAATAAAATGAAATATATTTTAATGAAAACATGCTGTATTGAAAAAGAGCATGTTAAATTACTGGTGAGGTGGAATCCATGGTTGTTACTCTACCAGCCACTGATACCATGATTTAAAGATTCCTTTATTATACAGAGCTTTTATCCCACAGCCTTCACTCATAAGTATTATCCTAAACCAGATAAATTAATTTTCCTCAATTCTTTACTGCTTCTCAAAATTCTCACATGAAAACAAGTGAGAGAATTCAGAACAGTAAAAAAATTATATTAGAAAATTACCACACTCTTAGAATATCACCTATATCTCAGAAACAGACCTCTTCTAACACACCCTGCTTCTACCAGAAGAGATTAAGAAAGCACTTATGCAGAAACAAAGTACTTTATGAACATTTTTTTTTTACTACAGAGTTATAAGCAGTGCAAGTAAGGGTTCACTGAAGAAATGAAATGCTCTTCCCTTAGTTTCTTCATCCCTACTTGATGTCTCCCAAAAATACAACAGTATGAGGTAAAAAAAAGGAACAGCAAGGAATGCTGTAGGTGGGTCACAAATAAGTGCCTTTTTCTATAGAGAATAACTGAAGTTATAAGCTCCTGATTCTCTTTCTGATTAAAAAAAAAAAAAAAAAAAAAAAAAACCAACCAGAAAAAATTAACACTGAAAATTTGGAAGTTTTCCTAACAAAGACAGCTTCCAGAGGATCCTGCTTCTATTAAGAGAGTAAGGCTCAAACAGAGCCTGAATCAGAGGAGCTGTTTAAAATCAATTATCTAAAATATGGATACACAAATCTAAAAGGAGTGGCATGAAACTATTTATTTCTATTTTTTTTCTTAGACTTCAACAGACAAAAAGTGAAGTGCAGAGTGCCAGTCCAGCGTATGAGTATTCCAAATTGTATAACAAATGCTGTTATGCCAGCTTGTTCAGCACTAAAATAATAGCACAGCAAGAGTGCCTCTCTGCTTGAAGCACACAGATGTAGAAGGGCTCGATCTCAAAGTTGATGAGATGAAAGCTAGAGATGTGACACATGACTTGAATTTGTGTTCTGTTCTTGTTACACCAGCTAATAATGCTACTTGCTGCCAGGCTGTTGACTATAGTGCTTTAATTAAGACCTCCTTCAGAATGCAGGGGTCATTCAAAATGAATGAAAACAGCATGCTAAATTCAGAGATGATGTACATTAGAGTAATTTACACTTCAATTAAACAGCACAATTTGCATAATAAGGGGCTGCAGTAAAGAGCTAGTAGCAGGGCTAGTAACCTAGATTTTACCTTAGGATTGTTTGCACTTTTCTGCTCTGACCCCATCCTGTCATGTAGAAAGTATAGTGAATTATTCAAATAGCAGCTTCTACTATCATCTCTCCTTACTAAGTCAATAAGCCATAGGCTTCAGAAGCAATGCTTTTTTATAAGTGTCTAATAGAAGCAGGAAATTTCTTTTGTTTATCAGTTTTGGCAATGTCGTACTAGAGGGAGACCCCAAAGTCCTTAACTAATAACTTCACTTAGAAGAAAAGAACCAGAACTGTAAGGTTATGGAACTATACTCAAGGAGGTTCCAGTGGTAATAGAACAGAAATAGGTCTCATCATTTGACATATGCTACCAGCAGCCTTTCTACCCTTTTAAGGCATCATACCCCTCTGTAGGGACTTACCTGCTGTAGAGGTGAAAAGATCAGGATTACCACGTTACAGTTTGTATAGATTTAAAAATCTTGAACATATATTGAATGATGTCATTCAAAGATTCGTATGAAGATATGTTAGTTAATGATCCAACCCAAAATTATTTACAAGCTGAATATTTTGTGTCATATTTTCTATGAGTCATGTAAGACTTCACAAAGGTTCAGGCAGCTATTTAGCACATGGTTTTTTCTAGGTTCCATCCACTTTCGTCATTACACAGACAGGATTATCTCATGCGTGTTTCTCTTTCCTTCTGTGTTCTCCACCTTGTATCAACTCAAATCTACAGCAGTTGATACAACAATTTGTATGCAATGAGATGTTTCAGAGCAGCATAAATTGTGTATCATACAATACAGCAGCAAGCACTTAGCAGGAAGCAGTGGCCAGTGACTCTGCTCTTCAGAGTCATCACTGACCTTTGCTTCCAGACTTCAGGAGATGGTGTCTGGCCAGACAGGCAACAGCATTTCAGAACACAAGGGATTACAACACATTGTCTTAGTTCACCACAAGGAATCTTTAAGAATGCATTGAACACTGTTGTTCTTCCATTAAGTCAATCAAAACCTAATAATTTTAAATAGAGAAAAAACAGCAAAGTTACTGCTGTTGGTAAATTTTCAAAATACCACACAATTTTGAACTAAGGATTTGGTGTTCTGAAAATGGGGCTTAGGGGCCTTTTAAAAACAACAGAAATCTTTTCAAGTACAGAATCAAAAAATACCTTCATTTTTCTGTTAGTCCATGCTAGAGCATAAATCTAAGGAGGAATTTCACCCATAAAGAAATAGTTTCATTTTCTCCGTGTGGCAAATAAATAAAAGCAATTTTAGAAAATATATTTAAATGCTAAAAGATAATAAGACGATTTCTCATTTATCTGGCTTTATAAATCTGCCATGGAATGGCTGCATTCACCAAGGGTAAGTGAGGAAAACAAGATTATTTTTTTAAAAATCCTCTCATCTATTATTCTCAAAACGTACTCTTTTAATTTTCAATTATCTACCTAGAGGCTTTTTTATTAAAATTATTTTTAAATCTGCTTTGTACCTGAAGGCAAAACTCAAGTGAGTGATGTGTATTTTAAAGAGAAAACTGGTTTGTCTTTTCTCTTAATCCTGACAACAATATAGTACTTCTTTATTTCAAACCATAATGATCTTTTGGTATGTCTTTTCCTTTAAGTCTCACACTGGTCTTGATGTACAGTGTTCCCTTAAAAGTAACTGATTTTCACTGTGAAAAAAGTGAAAGTTTTACATCTAAGCTACAAATCATGAAGCAAGTTAAAAAAAGAAGCAACACTCTTGTTAAAAAAGAGTATACAAGGAATTCTTCACTTTACATGAATTACAATGCCTAGAAATACTCCTCATCCTCCAAAGACTTTTGTAGGAAAAGTAATTTTTGGAAAGTACTTAATGTGTTTTTATTCCAAAAATTTTCTAATGATTTTCTGTCACCTTATATATAGCAGGAACTACTGATGGTATAGACAACTTGATTGATGTAACCAAAAGAATTCATAATTGCTCTGCCTTTATACCACCATTTCAGCATTTAGACATTTTCCTTTTCTACTCAGCATGTCAATAGAAGCCTTCTCTCTCCTTCACCTACTGGAGCAGCTAAGAAATATAAGACCATGGTGTAATACTATTTTGGCAGCCTCTCTGATATCCCCACATGCTGAGCAGCATCCATGAAACAGCCTGCTACTCTTGTGAGTGGGGAAAATCAGGAATGGAATTACAATCTGAAAACAAAGGTCACTGTTTCATCTACCCTCAGAAAAGTACAATATAGACTGAGAAATCATAATTTATAGCATTTTATAGAGAGTGATTATCTAATTGTGTTCCTCATAACCTCTTTCAATTCTCTATAATTTTTAAGACAACTTTTATATACCCCTGATACATTAAAGGTTACAAAAACCCACTTTCTTTCCATGTTCTTTTTTTCTATACCTTTTTTTTCTCTTGCTCAGATCTCATAACTGATAGTTAAGGGAATACAGGATTCTCAAAATCTGGTTCCCATTGCTATAAACAAAAGTATCTAAATCTAAAAACAAAAGGTACAGATGAACAGAAAATATTCTTTAAGGAAACAATACATGGCAAAATCATAAAGTCATGCAACTGTATCTCTGAGAATTCTGTTGTGTATCCTATTTCATACATGAACTGCTTTACCAAAAGGTCCTACTAAATAAGGACATTAAGTACTCCACTTCTTTGGCAGTACAGTGGATTACTGACCTGGGCAAGGAAAACTGTTCTTGTACCATCATTTTCAAATGGAAAAAAAAAAAAATCTCCTTTTCCTTTTCAGACTTTCCTCATCACACTATCTTCTCTAAGGACATCAAAAAAATTGGGGATGTTTTTACAAGCCTATGGCCTTTCCCACTCCTTCAGACTTGAAATAGATTGTTTGGCAGTTCACAAACTTGCTTACACTTTTTTTTTTTTATCCAAAGTATCATGGAAGAAGGGAAAATCCAAGGAGTTCAAGGAAAAAAAAAAAAACAACAAAAACAGTAAAACACAGATGAGTAGACTGAAATATCTTTCCAATGCTTTAAACAAAATTGTTCATAAAACTAAAGCAAGATACTGCTTTCCATTTTTAAATGGGTGTTTTCATGGGGATTTTTTTTTTTAAGCTGGGAATGTAGAATCTCTGGTTCCTTCATTACACCAGCTGTTTGTCACACTATGTCCCAAATCCACATATGAGCCTTTTTCACTCCTTGAATACCTTAGCGATCTCTTCTAGTTTGGAAGTCAAAGTTCAATGAAAGCCACTATTAATTAAGTCTTTTGTTCCCATAGATAATGCTTTTGAAAATTTTGACCAACAGATCAAATTTTTGACCAACTCAGTCAAATTATTTCACCTGAAAATTACCTATTTCACTGCCACGATTTCAACAGGAGAACACTAATGAGAACACATCATCAAGTATTTATGCAGAAGGCCAAAAGGGTAGAATTATTGTCATTAATTTAAAAATTACTACATTTATTCTTCTTATTATACTTAATTTTAAAAATTCAATACTATATATTTATTAAAATTAAACATGTTTTTATGATTTTTATACTTCCTCTGTCCTCATAGGGAGCAATGCAATTAAATCATAGAACTGACTCCAAGCTCTCCAGATACACAATTTTTAGTGATGTAGATGAAAGAGACATTCAGCACCCTCAAGGACAGGAAAAAAAATTATCCTGCATTAAAAAAATTAAAAATCAAATCAAAAGTAAATGCTCCTTTCTTTTTTTAATAAAAATTTAAATCAAAAGTCAAAGCTCCCTTCTTGCAAACATGAAAAAATAAAATGCAGCTAATTCTTTACAGATGCCCATTCTCCAATTAACTTGTAGCAAAAAGTTCTGTTGCAAAATTTTATCAGGAAAAGAGACAGACAATTAACTGGAAAACTGCATCTTAATTAAGAAAAGAACAAGCAACTGTCTGTTAATACATTGTTTTTTTAAGATACTCCTAATGCTACAGTTAAGAAGTAAATGAGCTGCTACACAACTACAGAGGGAAAAAAGTACAATTATCACAGAGATAACTTGGGTGGACAGCCTACAATTTTTGACTATGTTAGATAGTATTAGTGAAAGAATAAATCACAAATTTACTGACATCAAGGATCAAATGCAGTAATTCAAGAGAAGCTTTAGGCCTTTCCCAGAAAACACTTAAATGGGCAAAATTCATAACAATTTTAATCACCTATTCCAGCAATATTCTGTCTTGTATTTACTTTTCTCTCTTATCTCTGCAGAAAACTACAATTCATTCAGTGACAAATTAGCAGGTCCTTTTCCTTCTGAAAAAAAATTGCTTGCAATGTATCTTTTAAGTGTGTGTGTGACTTAGTATATATTTTTAGTCAAAGCTCTTGACAAGGCTACAGTGTCAAAAAGAAATGCTTTCAAATTAAAAGTCAATGGCCAACTAGCAAACTATGCTGAAGCACAGCTGCATTTTAGAGAAGTCAGTCCTGCACTTAATGGACAGTTTCTTAGTCAGAGTAAATCCAAACAGCCCTTATCACAATGGTGCCATAACATTTTACACAGGCCAAAAATCTCATGCTGCTTTTGTCAAAAAACACACAGTATAAATCCACATTTTTAATATATCTACAGCAATTTTCAATGCACCCTTGAAAACCTCCAAAATAAATGTTAAGACATTTAAAATAAAACACAAAGCACGAAAAATAGGTGACCTTTGTATTCTCTTCCCTCCTAACTCACAAGTTGTACAGGTGTGATTCATGCATGGTAAGCCAAGAAGGAACACATTTTTCAGTACTTGTGATGCTGGACACCTATAAGAATTGTTTTAATGGAAGTACCTTTAAAGGACATGAAAATTCTTCCAGAAATATGCTTACCTCTTCCAGAGCAAGGTAAATCAGAATTTCCTTGGCATTTCTTAGTGCTTTCTTCAACTGACATTGGACATGAATGTGGATGTTCACACTTTTTCCCAGTCCATCCTTCTTTACAGTCACATCTTCCACAATTACATTGTCCATGACCTTTATAATGAATACAATTAAAGATTAACCTCCATTCTGATGAGGTATAAAAAACTCTTAATTGGATGAACTTTACCAAAGTTGGGGCTTCATTCATTGCCAGTAATGATACTGGCAAAAAAATACAACCAATCCACTATATCTACTTTTGTTTCTGAAAAACCATTCAATTTAAGCCATATTCCCTTTTCTGTTTTTTCCTTAAGGAATGTTTAGCCACTTCACACATGATCAAATGCAAAAGGTTGGAACAGAGATTAAAAATACACATTTTACTACTGTTTGGAAAAGTGCAATGTCATAAGGCAATATTTCATTTATTTTTATGTTCTTTTTCTACCATGGTTACAGCATATTCTCTAAGAAATATACCAATACTATTTTTTATCTACTTGCAATCAACATGATCCACTAGAGACAAGCATTGTCACATCAATTCCAAGCCTCAAACAAGTACCTTCTACTAAACAGTGATATACAAATACTAAAACAGTGAAATATTGGACATGATCAAGTCTCATTCCAATAGGACAGTTGGATGTGGTTTTTGGTATCTATATATCTTTATCCTCTATATAAATGCAAACATATGCAAGTTTTCTTGAGCTTTTCTCAAGAAAAACCAGGAAAAAATACATTTGTCCTTCTCTTTCTTTATGCTCTCTGTAAAAAGCATTGAGATTCTGACAACGCAAAATGTACCTGAGAAAAGCCTGAGAATCAGCAAAACAACGTTCCTTGCCACAAAATAAAATATCTATTTTCATGAGCTCAGACAGCAGTTTAGACCTCTCACAATTTTCACACAGTCATCATTCATTGGGCCCAGGACCAAAGCATGCTCCCATGTCCACATTTCTATCCGTGTTCTTACTGAAAACCATAGTAAGAGATTTTATATCTCTTTTTAAGCATACTTGCCCTTTAGTACCAATTTATAAAACATATTTATTTATTAGTTCACAATGAGAAAATGGGAGCAAACAATCATTCTAGGTGTCATCAGATTACTTCCCAGAATATAAGTCTTATTAATTTCACAAAATAACTTTTTCTTTACATTAGTTATTTGTTTTCCGTGAAAAGCATACAGGCTTCCTCTTGTTTAGCGGATGAGTTTCGATTGGATAGGTAGGAATTCTTTACTGGGGATGGTGAGGCTCTGGAACAAGTTGCCTTAGAGAAGCTGTGGATGTCCACCCCTAGAAATATTCAAGGGAAGCCTGGATGGGGATTTGAGCAACCCAGTCTACTGGAAGGTGTCTCTGCCCATGGCAGTGGTTGGAACCAGGTGATTTTTAAGGTTATTTCCAACAAAAACCATTATCTGATGTCATGATTCTTTCCTTTGCTTTCATGTATACCTGCTGACAGGTTGCGAATTGGATTTATGATCCCTGACCCAGACAGATACTTACAGGAGGATTAGGTACTTTCATACAATAGTTTCTTTGCTAAAGCCACAGCAAAGGAGCTAATGAAATGTGTGAACATACACATTTTCTTAATGGAAGCATGTTTTCTTTCTGTATCAAGTCCTGAAAGCTATTATCTCTTTAAATGAAGATAATCACTTTAATGTCAAGAAGACTTCTGGAAGACAATAATTCAGGAATATTCTGAATGGCACTTCAGGTGTTAAAAGAAGGCATCCAGTTGTCAATATGATGTACTGTGAAATAACAGTCACCTCGAGCCGTATGAAGCTTCTGGAGGGAGCTGCCCTTGTGGATGTTAAATCCTCACATCAGAACTGTCAATTCTTGTCATTTGCATTTTATTAAATAAACATAAAATTTCATTCAGTCACAGTAAAACTCTTTATATGAAAACAGGATTTCCTATAATTTCTCCATGCGACTCAGGACAAAGTGGTTTCCTGTCTCTACCTATTAGGTAGACAGAACAAGAAAATAAAATTTTGTATCATCTCTGTTTGATGAAGGTTTTAAGAGATGGATTATTTTCCCTAATCTAACTAATTACTCTTGGATTCATCCCAAATCAATTTACAAATAATTGTGAGAAACAACGAGGATATTTTGCAGATACACCTAATGCATGTACACTTTGTGCAGCAAGTAAATTTATTTCATACAAGCAATTAAAAAACCTGTCCCACTACAATTTCTCTGTTAATTGCATATTCTGCCTACCACAATAAACCAAAATTAAAACTTATGCATCTTTTCTCATTCTGAAACAAGACTAAACAGCAGGACTAGAAGACATTGTTCACATTGCTTCATGTGCAAATAGATTTTTTTGCACAATCTATTTTAGGAATGTATATTTGGATAGCCAGCTAAGACTAAATTAGACTTTTCTAAAACATAATGGAAAGGGAATGGATAAAAATAATTAGTACTAAAATTTTTGATGAGTAGATGGAAAAATAAAACTATACTTCAACTTGAGTTTTAGTCACATTAAGCAAAGACATAAAAGTCCCTCCTTTTATATCTAAGTTTTCCTCATTTACAGTTATGTCTGAGTAATAGAGAACAATATACCAGTCCTTAATCCAATGCCAAATGGCAATATCTTCCCCCAAGCTCCTTTGTAACTGTCTGTACATTCTTATCCTCTGCTTTCTTACAACCATTACCAACCTGGGCAGCAGCAGCTGCAAAGGCAGTAATGTCCGGGAAAGGGGGAATTCAAGCATGACTTTTTCTTGTACAGCATTAGTTGTAGATGCCAAAGGTATGCTTTAATTTAATTCAGTTTTAAACTCTTGTGTTCACTGTTAACTACAGAATGCATTTACCTTGTTGATTTGTAGCTTTACATTCTTTAGGAGATGCTGATGTTTTGATTAGTCCCAAAGTGCTAAAAACCCTGATAGTAACACGGTGGTACATTCAAAAACTGACAACAAAGTCAATCTTCCTGCTGCTCTCAGGACTTCGTGACTGCACACAGCTCTACATCATTCTAGTTTACTCATTAAATAAACCATTAAATAAATATATAATATCTGCAAGTGGTTGAACAGTAACTAGCAAATTAAGTCACTTAAGTTTTTGGAAAAGCTTCTTTTCCCATTTTATTAGCTAGCAATTCCTCTAAAATTATTAAAAACAAAACAAAACAAACAAACAAAAAAAAAAACACACAAAAAATCCACAAGTGTTTAGAAACTTTTCACTTTTTAAACAGGCAAAGAAAAGACTGAAAATTTTCTTTATCATGCTGGTTTCAGCTTTCTTTCTCTGTTACAGACAACTCCAATGATCTTTCTATGGGACATACCTCACTCTAGGAATAGGAGGAAAATATACCACATCATCATTAGTCACCTTGATGTGACTACATTCTTCCTGTTATCAATTAGGCCAGATCAGATTTCTACAGGATGCATTGAAGCTGACATCCTCCAATCTGTAAAATCCCTTTGAAATCACATTAATTTGCTTTAGGAGGATTCCTGTGTGTACTAATTGCATGCTGTATTGAACAAAGTCCTTCTCTCCTGCCTAGTATTGGCATCTTTATTAGCATCCACACAAAATTGCATGCAAGGTCTCTCTCAGAATCTCAGCTTTTGTTAGCTGGTACATGGAACATCTAAGCTGCAAAGCCATGGACTGATGGATTGGTGGATGTCAACTATTTTGGGTATAATGCTCTCAAGTCCAAGTAGAAGAAAAAAGAAGATGGATGTGTCTAAGATGTACAGTTGAGGGTACAGCTACAGAAGTGCAGCTGAGCCACATATTCATATTTTTCAAGTATTGATGTTCTACTTGTTCTTATGTCAATTTTTATTCTCAGGAGACTGTTTTTCATTGACTCATTTATTTACTCTTCCTTGAATTTCTTCTTCTTGATTATCATCTCCCTGTCATATAAAAATGAAATAACAAACATAAGCTGATCTAAAAAACTTTCAAAATCAAATTTTCCCAAGAAAGTATATATGTATATTTTTAATTTTCAATCATTATCCAATTCATGTTAGGTTACACTGAACACAAGGATATTAGAAGGGAGATGGGCACCTAAAAGAATCTAATACTTAACAGGATTTTGTTACGTGGTATGGAAAAAAAAAGTATAGAAATATGTTTTTAACTTAAAAGGCCTCCTCCTGCCACCCAAGCTTGGCATGTTTTAAGATAGGAAAATGAGAATTGGAGCACTAGGGAAGAGGAAGATCAGACCAATTGGAGGTTTTTTATAAAACTACACCTAAGACCCCTTTATACACAAATCTTACCTGAACAGAAGTCATCAGAATATCTGTCATACACTGCTTTGCAGTTTCTTTCATCACATTCACAAGTATCTCCATGAATATCTCCCCAGTCACCAGTTGGGTCCACATCATGGCATGTACATTCCCCACATACACATGTGCCTAGAAATGTAAAAAAAAAAAAAAAAAAAAAAAAAGACAATTAAAAAAGCACCAAAAAATAGAAAAAAACACAGAGATGGAAGTTTAACTTTGTAATTTAGAGTAACTTTGATTACAGGAATTTACACTTGTGAATTTTCAGCTCTCACAGAAATGCAATTTCAAAGTGATAATGCAATTTTGCAAGGGATAATCTTGAGTGTGTGCTCATCTTCTATGATTTGAAACTTTCTTAATTATTTAGTAGCAATAATTTAAACAAACTAATTGGCTTCCTCATGTTTATTTTTGCTGTTGAGCCTTGCTAGGAGTCAACAAAAATGTAGCTCACAGAACAGTTGTACATCTTTGACATCAACAGTAATTTGCCCTGTCAGTAATGACAATAAAAATCAATTCTGTTTAAATGACTTGGGCTTGGGCACAGGTGATAATTAATGGTTGTTAAAGCATAAACATTTAAACTACAAGAGAATCCAAACCTAACACAGCTGAAAAAGTCTAGGAGGTCATTCTGTACCTAAGAACAGCAGCACAGATCTACATGAAAGGATACTTCTCCACTTTCCCAAGTCAATATTCAGGACCACACCCATTGTTTACAATAAGAAGAAATGTGAATAACAGAAAACAAATGTGCATATTTTACTAATATGCAGAGAATATGCACCCTACTTATTAAGGAAAATCTGAACAAAAACCCCTAACCAAAGAAAAAAAGATATTTCCCTATTCAGAAATTCAAATATGCTTCAGGGAGCACACTCACTACTTTTTTGAGATGCTAAAGGCTCGTAGAAGCACAGAGCTCATTTCTTGTAGAGTGGCTTCACCTTCTGCTACTCTGCTAACACCTTTGCCATCTTATTTAGGTTATTCTAAACAATATAATATAATATTTGACACACCAGGACAGGATGCCTAAACAGTACACATAGATATAGGCACATTCTCTAATAAAAGGAGCGGGTCTACACAACCCAGCATGCATGATATGAACACAAAAAGCTTCTGCCCTCTAGTCTGTTAAAAATCCTGAGACAGCCCTCAAGAAATTTGTGCCTAATTTTTAATAGTTTCACAATTCAGTGACATTACTGAAGAAGAAAAAAACCATTCCACCAACAAAACAACAAACAAACAGAACCAGGAAATGCCTCTGGAGAGTGATTAATCCTCCCAGAAACAACTTCAGAGTTAATTTAGATCAGCTGTCCTGGATGTCAGAATGCAGAACATAAACCCACCAAAGTTTAAAAATCTAAATTTTCACATGTGTTCTAAACTGGTTGACTAGATAGCCCAGGGGAAAAGATTAGAACAATTTATCCATCTTAGCTGAAGGAGGGTGAGCATCAAGGTTTGCCTTGATATTTGATTTTTAGAAGGCTCAAGACTGACAAGATGAACCGTACTTATATCACAAGATGTATAAGTACAGAAAATTGGGTAAGTACGACCAAATGGAGCAGAAATACTTTGTTGGAAAGTAACTTCACCATATCAGAAGCCTATGAAATTCTTATGAAGATAAAATCACAAATACATTAAAAGCTAAAGGCATGGAAGTATCACACAAATGTACCTTTGTATTGGAGGTTGCAGCTACTCAGACTATCAGCAATGCTATTCACACAATTTCTCCTATTGCAATGCCAGTTTAAAGAAATAATCGCACATTAAAATTTCAAATTTGATTAAAAGCTTGCTTTGACAAGAAATTCTTTGCCAAGAAATTACTTTCTCAGCACAAAGAAAGCATCTGATATGAAGATACTTTGATATCTATTATTTCTAGAACTACACAAAAATTTTATGCTGAAGTCCCACGACTAAATGAGCCTACATGATCTCTGCTTTTGAGCCAAACTTTCAATTTCAGCCTAGTTATGAGAAGAGAGTTTTCTAAATGCTCTCTTGACGACTAGATGTTCACAATACAGCAAGCATGTTTTTTCAGTAGAGATGTTTTTAGGAGAGGTATCTATGTGACTCTTGCTTATGTATTACTGTAATTATTCTGGTCTATTGCCAAAAAAACACTATTTTTTTTTTTTTTTTTACCTACTTGTTCACAGCAGCTAGTGAAAGGCAACCTTATTTTGTGGGGTTTTATGGTTGTTTTTTTTTCCCAAAAAGGCAAAATTAGACACAAGTATAAGGTAAAATTCAAATTCCAAAACTGTGTGCAGATAAAACCTTATGTAGTTAGGGAAACTGTGTGAAGTCTACTTTTCCATCTCTATACATTCCACAGCATTGTTACTGCATACTTCACAGGTGTTTTTTTGGTTGTAGTAGAAATTAAATGCTTCATGTTTTCATTTTCCCAATGCCATTGTGTGAATTGACATATAGTTCTGTGACCTTACAGCACCAGTCCATTCAAAGTCAAAAATCTGGTAATATTTTATTTTGCAAACTAAGCCTCTTAGCAAAACAAATATGTACGAAATAACAAATTATCCTTCTCAGTTTACTACAAAAATAAAGAATGGGAACAAATTGAATTTGCTTAATCAAGAAGTGGATGTGGATTTGTGTAAGTTTATACCTAAACACAGGTATCTGCCCAGTTGCAAGTGTATTTCCAGAGCTGAAATAGGTGAGAACAAGTAGAAACTTGGCAAAGACAGTCTATGTCCTACTGTAGAGAATGCATAGAGTGAAATAAAAGCCAACTATAAACACGTGTAGAAGGTCCATGCAAATGACACACCTCTGTTGCTGCAGATTTTGCCATCTGGAGATGTGCATCTTTTCTTGATCTCCCAGGGGGTGATGTCACACTGGAATTCACATTTATCTCCATGCCAACCAGCCTCACAGTAACAGTTTCCACAGTAACACTTTCCGTGGCCTTAAGCCAAAACAAATTTTGTACAGTGAGAAAGAAGCAAGTTTTTAAAAGGCATTAACAATGTAACTGTTTTAATATTTTCCTTTAAAAAGTTTTACTGCTAGATTCAGAATAGAAACAATTTATAGATCATGTATGAATACATAAAATCAAAGGACATCAGAACTATACTTTTCCCCTCTATTTTAGAGGGGGATTTTCCTTTAATCATAGATTAAGTCTAATCAAGAAACACTAATAGACAACATAATTTTTATACCTGTAAACTTTTTTTTTTTTTTACTTTATGGGTAATTCTTGAAGACTGTAATAGTTAAAATTTAAGCATAGCTTTACACATCAAGGTAGGACACATACTTGGCATGTCTAAGAACACCTTGTGTGTTCTTGACTCCTCAGCTACCTGAAGTAAACACATCTTGATTTATTACACACCAACTATGTTGTATATGGCTTCCCTTCTTCTTCCCCTCTGTCAAGAAGATTTTCAAACATGGCTAAACCAGTTCATCAAGGAGACTTCTTTTCAAAATTATTCTTTCAGATGTTCATTTAACAAAATATACATATCCCAAAAAAAGATGGTTGCATCATCGGGGTGAAACCAGATCCAGAATATTTTCATCTGCTAAGGCACATGTGCCATGTGCTTCAAAGAAAAAAGCTTTTAAATTAAATAGTTGCAATTTTTACTAATCCTAGAGCCAAAAGTTAACTGTTTAATAGTAGGATGAAATCAGGATCTTGTACTTTCTTCCTTTGAGCTTAGTAGACCTGGCTATCTCTATCACAATCTGGTCAATTTATAGTCTTAATTATCAAGACTGCAAATTATTGAATACAATTTTTCCTGTTTTTTGCATCTATATATGGAATTTTCATTACATTTGGTTAAATGTGAAAAACCAAGTAATTTAATTAAATAATACAACATAGAGAATCAAAAATAATTATTTTGAAAAGGTTGATCATGAACAGTAGCAAAAAAGAGGAGGGAAAATACTAAAGGAGTATAATGATTTAATCTAGAGGCAATTTTCACAGATTAAAATATCAATACCTCATTCTTCTCTCACACTTTGATATTTCTCAGATAAATATCATTTAAATGATAAAATTTGCCTCTTGCTCTTGGCAGAAGAAAAAAAATCACTCCCTTAGAGTAAAAAAGCTTTAGTTTAAGAAAAATATCAGGACCAGAATTTAATTTTAGCTAGAAGATATTATACTCTCAAAAAAGAGCTGCAACTTGACTCCAAAGTGTATGCAACCTCAAAAAAAAAAAAGTGATGGTTAGTTGACTGATAAAGTTTCAACTGAAGTAAAAAAAAAACAAGACTGGAACACTCTTGTCGGCATATGGACACAATTTGCATATGTGTAGCTTGAACAATGTTTGTAGTACCTTCCAGCTCAAGGACAAGCCTCCTTCTCAACATAGGCAACAGTATTTATAATACCATAAATGGTGTGTATTGCACAATATTTAATTGCCACATTCCTGCCTTATAATGACATGAAAGAACAGTTTGAATTTTGGTTCTTTTCTATCCATCAGCAGAATTCATTCCATCTTATTTTCCTGCCTTTCCTATCACAGATTAAATTCATTATTCATTCCTTTCTCTTTGTATCTTCCTGCTTTTATCATCCTACATTTATTCCTGGTATTTTTAATTTTTGCTTCCTTGACAAAATTTCTAATAATCTATTTCCTAGGGTTTTTTTCATATGATATCAATTCTGCTCTCTCTCATATGTGCCACAAAGCATTCACATTCCTCATATAGTCTATTGAAGACAGACACACTAAGCTATGAATTACCTTAGTGAATTATCTTGTACAATCCTCTTTGCAGTTCTTCCCAAAAGAGGAGAATGTCACAGGATTTATTCATTCTTTAACCTTTTGGTTAGCTCATTTTTGCATCTGAAATTTGCACTTAGAATTTGCAGCGTGAAGTCTTGCAAATAGAGTTACTTTTATTTTAAGTCATATATTCAGTAAAGATATTTTGTAGAACCGTGCAATTAAATAAGAATCTATATTAATCATCTTCACTCTTCTTGCAGGCATTAACTTACATACCTGTACAAATCTCTCCTGTTTCATCATCAATGCATTCTCTGTCATCACATTCACAAAATTTGCCATATACCAGTCCATTTTCTTCTGAGTTAGCACATTGGCACCTGCCACACTGACATGTGCCTGTAAACATTTAAGAAACATTACCCAATGATTGCAGATTATAGAAAGATTTCATTAGTGTGTCAGAGATGGTACATATTTTCATATTTTATTTCTGAGAAGGCTGTAATCTGAAGATCATCCACACAAATAAAGACAGACACAGAAATTATCCATATCAACAAAAAGCCTAATCTTAGCTGTACAGAGATAGAGCATTCAAGTGCCTTGGAAGTGTAAAACTGGGTTTTTTTTGGTTTTTTTTTTTTTTCACAGAATAAACCACACACACAAAAAAAACCCCCAAAAAAACAAAACAAAAAACAAACAAAAAAAAAAACCAAAAAAACTTTCTGACATAATGAAAAGCCAGAGCACTCAGGCAATGCAGTAAAGGATGCAAAAGGATTTGTAACCAGATGTCTGCTCATCATGTCACACATTTGCTCCTTGGTGTTTTGAGGGGAGCTGCCCCTCAGCTCAGTGGCTCCCTCCTTCCATGACCTGCCCTCCTGAATAGGAAGAAATTCTTTTATTGCTCCCTGAGAAAGAAAAATCCCCTCTTTTCCCTCAGAGGGTCTATCCAACCTGAGATCTTAAATAATTGTATGAATGAGTTCCACAATCAAAAAAAAAAAAAAGAAAATCACAACTGCATTAAAATGACATTAGAAACAAAAGTATTACTATGCCACTGATATAAAAAAAACCTTGTCCCAACCTTTAATAAAATTGAAAGGGTGGGAACTTTGTGCAATATTATATTACTGGGGCCTTGTGGTCAGTGGTCTCCTGGGAAGACTGGGGCCACTTCTAACCAAGGAAAGAAACGGGCTCTTTTTTAAGAACTTTGACTAAGTAGAATGAACTATACTTATTTTTGAAAGTCAGAGTCTCATTTAGCTACCGCTCATGGCTCTCTCAATAGCAAGTTTCATACATCTATTGTTAGAAATTGAGTATATTATTTACTCAGTATGCTGAGTGCTAATAGTTTTATGTTAAACTGGTTTCTTACCCTGTACTACCTTCTCTCCAACAAGTCCCACAAATCCTTGGGATTCTTTGCTCATGTCAGCAATTAATTTGTGAGAAATTTACTTGTGTGGATTCCAACAGAAATTAAAGAAATAGTAAGCAGAAGTGGCATTCTTGAAACATTTTTCCATTTGGAGGTCAACGTAATAGAAAAACCAGAAGGCAATTTCTGGTCTCAAAACTTAATTGGTAGAAAATGCCCTTTAAAATGGTACCATTATTCAATGAGGTTTTCTAAAAGGCCATTTGGTTTACCTCTGAATTTTTTTTTTTTTTTAGGAAAAGACCTATTTAAGTTAGGATGTCATAAAACTAAACAATTAGAGAAGAGAGCATTACCAAATCAGAACAGTGAAGATGGAAATGCTCCTTTAAATGATTCAACGCATCTTCTACAACTGATTTTAATAATCACAGGTACAATTCAAAAGTGTCTCAAGAAGTTGCACAGCTTATAAATGTCCATAAATGCTTATAAAAATATTTTAAAGTGTCATTTCTGCATTCTGTAAACACAAACACTTGATAGAAATCACATCATTTTCTGTGTTAGTAGCATTACAACAACATTCTGATGAGGAAAATAAATGACACAGTTGCAGTTTCATCAACGCAAAACAGCTGTAGATAAATCAGAGCACTAAAGTAGGTGTTCCTAATCAGTGTACATTATATACACAGAAATAAGCCTATAGAAAAATTAAACATTTTAGTACGCCTACAGTTACATCTCAGTCTCTTGAAACATACTATACAAAATTACTACTTAGAAATCACAGTGATTCTCAAGATAACACTGGGAGAGCACTAAGGTATCAAAAGCAACAAAATACATCTTACCTGCACCAGAACAGATGATATCTTGAGAATTCTTGCACATTTCATTGCTTTTCCTCCGTGTAAGATTGCAAGTAGTTGGATACTGACAAGCTTCACCATACCAGCCTTCATCACATTTGCACTTCCCACAGTCACACTTTCCATGGCCTAGCAAAAGAAGGAAAGAGTGTGTCAAGACCCTTCTTTTCTCATTCAGAAAGCGGTATTTTCTTATCCAGCTTTTAAAATAGATTCCATCAATTACATTTTTAAATGAACATGACTAACAGATTAACTTAACACAGTTCATATGCAATTAAAAATAGCAGGGAGACAGCCAACACATGGCTCCACCAAGGACAAGGCCTGCGTGACCAACCTGTGCCTTTCTATGATGGAGTGACTGCATCAGTGGACGAGGGAGGAGCTACAGATGTCATTTATCTGAACTTCTGTAGAGCATTTGACACTGTCCCCCTCAACATCCTTCTCTAAACTGGAGAGATGGGTTTGATGGGTGAGCTGTTAGGTGTGTAAGGACTTGGTTGGGTCACATCAAGAGGCCAGTGGTCAACTGCAGAGTCCTGGAGCACACCACTGACAGCTGGAGTCCCTCAGGGACCGGTACTGCAGCCAGTGTTATACTGATTGTCTTCCTAATGACACGGCAAAAGGATCAAGTGCATCCGCAGCAAATTTGCAGCTGAGTGGTGCAGTTGACACACCTGAAGGATGTGATGTCATCCAGAGGGACATGGACAGGCTCAGAAAGGTCCCTTGGAATCTCATGAGGTTTAACAAGACCAAATGCAACGTGCTGCTCCTAGGCTGGGGCAACCCCCAGTATCAACACAGGCTGGGGGATTAACAGATCAAGAGCAACCCTGCCCAAAAGGATTTGGGGAGGGCTGGTGGATGAGCACCTGGACAATTTTCACTATTTATGTTGCATACAAAGTATCATTTTTTTACACTAACTTCCAGGAGCGAATTTTTAGTACTTCATTCTTTAGCATTTTACAATTTTAGGTAGCAAATGTGAAAAAAAAAATGCATCTCTTTTAAACAGAGAATTAAATTTTAAAATAAATATCTTTTGAATATATATCTGATTACAGAATATTCCCATCCTATCACTGTATCCTAAAACCAGAATCTAATTGCAGTCTATTTTAAATGCATCTGTTCCTGTGATTAGAATTAGCTGCCTGAAAAATACAAGCCCAGTCTACTGCCAGCAAGAAGGAGTTTAAATAAGTATTGTAAATTACAATTTTAATTAGAAAAGGTTGTCTTTTTTGTTGCTCAAGAAAACTTTGCTTGCCTTTCAACATAGTCCTAAGGCAAGATACAGTTTAATAGCTACAAAAAACATAAACCAAAAACATAAGAAACCATGTTAGTTCTTGTTTTAAAACATGAGTTGCCATCTTAAAAAATGCTGAATTGCTTCATTGGTAAAGTACAATAAAAAAAAGGATATAAAATACAGAATAAAAAACCTACTCTAGTGACTATTCTGCTTCACTGACAGACAACAGCATAAAACTATTTCAGAAAGTGGTGGTAAATCCTAGGTTAGCTTAGAAAAAAAAAGTAAAGAAAAAACATAACCATTTTCCTTTCTTTGAAGGATTGCTTGTCACTATGACTGCATTCTCTGTGTTAGGCACTCTCGTGATTTAACAGTGTGATGTCTGCTGGTGAAGAAAAGATACTCTAATAAAAGTGGGACTAATTTTCCCACTCCCATATCTAAATGACAGAGTAAGGCAGAAGTCACTTCATATCAGTTATTAGCAATGGTCCACCAGCACTAACCTCTCTCAGAAATGCACTAATCTAACACATGATGCATGAAGGAAATAAATAATTTCACTTAAAAAGCAACATTGTTGAAAGAAAATTAATAAAATGTTTTCAAGAGAGAGGTTATACAGAGGAGTCTCCCGCCTTTAACAAGAAAACACAAAAATAATGTAATTAATAAAGCTTTGAGAAGTAATGGAAGATTATTTTCATGCAACAGAAAAACTATCAGGAATCTAACTCATGAATTTGTAAGATTGCACACATGATTTTCACCAAAATTAAAACATATTAATTTTGCCATTTGGATTTTTAATTGCAAAGCAATGGCAATATTCTGCCCAAAAATTTGGGTGAAAGGTCTATATTGAAATGCAGAAGGCCATAACTGCCTGCAATAACTTGTGCATCTCCCTGCATCTTCTCTGTCACATGGATGATGCAATTGATCTGCAAGTCAGTTTGAAACAGGAATCCTTTTGCTTTTCTCCCACACCCAGGTGTACCAACACTATAGCCTTCCTCGTGACAAAAAAAAAGATGTGATAAAGTATAAACCAAGTATGTGATAAACTGTAAGAAAATTAGGGAAAGCACCTAAGTTTTCCTGCTGGGTTTAGATTTTTTTCAGAAAGGTTTTTGTAGGATCCTATTTGTTGTGTATAAATTTCTGCATTATTTAGAAAGCAAATAATGTTAGGAAATAGAAAATAAGGAGTAACTATCACTATGAAAGCTATGAGGTGAGAATGCATCTTCCCATAAAATAAATTTTAGCAATAAACGGTAGACCCGGGTATTTGAGAATGTGACACAGAACATAAGAAAAGTGAAGAATAAAACTTCACTAAATAGTTGGTCAAGAAAGCTGCATCTCAAAGTGATGATACACTCATTCCATTTTTTAAAAAATAACTAACACAAATAAATGCTAAACACAAATAAATCAGAAGTTCACTAAAAAACATACTCAAAAAAAATCAACAAAAAATCCGGAAAGCAAGTAAATAAGGAAGACTCAAGAAAATGTAGTAATTCCTTTAAGAAAAAGACTGTCTGAGGACTATGAAAAACTTGCAACTTCAAACACTGGGAGAAACATTTTATAACAAAGGGCTCAATTTCTAACTAGATGAGCAATCACCTCAGAGAGTATATCTGGACTATGCAGGAAGCTTTTAGGGTGGAACACAAAATTAATATGCTAGGAAAACTGTCAGATGTCACAAAATATATAAAGAAAGTGAGAACAGAAAATGTTAGGCAGGGTCAGATCCTGCAAAATTTCAAGCACTAAAATGTACTTTCATCATCCAAATAAAAAGAAAGCAAAAAAAAGAGTGGCTTCAAGCAGCAAAAACCAGTTAAGATTAAAGACGATTTTTAGGCAGTACAAAACAAAACTACAAAAAATATGGGGATGTTGACTACCAGTAGCAAATGCAGTGTGGCTAATGACATGCTCTCTGGAAATGAAAATTACTCATCTAAGATGAGAAGAAAACAGAGACATGACACTATTTTTAAGAAAGTGTCTAGACCAAGAGGGCAAGACCCTTTGGCCTCCATTTGAGAGTACTTAAAATACTTGCACATAAAAAGGCAGTTCAGCAACAAAGACTTTTAATGAATCTATCAGGCAATCAAATGTCTGAAATAAAACCTAGCTTTTATTTCTTTTAAGCAAAAGGAGTGTACATGATTTAGACAACATAAAAACAAATACCTGTGATCTCAAGCTGTGCCAGGATTTGACATAAACTATGAAACATTGCATAGATAGAGACACTGAAGTACTGAAAATTGAATATAATGAATAACAGATTTACCCCAAAATAACTATCATTATGCCAAAATAACCTGGTATCTCTTTTTTGAGATAATGAATATTTTAAGAAAAATAACATAGGAAATCCATGTGATAGGATCATATATATTGGACATAATGCAGCCCGTGAAAGGAAAAATATTCTGGACAAAATGCTCTAGAAATGCAAAAGAATCACAGCATAGTTTAAAGGAAGGAAACAACATCGGGACAAAAAGGCATATTACTGGAATAGAAGATGATGTCTGGCTATGTTTCAAATTATGTTTTTGGAACTCTCTGTGTTTAACTCTGTTTTACTGATTCTGATAAAGAAATTCAAATAACAAAAACAACATTTGGCAATAACAAACCTGTAAATCCTCACAAGAGAGGTGAAGATGAAAGGTCATACAAAAATAACTGGACTGACAACCTGAAGGACTGAAGTAGTCAAAGTGGATTGAAACTGGAAATACAAGCACAAGATTACACACTAGGGACAAGGAAATATAGTCTAATACCTCCCCAGCTGGAAAGAGGAAGAATGTGACTGCGTATTGACATCAATTCTGAAAACATGGTGTGACTAAGCCTTTAGCTGACAAGTGTCTGAGATGTACCCATTGAGGATATATCACTAGGGACAGGAAGTGGCAACAAATCTGCATTTGAAATTATTCACACAATATATGGGATATGGTCCTGAGCCCAGTTTATCCTTGAAAACCACCATTAAGTCTCTAAACATTGGAAGACTGAGTCAAGTTATCCAGGGAAAACATTTGCAGAATTTTAGCTACTTGCAGACTTACAAGTGGCTGGGAATTAAAACATCTGAGCAGAAAGACGGTAATTTAAAACAGAAGCATTTGGCTCTGATCACATACTTTTCTGCTTAGACACTTGACCGCAACCTAAGTGCCTCCTAAAAATACTTTTCTACTATATATTTACATGCCTATGGGTCCAAGAGCAAAGATACAAAGGTAAAATCTCTGATAAAAAGTTCTGAATCCACATCTGCATTGCATGTATTCAGGGCATCAGTTTGGAAGCCTGCTTTTGCTGAGCTCTGTGTGTAATCCATCATGAGAGACAGGCACTTCTGCAGAGTGACTCAGGTCCTGTGTGGGCTGAACAGAGCTCAGAGGTTGTCTTTTTTCACTAAACTGCTGGGAAGCTGGGAGTTTGGAGTTTGATGCATCGTTAGATACCTTTGCATGCAAACACAGATCATTCATTTATGTTCTTTTTCTTCACTCATCTATACAATACTCAAAATCAGGGTTTAAATATTCTGACATATTTTGAATAAAAAAGGAGCACAATGTCAGCTCAGTTACAGGTTGAACTGCATCACCTTATAAAAACAACTATATTAAATAGTTACTGGATGGACCAGAAACTAAGTTTGAACATTGCTTTCATTTTATGTGCTTGCAGAAATTGCAGCATTCATCAGTGTTATAGGGGTTTTTTGTGCATCTTACTGGAAAAGATTCTATTCACCTTTGTACCAGTTTTCTTTAATTTTTTTTATTACATGTGACTAAAATGTGCTACATTATTGTGCTTAAACTTTCCATAGGCAATGAAATCAGTCAAAACAAACTGCTTGGTTTTGTCACCTCCCATGCTCTTGCTGAGAGCATGTGTGAATTTATGCATGTTTATCTGCCATGACTATCTTTTCTACAGAGCAGTGGTGGGGTACAAAAATGTAGACTTCTTAATAGAAAGAAAAAGTAAGAAAAAACAATTTGATACTAAGATCTTGAATTGGAAAAAAGGTGACTAGGTTTTACTCCTGTATCTTTAATTTTCTGGATAACCTCTCCCACACAAACAAAATCACCAGAAGTCCAAGTGGTGAGCTTAAAAACTCTTCTTTATAAAGCAAATATTGATAATTGACTTTGTCATATAAATTTTTGTAAGGATAAACATCTTGGTACTTCAGAGCTTTCAGATGTTATGTGTGACTAGACATAGCTAGTTTAAAAACAAATAGCCCAATGAGGCAACAAGCTACCTTTGAAATTACAGTCAACATTTTTGTCAGCAAGAGCCCTCCCTGTCTAAAGGAACTGTGAAACTATGGCTATGTGATTTTTAAACTGCCAAAGCTTTTAAATAAATTCTTGGTTCATTGAGTAAACACAAATGGAAATATTTGCTTTGGAATAATACCTATTTATGTTGTTGTGCCACATTAGTAACAGCAAAGTAACCCTCACATCAAAAGATGCATCTTACTTGAGTGCAAAGATCCAGGCTGTTTGGCCAGACACTAAAATACACTCAGATGTCCTTGCTGCCACATGTTTTTGATAGCAAAAGCCCAAATATTCTACGTAAGAACACAACCGAGGGCAGTTCCCATTTTAAAATTGTAATGGAATCAATTTTCTACAGGCAGGTGAGAAGTTTATGCTAAGATAAGGATTTCTCTCTCAAGCATGAAGTTAGTAATCAGAAGAAAATCAGCAGCTGGCATGATAAATAAATTTGGTACATTACTATGCATTTTTAGCAACTCCTGAATGATTTCTGAAGTGCTTTTTAAACCTGAAAAAACTAATTCATTAAATGGGTGAAAAAATATGAAGAACTTTTTGTTATGGATTCAAAATTCCAATTAGGATATTAGGTAGGAAGAATAATTTAATTGTAAGAGTGGAAAATTTTGGAAAAAAATTAAACATTGTTCTACTCTTTCAACCTAGACCAGCCCAGTGAGGATGTTTTTAATATTTCTTTCCCAATGGATAACTTTCTTTCCAGTAGTTAGTGAAATAGATTGTACTACTCTACACCAATGAAAAGCTAGTGAAAACATTTCAGATTACACTAAGATAGGATTTGCAAAATGGACTATTCTATTTAACTGTATTTGAGATTTTCAATAACTGTGACTTGAACTCAGATTAAGAGTTTCTCTGAATCTCCTTTTTCAGAATTGTTAGAGTTGCAGTTTCAGGGAGGAAAAAATAAGTGGTATTATTACTTTTATCTCTGTCTCAGTATGTTAATTAATCTCTTTCTAGGGTTGGGGTCTGGTTGTTTATGTTGCATTGCCTCCAACAAAAGCCAAGTCTTCTTGACCTTTGCAGGAATCTATAGGGATTCTGCCCCTGCTGAAAGGAGATTTAGCAACACGGGGTTTTCACAAGAATCCTGCATCATCCTTCACATCACAACCACTTGTTACTCTCCCTGTGGTGACAGAATGAGGTTAAACTATGGGTTGACCAAGGGAACTGGCTGGAATTTAGAAACAATGCTAAAAAAATCCAGGGGGAAATTTCAAGGGGAAAGCAGTCTGATGATAATAGAACATTTCAAGCCAATTTTGTCACAGAAGCTCCTTTATCAACAACACAGTACTGGTAAGAATTTCATCAGAGATTTTAAAAGCAACACAGTAGGTCCAGAGACCTTTAAGGATGAAAATAAATTTAATCTTATTTATTTCTCAAAAGGCTATTAAAAATTAAAAGAAAACCCCCTTCACTGGAACTTGGCTGCTCTCCCATTAAACATATCCACATTTATTTAGGGTGTCCAGACCTTGGAGTAGCCCACAGTAAGAGACAAAACCACTGAGCACTGGGCTGTGGGGAGCCTGAGTAACTGAGTCACGCTGACAAGAGTGCACAAGGTCTGCAGCACAGTTTGCCTCTGCAGTGATTGGATTTCCCACATGCATTTAAGTTTATCTGAAATGGATTTTTAGAGTTAAAATGAAAACTGATGACAAACTGTTGCAGAAGATAGATAAATACGATTATCCATAAATAATACAGCCAGGATGAGAACAGTTCTCCCAGCTAGCCGGACAACGCCCCTGCCTACAGATGTGTCCTGGGGTCAAGTGGACTGTTCCATCTCACCCCCCAAAGATGTATGGCTCACCCCGCACCTCTGTCCCTCCCCTAAAACATCAAGTACCTGTAACCCCATTGGCCATGCCTTGTTCCAGCCCACCTTGAAGCTCCTTGAAAAGGGGGCTTCCAGGGGCTGCATGGTCTCTAGGAACTTCCTCCCTCTCTTGGAACTCCCTCCCCTCTCTTGGAGCTTCCCCTCTCCTTGAGCATCCTTTTGTCTCTCCCCTCTCCCAAGCCTCGCCACGTGCTGCGTCTGGGAGCACGAGGCAGGACCTTTCTGCATCCCCAATAAACCTCATTCCCCAAGAGCAGCCTTGAGAGATCTCGTCTCAATTCATCTACACCGTCCTGGAGAGGCAGAAATTTTCTACAACAAACCATCCTAATCTAGGTATTACTGGAAGCACTCTGACAATGAAAACATCATAAATTTTGTTAAATCATAACTCCAGCAGAGGTATGGATTAAATCTAAACAAATGACTGTAGATACTTCCTATGGCAAAGCAAAAAAAAAAAAAAATTCCTCTTGCATTTGTGCCATGTGTTGCAGGGATTGCTTAGAACAATGTTTTTAGTAAACAAATATCAAATAGTGTTCTAAAATGAAAAAATTAACCAGAACCTACATTAAAATATATAAAAATTACCAGAGATAGGTGTGAGGGTATGACACAGTGGCTATTTCTATTATACATAATCTAAAGTATTATTTACAGCAATAAAATCTTTGTTTCATATTGACTTGTGTCAATGTGAATTCAGAAGTTTATAAATATTCCAGTCATCTCTGAATACAAGTTGTGCAAATAAGCTGATTTAAAAGCACTATTGCTAAATTCAGAGATGCTAAATTAGCATTTGCAGAAGAGTTATTTTAAGAAACATTTAAAATTTAAACCAGCATCATACAGGACATAGATAAATATATTAATAGCAATCTATGGATAAGATCAAACAATACTTTAAAATCAGTATCTTTAGAAACCAAAATAGATTAGAAAACTAAACCAAAATTTAAAAAAAATGAGGTCCTCTGGAAAGTACGACTACTCTCCACTATCATGAATGATTTTATTTAGTCTTGGAATTTAAAACTATACCTACTGACAATTACAATTCCACTGATAAGATTAGAAGTTAAATTAAAGTAATGCTTATGAAAGATTTTTATTGCATACACTGGTTATAGAATTGTTTTTATATATGCTACTCTAATCCTGTATTTCAGAGCAATAATTTCTGAGAGGCAAGAAAAGATTTTTACTCTTTTACATGGTCTATTACTCCATATAAATTTTTGAATTTTTTTCCCCTCTCAAATATCTATCTCGGCAAGAAATAGATATAGGTGAAATTTAAAATTTCTCTGCACACAGCTCTGTGTCAGGTTATACAACTGTGTAACCCTTTCTATGTCTCCATCCTGCTTCTGCTTAAATGCCTTCCAAGGTATTAAAAACTAACATTCTCAGCAAATAAATATGATAAAAGCATAATGTGTAATAATTCTTCTTAATATTAAAGAATTCCAGATGACAAAAAAAGTTTTCAGAGGTTAATTTCATGGAAAATTCTAAAATAATTTTTTAATTATTGTTTAAGGAAAAAAAAATAAAAAATGGGCAAGAGATAAAAGTTTTCCAAACATTTCTACTCCAATTTCATTGTTTCCAGTTGCAATACATGGTGGGGGTAATACATAGTTTTAGCACTCAGGTACTGGACAGTGTTTTGAGACCAAATGGTCTTTCACATAGCTTGAATCTTTTACTTGAAGTGTATATAAAACCCACTGTTGCATTTATAAAAAAATCCTATGTGTTTTATTACTACACATGTGTACTTAGGATTAAAAAGTTTGTGCCTATATGTACATACATGTACCTCAAGAATTAAAAACAAGAGACAAGAAATCATAAATTTTACTTCTGATCAGTGACATCTCTTTTTCCCCTCTTGGCTATAGATTCAAATTCCCTGTACAGTGAACTGACTGAATTTTAATAAAATCAATTTGATATTTTGCATAATTAAAATGAAGGAAAGCAACACTCAGCTGAATCAGCTCCAGTTTGTTATCCTGGAGGTGGCACAAATTGATATCATTTTAAATGTGACTCATGCTGTTTAGACAGATGATATAAATATCTCAGGGAGACAGAGATAAATTAGTTTTATCCATCAAAACAGTCTAGAGTCAAGGTTTCCATTAATAATTCAATTTTTTTGTGAAAGATTTCCTACTCATTTTTAACCAAATGGTTTCTCTTTTTTTTTCTTTTTTGAGGATCTAAAATAATCAACTTCTAAGTAAGAAGATCTTTAAATAGGCAGAGTAAGTATTCTTTATCTTTTTTAGAAGACTTCTTTCCCATATGTTACTGTCCCAGTGTAGACTTTTACACAGATACTGCATATGTCAAACAAAATTATACCTGAGGGATGAACAATTCCTTTTCATGAGATAGCTTTTAGAGAAGCTACTCATCGTGGGATGGGGGAGAGAACTGGAATGGTAAAAGTGAGAAAACTTGTGGGTTGAGGTAAAGACTGTTTAATAGGTAAAGTAAAAGCTGTGCACACAAACATGGCAACATAAGGAATTAATTCACCACTTCCCACTGGCAGACAGGTGTTCAGGCATCTTCAGAAAGCTTCTCTGCTTCAGTGATTTGGGAAGAGAAACACCATCACTCTGAACATCCCTCCTCCTTCCCCAAACTTTATATGCTGAGCATGACACCATACAGGACATCTCTGTGGTCAGCTGGAATCTGCTGTCCTGACTGTGTCCTATTCCCAGCTCCTTGTGCAGCCCCAGCCTGCTCCCTGGTGGGGTGGGAGGCAGAGAAAGCCTGACTGTGCAAGCTCTGCTCAGCAACAGCTGAAACATCCCTGAGCTGTCAACACTGTTTCCAGCACAGATACAAACCACAGCCACACACCAACTACTGTAAGGAAAATCATCTATCTTCACAAAAGCAAAAAAGCCAGTACAACTCCATCCTTTTGTTTGGCAGTCAAAGTGATCCATAATGGTTACCTCTGAGAATATCCTATATGAGGTGTGAAGGCCACCACTGGTGAACCTCAGTGCAGACAGAATTCAGGCAGCCTGACATGCCTTGATTAGAAGTCCTCCTGATGCTGCACAACGTAAAGAGATGTAAGGTGTAAGGTCTGTTCTGTTCCTTTTTGCCCTTCTTGTGTTATCACCAATTAAAGACACCAATAATAGCTATTTTAAACAACACCTTATGGCACCTGAGAGCCTTTATTACTAGGATTAACAACAAACTCTAGCACAGGTGTGTTACAATTCTCTTTAGCATTCTCTACTGAAATTCCAGACATTCTAACATTTTTGGTAATCTGCTGGTCAACAAAGCCCATGTTAAACATGCCAGTTACAGAAATATTACATGGAGCAAGCCAGCTGGGTAAGACAGCTCCAAAGAGTACAAAAGCGAGTCAAATACTATTTACAGCATGGCAAACATAGTGGCCAAAGTGTCCAAATTACAAGTCTGGCACAGTCCTGAGCTGCACACAGGAGAACCTACACCTTATTAAAGCCACTGCACTGAACAAGGCCTGTTTGATGACCAGGTAGCCAACACTGAGTCAGAAGCTAAAAACTTGATGCTCTATCTCCTTTGCATTGTGAGCTGGAGGGCAGAGAAGGGGACATACCCTCACAAAACTACAAGCCTCCTACAATGACTATACTTCAAATAAATCTATCACCATCATGAAAGTTATTGTTATTCAGTAATTGTATTAAGAAATGACTGACTGGTGATCCAAAGACTTTGATTTTCAAAGGCAGGATCTCCTAGATGATGTCTTCTTATCTGAAATAATTATATTAAGTGTTACCTGTTAAAGATAGTAATAGTTGTTATCAAAGTTGTATATGCTTTACAAAATAACTTATCCATAATTTCATGATAAATATAACTAGTTAATTTTAAATTGATAATTTGATTTAACAGTTTAAAAATGGTGGTTTTACATATGTAGAAAATTAGGGATTGAACATTCCTATAGCTCACGATCATAAATATAATTAACCACATTCTTTAGAATTGTGTCTGGCAGGAAACGTGGCCCCTTTCTCTTCAAAACAATGCAGATACACACAACACAGAAAACAGAAATGGGAAACACCAGCTTGTCACAGATTTAAATAGTTGAATACCACCTAGTAATCCTGAAATTGAGTCACTAATGTCTCCAAAACTTTTGCTAGCATAGGGGGAAAACTCATTACAAAATAAGAGGTGTAAAAAACCAGAGTATTCAAGCTTGTATTAAAATTTAAAAAGAAACTGAGTATTGCATATAGTTTTAATAGATCATTAGTAGAGGAAAAAACATTGGTGCCTCAAAATCTCATTTTCAAAAGTTCTGAAAATGTCTGACACATATAAGGGTTATACCTAAATATTTCAATGAAGATCATGGATCAAAAACTAAATACAATTCTGAGTAAAGTTGTGCCCTCATTTATCTACTGCCAAATGTTAAATAAATGCTTCTCAGTATTTGTATTGGCTATTCTCCTCCCCCCTGTACAGCTAGGTACTAGGTCTTCCCTTGCTTTTTGAATACTAATCATCTCTCAACACTAAAATTCTTTCCCTATGCTTTTAGAAAAGATAAATATTTGTGAAGTTTTACCCTGTTCAGAGATTATGGTGTTTTCTTTATCAGTTTTAAGAAGAATCTGAAGTTCAGCAAAATAAAGCTGGATCTTGCTTCCTAGAACATGCCTCAGGTTGACAGTTTTTCTGCAGCCAAAACTCCTGCAGCACCTGTTATCACATTCTTCAAAGTACAGACTTACCAATTCACCAAGTTGTGCACTGGCTCCTCAGTGAAACCAAAATAGACTTCACTTTCCAAAACATGGTCTAAGGTATTTGGAAATTTAATTCCTGAGCTAACAGAGGCTAAAATATATTTCAATTGCGTGTCTTCAAGAAAAGGTCAGGTCTGGATTGGCAGCATCCTCACTTCTGAAAATATTGCTCATCTAGCAAGTTGAGTCCATCAGAAGAAAAGCTCAGCAATAATAGGAGGAATGGTAAAGAAATCAGGCATTCAAAAGAGGTTTCTTTAATAATTCATTGCACTTGCTTTACAAATAGGAAGACTACCAGATAGAAGGAGGCAGCAAGGATGAAAAAAAGTTTACTTTTTGTCTGGATGGGTCACAGAATCATAGAATGATAGAATATTCTGAGTTGGAAAGGACTGACAAGGATCATCAGCTCCTGACTCTGCACAGGAGCACCACAAAAGTCACACCATGTGCCTGAGAGCATTGTCCAAATTCTTCTTGAACTCTGTCAGGCTAGTGCTGTGACCACTTCCCTGGGAGCTTGTCCAACCACATCTGGGTGAAGATATTTTTCTCATATCCCCTCACACAGCTTCTTACCATCCCCTTAGGTGCTGTCTCTTGTCACTAACAGGATCAGCACCTGCCCTGCCTCTCCTATCATGAGGAAGTTGTAACTGCAGTGAGGTCTCCCCTCAGTCTCCTCTTCTCCAGGATGAAGAAACCAAATTACCTCAGCTACTCCTCACATTGGTTTCCCTCCAGGCCCTTCTTTGGACACTTTCTGTCATGGTTTGACACGGAAAAATAATTTTTCTTGGAATGAAGAGGTCAATTTGGATATTGACCAATTGAAGGTGGGCACACCTCTGAGAACACAGAGGGGTTAACAGCAGAATTCCAGGAGAACTCGCTCTCTTTGGTTCCGGTCAGCGCGCAGTGCAGCCTCTCCCCTGCCCGGCGACGAGCGGGGTGGGAGAGGGGAAAAGCCATGTGGCCTTTGGAGGTTGGCCCAATGGTGGAGGGACTGGAACTGGGATGGCCCCCTGCAGATGGAAGGGTGGAGAAATTTGGGATGTCTCCATTCCCCCCCCCCCCCCAGAGTCTCTCTCTCTCAAAAGAGAAAGAGACATCAGCAGTTTTGTCAGCAGGTCACCAAGGGGAAGGAGAAGAGCGAGCGGGGGCCGCAAGGTGCCCAGCCACCATGGGAGCTGGAGCCTGGGCAAAGAGCCATCCCTGGGAGTCCAGACTTTTAACCCTTCCTGAGAAAATGAAAGCTTTGTGAAATTTTTCTTCTCCTCGGTTTGAAAGAAAGGAAGAGATACAGCTTGGACCCTGGATGTTGGAAGGAGAAATTCTAGGTGGGAGGAGCTGATGGAGTGGCTTTTGGCTGGACTTTTTCTTGGTAGACACAGACTGAACCGATCTCCTCCTCCAAGAGAGACTGTATTTTAGGAGGATGCCAGTGAGCCAAAGAGACCTGCTTCAGCTGGGAAAAGACAGAAGTTGAGTGAACAGAGAAAGGTTAGGGGGTTTGTGGTGGTGCCTCCCATCCTCAAAGAAGGGGAAGAGAAGAAGATCTCTGTTCTTGGTCCCAAAAACGAAAAACTGAACTGTTATTTTTTCCCCCTCTTGGCAGGGCATCCTTTGAAGGAAAAATCCTAAAAGCAGTCTGTCCATCCATGCATTGGTGGTGAGAGCACTGTGTATGGAAAGGAGAAGGGTCGCCATGGCAAACTTTTTCTCCGGGCAGTGCCATGTGTGACATGGAAGCACAGGATGTGGAGCTGTGTTTCTTGTGGGGTCTGTGGCATGGAAGGGACTCCTCTCTCCCTTGATGGACTGAGTATTGATTGTCTAGAGGGTGGAAACCTGATTAGGGACCAGGTTGTGTCTCACTGTGGTTTGTTGGAGTTGGGTGGTGGGAGGAGGAATGCTTTGGAAGGTTTTCATTTTGAATTCTGTGTGGTTATTTTTTTCCCTTTTTTTTTCCTTTTATAGTAGTATAGTAGTAGTAGCTTAATAAAGTTTTTTCCCTTGTTATTAAGCTTAAGCCTGCTTTTGCTCTGTTCTCTAACGCATTTCACAGCATTCAATTGAGAGATTGCATTTTCATGGGGACACTGGCATTGTGCCAGTGTCAAACCATGACACTGCCTAATAGATTTATATAAATAAGTTACTTAAAGTAATATAATTGCATAAAAATAGATAATTTATTTTGAGACAATTATTAAAGCACTACAGCCAGTGGCCCCAACAAGCAACTTGGTTTGATTTAGAGCTTACACTTGGGGAAAAGTCTTCACTAGGATATAACATTCTTGCTTTTTAGACCCTTAGACATTTCCCAGATAACATGATCATTTTCAGAAAACTCATATTTTTTGAAATATATATTAGAACTGATTTCTTCAGTTGCCTTTTTGAAAACTTTATATATGGTTCATAGCACCTCACAGTTCTGCACAGCACAGTCTGAAAAACAATTTAGGCATATTAGTAAGACAGAGAGGTTACTAACTTAAGTACTTTGGGTATGTCACCATAATTGGGTAGGTGAATGAGCTCAGACCTTTCTGTAAAAGGTCAGAAAACTTAGGAAAAGGCTTTTGCAGAGTAGGAGCTATTATATTACTTACTCTTTGCATCAAATTACTTTAAAAGCAACACAATAAAACCTCCTTGCCCAGAGAAATGGTGAGAAAATAGCTGGCAGGTGGGAATAGAGCTCCAACTGTGATAGTGTGCACAGATTACCATCCTTTTAGATAAAAAGTAATCAGCACAGTATTATATATTTTTAAAATACCAGAGACTGCAATTCATGGCAAACTGAAATTAACTCTATTTTTATGTCTTGGTTCAAAATAAATCAGGGAAATCTTCTCAATTAAAAGAACATAATGGATAGAAGGTGAACAGATTGTTTTATTTGCTTTTAAAACATTGTTCCAGATTCTTAGTGTAAAAAGATTATTTCCAGGTGTAGGTGGTATAATTGAGCTTCTCAGTCTCTTTATGTTGTTATTCTCCTCAATGCACATTTAAATGTAGTGCTAATAAGTAATGAATTAAAAAAAAAAATCCAAACAGTTGAATGACATTTTCCATTCCTTACAAAGTTTGAAGCTCAAATTTCTGAAGTAATTTCAGGTGAAATCCTGAATTCTTTTCATTTCAGATATTTATATAGTCCTATTACCATATTATCTTAGCATATCACAATCAATAATTAGGTACTTGTGTGGACATTTATATTCACATGCCCAGAAACTGTGGCAAAAAAAATTACCCAGGTTTTATGGATATGGAATAAAACATACTGGAAGACATGTCAAACAAGTGAGTTTAGCTAATTTCTCCATCATACTGGAAGACATGTAAAACAAGTGAGTTTAGCTAATTTCTCCATGGTATTCAAGGTAAGCCAGTCACTGTCTTTACACTCAGAACACAGAATTCAGTGGGCTTGTCCCTACTCTTTGCACTATGCATTTCCTTCTTAAAGAATAGGTAGCCAGGAAGGAATGGAAGAGAGCATACAGAATGAGTACTATACTATAAGCAGAGAAGGATACAGAAGAGACTAGCCTGATGAAGGCAATGGGAAAATTCACATTGATTTTATCATGTCTGGTTTCAATCTCTAGTTTAATCACTCTTGCTCATGACAGAGGTGTCCTCTCATCTAATGAAACCATCAGAGGATCTTCAAAAGCTCAATCACAGCAGCAAGAAAGGAAGGCTGTTCTAACAAAGCATGATAGGTGCCTTTTGATAACAAATCTCTTACATGCACAGACAAAAGGGCAGATTCTCTGTCACCTTTCAAAAGATAAAATTCCTAAGAACTTTTGTTGCAATAAATGAAAAAAAAGAAGAGGAAAAAACCCTCTAAAATTATGGACTCTGTAAACAAGACTCTCATTGCTCTTCTGAGTTTGAGATTAAGAGAATGAACATTTTAAAGGACACAATAGAAAAAAAAAAAAAAAAAAGGAGCCAAACACTTAAGAAGTTTCACAAAGCTGCCTTGATAATAGAAGAGTAATTGATTTTTTTATTCCCTAGGACTTCTACACTTTTAAAACATTTTGAGGAAGAAGGTGGGAGTAAAAAGGTCTAGAAACTCTAAAAGGAACAAGTAGAGACAGTTGAGAAATCAAGGATAAAAACAAGCTATTTTTGCTTCCAACTGAGACACACCAATAGGAACACAACATGCACTGCACTCAATTTTTCTGTCCATGCTGGTTATTCATTGCCTCTTCAAGCTTGACATAATCACAAACCCATTCTGGTTACGGTAAGACCTCGACTAGTCAGCGAATTAAATGGTTATTGATACAATTTTTTAATGAGACCAAAAACTTAACTTGAAAAAATCTTACTAAAGTCACAAAACCAAAAAAATAATGCAATTAATAACAGTTAAAACAGGACTTTGAAAAACAAGAACAAATCCAAGTGCCCCTGTTCTCCTTTTGTGGAGCACAGCTTTGTTTCCCAGAGCTTCCCCAATGTGCAACCCTCACTAGCTTTCATACTCTGTGGAAAATCAATTATCAGAGAAATTAATAATGTGTGTTTACTATGGATATGTTAGTTGTTTTAAGAAGCAGATCAATTTGAAAGATAGATTAGACAAGGACAACAAATTCATGCCAATACTGAAACTTATGAATATGGATTAAGTTAAGACTGACTATGATGGCTTAGACAAAAATGTGTACATGAATACAAGATCAACATAACTACTTTGTAAATAGTATTTAAAATTTTAAGAGCTAAGATGAACATATTCCCTCTTAATTTTTTTTTTTTTAGTCATAGGAAAAAAGACAAAAGTACAGGCTGAAACGGGAATGCAAAATATTGGAAAGGGGAGGAAGGGATAGAAACCAGGTGAAAATGGCAATTGCTTTAAATGGCTGTGGCAGTAGGGGTATTAAATAGAACATGTGTAAGGAACCTAGAAGCAAATGAAGAAATTAAAGAGTATGAGGAAATGAATAAAGAAACCAAGGAGAGAAAAAGAGGCAATACCAGGTGAGTACAAAACACTGGGATATAATGTGGACCACAGACAATAAAACCACATGACTGAAGAGAGGATTCAGAAGAAACAAAAAAGGCAAAGGTGAGGAAATACAGACAACTGTTAAAACATATACTCAAAGAAATGAAAGAAGGAAGAGAGCAATGACATGAAAAATGCAAAGAAAAAAAAACATAAAAAACCTTGGTAGAAAGACTCAACCTTGTCAGTCAAAAGGATGAGATGTGATCACATCAAGAATCAATTCAGGCCTTGCAGAAGATATTCCCAAACAGAACACAATTTCCCTAAAGGAAATGCCTTTTTAACAAGAAGAATTAACAAATCAATAGAAGAACTGTTTAATTTTCTTGCCATTAGTTCAAATTCATGTTCTCTGCAAAGAATGTGTGAATGACAATCACTGTGCAAAGCAGAATCTCATTCATACTACAGCTGCCAATCAAAGCTACAATATGTATTCAACTGGGGTCTTCAGGACCTATCTACAATAGAGAAGTCCTAAAAATAACTAAAAACCAAGTTAAATCTTAATGAAATAAACTTTTATTTTTTATTTGAATGTAAGTTAGCCAATCTTTTGCTGTTACAAGTCTTTTCAAATAAAAAAATATAATAGTGTGATTTGTTTGGAAAAGGTGCAGCTTCAGAAATTCGTTACGAACACTGCTTGGTTTAAACCCAATTAGACAGTGGATATTTTATTAAATCTTGGAAAGGCTTTAAGATCAGGCAAAGATATAAGTTATCACACATGTTTCTAATTTCTTCTACATGACTCACCTGATTACTTATGCAATATTCAAACACAATTGCTACAGATTATTGCTACTTTGTATTGTGCCAGGAATACCCTGAAGGACACCTTGCCTGGACTTCTCCAGTCCACCATCACAAACACGTAATCATTTCTCTTTCACTTCGGTGTCCATGGGATGGAACAGAGATGAAGTAAATGCTGAACCCATTGAAAAGACTGGCTAAATTCCTTGCCTACATCCACATGCCTCACAGTGTGTACAGGTGCTGATTTTCAAGACGCTAATTTTGGACATTACAAAGCAATTGTGTATTTTGTTAATTCCAACTGAAATCAATGTTCTTGACAGGTGCTCGGTACATCCCAGAAAAAAGTTGCCCCAGGATGCTGGGATTTTTTCCCCACATGGGGCTATCTGCCCCCATAAGCAGCAGGGTTTACATTTTGTGGGCATAAATTATTGGTTAGGAAAAGAAGTTTATATTCATTTTAGAAATACATCACAGGCAAACTGCCTTGGAAGCAATTTAGCATTCCTGCTAGTTAAACTGCCAGACTACTTCTAAGTGCTATTTGGTAGGCACATTTTGCCTAGCAACAAGTGCCAGATGTCATTCCATTTCCTGCACACACAATAGAGGTCCATAAATTGCTTCAGGTTTAAGCATGCTGGAATTATAGCAGCTGCTCAGCACAAAATATATTACATACAAATACTTTATATAATCTCTTTACACAGATGAACGCTTCTAAAGATAAACATGTGAGGGTTTTTTGGTCTGCTTTTCCTCTCCAAATGCTTTTGGCTTTCCATAGGAAAATTTATATTACTTAGTGACATTTTTCAATGGCATGTAGTAATAGGACAAGAGACAACAGCTGTAAACTAAAAGAGAATAGACAGATTAGAAATTCAGAAAAAAATCTTTACTGTGATGGCACTGGAACTGGTTGTCCAGAGAAGCTGTGGATGCTTCTTCCCGGCAATTGTCCAAGGCCAGGCTGGATGGAGCTCTGAGCAATCAGATCTAGTGGAAGATGTCCTTGTCCATGGCAGGGGGGCTGGAACTAGATGGTTTTTAATGTCCCTTTCAATCTAGGCGATTCTATGGTTTTGTGATATTAGCAAAAATACTTAGAAAAACACATATTTAGAATGAGAAGCCAATATACCAACATACCTAGATTCCAAGGAAACTGCAACAGACAGAAAAATTATTTGAAAATTCAGAATGTAAAGTAGAAAATTGCTAATACATAAATATTGCAGGGAACTAACCAAATACTAATTTTTATTGGTGCACTGAGAGTTTGAAGATAACTCTAGGTGAAAAATAATGCCTGGTAACAGAAACCAAAAAATTTTAGTATAAAAGCAGATTATTCCTTAATAAAGACAGGAACTATCAATCATAAACAAAGAATGTGAAAATATTTTAGGATTAATATTCTGCATGAAATTCAATATCTTGAAAGAACAGAGGTCTGGAAACACCTGTATTCAAAAAGAAACTAAAACAATATTTAGAAAATATCTAATTAGGTGGATCATGTGGTCTAGATATTAGCCTTTGTATTAGGTAGGTGGGTATCTAGTTCTTCAGTGATTTGGAATGAAAGATCATAGTGGTTCAGTATCTTTTCAGTGTCTGCATGAACTGAAAAGTAAGTTGCCCAGGTGATAGAGAAAAATGTAGGAAAAACACTCAGGAAAGAAGTAAGTTATAAACAGAAGAGATCTGCAGGATTGTGCTCCTCCCTATTACTAAGTTATCAAAAGTCATCATAACTTTGTCTCCATATGGGCCACCAATTGCTGGTGGATAGGAACTGACTGTCACCATTAGTTTATTTTCTTACTGCAAAACTTTTGCACCTTCTCTCTGTAAGTACTCACAGGCAGCTCCTCGCAGAAGTGACTCCTTTTCTCTTTCTTCCACACAGCCAGCTGACTTCTTCCTGTCCCTAGCAGACATACTAACCCTCAGTGTCCCTAGCACGACCCCCTGATACTTACTCCTCACAGCAGCACAACCAACTGACTCCAACTCACCCAGCTAATCCACTCTTTTATAACACCCATCCTTACTGGACACAGCTGTGACCTGTTAAGGGCAAGGCTGTTCCTACTCTTTGGTAATTAGCTCAGCTGCAACTCCTCAGGGAAAAGATTGCCTTCAGCACTATCTCTATTCTCCTACAATCCATCCTCCCACATCCATACATAACTTTTTATCGGGGATATCATCTGGAAGCAAAGGTAATAAAACTACCTAAAAGAATTGAAATGTATCTTTTTTTCCCAGATAATGCTGTGGCATTTCTCTTCAATTTAAGAGATGATATCTCCATTGGGACCTATGATAGAGGAAGATGCTAATTTTGAACAGAGCATTTCCAGATCTATCAAGTGGGAATTTCTCATCACCAGCCAAATAATGTTATTATTCTGAAGTTTAAAAAATTCCAAAGCAACAAATAAACCACATTCCCTATCCCCAGCCCCCCACAAATATTTAACCTTAATTTAAGAGTTTATTGCTCTTCAGGTAATATCTGTTTCATGATAACTTTCTATAACAAATAGAAATAATAATTTGTGATATTATTAAAGTTCATAATCTAAATAAAAATAAGCACTGTCAGGGAGAGTACACAATATCCCATTCAGCATTTTAATACGTGTATCTGGTGTTCAATTTCTCCACAGATGTTTAAAAGAAAGAACAGTTCATAAAGCCTTTGAAGACAGAGCTAAATATTACACACTGTTCTTCTGGCATTAAGCAAGTCATAAATGTTACCTAGAAGTTTTTCCAATGCTTTTTCAGACAAATAATTTCCATATACAGATATGTACATCTCCCCACACATATAAAATATAGGTACATATTTACCTATAAAAATAAATATACTTTAATTAGCACAAAAAATACATTTGGCAAAGGTTTTGCAAGAAGAATAGGAAATAACTAAATTGGAAGTCTAAAACATATTTGCCATTCTACATGCTGCCATAAAATGTCAAAATAGTTTTTTAAAGGTCTGTAAAAATACATTAGGAAAATAAGCCTCCACCAAACATCAATAATGGGTAAAGCAGAAAAATGTGGTGGGTCTGCTTAAAATTCTTTTGAAATAAAAAGTGGGCATTTTTTCAGTACAAATCTTTAACAGGTTTCAAGAAAAGCAGTTAGACCAAATTGAGTTTTGTTTCTTCCTCAGCACATTCTTTTTGAATCTTTCACTTTTGCAATGAGTTTTCTTAAACTACCTTTTCTTTGGAAGGAAATTGAGAGATCAAATGTGAATGACAAAAGGATCTTATTATGCATATTTTTTTTATTTATTAATTCAATATAGGAAGTATTTTCTCTTCCTTCGTCACACAATGGCTGCCTTGAAAGAACCATGCAAATCAGTTAACTTGCATTTTAAACTGATTTTTGTCTCTGCACTTTCCAAAAGAGAGCTGCATTGAAAACTCAAGAGTTTCTGATCTAGCAATTGTAGTCAGAATGTTGTGAGAAACAACATCAAAGACTTTACTGAAGTCCAGACAGTCAATACCCACAGCCTTTTTCCCTTATCTACACAGTGGGTTACCTTGCTATAGAAAGAGATCAAGTTGGTCAAGTAGGACCTGCCCTTCCTAAACTCATGCTGGCTTGGCTTGGTTGTCCTGTGCATGCTGGTGATGGAACTCAGGATGATCTGCTTCATGGTCTTCCCTAGCCCTGAGGTCCGACTGACAGGCCTGTAGTTCTCCACATCCTCCTTCCAGCCTTTCTGGTAGATGGACATCACATTTGCTGAGTTCCAGTCAGCCTGGACCCCCTGGTTAGCCAGGGCTGCTGGTAAACACTGGAAAGTGGCTTGGCAAGGAATTCTCATGTTCTTTGACTTTTTGGAAGTGCTTTTCATCTGTGTTAGTATGGGCAGTTTTGCAAAATAACTCCAGACCTTCCAGTAATAACATATAACAGGTCAGGATGTTTTAGGTTGGGCTACACATGGGAATATGCGTAGGAGTAAGTAGTATCAAAATACTCTCTCTTTTTAAGAACAGCAATACCATTAAGACATTGCAGGTTGTAAATTGGAGAATGCTGAATGCACAGAGCTGGATATGCAGCTTGTTTCAAACTGGGATGAAGGTGTGATTGAGATGCAATAATCAAATTCTTCCATACATTTGTAGCAGCTAATGGAGACTATATTCTTAATCATGTTGTAATACCTTTTTCTTTTTGTTTAAGCTGTTTCAGAATGCATTTTTCCCCTCCCATACTGCATAGTCAGAATCACTCCCTTTTACCATTTCTGGCAAAAATAGATCAGTGAGAAAATTCTTCTAAACATATTAACCCACTTAGAAGGAAGGGAACACCAGGACTTGAATAAAGATGTCTGCGTGATCTTGTGCTGACCTGAACACAGGAGACATCCCACATGCTATTAAGCTACAAAGCCAAGGTGAAGTAATACTTCCTATGCCATGGCTTTCATTTACAGTGAAAGCTTTCAAAATAAAAAATAGTCTTGTTGAAATCATCCTTATGATCTTCTGTCACCCACATCCCAGCACATTCAGTCCTGGTCTAGCTCAGTCTCTCTGAAGCAGACAGAAAGGACAAAACACCAGGGAACAAAAATCATGCTATTTTCAGGAGCAGTTTTCACCCTGATTTCACTAGTCCAGGACAGAAATATCTCTCACAATTCTAGCTTTCCATTTCTCTTCCAAGAATTTACTTATCTGATGGTCTGCAACTGTCATGAGTGTCAATTGATGCATAGTAACTTTACAGGCTCCTAGAAGAGAGGACAGGCCATTCTGCGGAGCCTCTTCCTTTGCCAAAGTCAAGAAATTTTTGTTTCAAATGAAAATGTGAGGGCTCACTGTGAGCTTACACCAGTAAGAAAGGCAGAAGGGCTGTACATACTGATTTTACCTGGCATCTGCATTTGTGACTTTTTAAAAATGATTTGATTTTAAGGTAGGTGTTTATTGTATGGATCAGTCATGAGTTTTTGCACGAGAGTCTGCAGCTATTCGTAATTTTCTGGCCTTGCAAACTCTTGCAGCCACACATATGAACCTAATGCCTGCTACAACACTTCAGTGGCTTTTCTCATCTTTTTAGTATAAATTTGCAATTTTAGACAATGTTTAATTTTCCAAGTATTGAACCAGTGAAATAATTCCATTGTAACATGCCGTGGAAATCAGGTAAATCCAACATTAGATGTGTTCTAGAGAGGACAATTTCTCCAGTAAAGTGAGTTTCAATTAATGCATCATTGGTATTTTTTTAAATGTTTTAAACTTCCAGCTGTTTATGTTTGTCTTTACTGGTTTGGACTTTATTTTTTCCTACTAAGCTTCTCCTCTGATGACTGGAATGAACAGCAATATGGAGATTAAAGTGGAAACCCAGTCCTTGGCATGTCCCATCAGTGGGAATGTCTGCTTACATCTAATTATTAGCCTTGAGTGTCAAAGATATCCAGATGTCATCACTTTAACATGACCTCTGTAAGTTCAAAACAGGAAAAGACTACAAGGGAAAAATTTCTAATGCTAGATGTTCAAAAATGGACAAATCTAAATGTCCTGCTTAAAAAAAAACAAATAGAACTCTGACAAAATGCCTTTTGCTTTGCTTTACATTTAAATCTTTGTCTCAGGTAAGGCTTTATATATTACTCTGCTTTGCTATATTTCCTCCAGAGGTTAAAATAAATCTCCCAGATTTCTATAGAATTGCACCATATGACTTCCTGCTGACACTGAATTGAAACATATAGTATTCTCTTCTACAGTCTTCAAACTATAATAATCTTCCATGGCACTCCCCCATCTCAGCAGTCTAATATCAGCGGATATTTCTTTAATAGTCTAAAAATTAGCATTTAAAATGTTAATTGCTTCCTGAATAATGATGAAAATTACGAGTTAAATGTGCAAGAATTATTTATAAATTGCAATGGCACACTAATTTTCTCTTCATCTTATAAAAATACAGCAGCCAATGAGGAATTTCCGAGCAATTAGTAAGGTAGACTACACAAATCTGTGCAAGTCAAGCTTTTGTAGTTTGTATTCCATGGTTTTTTGGCCTCTAAGGGCAGAGGGTGTCATATTTCCTCACCTAAGAAAACCTGCTAGAAAAATTCACTGTCAGTGGTTTTCTTAAACTTCCAAACTGGATAATTAACTTCTGCAAGGATTCAGCAAAGAAAAATTTAATAGTTATAGTGATATCAAGTTTAACATGTGAACATTACCACAAACAGTGGCACAATTTCGCAATATGTATTTTTCTTTTTCCATTGGTTCTAACACTTAGAATTTACTTAGGTTCACATATTGGAAGATGAATGAAGCACCTCATTTTCAGTATGATACAGATTAGTTAACACAGTTCTTACAAGTTGGAGTACACACATACCTATTTAATATTACTGTATTATACAGAAAAAAAAAAAAGTATGTATACCTTTTCTTCTCAAAAAAGTGAGAAACTGGGTTTATAAGAAGTCCCTTAGACTGGCTTCTTTGGATTCTGAAAATATTTCTACAGCTGTGGCTCTGTGGTTCTGGCTCCCTATTCATTACCTTGAAAGCCACAAAACATGATACTTTTCTCTAACTTTTAGTCTGAGACTCCATCCAATAAATACCTGCAGCACTGCCCTACTAGGCATGAATCCTGAGTGCTCATACTTATGTATCTTTCAAAATCCAGTGATGAATTATTTCTCTCACTTCAATTCTAGTAGCATGTATGAGAAAATTACAGCTGTCCCAATGTAGAGGACAGAAAAACCCCCAATTTATTTCAAAAGAATAAAATTAAGTCAAAGTCAATACCTTTAAAGAGCAATAGTAAGGTGAGAGAATAAGATAAATATGGAAAATATGTAAACAAGATAGTGATAGACAAATAGGAGATAAAAATAAAATGCTACAGTGACATTTTACAGACAGTTTTAAAAAGCCATATTAATTTTTAGTGTCACATTCCACTTTAGTACCTCTTCTGGTCCCAAGTTATCACTTTGGCAAGAAACTGGAGCTTTTTACAATAACCTACTTTTAGGTTTCTATGCATATCTACTGTAGACTGAATTAATTCATCATCAATATTCATTTATACTGAAGCACCTATGCCTAGAAGTGGAACAGGGAGGATGTTTTTCAAAAAAGAAATAAAATAAAATAGTCCAAAAAAAGGAAGTTATCATAAAGGTTTTTGTATAGTGTTTTAAAAGTAAATTAAAGCTGCATCTGCTTGTCCATCACTTTTTGCAGCAGTCATGCTAAGGACACAACTATTTTCATAGCACCACAAGGAACAAAAGTGGCAACACAGGGTTTCTTTCATCCTTCCTAAATCTGAATATATCTGACCCTGCTCCAACACTGCTTTTCTATCCATTGATAATTCTCTAAGTATTGCAGAACAGCACACATTTATGCACAGATGAGATGGGAGTCCTGCCAAGTCATAGAACCTTAGCTTTTTTTATGGTTGAAAAAGGTCTCTAGGATCACTGGGTCCAAATAGAATACCTTTCAAACAACTTAAAATATTAATATTAATTAATTTTAAAGGCAGATAAACTGCAAATCACTGAATCGAGTTTCATTATAAAAATCTGAAAAAAGCCTGTAGGTCCTCAGAAAACCTTTTCCAGCCTTCCTGCTTTTTCACTATGTACCATTTACATAAATCTTTAGCTATCACAGTTTAGAAATTGTCTGCTACTCAACAGTTTTATGGACAGGCAAATCATGGTTTGTGGATCTCAGATGAAGCGTCTATTCAGCCCTGAAACATGAAGGAACTTTGCATGCACTCTGCTGCAAAATGGGAGAGAAATAGCAGGCGCAGTCATGAAGATGGATGTTCAGTGGATGTAACCAGATGAATGTTCTGGCTGTACTAAACCAGGCTAAGGAATTTCATGCTGAAGAAACAACCTAAAATCCTTATAATCCCATTCATACCAAGCCTTGCCACCTCTCTTGGCATTTGAAAAGGAATCTGCATCAGAGGAGATTAATATTGCCTCTGGAGCTAGTCAAATTTATTCTAGCAAACTAATATGAAGCAAATAACCCTCCCTGAGAGCATTTATAAAAATGAGACAAAAGAGATCAAAATTTATATCTCCAGCAGCATTATGTTACTCATCTTTGTCAGGGGGAAGAAGAACTCACTACAGAAACCATAATAAAAAAATAAGTAAGCACAGGCTAAAAGGCCATAATCGTTATAAACAAACCTAATTTGTAAAAGCAAATGTGGCCATAAGGCACTCAACTCCCCTTGCTTTTCCAAGAACACCTCCCTGTGTTTTTCCAGGAACAGCCATATAAAAGAACAGTGTAGGTGTACAGAACAAAATTATATGGAGTATTCTGTCAATAAGAAATTATCAATTGATAGGGAACTTGGTTGGAAAATATTAGCAAATTGAAACCATCTGTGATGTTGAAAATGCATGAACGTATCTATTATTCCTTGTCAGTGTGCTCAGAGTAGATAATGTTCTTGACAGAGCTGGGTATAGTTTCCAGGCATTGTATATTACCATGATATTTGTTTTTGATCAGCTTTATTCGAACAGAACAGAACTTTATTTATCAGAACTTTCTCACATTCAGCCAGTTATTTTTTCTGAACATCTACTTTACTTTTTCAGCATACAGCATGCATTGAAAAATGTTGTCACATGTCCTGGGGCTTTCTCAAGGGCCTTGGTGGCTGCAATTACAAGAATTTACATACAGTAGTATACTGAGATATATTTTGTGCAAATACTGTCAGAACATAATGCCTTTCAGCACAGTAAGTATCACAGTTATTAGAGTTTGGAGAGCACATGTCATCATACTGATTAAAATTTTCAGCTATTTTGTATGCTACATGCAAAACATAAATCAGTTATTTTTATCTTTAATTCAACTGAATAAGTTATACTACATCCAGACTTTTCATTCCAGTCACCTGTGCTCTTTCAGTGATATTACAAGATGAACGTCCAGTGAACAAATATTGATTTAAAATATTTGAATTATTGCCTCTACCATAAAAAGAAAATTGGAAAAAAGAAAGGCATTAAGGAATTTGAGTCAATCTTCCAAGAAAAGCCAAGTCATAAGGCAAATGAGGAGACAGCTCTGAAGCTGGAAACACGTTTGTCTGAAGATTCTGCCAAATAACCAGATGTTTCTGCTACACAAGTGCACCCAAAACTCAGCACAGGAATCCTACCAGAACTTACTGTAGTACAAAATTAATGATCAATGTTTAATCTAGAGAAAAATGTTCATTTCAGACCATATTTTCACCAAGTGATGTCAAGAAAGTTTAGAATAATCACAGGAGAAAGAAAGTTACCAAACAACTAATTGATAAATGCATCTTTAATTCATTGTAACCACTGTCACACAGTAAGAAGTAATTGAAACAGAAATCTATTTCTGTACTACATAAAAAAGACTTCTGAGATGAATCAAATTAAAATAACTAAATAACCATATTAAAAATAAATAAACAAAGTTGACCAGTTTTTCTGTAGAGTAACAGGAATATTGAATGAACTCTAGACTACAGCATTTGCCTATGACAACTAGAAAATCAGTTGAGAGACTGATGACAGAGGATGACTTTACAGTCTTTGCAAAATTACAGCATTTAGTGATATCTATGGGAATTGTTTTTTTGATAAAATTCCAGGACACGTTCCTACAGCCATCTGAATGAACCAAAATTAGAAATACTACCCTTAATTTTCATTCTTGCTTTTCTCTGCAGTGAAATAGTAGAGATTGTAGTGGTCATTGGTGTGACTCATTCACTGTTCTCTGCAGCAGTACAAGCTGAATATCTTTTGTTGGCAAAATATAATTAATAATGCTAAGACAGCCTACAACCTAGCTTGAGTTCCTATGCCTCTAATTACCAAACATGAATCATGAGCTTTTTTCTTTATTTAATGTTTGAAGTAGTTATACTTTTCTATGGGAAAAGAGACAAATCTTATAATGGTAATAAAGTACAACAGAAGTGAGTTCAAGCAAATAGAAACAATAATTTGGATCCCCAATGACCATTAAAAAAATTAAGACCTAATCTTTCATATAAACTCTGAAGGCCTTTGTGAGTAAAATGTCCTAGCATGGAAAAGAAAAGAGATATGGATTTTCAAACTTCATTGACATGGACTTTTCTTTTAGGAGTGCAGTACTTTTGCACATTATATGTATACATTAAACTTAGGTTTAAAAGATCCTTAAAACTTACTGAAGTTTATTCTAGTTACAAAGATTCTACAAGTTTTCTAAAGAGGTCATGAAAACTAGAGGGATAACTGAATCTGGTTTTAAAATTAATTTAGATCTTTGTTTAAAAATAAGGGCCATTCATCCTTCACCAGTAAGATCTGGAGCCCCAGGTCTTGCCCATTACACATGGAAGAGCAGCAGGGTCAATAACTTGAGAGCTGGACTAGACTCAGCACTCTCCCCACACCTCAGGTCCATAACTCTGACCAACAACAAACAACCCTTGACAGCAGGTTAGGCCACCAGACTGTGACCTCCATTCCCTGCCACAGAGATGTCTTGCCACTCTCTCCTGGTGCTGCTGTGCCTCAGTATGTAATTTAAGATAACTCCCAGCTTCTCATCTGCTACCACAGCACTGATCATCTTCTGTGAGTGCCAGAAGTCACACGTTTCTGGGCTTTATCATAATTTTCCAGTCATAAAAAAATGCAGATTCTGCCTGCGTCTCCTTCAGTACAGCTGTACACCCTGGTTCCTGTAGCTACATGGCATGGGAGAGATCTAAGATCTGGCCTTTTTTTTTTTTTTTTTTTTTTTTTTTTTTTTTTTTAATCTTTAATCATCTCTGATGCTGTACAGCTACTGACCTCCTCCTGCAGCTCCTTTATTTGGTGACACCCTCCACCTGCAGCTAAGGGCGCCATCTCCCCAGCCCCTGCCTTAGTGAGAGGCTCAGGGCACCGTGTCCCCAGACTTGGAGAACTGCAGTCCCTTTTGGGACCATTGTCTGTCCTAAGGCTTCTGATGTTCCAGAAATAGTTTCTCCAGTCAGTGCTGATAACAACAGAGCCCTGTGGTGCATCACCACCAGCACCCAGCACATGGTTTTGCTGCAGTTTGCTGATAGCTCATTAACATCAAAAAGGTGTGCTTACCATTTTGAGCCTGATGCAGAAGCAGTCCTATTACCATCATTCACCTGTGGGTTGATTAGTGAATCAATAAATTCATGATCTGCATTGAAAACACTGAGTATGCCCTGTATGCTCCATAGTAGAATGCCTGTGAGCCCCTAAAAGAAAGTCACGATTCCCAACTTGTTCTTCCAAATGGTGTCCCTAGTTCATTTCAGTCTCACTGCCATCATCCCACTGTGACAGCACCTACTACTGCAGTGTTTTCTCAGCTTATGTGAGGGATTTATTTGCATATCCATAAATTCTAGCTAAAACTAACACAAATATCTACTGAGAGGCTGGTGGTGGTGTAAAGTGTATCCCTGATAAATATAAAAATATACACAGCATCCAGAACTAGATTTTTTTGTGAAAATGTTCTTTCCCGCTTGACTTGTGACTTCCCCAAGTTTGCATCCACTGATGTCATCAACTTCTTCAGCTAAGAGAGAGTCTAAATTGTGAATTTAGAGACATCAAGAAGACACACATTTTTTCATATACCAACTTAAAAGCTTTTTCATGGTCCAGCACTCACACAAAGATACTCTCAGGTAACAGTATTCCAACAATGCCCATTGTGAGAATTTTTGGGCAAATCCAAAAGTCTACAGAACTGTTTATGGTGCAACACTGAGGACTCTACTGAGGACTCAGGTGTCCTTCCTCCCCATCATCTTCCAGGACACATCCTTTGTTTAGCCTGCATCAGGCAGAGGACTACCACCAAGCTCAGGCTTAAAAAGAAAATTAAAAAAAGATTAAAATCTCAGAACTCTGGACAGGACACTAAGCAAAATTAATCCTTCATTCAAATGCACTGGAATTACTACTTCTCACAGCTGAAAAAAAAAAAAAAAACCAGTTAAATAGGAGCAGAATTTATCTGCTTGTCTGCATGTACTTGAGTATATAATCATCCCTTCAGTCCCATGGATCAGACTTTGTTCAGGTCTGAAGTCCAACAGCCAGTAATCATCTGGCTAAATCATTATTCTTGTGTACTGTCTAAACAGCTAGTCCTTTGCAGAAGCAGCTTTTAGCTCTCCTTCTGTGGCTTCTCTCCTTCCATCAGCATCAAAGTTCTGTCTGAACTCCCTGAAAAGGCAGTCTCAAGCTTTTTTCTATCTGGAATGATATATAGACAATGCTACAAAAAGCCTCCCACAGCCAACACCTTGTTGCCTCTTGCCTTTTCATGCCTCACAGAAGTTCAGAAGGGTCAGTTTCCTCTGGGTGCTTGGAAGCAAAAGTGTTTGCCCTGTACTGCCCAGTGTTGCACCTCTCTATCCTCATTTGAAAAATGCTGACAAAAGGCCTGAGCATTGCCATGGAAACACTTTGCCCAATATCCTTGTAAATCTATTTGCCAAGGGAGGCATAGGTCTGCAAAGCATTAACACATGCTCACCTCCTAAACAGCCAACATGTACTTTCCTCAAACAAAATCCTTCTTTTGCCACTGTTTTAAAACCAATGCCATGAGCGCTTTTTTTTCCACACCTCCTCCCTCCCTCCCTAGGAACTGCAAGTGCTGCTCTAACCCAGAAATTCCAATTTGCACAAGCAAGATTTAATTTTCTTTTCATCTCAGTTAGAAAGCACAAACTGGCCCTGGGGCAAGGCTGGGACACCAACTATTGGTGAAAAGGCCACTGGTTGGGACTTTTACTATATACCTACTTTTGTCACTTCTGAGGAATAACCTCTGAGCTGAAATATGGGAGAAACTGAGATAATAATGAGGATGATGCAGGCCTGAAAATGCCATATTTCCTCCCTGAAGCTGGCTCCTCACCCATCCTTCCCTTGGCTGGGAAGGGAAGTGATGGCTTTCTACCACAGAATGTCTCCCCAGGTAGTGTTTTCTACTGCCCCTCTTTCCACCACTCCCACTAACTGCATTTGCAACTTAATTATTTGCTTCTATAGCACATCACTTGTATTCTCTCCCTTGGGCTCTGAAACAAGCATCTAGAAGCAGATGCCACTATATTTCATTCTAGATTACTACAATTTTTTTTTCACAAAGGATTCAACAACAGTCCCTATCTATTAATCCATCAATTTAACATATTTGAATATTTCCATAATCTATCATACTGTTTTTTTTCCACTGTTCCTATGGAATCTAGTTGAATAGTATCTCAAAAATTTGAAAGTTTATTCATTAGCCTTGTTAAACTAATTAAATTACATAACAAAATCACAAACTAATTAAATTACATAACAAAATCACAATCACAAAACCACATTTTTTTTCCATAAAAAATTAATTATATTACCACAGCATTATTATTTTCTCAATTCAGACATAAAATTTAAGGCTAGGTTTTGTTCATTTTTATTCAGTGAGATATTCACTTCCAATTTCCATATTCAGTAGTTCATTACATTCATAATCAGTTTGCAATGTGCAACCTTTCTAGATATACACAGACAGTCCACTGTGAATGGTCAGTGCCAATTTCAATCAGTGTTTTTCCCTCTGCTCATACTGCCAACTAATTTTCTCAAAGAATCCATAGACAGCATATCAGTAGGATGCAATCATCTTTCTTTTAATAATTGTTGTTAAATACTAATATTTCAAGGATTCTTTTATGAGTTAATGAAAGTAATGTCCACACATTGGCCATTTTCCATGACAGCCTTGCAAGATACAGACTTTATTTTATGTCTGCCTCTGTAAAGAATACTCTGGGTGTTAAAGCTGGACATTCCCTACTCCCTACCCCAAGTCAATATTACAAATTTAGTGATGAAAAAAAAAATTCTGGTCCTTTTGCCACTTCTTTTATTACTCTTGAGCATCCTAGCCCTTTAGACCTATTTCCCCCAGTCATCAAGCACCAGATCCATGAGCACAACATGGATCACATAAGCATCCTTGGTGAGTCAGACATATCACTATTCTAGTGTTATATGCCCTGATCATCCTGACTCACAAAACTTAGAGATCTCTTGAGGGTAAATAAAACATAAAGAACCCTGGTTATCTACAGGGCAATGCTGTAAAGCTGCTTTCCCCTTATGAGAGGAGTATATTCAGTAGACTCACAGATTTACAGTGGAGATCTTTAACCCTGAATTGAAGAGACCAGATGTACTTGATCCTGTACTCAAGGACCTATCCTTGACTGAAGAGTCACTTCACCTAAGCCAGAATAACCTCTGAAGCCTGAGTGCTTAAGGCATACCCATGCTGATGGCTGGAACTCATGATTCTGGACTGGCAAAACTGTGTCCACTATGTCCTCCAATATACCTCTGCCAAAGAAAAAGAGAAGCAAAACCATGCATAATTTCACAAGTGGCTCACTTCAGTTGCTGTGCTGTGTGACAAGGTCCTTTGAGCTGACTGCATGTAGAGGGAGGCCTCCTATAACACACAGGTAAGGAAACTGGAACTTTTATGTCACATATTTTAGGCACAATACTGACAAAGACAGGATAGCAACTGCAAATACCAATTTTATCTAAGGGTGAACAAAGCAGTGCAGGCACAACCTGCAATCATGTCCCAGGTAGCTCCACATTTATTTCCAGGTGCTGACTTAAAATACTCCCTCAGTCCTGGAGTCAATGACTCAAGCCAATTCAACCAGAAAAGTGGCATTTGGAAGAAGAAAACCCTCTCTGCTCTTCAAAGGGCTGACTTTAATATGCATCTGTGGTCATCTCTCCTCTAAAATTAATATCTTTAAAAAGGTATTAATTAATTGTTAATACACTTTAACAAAAACAACTCCTATCTTGTTAATTCAATAAAATCTGATTTTATCTAGGGAATCATTATTTTTCCCCCACCATATGCATCATTCTTGATCCTTCTACTCAGGCTCGCTTTACTGCACATTATTTTTGAATTGTGAATTCCTATAATTCTATTTAATGCTTCCCTGATTATGTACTAATAGTAATGTTAGAAAATATCTTTATCAACCATTCTGCCAGTCTTGCTGTCTTGTAAATTATAATCAATATCCAATGCCTTTTTAAATCAGCAGGTCCCTTTGAGAAAATAAATTGATGACTGTTAGTAGAAGTTCATTCTAAATACATCAGTAAAATGAGAATCCATTCAAAAAATAAGAACGTGCTTCAGAGACTGCTTAATGTAAACATTATTGATGATAAAATTTTCATCTAAATTGGAAGACTTTTAGTAACAAAACAAATGCAAAACAAAATTAAGGTGTCCCAGCTAAACAATCACTTTGAACAACCAAACTAGTATTTTCTTTAAAGAATGAAGTCAAGTAAATTTGAAGAAAATTAATTAAAAAAAAAATCCATAAAATCAGGTTGACAATTATAAATTATACTCTTATTTGTAATTCTTTATTAACCCAGTCCCAAAACAGTCCTTCTGTTATTTCATCCCAGGTCACCTGGATCATTCAATTTAGAGTTTTTAACATTACTATTATATATCATCTTTAGTTCTAATAAAATAATGTGTAAACTGAGCATTGCCTTATAATTCTGGTGTGCAAGTTTTCACACTTAAACTTTAAAGCATTTAATTTTAATCTCAAAATGCTTTTTCCTAAAAAAATGTTTAATTTGGCCCTTAATAATAAAGGGTTGAAATGGTATTTTTTATTCATCATATGATAGTTTGTCACTCTTTCCAAATACAGAACATTAATACTCATTGAACAAATTTGCTTTTTCTTCCAAAGAACTCAGCAGTGCTAAGAACTGCCACCGTGTTCTTAAAAAGATGTATTTTTACCTACCATAGTCAAAAATAACAAATCTTTTAATAATTGAAAGATGTGTTATTTTCAAATTGTTTCCCAGTGTGGCGGTCACTGTGGTATTGTTCTATTTAATTATATATTATTCTGCGGTAGTGGGACAGATACATTATTTGTAAACGACATAAAATTGTATAGGAGTAGGTGTTACCTCTCTTTCCTGTGAACAATTCTTGGTATCAAAAGTAGTGTGGGGAATTTTTTAAACAACTTATAAATTAAACTGCTTAAATTTGTAGCCTTGTGTACTATTTACCTGCTTTATTTTTACTTTAAGTATTTTGATTTAATGTTAGTAGACAATTTAACACATCAAAGCTGTTTAAACTTGCAAGCAATAAGTCTTTCAGTAGTTATGTTTCATCTTTGTCTGTCTTGACTAAATTAGGTAAGGAGTAATGTCTTCTAATTTAAGGGAAAGAAGTGGATGAGGGAAAAAGGAAACAGTGGAGTGTTAAAATTTCTTTCACTCTCAAGGTACTATTTGACCTATGAATTTATTTTTCTCATACTTGCCAATGATTTTGTATTAAATTTTTTCATAGTAATAAGACTGTAATGCTACATATATTTTAATTAGACTGTCGACCAATTTTACTTTTTTTATTCAGTTCTATTGCTATCTCATATTGGCTGGAAAGTATTTTAGTACTATTTTAGGGCCATATTTCTAAATACAACTACATTTAACTTCAGTCTACAGTAATAGCCAAGGCAATAAATGGAAGAAAGGTTTAACCAACAAAAGCAACCTGGGCTTAATCTGTGTTAAAGTAGATTAAATCTTAAATCAATAAGGTAAAAGAGAATTATGAATGCAACTTAAAAAAAAAAAAAGGAACAACAAATAAGCTTTATAAAGTTAGAGTATCTAAATTAGGTGCCTTTTCTCTGGTCTTTATTTGCATAATCCAGTGAAAAAATGGCATAATATGCAATTCCTTGCATTACCCTAGCTGTAATAATGCAAAGTATGTTCACTTTCAAACAAGTAAGGTAAAAATTATCTTTTTCCAGGAAAAGTGTGAGATATAACTGGCAAGAGTCAGAATTTTAATTTATGCATGCTTCATGTGAATAGACTGACAGCTGTGAGGACAATAAAATGGTCTGTAAGTGTGTTTAATAAAACCAAGTAGCATCAAAGGAAAACACATTACTTAAAGGAGAGTAAAGCCCAGCTTTCTAATAAGTTTTAAATGTTTTCCTTTAAAAAGTTGTTAATGTTTATTGACAGTTTTCTGTCTGACACATTTTCCAAAAGTGCTATACGTGCCTTACATCCACATATAAATTCATTACACTACATTCAAGAAACTGAAGTGATAATTTTGTAAAGCCTGTTGCGGCTTTCTCAATCTACTGTTTTTTCTAAAGTTAATATCAGTATTTTTTCTTTCTTTTTTTTCTTTTTGTTATTAAAAGTAGTGTAGATTTCTGAATATTTGAGCACTACAGTTTTTGCTTTCCTCTTCAAAGCTGGGAAAAACATACCTTTGTTTTATTCAACTGATTCATATATAAAGTAGACATTTTTTTAAACCTTTTCTTGAAATGGCATTAGGGTAAGGATAAGAGAAGGACCTAAATGTAACTACTTGACTTGGCAAGGGTTTTGCTACACTTTTATCCCGTAACTTTGCAGTACTCTGTTTTACATCAAAAACCTGTACACAGAAATCCCTGGGAGCATCTTGTCAATTTCCAATAGTAAATGACAGCATATATCCAATAATGCTAAAGCAAGGTTTAGAACTATATCTCAGAAATATCAAACAAAGAATTAGAAGATAAATGCAAATAGTAAAAAAAGGAAAAAAGCTCTATGCCCCAAGGTGGCTGCCTTTGTAGGAAAAAAAAGGAAAAAACTCCATGCCCCAAGGTGGCTTTGTGTGCTCACCACCTTCATTTCAGCATGTGTGATGCAGCCCAACAATCACCTATTCTTTTGGTTATTTCCATTAACTTTCTTACAGCAGGAAGTGTTAATTTATTCACAGTCTTAACATCTGGTCCACTTGGGGAAGCCACCTAGAACATCCCCCTGAAAGGGCACTGCCTTGGCTTAGCTTCTTAGTACTGGGGAGGAGCAAGTTAGTGCCACCTACTCTTCCTGCCTCCAATTCAGGCAGGAAATCAGTTTTTAGTTGCTGCCAAACTGGAATCTCACACAGCAATAAGTTCACAGTGCCATCCAGAACTTTTTAATAAAGCAAATCTTGAGCACCTCTTCATATTTACTGAGCAATGAAATATCACGCCAGAATTAAAGGGTGTTTCTGAAAATAGTTTGAATGTGAATCAGAGGATATTTCAGCAGATCCAATGGAGTAATTACAGGGTAGGAAGAACAAACAGAATGTAATAGATAAGTGAGACAGGCAATCATAGACAAACTGTTTACTTCCTTGCTGATGGATGAATAGAGCAAAGGGTCACCTAGGTGGTTCTTTTTATTTAACTTTTTTTTTCTGGCAGATTTATTCATGAAATCAGGCTTAACAGACAGGACCAGACTGAGCATTTTTTTTTCAACATGAAACAGTTCTGTGGAAGTCTTCAACCACCATGCAAAATAGTTTTTATAATGGAAGGATGGTAATTATGTCCCTTTTATAATAGGAAGGATGAGGCACAAGGTTAACTAAACCTCTCCCACAGTCAAATTGAGCTGGGGCAACAAGACCTTCCAAATCTTAATCATGTTTTAAGCAGTGTCAAAGCAGCTGCCTCTGCTAAGCTGTAATCAAGTGCTAAGAAAAAACCTTTGACTGAAGCTCCCAGAAACTGTAAGTCTTGGAGTCATTTAAGCCTTTTGTGACCAGTGACAAGCCAGCTTGATAAAGGCATGATCCTACTAGGCATGAAGTTTGGGACAAAGTTTTATGACTTCATCTTCTGCCAACAGGGATATATTTGGACCCAAGCAATAAACCCAAATGTTCTTGTTTGATTTTTTTTTTTCATTTGAGATTTTCACATTCAGCCCTTCAGTGTATTTACAATTTATGAACTCTTAGAATCTTCAAACTTCAAAACTGCTTAGCACCAGTAAGCAAGTTTAACCCTCTGCTTTCTATCATGTGCCACATACCATCTACCACTCATCTTCTAACAGGAAATGCCCAAATGTGCATCACACACTCCACAGAGAAACCTGGGAACAATCACTGCAGTTAGCATATATGCAATAGCAAAAGCCAAGTCTCCTAGTGGCTTGAGAGGTCAAACAACTATGAGAAACACAAAGTAACCTGGGACAGATGGACTAATTGTGTGACAATGAGGTAGGCAGAACTACCTTAATTAACAGATTTTCCTTAAAAGACAATCCACAGGAGTTTTTCCTTTTCTGTGCTTGCTTTTTTCCTGATGTAAAATAGAGAACTTTATTAAAAAAAAAAAAAAAAGAAAAAAAAAGGAAGAAAAAAAAAGAAGAAACCTTTCAGGATAAAACTATTATACTTTTCATTTAAAATGGCAAAATAAATCAGTTTAGTTTCATAAGCCACCTCTCCTCATGTCAAAAATTATTTTTAACTGTTCCTAATTTTTGACAAATGAGTCAGATAATTAAGCATTATTTCAACAGAAGTTAATCTGTGCTTCTGATTTTTTTTTTCTTGTCACATAGACATACTTTGACTTCATGTGTATGACAACCCTGAGCAACTCTGAAGACAACCTTCCTTCAGCAGGAGGCTGGTCTGGCCAATCTCCACAAATCTCCTCCTAAATCATTTTCTGATCCTATTCTGGTAAACTGGCTACAAACCAGACCATTCTTTCTGTTTTCACCATTTACCTAATGCTGCTAAAAAAGATGGCAAAAAAAAATCTCTAGACAAGGCTTACTTTGTACTGCAAAAATATATTATTGTACATTTATAATAAAAGATACATAGAAAAAGATATTTGCTTCAGAGAGCTTTCTGATTCATGTATACTTCTTTCCATTTTTCTCCTGCCAATATTTCTGCTTGACCATCGGAACCAGCATTTTACACAAAAGCAAAACAAACAAACAACAAACAAACAAACAAAAAACAAAACCAAGAAAACCCAAGTGATTAATTCTGATGTGATATGATTCCTGGTGGGGAGTAAAACTGGAGCTGTACATCTGAATTTCAGAAGGGAGCATGAAAATTCTTCTTTTGAATGTGAAGTTTAGTTTGCCCATAATATTGAGTGTGTGCCACAATCAACACCTTGACACAAAGACAACTGCTCCCAACAGCAGCATGAAGAAGAGTCTGAAAATTCCATCTCATCACAGCTCATAGTAATATTGCAGAAGTTTAATTTTCCTAAACCTGCCATTTCTGCTGTCTGAAAAACAAATACCAATGTACCCTTCACTACTTGCATTTAATTCCTTTCTGCTTGTGCCAATTTTACTGTGACCACTATAAACAGTGCAGGCAAAGTACCCGGAGTTTTGCAGGCAGAGCAATGAGGCAAAATTATTGTTGTTTTTAATAGGTATTAACAGCTGCATTGATTCCTCTCTACTTCCCCTTCATTTTATTCTCTATGATTAAATTCTCTCTTTCATCATCTGATGAAATCCTCCTGATCATCCTGCAGGATGAACAATTACTTCTAGGCATCCTCTATACAATTTGTTCCAATACCAGTGTTTATGTCAATTCTCTGCTAATTTACCAACTGCACAATTGTTTATGAGATTCTGAGGATCAATTCTCATTACTCAGAAACCAAAAAATACACCTTGAAATTTTGTGGCAATACTAGCTCAAAATATTTACAAGCCCACAAATATATTCAGCAGACTGTACAGCTCTGCATAACTTTTCATTCCCCAGGATCTGTAAATCAGAGAGCATTCTTACACTATTTGCAAAACAGCAAAAGTGATCAAATTTCTCAGTCATACTAAAACACAGGTGGAAATATATTTGACAGAAAACACACAATTCAAGAGCTGAACTGATATAAAAGGTATGCAATACACTCTCTTCAGAGAACCTTCTGTAGCACATCCTGCTATTACATGTTTGGAAATTAGCAGAAAGGATTAACTGATTAACACATCAGTAGAAAAACACCTTGAAAAGAAAAAAAAAACCAAGTGGTTTCAAGATGCATTTGCAGACCAAGTAGCTCCTGACAGAACTAATCTTGCCTTTGGAACTGTTTGCCAGGTATATCAAAGTGTACGTTTGGTCAACGTACAGACTGCAGCAACAGAAAACTGCATGCAAGAATAGCAGAACAGATGGCCATTACAGCCATTAAAGATGCCTATATTGCATTTAAAAATCAATAAATCTTTGTTTTAAGGTTTGCATCTCAAAACAACAAAAAAAAAAAAGTGAAGTCTGACTTCACTGATTTGTCTCTATAGAAACCAGACGAAAGACTTAGTTTTCAGATGGTGATGCTCTGCTCACCAAGTCACTCCAGTGCATTCAGACTGCATCTGGTTTAGTTTTCAAACTTGTAAGTTTCAAAAGCTATGGTGCAAGTATTACTTTGAAATGTTTATTTGACACATTCCAGTATTTTGGGTGGGGAATGAAAAAAAACTTAATTTAAATTTCATTTCTATTATATAAAGAGTATGAAAATGCTTTAATTATTAAAGCATTGCTTTGGAAGAATCTAGTACTGGGGGAAAGAAATGAAAATATTGAACTATGCTTATTTCCTTGCTCATTATATTTTAATGTTAAAACATATAATGCCAATACAATATGTTTTAACACAGCAGTCAAACAAAATCGTTTTTGGCTCTCTCTTGCATTTCTTCGAGAAATAAATCTTGCTTATCCAAATGTCTAAAACAGGATTTCCCAGCCTAGCTGTTTGCCTAGAAAGGCATAAGTATTTCTCTATTGATTTTTGGCATCTGCCAGTTTAGTCTCTCTTTTCTATACCACATGCACAATGTCTTCAGGCATTTGTCTCTTCCATTTGCAGGCAGAATGAAACCACTGAGCTAAGAATTTTGTGAATGTTACCATCACAAATTTAACTTACCGTTTAAAAACTGTTGCTGCTATAACAGACCTACAATTTCCTGTTGTGAGGAACATTTTGTACTGCATGAGGTTTCATACATTCCAGCTGCCCATCGTATATGAAGTTTTTACATTTGTTTCCAGCTTTTGATTCTTTTCTTCTCACTTTCACCACATTAAATTTTTGTATGTGCATTTTGATTCTTTTTCATCCAAGCAGTAAGACACAGCAGAGTGGAACTCTTGGCTTCTGACGCTTGCCAGAAGGTGTTAGGAGGTATGTAGCCAATGTAATGCTCCGTCTGGTCCATTTTTGAGAAAGGATTTAAAAATCCAAACTGACAGTTCAGAATCGAAACAAGAGCTTCAAGTTTTGACACCGCTATGATTAAAAAAAAAAAAAAAAAAAACAACAACAAAAAAAAACTAACTAAAAAAAGTTTGCTTAAGTAAAGCAAGCATTTATTATAAAGGTGTCAAGTAGATGACCAAATGAAACTTTAGCGTTTAGGTAAGGAAGTGACCCTGTATACAGTGACATTAAAGCAGGGACTAAATTAGCAAAACTGTATGACTCACTGAAAGACATTTAAAACCACTTATGTGACTCACATGGGGAGAGAAGACAGATCAAGAGGGTACAGTGGGAATGTGCATTATGTGAAGACAATTGGACTCCTCAACATCAGCTTCCGTCACTGCACTGGTGAGGTGACAGTTCTGTCACATAGCACAGATGAAGTAGCATCACCCATTAAAAGTACTGCTTTTCTTCTGGGGTTAACCTAACAAAAAATTTTAAGCACCACAAAGTTATTTGGTTTTATAGAATTCACAGCCCAGAAATGCAGATGCTTCCCTTGCAGCACTTTTTGATTTCATTGCTTCTCAGCAGCAACAGTTGAATGACACAGTATCAGCCAGATCAGAACGCAGCCCAGGGAGGGCTTTCCAAAGGGATGTGGGGAACACTGGGCAAAAGGAGAAGGTAGACAGTAATGTTTTCATGTTCATTGGATACAGGAGAAAAGGAGAAGACTGATGAAGCTTTCTGTGGGTGGAATTCCCCATTTCCTTCCTACAAATGTGCACAAGTGTGATGAATACCATATGCCTAGGGAATGCAGGAAGATCGAGAGAATGAAAGAAGGAAGAAGAAATATTCATCCAGACCTGTGCTGTGTGCTGTGTATATAGAATTATCCTGTGTATACATGGATGATTTAGCTGAAGAAGGGAATAGTAGGGGCAATTTCCCAATGACAAGTGATATTAAAGGAATGGAAGTATTGTCCCCCAACAATGGCAACATCTTTTGACTTGTCATAAATCTAAATAATGTTTTCAGCTATCAATACAGGGTTCAGTTCATTACTGTTCAAGAATAATTAACTTTCTAGAAGTTATAATTTTTCATTGAGACAAAATAGGGAATACACATTGTCATGGCAGCAGTTAAAAAAAAGCCAATATACTACTACTTGCTTCCCCTGTTTCATTACCTTACAAAACATTTTTACCTATTTGCTTCCAGTGAAAAATGCAGAACAGATGTGGTTCCTGTTTAAATAGGAACTATGTTATTTGATGTTTAATGGACCCAACAAGAATTAAGAGTTTCTAGAATATAATTTTTAACATGGTCTATTTTGGTGTACATCAAACTGCAGGGCAACCATTCACTTTCACTTTGCCATAACTCCATAAGGTCAGTAGTTGACTAAGAATTCACTTGTTAAAACAAAGCAAATTAAAAAATATAAAAGTTTCTGTTCAATGCTCTTACTGTCATTTTTCCATCAAATTTCAAGAATTGGATAAAACATGTTTTCCATTACTCTGAGCTTGTTACAGAAGTCCACCCACCACGTATATCTAGAAACAATAATTTATGCCTTTCTATTGAAAAGATGTCTAAACTTCAGACAAGCATGCTTGTTCTCAGAATCACTCCTACTTAGAGACTCCATAGTGGTCATTTAAAAACGTGGTCAGTAAGAACTTGAAAAGCACTCATATTTTATAACGTATTATAAACACTGAAGAAAATGAAAGTTTTTAGTATTAATAGAATGAAATGAATGGTTATGCATCAGTTTCAATAAATTATTACATTTAGAAACATTATAGCATGACACAAACTGTGTTTATACTACCACAGTTCCTCCCCACTAAGGCAGAGCATCAAACTGAGAATTGGTTTCACAGCAGCATCAAATAAAATCAGCCTCAAAGAGACCTCTGGAAGAGATCATCTAGTCCATTTCTTTGTCTGGACTCATAAACAAAGGTGTGTTGATCCTTCCTGACTTGTCCAATCTGTTCTTAAACACCAAGCCACAGAGATTCCACAGTCTCCCTAAGACAAGTTTTTACTATGCTTAAAACCATTCCATCTCTTAGGAATAAGAAGCACAATGAACAGATTGTTTGGAGAAACTAAAACAAACTGTAAAATTGCAGTCTGCTTAGGGATGAGAAAGGGGTGAAGGAAGCAGAAATGATGATACAGGAGTGTACACCTGATTTATGCCTATTTTAAAGTTTCTATGGTTTAGATTCATGTTCTAACAAGCTCCCCTACAACTGAACAACCTGCATGAATAAAGCATGATGTAAGAAAGAGTGTTTGATTACACAGAACTGTGGTTTACTTCTACAAAATCTGTGAATATCCAAGGCAGTTCAGCTCCTCTTGATGACGTCTCCTTTAAGATTCCTGGGACACAAGAGCAGAGGTTTTTGGTTGGAGGTGGAGCCAACAGGCAGTGTAAAGAGAGCCCAGGTGGATCTGACTTCCACCCAGGTCCTCGTGGAAACAACTGTTTTTTGATAAGCCAGAGGAATGGAATAGGACAATTGTGAGGAGCAGTGCCAAGGAACTGAGCCAGATACAGACCACCCAAAAGGAAGAAATTACTCTGTCAAGAGGGAATGGAATTATTATAACAAATTGGCAATAGGATATAACCAATCAGGAGTGGTAACCATGGCTCATGCAGAAAAAGATGGAGGAAAAGCCAAGACAACACTTGAGATGCAAAAATGCATTGAACTGGAAGCCCATGAAAGGCAGAGGAATTATGATCTTTTTGAAAGAGCTGGATACATGACATTCCAAAAAGAATAAGATTGTTTTACAAACTTCTTAGTTCCTTTGATAGGCATCCATGAAATAAAAGGAAGTCTGTGGTCACTGTACTATTTAAATATTATCCTTTAAGATATTATCCAGCAAGAACTTAATTCAGAAATTCTCATGTGAGATGACGTTTTGAAACCACCTACAGAGAAATCATGTTGTATTTTCTGGACAATATCTGTAAATAAAAGCTTTTCTAACCTGTATGTAAGTGTACCAGACATACATTTAAAGTAGTTGACACATTTAGAATGGAATTTCCTCATTTACAAAAAGTCACATACAAAAGCTTTAGAATGGTGACAAGAGAGGGGGTTGAGACTTGCCCTGCTCATCCAATTACAAAATCTTAATTTTATTATGACTTTCCAAACTAACAGACCATTTAATAAAACTTGGGATAGATGTCTCAGTGTAAACAATTTCTCCATTTAATAAAATTTGGGATAGATGTCTCAGTGTAAATAATTCCTTCATTTATACATCTGAGTCTAAATCTTTGAAAGATGGATTTTCATTTATCAGAATGTTCTCTCACATAACTCTCATTCCTGCTAAGTCCAACTCTGACACTTTGGAGAAAAATTAATTTGGTCAATATCCTGTCAAACTACCACTAATCTTTATAGTAGCACAATACACAGAAGAAAAATAAAACAGAAAATACTGTAAAATGTTGTAAAGCTTAAAAGCATTCAAAATTTTGGAGATGTTATTGTTGTCATTATTGTTTTACCATTACCACTTGCAGGTAAATGACAGGTTCTGTATTTTGCTGTTGTAATTTCATCTGCTATTACCCAGAGATTTTGGCCAAGCAAGGACCAGAATTGTTGTGAGACCAATTCTCTGTTGGCATAACTTTATTGATTTCGTTAGACTTTTGTCAGCAGAAAACACTGGTTTCTGTTTAGCTTTGGGGAAAAAAAAAAAAAGCAACCACACCATCTGCTTTTATTAAAACATATTTTTAACTTGAAGAGTAGAGATGAATGACAGGATCCACTCCTAAATCCAACAAAGTACATGAGTGGGGTTTGGTAATTTTGCCAATCCCATCTCCAATCAATTTTTTGTTGTATGTCTACACAAAGCTTGTAGGAAGTTTAACACGATAAAACTTGAAGAGACAATTATTTTTTATTTTGATACAGAAACCTATGCCACATTTAAATCTCTCTGTTTATGACCAATGCCAATGATGTTCTCTAACATTTTTCTGCTAGGCTTTGATTAATTAAGTGGCCTTGGGGGTAAAAAAAAGGCAGTAAGAAATATCCCAGTACTTCTCATTGTAGGATGATGCCCTAAAGCCCTGTGAATGAGAAATGAAAATGTTCTAGAAAGAGAAAGAAATTCACTCTATCTGGGTTTGCTGGACAAAAGGATTTCCACAAATTCCAACTGCAGGCAAACTCACATAAATGGGAAGTAGTTGTACCCACTGCTATACCTCCTACACTCTCCATGTGGTTTGAGATTCTCTAGGAAGGACTCAGACACTTGGGTTCTCTTCTGAGTTTCATTATCAGCCTTAGATGATCAGGAGGTATAGCCTCAACTTCCCATCTCTTCAATATCAGGAGAAAAACACATACCATCTAGTAATTCATTGCAAGAATTGTAAAGAAAGGTAGATATGAGAGCTGGATCCTGTGACCATCACAGTTCAGTTCCATATATGAGGCATCTTCCCCACATCTGAAGTGGGGCTTGCATTTTGGGAAGGAATCACATTATTCACAGGAGATACAGACATAGAAATGGTTTGGATTATGTAAATTTAGCTCTTGTTCACAGAATACCATTCATTATTCATCTCTTAAAAAATGCCCGTATCTTCATCTGCTGAAAATATATTCAAAATTTATACCAACTCTCCTTGTATCCACTAATCTCCAAAGGGATAAGGACAGATGAGAAATTAGTCTGGACATTTCAGGAAGTGGAGAGGAACAGGGTTTTTTGAAGAAGAGGGGCTTTTGGCTTCTGAGACTCAATGAGCTTGTACTGAGTTTCGCAACTATCCAGTTACTTTTCAAAAATATTGTTTAAAACACTTGAAGTAAGGAAATGGGGGGCCAAGAAACCTGTGTTAAATGACACTGCTGTATTACCAAACTGTTTGTCATGTGTGCTCCCAACATTTCAGGCAAATGAATGGACTAAAGTAAATTATTAACATTTTATCTTCCTTTCAACATATTACCAAGTTTGTAAACTAAACCAATTAAAATACCAGGAAGCAACAATTTTCCTGTTGTTGCTGCATAAATTCACTGGAGAAAACCATAATGAATATAAAATTAAAAGATACATAATACTGCAAATGCACAGGACTCTTCACAAAAGGTAGATAGATTCAGCATTTCTTAGCTGTCAACCACACAGCTTCGGGATTTAAGTAACTTTAATACAGCTTTTTAATTAGATAGGAAATTATATGAAAACCAGGAAAAATACTTAAATGAGCTATTTTTACATTCAGTAGCCTCTAACTCTGGATTATAAAAGCTAACATCCCCAATATTTAAAATGACAGACATCACCTGGTTGAAAAGACTGAACAGGACCTGCTGGAGGCAGACAACTGGAAAAAGCATACCTGAGAAAGGTAGATTTTGGCAGTCTCTTTGGGCCATGGGAGGATTCTTTCCACAATCTCCCCAGCCCAGAGTTGACCCCAGGAACAAAACACTGTGACCAGGTCCTCTAGTTAGAACATCTGCTGCTGCTTGGAGCTGCCAAGGCAACAGCATTTGGCTGTGATGTTTTCCAAATCACAGTTAGTACTCAGCTCACTCCTGTCAGTGTCAGAGCTGGCACTCCCAGTGAGCTTCCCCATAAAAATGACCCAGAAATTACTCCAAAAGCTCAGACTGCCACTCTTTAGGTCACTGACAAGAAGGTGTCCCAGATTGTATCACTGATGCTACTCAGGTGGACAGGTAGCAAGGCAAAGCAGCTTTCTCAAGAAAGGGGACAGCTGCAACTCCAATTAAAGGCTCTTGGATCCTTATTCTTCTACATACAAAAATATGGTCATGAAACTGCTCAAGTTGGTATTCCAGCCTACTCCCAATATATGAAATCTACACAAACCCCTATCTGTAAAAATTGCACCCTCCTTCACTAAGAATGAAGTTTCTAAATAACCTTTTAAAATAGTGTTTGAAACAAGAACAGATTTTTTTCTGTTCTTAGTCCTTCCATCTTCAAAAGAAATTTGAGTCCAGCAGTACAACTGTGTACACCATGAACACACCATAACATGGCCTCAACCACCACACCCCTCCAGTTAGAACACTGAAAAGTTCTGGTACTACATATATACTATGGGGTCCTTCTTTACATGGCCAAAGTCAAACTCCAGAACTTTTTAGGCAGAAATCACCCTTTTTCCCGGACAGCTCTAGCAATGTGTCCTTTCCTCTCAGAAAAGCTCACAGGAACTTTTGTAATCAGTGACATGTTCTTTTCCAAGACTTGGGAACACTAAAACTGAAAGGTCTACAGTGCAGTGCCACAAGTGATGATTGTTTGAAATTCTTTACAGGACCAACTACCAACAATAAAACTTTCAAAAAGCATAGAAAATTATACCAAGTCAGATTTTCCAAAATAGGCTGTCATAAGAACACATACTGAAACCTATCCACTGATAAAGCAGGTAAAAAATTTAATAAACACTTCTGCAACATTAAATACATCATCTACTTTCTATTCACCATATCTTTTTCATAATAATGATATTGAAACACAAATGTTAATAGAAGGACAGTCTGTGTAAGCCAGTTTTTTATGAAGAACTTACTATTCATAAAGAGCTTTCCATTTTCATTTCAAATACATAAAAATATATTTCAGTTCATTATCAGCCTGTATCATAAAAATTCAAACACACTTCAGAACACTTATTTGCATTGACAAAAGTGCACAAAGGTTTTGTTTTTGGTTTTTTGTTTTTTTTTTTCTCTGCAATGGTTAAGCATGTCACCCCAGACTACAGAAGGACAAAAGGTGAAGAAGATGCTGCTCCCCACTTTGTTTTGCTGTTGGTGACAGTCTGAGGGGCTACATTCCATCTCTGCTAGGTGCTGTAAAAGTCTTTCACTTCTACATGCCCAACACACTCACTTTTACTTTTTAAACTAACGCTTATCTTCCATTGGTAGCATCTACAAATAAAGGTGCTCAAAATGAGGGCTAAGCAACTAGGTACATAAAATTCAATAAGTTACTTTTAAGATGCTTCCCTTCCATTAATCCCCCCTGCCGTTTTTGTGTCTAAGTTTCCTCCTGCCTCACTCACCATTGCTATGAACCCACACACTGCAATTGGAATGGCAATTGTCAATGTATCAAAGACTGGTTGATTTTACCTAGATCAGGTACCAACAGCACGAAGTTGAGAATAATACAGGCTTTTGCTTGTGCTTTTTGTGTCTGCTGGGACCTCAAGCACTTAGCAAAGAAATGAACCTGTAATGAGGTCTATGCTATCATGATTTCACTTCTACTAGAACCTGAGGAACCAGTTTTGAGATGAATATGGATGCTACTATCACACCTACACACCCCTGCTCTGGGAGGAAATGTCACAAAATGCCAAGATCTGAAGTCCGGACTAAAGCAAACTAGGTCAGAGCAGAACTGCAACCTCCATTTTCATCAGTAGCCTCCTGTCCTATTTTTAACTTGGTCTTTAAGGAGGCTTTGTCTCCAATGGCCAGATGTGCCACAGCTGAATCTTTGCAAACATGGCCTTTGACAGAGAAGAGGCTTATACCTGTTCTCAAAATCCAGGGCTTTGAATTTCACTTTGGATCAAATGGCAACCAATGCAGGTCACAGGCTGACTTTTCTTCACACTTTTAGCAAGAATTGCTGCTCAATGAACAATCAGCATGTCAGACCTCCCTTCAGTATGAATACAAAAGCACATTTGTTAGAGCCTTTCTAGCTCAACTTCAACAGCTCTGCCTATTCAGCTTTTGTGCAAAGAGCAGTCCTCATCCCAAAATGTTCTCCAAATTCCATCTTCAAATTCCTAACTCTCTCAAACTGGTATATAGTACCATACATCCAATAAACTCCCATGGATGCATAGCCATGTATCACATTAATACTTTAATTTGGATTTATCTTGTTATTTTTACATCTACTCCTTCTCAATTTAATTTTTCAGTTGTGTTCTCTATAGTTTAAAACCTTACAGATCAGGAAATAATGGCACTTAAATTTTTTTGTCTTTCATGCTATGTATGGTAACACCTCTGGCTGCAAATACCTACAACTAACACTAGTATTATATTGCTGAACTAGTCTTAAAATAGGTACAGCACCCACAGCGACTACAGCTTTGGAGAAAGAAACAGGAAAAAACCTTTTATTGGCATGAAAAGCAGCAAGTGCCATAGCAACTGCTTTGGAAAATCAGACTGTTTTTCACCATTTTCACCATTTTTCAGTAGGTGTAAAAGGTACTTCAGTTTGGAAGAAAAAGGTTTGTAAAATCTTAATAATTATTAAAAAAACATAAGATAAATAAAGACCTGAGCAAAGACAAATCTTCATGTGTTGCTGCCTATGTCGTCACCAAATTGTATCTGTCTTTTGATCTCACCAACTCCAAGCAGTGCAATCATAGATGTCCCAGCTGGCAGTTCTTGTGGTACATTTTCTAAGAACATCTAAAGTGCTCCCACTTCAGTTGGCCAAGGAAGTCTATGCTTAGTTTAGTTTTTCTATCTCCATTAACCACAGACACAGCAAAAAAGATTAAATAAAAAAACCCAACCCAACAAACAAAAACCCAAATGAACAAACAAACAAACCCCACAAAAAAATCACTAAAATTGATCTTCCACTATATTGCAAAAACCCTACAGAGAAATAGGCATCAAGCAGTGATGTGACAGGAATTAATTTTTATTCCACTTTATTATTTATTCCACTTTCCCTGGCACACAATATGGGCTCCACTTATGCTAAGAAAGCCTGAGGCAATATGCAACTGTCTGCGGTCAGAACAACTATCTGCAAATAAACAGCAACAAGTATATTGTCTGTTCTGAATGAAGCATAAATCCTTTGGGGATCTGGTTGTTTTGATTCAGTTTTCCTCCTCTTAGCTCATTCCCCTGAAGATTGGACACAAAAGATAAAATAAAGATGTCCCTGATATTGCAAAGAGAATGACAGGACAGTATCTACTTGATTTCCTTTACACCCCATGATAAATAAAGCAAATAAAAAGGCCAGGAGGACAGGAGACTCAGTGACTCAGACCACACACAGTACTTGGTTTCTCTCCTTTATTTCTGACTCCTTGAGGGATCACTTGTTACCTGTTATCAATCCCAGTGGGATAAAAGGCAAGAAAATTATTGGAACTCCCTGTAAAGCACCTGGGATCATAATGGGAGAGAAATACAGCAAAGTCTCAAGGGAAAGTAAAAGGACAGCAACATTTAAATCTGCTCTTCATTACTCATAGCATAATCTCTTTCCCATTTTTATAAAAGGTTTATTAGAAAAAGCAGATCAATCAGCTGGATATCTGATATTTTCTTTCACTTCAGGCCTTCTCTTTTCAGAATATGATTGTTCAACAACTGGTCCAAAAAGTGGATCTGACACATAAAGTGCCTTTAAGAGAATGAGCTGCATATTGGGCAACTAAATCTTTTGTTTACCTTGGGACAGGCAAGGGAAGTGGAGGTATGTCTGAGCTGACTGGCAGGGAAACACAGCTATCTTTGGCATTTGTGACACAAACAGCTTTGCCTGTCCATCTCTGCATATGAACATCACTGGTGATGAGACATCAATCACTTGAAAAAGGAATCACTCTGGCTGCTTGAAAAGTAGCTTTTTTTACACCACATTAGCCTCAATTACCATGGCTTTCCTAGAGGGAGGTTGAAAGAGTGCCTAGAAGTTCTCCATGTGGTACCAGTCAGCAGTTACTGCTGTTGTCTATGTCAGGAGAGATCCGCAATTAAAAGGGACAGCAAATGTAAAATAAAAATATGAAAAAGAAAATTAAAGCAGGAACAGAAATAGAACTGCACTAAGACATTATGACAATTCACTTGGAGGAAACACAACTTCATCATTAAGTCAAAAAATGGCCCAAAAAAATGCAAAGAAAGAGAAATATGTCATACACTGGAAATTGGTCTGGTGATGTAATGTTAAGAAAAATCACTGGATGCAGTTTACTGAATAGTTGGGTAAGGGAAAATATTCATACAGTCTCCTCCTGACTGTTATCCTAGATCTGACCTTCTTTTCTATGCTCCCTTCCTCTCACATACACACAACTTCAATGACTAAAAACATGGGGGAAAAATGAAGAGGGCAACAAGTACAGCCTGAAAGGAGGTGTTTCACCAACTGGATCCCAGCTCCAAAAGAGTACCTGGGGCTGCTGGGCAGCCCTGGACTGCAACAAAGTCAGCTGGATTTTTAGCACAATTGTTGATAAACCCAAATGAAGAAAGTGAAACTCCTGTACCCTTCACAGTTGTTTGCCTCCCCAGGATTTTGTACTGAATTTTTTACTACTTTTTTTTTCTTTTTTCCCAGAAGAGAGAATTCAAATTATTTCACATATCAGTGGTAACATGGTAACATGGCTTCAATACTCCAGCCAGGAGTGACAAAGTGACAAGTACAGAAAATTGTTTTCAAAAAAACATTTAATCACTTAGCATTCACATCTTTGAACTGCTGCATGAAGTGCTACTTTACCACCAAAGCCCTTACAAAACTTGCAGCCACTGTTCATGATATTAACAGGAACATGATGGTGGAATTTACATTAGACTATTAAAATTGAAGTAGCTTTCAGTTTCCCTTTATGCAATTAACCCAGCAACAACAGCAAGCACTTTGAAATAACATTACTAATAAAAAAATTCATGTTTGAGACAGCAAAGCAGTGAAATGCTATGATATTTCTTATGTAGGGGGATTTAACACTACTTACTGCAGAGTCTATAAATCAGTTTCTCTACAGAACTCTTAAGCCACAGGTGCCAAATATAAATCTTTTTCTCATAATCCCATTCTTGGTCTTTTCATGTTATTACTGGACTTCCTGGATAAATTGTTGCTAAAGTAAGTTTGGTCTTTTTTCCTACATAATTTGCCAAACCATCTGCTGGAATGCATCTGTATTGTCCTCTTACTAGAAGAATTTCTGTAACATTCCCATTGACCTAAATGCAAGTTTTGGCCTGAAAAGATGACACGTTTCTGTGAATCTGGTAAAGTTCTTGAAACAGGGATACTAGAAATGAAGTGCCCTTCTGGCCCCTTTCATCAAGCTCCAGGCTGAATCCCCTTAGGAATGTGATGGCATTTCTTCTCCCTGCTTTTTTCTAAAATCCTATTCTAAGCTGCTTAAAAAAAAAAAAAATCTGACCAAAATAACCCAGAATAACCCAGAAACTTAAGTAAAGACAGCTGGAAAGATGAAAGAGTGATAATGTTTAGATGTAAACCAAGCAACATGTTCCAACAACTGGCAGGAACTAAATTTTGTCCAAGAAATATATGTTATTAAAGAAATACCATATCAGTGGGGAAATCCCTGAAACCACAATACAATTACATTGTTTAAAGTCATTATTTGAAAAGTATTATCATTACTTAGAGAAAAACAGAGTTTGCATGTTTAAATAGTAAATATGACTGTGGTACATCTTACCACAGTAAGTCTTTTTTCTTATAGCTGGAGAAGAAAAAAAATAATAACCATGGGACAAAATTGATCACTTCCAGGGTAGATACCATAGCCAGGGTAGATACCATAAGCCATCATTAGGCAAGCAATTAAAATGAAAAAAATAGATTAAAATGTGATCAATATAACATAGTTGTATTGCCTATATTTTAAAACATAGTTTGCAGAGCCTCCAGCCCAAAGCAACTTCTCCTTTTGCCCCTGATGCAGATGAATCTTGCTCTAAGCTAAGTCCCATTTTATGGCAGACACAGTGCATTTAACTTGCATCCTTTAATCTGGCAAAATCCTTGGATGCACCCAAAATTCCATTTAGAGTCATTATTTCAGGGATCCATATATAATCATGTCCCTGCTCTATCAGTGTGCTGTGTTCTTGGTTTCAATATATACTCCTAATTTTTTAGCTTCTGTCGTCATCAGGGCTTCCTTACCTGTACAGATTTTCCCATCGTAGGTCTCGCACACCCAGTCGTGGCACTCGCAGAGCGGACCGTAGTATTTGCCAGACTCAGTCACTTGGCAGATGCAGACTCCACACTCACACCTGCCTCTGTCATTGCACAGCTTCCCCCCTGGGACACGGCACCTGAGCTCCGACTCAGCCCGGGACAGCCGGCAGGAAGCAGGAATTCCCAAAGCGCTCCTGTGGGGGACAGCAACCAGAATAAGCAACAGCCAAGCCAGGGGCTGCAGCTCAGAGCTGATGAGAGCTTGGCTCATTTAAAACCACTCTGTCATTGGCTTCAGCCAATACCCAGAATATTTTCTTACCACCTCTTCAGCTACAGTTGCAAATTATTACTTGCCTCAAATCACCCAGTTTTCTTCGTTTTCATCTGAAACCTCATTGCTACCCACAAGAATGCTTATACTTTATTTTAGTTACCTTTTTAACTACACTGGCCTCATCTACTTTCCCATCAGGCATATCTGATATATATGCACAGACACTTATAGTTTGATTATCCATCATGAAACATTTTGGTCTTAATTATTTCAAAAAGTTTAGAGACATCATATACATCCAAACACCTGGGGAGCATAACAGGAATATATATCATACAGCACATTTAAGGTTGATTCTAATAAAATATGTTTGCCAGAGTAATCCTTCTGGTTGTCAGACATCTATGTCCATGCTTCCAATGGAAAAGGAAACCAAAGTAATTATGGCTTTCCACGCAACACTGTAGGTTGTGGCTGTGGTTTGAATAAAGACAGAATCCAGCTCTAGATCTGTAGATTTGCAATTGTACCATGCAATTGTGCCATGCATGGGAGCACATGGAGATCAGGACTTTCAGGACATACTCAAGGAAAATCACACTTTGTCTCATCAGGAGCTGAATCATAGGAAGAAAGACAAAGGACTGCTCAGGCCAAAAACAGGTCTCCACAACACTAAGGAATACTGAAGATGTAGAGTAATAGAACCCACAGTTCTCAAATAGATTTTGCAAGGCTCTGGAGCAAAGGAGCTGCTGGCTGTGATGGAGGTGGAGAGTGAAGGGCAGTGCACCTCACTGTGCCACTGCACCGAAGTGCAGCAATAATCAGGGTTCTGTGGTTAGGTGCCTGCTCCACTCAAGCAGCAGAATCTGGAGGTTTGGGTGTGAAGAGTCATAACTAGCCAGCTCTTCCTCCTTCAGTGCTTTCAGAGTTTGCATTTTGGGCATCAAATGCATTGTTGCAAATACCTCTGCAGTCTGCACATGCCCCTACCTCGAGGTTCCCAGTGACCCAGAGCGCTTCCCTCAGTGTCACCTCGAAGGAGGCAGAGGAAGAGCCAACTCAGTGCTCCACCGCTCCCTCCGCTAGCCCAGCTCCCACACTGCTGGCACCTGAAAATCAGTGGCACCCCCCGTGGGACATGAGAGCCGCACTTACCGCAGGGCCGGGGGCGCGGCCGGCAGCGCGGGGCCCAGCAGCAGCAGCAGCAGCAGCAGCAGCAGCCCCAGCGGCTCCGGGGCGAGCATGGTGCGAGCTGTGCTGAGCCGCACCTGGGGCGCTCCTGCAGACGGGCGGACGGGCGGGCGGACCCGGCAGGCACGCGGAGAGCTGCTCTGGACAAGCCCGGCTCCAGCGCTGCTCCCCCCGTGCTGCAGCGGCTCCGATTAGCTGCCTGGGAGCGGGATTTGGGCAGCACTCTGGGAAGGAGGCCGGTGCCAAACCCCGAAGTTTACAGTCTAGGCAGGGAAGTAATTAGAAACAGTTGCGCAGCCAGATGGTTTATTTTGATGTTTTAAAAGTGGCCCGTTCACAGATGTGAACGAACTGTCTCGTTCTCAAAGTAGAGGCACTGTAAATATTTGAGGTATGTGTATCCCCCTGTCCCTTGACAGACGGCGGCTTGGGATAATCTGTGAAACTTGGACCGACCGGGAGACAGGAGCGGCGCTCCCCAGCTGCAGCATCCCTGCCTGCCTCCCCAGGTCCGTCCCTTCCCTCCTTACCCTGAGGTCACCTGCTCACGTCACAGCACCGTGCGACCCTGCAGGCTGCCAACCTGCACCAGCACGAGTGACTGCACATTAAAATATTATTAGTTAGCCTTTTCCTAATGCCTTATCAAAACACAGTCCAATACTTCATCTCAGCAGTGGGAGCTTTTTGAATTGCTTTAAAACAAAACTAAGAGGAAGGATAGCCTCTCCAAATGAATCAACTTTGGCAGATATGGCCACTGCACTTCTTTATGCTGCAGGAAATTTCAGATCTCTCTGGCTGTCCTGGGAAATTGCTGCTTGCCTGATACATCCCTGAGATGGAAAGCTTTTAAAGAAACAAACTTTGACCACAAAAGATGGTAAGTTAGAGGTGTCCTAGTCTACACACACACATGCATTTTTTTAAGCAGGCAGCTGAAAGAGGCTTTCACTGGTTTTGAAGCCAGTATTGGAGATTAAAGCCCTTAGTATCTTTCTCAGAATGCAAAACTCTTGTTTTAATTTCACACTAAATATTTAACACACCAATGATTATACTGTTCCAGAAAACATTTTAAGATTTAATTAAAATTCTGACTCAGAGGCTGCCTTTTCCATGAGTTTGTGTGTCTTATATTTTACATAGTGAACTCAAGGCTACAATTCACAGCATTCCTGCTAACATAACTAGTTCTGCTAGTTATATTCCTGGAAAAAAAAAAAAAAGCATCAACCATTTCACATTGTTCTGCTGGCCTTATAAATGAAAAAAAGAACCTTTAAAATCTAGTTTGGGGCCTGTTTTCATTCATGTACCCACTTCATTGGAGGATAAAACTTTATCAAAAATCAAAAGAAAAGACTGGACAAAATCTGCTCTAGCATATTTGTAAACATATATTATTAGCCCCTGAAGATATACAGGAATACCCAAATATTATTCCAATGGACCATTAAAACACAAGATTTTTGTCATACTTTAGTAAGTTATCTTGAAGTTGCGAAGTTCAACTGTCTACCCATAGTGTACTACCTTCTTTATGACACAATACAAGCAAGTAGAATTAGAACACAAAAAAATCTAAAAGTCCCATATGCAGCTGTTGCATACCAAATCCATTTTTTACCAGTTTTGCCACCCTTTGTAGTATATTTCATATTACAAATGTGTTAAAATACTTTCTCAAGCAATGCAAATCATAAAAATCCTGCATTGAGTGATATGTTGGCTTCAGTCCTGTGAATGTTTACAGTCCTGCTAACCCCATGTGTTTGACTTGCTCTGATGGATCTAGTGAAAAGGGAAGTAATATTGGCAGGGCAATCAATAAATATTTATTTCTGACAGTCCTTGAACTTTGAAGTCCGTACTTAATGCAGCACTATGTGTTCTAGCTGTGTGATAGTTTTTGAAATGTATTTATAATGCTGCAGTAAAAAATATTCATAAATTAAAACCCTTTAGATTACAGAAAGGAGCACTTTTAAGAACAATGTGATTGTCAGAAATTGTACTGCCTGAAGTCTCAATTTAGAGAAGAATAAAGAGAAAGCTTTGCATTTTAAACAATAGTAATTCCCTTTTAGCATTAAATTTATCTTTAATCCACAACTTTAAAGGCTGCCATCTGTTCATCTTCCTCCTTTTTCCCTGAGTAGACTGTTGCTGACGGGTATTTAGAAGACTTTCAAGCGGACTACAAACTGTACGAGAAGAAGACATTCACCATGATATGATGAACTTATCACTGTCTTATTTTTTTTTACATCTGTCATGTTTTGAAGAAATACACACCTTTTTGCTGTGGAGTTTTTGAGTTTGGAGAAGGCATACTTACACAGTTGAAGGATGCAGTATTTGAAATGTGCAGTCAGAGCTTAAATTTAGTAAATGCTCTCAATATGTACCTGTCTCTAATAAAATATCTCAGTGCTCCCTTAATAGATTTTAACATTTTATCAGATCATTGTTGAATCATTTAAGCCTAGAATGTTTGTATGCATGCATGTATAAACATGAATGTAAAAAAAAAAAAAAAAAAAAAAAAAAAAAAATATATATATATATATATATATATATATATATATATGCACACACACCTGATGTGTATGTATTCAGGAGCTAATTGGCTTCCAAACAGGCTGTAAATTCAATTCAATTTAAAAGGAGTCAGTCTCTTTCTAAAGGGGAACCTGACATGCTGCCTTGAGAACTGCTCACTTCATTTCAGCCACTCCTGTACAAAACCCCAAGGAGCTTTGTTCTCTGCTGGATAACATACACCTACACGAAGCACAGTGCTTGTAAAATGCATATTTTCCTATGTATTGGAGTCTCAGACTAAGGCTCTAGACCTGTAGGTGCTTGGTAAATGTATAGTTTACAATTGGTAATGCCATTTCCTGCAGAATAAAGGTTGAAAAGAGAAAGTCAACATATTGCTGATGAGAAGGAGATGCTGGAACGCACCTGCTAATACTAAATTGCCTTTTCAAAATAGGCATAGGCTTGAAAAATACTTGTCAGACTCAAAATTACTTCAAATAAGGGCATGGAATAAAAAAAAATAGGTGCTGTTAAGCACACTTACACTTGAACCTCATTTTTCAAGTCTGTTCCTGTTACTGTTCCTGATAAAAGATTGGAGGATTAGGTAGAGACATTGGGATAAACTTTTTCTCTGCAATTTTATTGACCTGTAGAGGAACCAGTAGGGTAATTTCCTATCCAAACTGGTGAAGGTTATTTTTGTGATTTCATAGTCTTGTGAACTGTGTCAAAACTAAGCTTCAAGCCTGGGGTTAGATTCCTTTAAAGCAAACAGTATCTTAACTTCAACTTTTCCAGAATTGTTTTCATTATAAATAAGAACAATATTAAAAAATAAGGAGGAAAAAAAAGAAAAAAGCTCTTTTACTCTAAGAGTGGTCTCATGCTGGAGCAGAATGCCCAGCAATGTTGTGAGATCTTCACCCTTGGACATAGTCAAAAGCCATCTGGACAGGGTTTGGGCAACATACGTTAGGCTGTCCTGCTCTGGGCAGGTGGGTTAGAGTAGGCCATCTCCAGAGATCCTTTCCAACCTCAAATATTCCATAATTCTATAACTCTGATGGCATAATGTGCTTTTGAGCAAGCTTTTATTCAGTTTGGAGAGGGAGCTGGACTCTGCCTACTACTTCATTACAGTGAACATTTTAATTTTGTTGTCACTTAATAAGGCCATCAGCCTTGCAAAACACATTCCATGCCATTCTTATGGAATTTCTTTTTAATAAAATAAATCAAAATGCACATAAAGTGAACAGTCTAAGCTTAAAAAAAAAAAAATGTAAACCATCAAAATCTGTCAAATATTCCTCCTGGGTTTCCATTGAAGCCATTTCAGTAACAGCATGGGTTTGTAAGAGTGGAGACTGAAGCATTTAAATGCAGAGGCATTCAGCTACATTAAAATTTTCTAAAATTAACCAGAAGTTAAAAATCCCATGTATCAAGCAAGTTATTTCTCCTCCATAAAATGTGGAACAAGGAGAATTTTAAGTGTTGAGTGATTAGTCTGTGAAAGATATACAATCACTAAACTAGGTGGCTGTAAAGATCTTATGCAAATCACTTTAACAGTCATGCAGCAAAAACTATTTGATTGAGTTAACTAAAATATGTCTGAATTGAACAGTTCAGAATTGCGTGCAACTGTTGAGAGCCATCACTGTGCTGGTCAATGCCATCCCTGGAAGGGGGCAGGAGACAGAGTACACCAGAGCTGTACAGATCTGAAAACCTTGTTAATTTTGCTGACATGACATGGAATCTGGGACAGCTGATGGTATCACACAGAGAATACAAATAGCTTTTGGAGTTACAAGATCAAGGCTAGAGCAAGATAAAAGCTGAGCTGGTCTGAATGTAGCTGGCCTGAATAGTACAGAATATTAGATACCCAAACAGTTCATAGGCCAACATTAATCAAGATGTTATTTTGTTATACTCTAGGGTAAAACCTTAGCTTACTCCTTCATGCCTCAGTTGAAATTTTAAATAGCTGGTAGGTCTTTTGTTTATTCAGTGTTTGCTAGTGAATTCCCCTACACAGCAATAATACCCCACTTTTGCAGAGGCTTTAAGGAAGCAGAATATATTTAAGCATGGTCTTGCAAGAAAGCCCAAAATGCCAGCAACAATAGTGCATTTTAAAACCCAGTCTACTGCATTTGAAATAAATGCTAAATAGTTAAAAATGCAGTAGACTGGGTTTTAAAATGCATTTATTTCAGATGCAAGTAAATGCAAAATGCATTTAGCATTTATTTCAGAAAGCAGGTAAAGCTCTGTCATAAGCCAAGCTAACAGTAATAGTGAAGAGCCCAAGAAAGGAAATAAAAGGCGTAAAAATTTTTTCACCATAAATTATTACTTTCTGTTCAATTTGTGCCTCATTTCTCAAAGGGATAAGGTTTCTTGATGCTGGGAATCTTGAAAAATCAAAAATAGTGGGAAAGACTATCTTATTTGTGATCTTTTTAACTAGTTACCTGAATAAGTTACAATGAAGGATCATTTTCATCATTTTGACCAAAGAGCTGCTCCTAAGGACAGCAAATTTAAAAAATAGATGTTGCTGACTTCTTCAGGGCAGAACTCTAATAACTCACATTGAGTGCCTTAATTGAACACATGCACACCAGATTCTCCAGGGCAACAGCAACCATCTTGTTTCAATGCTCTGTCTTGCACTGCTTGCCGTTATAACAAAAATGAAGGAGAGACAGAAACTAAGAAAAATGAAGTGTGGGAAAACACCACTATTGACCTTCTTCTGAGAACTCTGTACCTATTGAAAGCAAACTAATTCTACACACAGTTAGCAGCAGACTTTGGCCTTTCCTCAAAGGTGTTAAATTAAGAAAACCATACTCCATGTTCTTTATTCTGGCTGATCAATGTTGACACATTGATTGTTGATTTGAGTGTCACAGACACTCAAAAATGACAGTTTTTAACCCATCCCAATCAAAGTCACTCCTGAGTGTTAACTGAGTTTCTCTTGCTGATGTCATTTGTCTGATGTTGCTCTGTGACCATTTCTGTTATTTATTACAGGCTTCTGAGCGAAACCACCACTAGCCAGGGCCATAAAGGGCAGATAGGTGGAAGCAAACTGAGCTGCTCAGCTCATCTGACTCACATGGGGCCCCACTAACACCAGGGAGCTGCTCAGCATGTGCAGAGCAGGACTCCAGACTATGGCAGAACTTTGTGGTAACCATCATTAAGATGACTAAGGACTTGGGCAACCTGAGGATAAAGAGCAACAGGCAGTAATTTGGCATGTTTTGACTTGTATCCTATGCCAAAATTATGAAATCTTCCTTTGGGTCTGAAGTTTAATTCTGAATTGCTAAATGATATTTTTGTGACCCTTTTTAAAAGCTCAAGCATCATTTCAAAATTAGTATTTCATTAATTCTTTTAGTCATTATAGACAGTCTGAGATCTGATCAAACACTGTGTTCTTTCATAAGAGGTAAATCAAATTCCAACAATGGCAATCCTGGTAAGATCAGCTCTTTGGCATATTTTTTAATTTTGTTTACATTACTCTTCAACTATTTAACAGATACTTAGGGAAAGTAAGGACAATAAAGCAAATAAAGTTCAAATAAATTCAGAAGTAAAACCAAGGATTGAGTGCTATACAAATTCTCTAAGGAAACATGTAGAATAATAGATGCTTTGAATTCCCCTTTTTTTTTTTTTTTTTTTTTTTTTTTTTTTTTTTGTTGTGCTTCCAGATTATGTTACAGAAATAAAAGCTATAGGTAAGATTGAGAATTTTCCCCTTGAATTCTCAGTACCACTCTTCTGGAATTTCCTTTTTAAATCTTCTGAATTTTCCTTTTTAAATTTTCTTTTAAATGGACATTCTGCCATGGCAAATTTCAAACGTGTTGAAGTTTGAAGGATGAAAAAGGAAATTCCTTTATCAGGTTTATTTATAGAGATGAGAGGTAAATCTTTATTAAGAAATATATTTTCTTTTGACCTATTTAACATTACTGTAAAGTAACATTGTAAGATTAACTCCCAAATTCTGTTTTTATCTATATGTTTATGGCTACCTTTGTAGGTCAGTGTGAATTTCCTAAATCAGAATTAAAAAATACTTCAGTCGTAAATATTAAGCATTGTTGCAGACTTTAAAGGACTAATAGGTTCTTTGCAAAATTATATCAACAATTTTATAGATATTTAAATTTTGTCCTCACATGTCTCCTGTACGCCACTCAAATTCTATTTTTCATGTTCCACATCTGAAAGTAAATTTGTGGTTAAATAGAAAAGCAAGAAAGGGCTTTTCCTTGCAAACAGAAGACCTTCAGAATCTGCACAATTCTATGTATTGAAGACTACTGTTTTGTCTTTGCACACAGGCAGCTACATCAAAGTATCAAAGGCTAAATCCCTTCTTCCAGCATTAACATCATCTGATGCCAGTTTTGCTCAAGACAGGCTGTCAGAGAGAATCCAGTCTTCTGCTGAAAGTGTGGGTCTCCATTAGCAGCTCATGCTTCACAGAGTAAGGGCAGATAGTAAAAATATGTTACCTAATACAACACCAGGTAAAAGAAGTGCCAAATACATAAGGAAACATATTTTATACAATACAAACCACGAGTAAGGAAATAAATCCATCTTTTTAGAAACTCATTAAACAATATCTAAATTCCTGCAGCATATTTTGAACCTCTCTCCAACACATGAGAGGTGCTAATACATTAATTCAGTGTCAGGCCACCGAGGCAGTTGGAACTGGAGCACTTGCACCATGAGGAGAGGCTGAAGGAGCTTGGCTTTTTCAGCCTGAAGGAAGGATGGGTTTGGGGACACCTAGGAGCAGTCTGAGAGATTCTCTGAGGAAGCTGTCAAGAGGACAACGCTGGGCAATTCCCAAGGGTGCCTTGCAGGAGCAGAGACTGCTGACAAGGGAGGGTCCAAGCGCACGTCAGGAAATAATCTTTGAGCACAAGGATGGTCCAGTACAGAAGGTTTACCAGGGAGGCTGTGCAGTCTCTGTCTTGGGAGGTTTTCAAGACCAAACCGGATAAAGCCCTGAGCAAGCTGGTGTGATCTCATCTCTGAGCCTGGTTTAAGCAGATCAGTCAGACCAGATGGCCCCCTGAGGTCCCTTCCAACTGGAAAATTGTTATATCGAGAGTTATTTTTCAGAGGCCAGTATATCCATAGGAAAAATGTTAACACAAAGTCACATCCGCTGGCAAATGTTCATTTCTTTTGTTTAGCTTATAGCTGCAATGTTTCACTGTTTGCAACTGTCAGCTTTCATTTATGAGATGCTATCACCAACAGCATAACGCTGCCTAGCAACTTATTCCAAGTAATGAAACGTTAAGTGGGGAGGAAGAGACAAAATAGGAAGAGTATTATTTATAAGCACATTTATTCTTAAATTGTCTTGCTTTACAAATTTTTTCTCATGAAACATCATCTGACTGCTATCAAAAACTGCAAACACTAAAATTAGGTGCTTAAATTTACTGGTATTGCTAATGCTGGTAATACATGTAAGTAGTGTTGGCAGGACTGCATCTGTAATCCCGAAGCCAACTCCCTAACTGGCTTATTAGTTTTGGTTGCCAGCATCAAATAGATATAATTTAAAGGAACCTAATACAATTGATGCCATATACTTTCCTTCAGCTTTCTGGGGTATTTTGCTAAGGGCTTTGTCTTTCAAATCCTATTCCACATATCTACTATCTCCAGAAAGTTATAGGCTCACATTCCCTACCATACAGTTTAATTTAAACATAAATTTCCCACGAAATTTTTTTTTAATTTGTTCAAGAAGATAAAATACAGATTGGAACATGTCAACCTGATTTACAGAAACAATTTTCCAAGTATTTCTTCATCTGTTTATTTGAGGTATCTCTTTCATAGACTCATTTAGGCTGGAAAAGACCCCTAAGACCATCTACCCCAACAAGTGAAGACATTTTTATGAATTTATTTCACCGTGGAGCTCGAGACTGGGTTTTTACATGGCTCTTCAGCAATTTCAAAATTAACCAGACCACCCAGTGAAGCAGGGGCAAAGAAGTTCGCCAGCACTAAAAAACGCCCTAAGATGTACAAACAGGGTGGTTTCTTACCAAAATAAATAACCTATCCTAGCACTTGAAAAACATAAAGAAGAAATTGAAAAACAAACCCCAAACCAGCCAAGAACCAAAAAAGCTGAAGCCCGAAGTAAAGCCCCACAAAACCGCCGCAGCAAGCATTGCCTCGGCCAGCGCTGCTGTCGGCAGAGCGCAGCGCGGCTCAGCCCGAGGGACCGCCCGGCGGCTCCGTCCCGGGCCGGGACCACTCGTGCGTTTCGGGGCGCAGCGAGCACAGTTCCAGGCCGCTGTGGGGGTGTTTTGCGAGACGGGACCGCCGTGGGGATCACCCCCGGCGGCGGAGCCAAGCCACCTCTGTTCCCAGCCGGGCTCTTGAGCAAGGCGAGGGTCTGTTAGTTCCGAGGCGCCCGTGCGCGGCCGGCACCGTCTCCTCCGCACCTGCTCCCTCCCCGCCCGCCCCCGCCGCCGTTGCCGAGAAACTGAACGCGGCCGGCGCCGGGCGGGCCCCGCCGCCCCGATCCATCGCGGGGAGGGCGGCGTGCGAGGCCGGCACGGCAGCGCAGCGCCCGCACAGCCGCGGGGCCGCTCCCGACCGCGCCATGAAGGGAGATGCTGGCGGTAGGTCGGAGGCGGCGGGCGCGGCTCGCTCCGGGAGCTCGGGGGGCCCCGCGCCTCCCCGCCCTCCTCCACGGCCCCCGGGCGCCGGCGGCCGCCGCGGCCGTGCCCGGAGCGCCGCGGCTGCCAGGGAAGGGCCGGGCGCGGCCGGCGGCGCGGCAGGGGAAGGGGCGGCGGCGCCCTCCGCATCGCCCGGCCCGGCCCTCCTTGCCCCGCGGAGGGAGGGCGCGCCCCGGGGGCCTTCCCCGCGGCCCGGGGCCCTCCGCAGCCTCGCCGCTGCGGCAGAGCGGGGCCGAGGGCCGGCAGGCCTCTTCGGGGGCGCGCGTTTAGTGGGGTGGTCGAGGATGGGGACGGGGGTGGCCGCGGAGCGGTCCCTCCCCGAGGGAGGTTCAGCTGGTTCGCAGGGGCTGCGGGCTTGGCGTGGTTGGAGGGAGCGATGTTCCCAGGCCTGGACTACATCTGTTCAACCTGCAGTGTCAGGGGTTCGTACATCGAACAGAGAGAGATGCCTAATATTTTTTTGTTATTGGCATCTATTTATTTTAGTACTCTTAATAAAATCAGAGACATATTTCTAGAAAGGATCAAGGTTTCTGATGGCCTTAATGCGCAAACGTGGCTTTTGAGTCATCTATGATTTGGTAAGGTAACTGTTGTTGCATCCAGGCAAATATTTACACCCAGAAAACACTAACTAAATGCTATTTGAGTCTTTTGTGTTTATCTTAAACATCAATTGCCTGGTTCATTTCGTTGTTCCTTTCCGCAGCAGCCCCATTCCACCTGCCCTTTGAGTGATCTATAGAGAAATGATACATATTAACAAAGAACTATGCTCTTGTGCTTGAATCACAAAGCTGAAATTTCTTAACTTCGGGAAGGGAATGACAAACCACATCTCTTCGAGTTGGTCTAACTGGATGCTGGAAGTCTCCGGCTGTCTTCAAGTATATACATATGCCTTTGGAGACTTTTAGGAACAGTTGGGTTTATTTTCATTTGGTGGGTCGTTGGCTTTTTTTTGTTTTGCTTTACCATCTGAGCTTGGTAACTTTCAAAACTGTAACAATTGGCATATAATTTCTGCTTTTTTTCTTCTTGTTTGGTGCATTTGTTTTATTTTAATCTGAAATGTGGTCCATCACACTTAATTGAGCTATACCACCTGGAAATATAACTTAAGCTGTTTTGACTTATTTCTAGTTCCAGGACACTGCTGGTACCATAAGCACTATGTAGATCTGTATGGCATTCATCCAAACCTATCTTTGAGTCAAAGAGTTTTTGTGTCTTAAACCTTCACAGTAGAAGATGAATGCTATCACACTGTGTTGTAGGGACTATTGGGCTGCTGCACCTAGCCCTAGAAGACTTCTAAAGACAAGAATGTCTTCTTGAGGCATGAGTACCTCATGATGAGATAGAATTGGTTCTGGCTTCTGGAGAGTTTGGTTTTCTCCCCACCTGCCTAGGTATTTAGGAGTTCAGTTTGTTACAAATAAGATTTCTGATGTGCTTATGAATAAACTAGAGGTATTGCATTCAAAAATATTTTTTACCGTGTTACTAATAGAATGCTTCCATGATTGTATCTCCTGTAGGTTTTGAGCACAAAATCTTTTGGGGATAAAGAGAAAAGTCAGCCTAATGTGGGTGTTAGAGGCTGAATCATATTTTTTTCCCCTTTCAACCTTTCTCTGTTCTCCCTTTCCTTACCTTCATAGCATCTTTTATTTCAGGGGAAATTTCCTGGATTGGTTAAATACTGCTGAACATCTTGCTAAACTACAGTTGCAAATTGTCTTGATTCTACTAGGTAACTTATCTTTCCTTTCTTTATTGTCTGTGATATTTTCATCTCTTATCACTTTTTTATTTCCCCTTCATGGTGAGGACAATCAAGTAGTGAAACAAATTGCTCAAAAAACCTCCTTTGCTGGAGGTTTTTAAGACCAGACTGGAGTAACCTGAGCAAACTGCAGTAGCTTGGGCTGTCACCAGAGTTGATACTGCTTCAGCAGGAGGTACGATTGGAGACCTTTTGAGATCATAGAACCAAATAATGGTTTGGGTTGTAAGGGACCTTAAAGGTCATCTAGTTCCAGCCCCGCTGCTGTGGGCAGGGACAACTTCCACTAGACAAGATTGCTCAAAGCCCTGTCCAGCCTGGCCTTGAATACTGACAGGGATGGGACATGCACTACTTCTCTGGAAAACTTGTTTTTGTGCCTCACCACCCTCACTGTAAAGAATTTCTTTCTAATGTCTAAACTTACCCTCTTTCATATTAAGGCCATTTGCCCTTGTCCTGTTGCTATGTATACTTGTGAAAAGTCCCTCCACAAGGACTGTAACCCCCTTTAGATACTGGAAAACTTCTCTGAGGTCTCCCTGGAGCTTTCTCCAGGCTGAACAGCTCCAACTCTCTCAGCCTATCTTCAGAGGAGACGTGCTCCAGCCCATATTTGTTGCCTCCTCTGGACTCATTTCAACAGGCCCTGGACCTGGGTCCCTGGAGAATCTAGGTGTGGTCTCACAAGAGCAGAGTTGAGGTCCTTTCAACTTGAACTAACTTATGATTCTATGAAAAAGTTTTCCTTTCTTTTTTATCTTCTCTCCAAAATAAAGCCTTTGCGTACAGTACAATAAAGTACCAGAGGTTATGGTGCAACTTCTAGGAACTGCCCTGCAGCAAAGGCATGTCAATAAGTTTGTTTCAAAGGGAAGGTAAGAGGATAAAAAAAGAAAAAGTCTTCGTTCTGTTTTCAGGACTTCGAAGTTTAAGGTATATAGGCATTAACTTTTTTGCTGGCAGTTTCTTAAAGGATATAAAAGGAAGAATTTGTCAAGGAATGATGATCTAGAATATTTCAGTTTCTTTAATAATTATTTTAGCAAAAATTGTAACAAATCTAAAAGAATATGACCACCATTTATTTTAATTTTTATGTATTTAAATGGTGAGAAGATGGATATACAAGGTTGTAGGCATACTAGCGTATAATTAATGATACAACAAAATCATAGAAACATTAAAATAATCACTTAAGCAGGCATGCTGCCATCCATCTGCCTACAGAGAAGCTCCTTTCCACCTGTGTATCATTCTGAGAAGGAATTCCTTCCTTTAAAACCTTGAAAAATTGATCCACAGTACTCTGAGCATGTTACTGAATGTGGGGTATTATAAAGAGAGTATAGGTTGCTCCCTGAATCCACTCAATCAATGACCTGGCACTGCCTATCCCCTTATGTTCATAAAGGACTAAATACATTTTCCACCTGGACATGGGTTATGCTGCAAAAGAAAATTCCAGAACACTCCAGTTTAATCCAGCATGATTTTTACTAAGGACCTTGCTACGTGTCTTTTTGTTAGCAATGGACTCTGACATATATCAACTACATTGCAGTTGACACATCCTAGGTGAGAAAATAGTGGGGAGCTGGCCCACAGTCCTAGTGAACTTTCAAAGTAAACCAGCTGTTAAACTGTAAAAATGTATTTGGGAAGGAAATACATTGCCATTGGTATTTTCGCTACATATGATTACTGTGCATTCAGTGGCCATCATTACATTTTAGCATTATATCAGCCATTCTGAAAGTATAATTGTAGAACTTGGAAAGCTGTTGTGTTGTCCAGTCATGCCAACAACCAGCCTGTTAGGGGGAGGTGGAGGGTGCTCACCAGTCTTGGTTTCCACTGAAAAGCAAAAGCTGGCTACTTGTACAGGAAGTAGCTGCTTCATGCTTGGATGTGTTCCACCTTTGGGATACATGGGGAGCTATGACTTTGAAATGTGAACTGCTCTTTACTACAAAGGTCACTTTGGTGTACCTGGATCTCTATTTTGTATGTAAAAGAAGTGTAGTGGAATGTGATGTAAACATAATTTAAAAAATCATCTTCAGTTATTCTGGCTTTTTGGTTTGTTTTTTTTTTTTTTTTTTTTTTTTTAGTCAACTAAATCTCTTAATTTAAAAAAATGTGGAAGAGCTAAGCAATTCTATTTAAAATTTAAAAGTTTTGTTTGTGGCATCATCACTGCACCATGTACATGTATTTGTAGTTTCTTCAAAATTGTATATTGCAGATGTTAGAAGGGTTAAAGTAAAAAGAACAATATTATGTGATGGTAGCAGTAGACTGTATATCTGACTCACAAGAGATCTGCCTTTTATGCAATGAGATATTTGATTCTGCTTGCTGGGTATTATTTTGGCGACATCTGAGAGGAAAAATTTACATATAAGAAATAAATATTGTAAGAGCATTGTCCTTAGCCACCAATAATGGAAAAAACAAGAATTGCATTGAAAGCGAAGAGCTGAAGTCTGAACACCTGTCTGTTTTCAGGCTAGATGTTATTACATTGGTAGCCTCAAGAAATTTTTAAACTTTTCACAATTGTGAACCTCAGTCCTGGTATTTTTGGTCTGAGATCCTGTTAGTACAAGATATCAGTCATTCTTTCTTACATGTATCCAAATGATTTGAAAATATGAATGTAACTGATTTTTAGAATATTTCCTTTAGTGTATCTTCTTTGTGAGCAAACAGCTTTGTTTTTAATAAATACTAAAGTTTGGTCAGTTATTAGTAGTATATCATGCTTAAATAACAAAGAGATCTTTCAGAACTATCTTTCAGATATTTCATCAGATACAATAATGATACCACACAGAGAAAAAGTACTGAAATAAGCACTTACTTGAAATTAGTTATGAGTTAATAGCATCTGTGGTGGAATGTGCTGTGTGATCGTATCCACTTGAATACTGTCTTTACCTTTCTAAAATAAATATATCTATACTGTTATGCATGCAGCTTACTCACTTAGATTTTTGCTACATGAAAACAAATGCTGAAATGCCATTTAACTGTACCCATACCCAAAATCAGGGATGGAAGAATCTGTGGATGCAGGGAGAAGGCAATAGAGAGGCAGTGTCAATTTGCAATAAAGGAAAGGAGAAGGCTCTTGATGAAAGAATGGGAACTTAAATTTTTTCTATAACCATGTCATGCATAGTGAAGTTAAGAGCAATCACTTTCTTTAAGGTAGCCTGTACTTTGGGGCTTTTTAAATGTATGGTATGGAAATGGGGTTTTGTCATCATGCTGTGTGTATGGGTGTTCACATCATCTTCCTGTCACCCATTTTAGCTCTCACATTTCTAACTATTGTCTTCAAGTGTATGTGCCACATTCTGTGTCTGTGCTCTGGGAGAAGCTGGAAGCAGAGTTGACATTTTCAAAGAAGAGAAAATTGAAAAGAATGCTTGTTGGTGGCCTGCCTTTGGAGGACATTCAGGCAGTGCTCACATGATCTCAGGTGACAAAATCAATAGCCAGTGAGAAAAAAGTATGTTGGAAGCCAGGCCTTCCAAGGATTTATCTGATTTTTGAATTCTCTCTCTGTAAGTTGTAGGTAGGAATATCTGCTTTGTTTTCCTGTTGATATTTCTGTGAAGTCATTTTTCAGCTGCCTTCTTTGTTAGCCAGAGCCTTTATAAGCATGTTTTCCTGACTTTGTGATAGAGATCTTTTGAGCAGATTATGCTATATGCAGTGAGCTTGCTTTATAAGTGAGACTCAGATTTCTCAGCTTTTGATGCTGTGGAGGATCAGCTACTTTTTAAAATTTGTCTTTTGATTTTTTTTTTAGGAACTGCATATTTCCATCAGGAGTGTCTTGCACTTTGTGGGAATATTGCAAACTGGGTTATACCTTCTTCTGACTCCTTTTTTTTTCCGAAGTGCACAGTGGGTCTTATGTTCACCCCAACCATTGTCCTGGCACACTTTCATTTTAGCAGAAACTGCAAATTTAGTGGATGGGGGTGGTTTGGAAAGTGTAGAGGTTGCAGAACATGCCTTCAAGTTCAGAGATAGAAAGGAAGAGAACAAGGCTGCCCTAATGGATCTGAGGGGCTCAGAGTGTGAGTAATTTTATGTTTAGTTTTATTCCTTTTAATTTGCCTTTTCTTCTAAAAATAGAGGGGAAATTTAAAAGACAGTACGTTGCTCCCTGAAAAGGCTGACATCTGCAATGTGAATTTTCATTGCTGCTATAAAGAAGGTACTGCAAAGAAATATGAAGTGGTTGTAGCTCCATGATATTTTCCTGTCTTAAGAACCTGTCTTTGCCCTGCACCCTGCATTGCAGCTAGAAATACATCCTTGGAAATGTATTAAGCCTTTCACATTAATAACAGGTTGTGATCAAAGAAAGACCTAATGACGTATGTCGGAATCAACGCAGGAACTGCAGGGGTGGATTTGTATCAGGGTTAGGGAGGGCTACATCCTCCCCATTGGCACAGCTTGGTGTGCTGCTCGCTGCATGTCACATGCTGGAAGGAGTTCGTGCACAGCTCCCCTTCTCTTCATCCTTCAGCTGGTTCATCCCTGAAAAAACAAGTGCAGAAGGGATTAGTAGTCCAAGGGTTGAAATTCTTTACATACATGGAAGAATTCCAAAATTGCCGCACACAGAAAAAAACTAAAAGTAGTGAGAACAGCAAAAATAGTTGCATAAAAGCTTGAAAGCAACTATGCTGTAGTTTGAATAATCTTGCTAAAGACCATTTACAAAATATTGGTTTGTCATCTTTATTCTGAAATTTTGTGTGCATTTCTGGTCATTTCAAGTAGAGAAGTAAGCAAACTAGTTCTTTTATTCCATAACATTTCCTCCCTTCCATTTGGTTTTATATACATGGAAATTTGTTTATTCAAGGCTGCATCTCAAAAACAAGAATTCTAATTTTTTTAGTCACAACACTGATTAGCTGAGTTGGTCAGAGCATGGTGCTCGTAATGCCAAAGCTGTGGGTTTGATATCCATATGTGCCATTCACTTAAGAGTTGGACTTGATGATCCTTCTGGGTCTCTTCCAACTCAGAATATTCTGTGATTGCTGTGATTTAAGTATGTGAACTGAATCTATTATGGACATTTATTATGAACATCTAAAGTGCATGTTACTTTCTTTGCCTGAACCAAGAACAAAGAAAGAGGCACTGGGTAAAAGGAGAAGTGTGAATTTTATTAGAAGGGTATGGCTGATCTTCCACATATCAAATATATAAATAAGCAATACTGAGAAAAGCATAAAAACAACATAGTTTTTCTAATAGACTGTTGATAATTATTTGTTTTTTTACCCAAATGGACATAACTTGTTATTTAAACCGTCATTTATTAAAAAAAAAAAAAAAATCAGTAACTGGCTAAATAAATATCAGTTTTTCATATCCTTAACCTTTTCTCATAATTATTGATTGCACTTATTAATTCTCTGTATACTGCTACATCTTTTCTTAAAAGCTTACTAAAGCACAGTAATAGCTATTACCAGAAATAGTAAACATAAAATAATTATTTTGTTATTTCACTGATTAGCTTTTGAGTAACAATTTACAAAAGAACATACTTGTAAGAAACATTTAGTAGTTTTTTTCCTGTAAGGTTTTGAGATATTCAGGTCCCAAGGCATTGCAGTAACTTCTTACCACTATGCTAAATGTAGCCATTTGAAGGTTTCATGACCTCAAAAGGCACCCTAGCGGCTCTGAGACTTGATGGATTTCTGGTTGTGCTTTGGTCTAAGTAGAGAAAAAAGGTCAATCCATTACACTGGGAAATAAATGGGAGAAAATGGGAAAAAAAATCTGAAAAGGAGGAAGTTACAAAACAGAAGTGGGAGCATGAAACTTGAATATGAACATGGAGAAAGCATGCAGCCTCTCTGGATATTATTTCATTCTTCATTTGCTAGAGAATGTTTATTAATATATAATATTCATTTTAAAGTATTTGCATATTTTTAGTGACAGCTTACCAGTTTTACTTGTGCTAAGATTGCTGTGAATGACCATTTAAAATGAATATAGGTGTCAGAAGTTGTCCCTTATTTTGTGCCCTTAGATTCTTCCTGTTTGTTTTTAAAAATCATTTATTACATAATGTCAGCTCCTCCAGCTGGGAACATTAGTATAAGATCTCAGCCCTGTTATTGTGTGGTTTATACAAAGACCAATGGTTCCGACTTGGTCTTACAGAGACAGGAACCAACCTCCTGCATCTGAAAGAGAAAAGAGAGGAGGGGTAGACTTTGAGGTACTTGGAATAAGATTAAGGGTTTACATTTGCCATAACAGCTAAAAAGAAGATGCAGACAAGGATGCAAGCATAGTGTTTTGACATAAAGCAGCAGCCCATGGGATTGAAAAGGCTAGCTGAGACCAAGCACACGGGCAGCTCTGCAGTCCTGAGCCTGCTATTGCCTCTAGCTAATCGGGACCAATGTTTCCTGTGTTCCTGTCAGAGAACGTCATTGTGATACTTGTGGCTGTAGTTACCAGGGGCTGCAGTGACAGCATAAGGGAGCAACAGAGTTAAACTGGAAAAGAGCAAGATTTAGGTTGGACACGAGGAAGAAATTCTTTAAAATTAAAGTGGTAAGACATATGAACAGGCTGTTCAGAGAACTTGTGATAGCCCTATCATTGAAAAGTGGACAGGGCTTTCAGCAACCTGATCTAGTGAAAGATGTCCCTGCCCATGACATGGAAGTTGGGTTAGATTATCTTTAAAGGTTTCTTCAAACTCAAACCATTCTGTGAATCTATCTTATGCTAGTTTTGACAAACTTTTGGTTGTTATAGGGCAGTGTCACCTACAAACACTTGGTTCAAAGTAAAGGTCCAGAACAAGGTCCCAGGATCTTGCTTTCTTCCTCCCCAACTTTGCTGAAAAAAAAATAAATCTCTAAGGGGTTGTAATTAATGAACAATAGAATTGTATTTCATGGACAGACAGCTACTTCTCAGGAGAATATATCTTCCTCAACTGTTTTAATTTCTTTAGACACTGGGGTTCATGAACTGTCTGTGGGAAAGTCAATACTAAGATCTAACTCAACCTTGCTGCTGTGCCCTAGTTGTGGCTCACATGGCTGAGCATTCAGAAAGCTCAGTCAGTGCCACCCATGCAGGACTGTCCAGATGCAGCCTGACCTTGTGGAAACAACACGTTTTCCTCAGTCCTTCCATATGCCAACACATGCCCAACAGACAGCCAGCTGGCTGGCTGTTGGATAGATAATTGTTAACATCAAAAAAAGTATTAGAAAAATACATGTTGATACTAGTATATAGCAAAAAGGCTCTTCTGATTTCGGTAAATAACATTAGCATCTATTGGCTGCTTAACATTGTCTTTTTGCCTTTGGCATGTTGGGATTTATCTTAGCCTAGTGTAATAAATGGAAATGTCAACATTTAATTAAATGGCTCCAGGTGAAATCTGCCCAATGATTATTCTCTGTTGAAGTTCACAGCAATAGCATTCTTTGCAGATTAGAACAAATTTTCTGTCAGTGTTGCTAAGGTTTTGGTAATTGTGTTGCATACCTTTGTGCAATTTTTTTGTAGACTAACAAGTGTCATGTCAGTGATTTATATTTAATAATATCAATATCCTATTAATCAGTAAGTACAAAAGAAGTACACATGAAAACAAAATGCTTTAGGTTATTTATAAAACAGTTCAAAATGCATTGTAAAATTTCTCAAGTGAATTAATGTTTTCTGTCTTTTTTTTCAAGGAGGTTTCACGATTATAGATAAGAGAACTTAAGTTCAGGATGCTAAAAAGGAAACAGAGTTCAAGGGTGGAAGCCCAGCCAGTTACGGATTTTGGTCCCGATGAATCTTTGTCAGACAATGCAGATATTCTATGGATTAACAAACCAGTAGGTATCTCTTTATGTAATTACTAATTTTAAATAACTTGAATTGTTGAAACATGACTTCAACAAAAATTCTGAATTAGATGTTAGTCAGAAACAAGTTTTGAGCTATAGTTGCTTGTGTACCAGTTAATTTTTAGAAAAAACATCAAAGACGAAATAAAATTGTTTATTTCGGCTGTTCCAAAATTATGGGATTGATGAATCAGTATTTTCCAACCAGTTCATCTGATTGATTCTTTTAAAACAGCCATCCTTTCAAGGTCTCTGGTTTCTAATCTGTTCATTGAAATTACAAGTTCATAAAATGAGCTTTTGAAAAGGATGTTAAAGGAAGGATTTTGTTGCTGAAGTGGTAGCCATAAATAAGCACTTTTGATTTTCAAATCTCTCCTTTAATCCATTTATGAATATAAAAGTGTTGTTATTTTCGATGTTTATTTTGAAGTACAGGTCTCATTTTTCTCATACCATTTAACCTAAAACCTGCCTTGAGAAAAAGAGAGGTGTAAAAGTGTCTGGCAACTTGAAACTGGGGAAAATTTCATTAGGAGTGCAGCTATTAATAGCCTGTACAGTATTAAGAAAATGTCTTCACCATGTAAATATAGTTACTATGATAGAATTATTTGCTCAGGAGTGAGCATGGATTCAGGATTCCAATATTGTTAATGATTTCTAGTTTTGCAAAGAAGACATTTTCACATTTCTTTTAGTGTATAATTTTTTACTTTTTGAAAGCAGGAAGTAAAATATTCTGAAATAATACCTGTTCTTAGCGTTGCAATCATTTAAGGAAAAAATCATTGCATTTGTAGTAGGGATGCCAGGTCCTCTCAGCTTTGCTGCTGAGTTTTAACACCTAAAACTATTTAGCATGAGTTAATATATGGGTGTTGTCTGTCTGTTATTTAAGTAGAATGTTTGTATTGGTTGCTGTAATAAATTCAAAATGTCATTGCAGAAATATATGATGGGTATTTACCTGCATTTCTCATCACACAATGCATAAGGTTTTCATGGAATAATTTTTTTCTTCTCATGCTGATGGACTAGTTGTATATTGCTTAGTGTTTTAGTACTGGCATTTTACTGTGTCAGAGAACAAGTTTTGTATCAGCCACACTTTAATATTTATGTTAATTGTATCAGTTGAAACAAGGTTCAAAACAAAGTGGATGTTAACAGGATGGTGGAGATCATTCATAAGGTGCCTTCTGCTTCCAAATTATTAATCTGAGCTCAGAGTATGCAAATGATAGAACTATTCAATTCATGACAGATATCATTACATTTAAGTGAGTGAACAGTGAGCATTAAATTAGATGGCTGTTCTTGAGTCTTTTGGATATCAAAAAGCCTGAGGTTTACTGTAAATGAGTGTAGAATTTTTCCGCAGATGAAAAATGTTGATAAATATGCTTCAGGTTTTCTTGTTTAAAGTTTTTTTTTTTTTTTTTTGCTGAAGTATCTTTTCTTTTTTGTTGCAATCTTACATAGGTAAGGTACGACCTTACCAACTATGATTCATTATACTTGCCTGACTTCAAGGTGTTTCAATCATATTTTGATTTAAAAGGAAAAAATCCAACCCTAAATCTCTATATTGATACATTCTGCTTTTCAGTTACACCTCCCTCTCTGACTGGCAATGAGGAGTGGGACTGAGTCCTAATTAGTAATAAAAATGAACTGTTCTCCTATAGCAACAGAACTTGATTGGAACAAAAGTGAATCCTGAAAGAAGTAGCTGTCTGTGACATGGTCTCTTTTATATTTATTCTTTTTATATTTATTATTTTCATAATCAGAAGGATGTTTTTAATCCCGTGACTCTGATTTAAAAATAATTTCTTCTTAAGTGTTGAGCTAAATTTTTCCGCAAATATTTTATTTAATCCATCCTCCCAGCTTCAGCTAATTCTGACTATTGTCTACCCATAAATGTGATGGGTTGTCATTTGAAAAGAAATTGAATTGCAAGTGCCACAGAAATTATAGAATCCTTGTTCTAAGTTGCATGGCTCTTAATTTGTATTTTCTGACATATACCACCTCACTATCTAATAAAAGTATATACATGTCTATATATGTATAAGTAATTTAGGAGTGCTTATTTTTGGTTGAAGACCTTTAATATGTGGATTGTGATGTAAAAGGACACAGACATGCATTTGCAAAAGACTGCCAGGATAAGTTATGAAAGTAAATATTTGAGGTTTTTTGAACATCAAAGCAATCTTGTAATTTCTCATGTTTAGGTTTTGTTTTTGTTTTATTTTTTTTACTTTTTTCCAGTGGGTGCACTCTTTACTAAGAATTTGTGCCATCATCAGTGTTATTTCTGTGTGTATGAACACTCCAAAAACCTTTGAGCATTATCCGCCTCTCCAGTATGTGACATTTGCTCTTGATACTCTGTTGATGTTTCTTTACACTGCAGAGATGATAGCAAAAATGCATATTCGTGGGATAGTTAAGGTAAGCATTTGAACAGTATTCTCTGTATGCTCCCAGTGATCTGAATGTATGCTAATGACATTTGGTGTTTGTTTTTTTAGCATGCCATCTCTTCTTGCTATGATTGTTTTTAACTGCAGGCAACACCATGGTGTATAAACTGAAAAGATAGATGGATAAAGATGTAGCTTTACTGCATATTTAATTCCCTCAAAATATAATGCAAGCATTCATAATAAAGGTTTCCTATTGAGAAAACAGATAGTTTCATTTTATTAGTATAAAGAAATAAAATAAAAATAAGCTACATACACAATAGCATTAAAAATCTCTTGGTCCATTTATGGATTTAGAATTTTGATTTCCATTTCATATGGCTGGGTGTGTTGTTGTATGGCTACTTCACTTAAATAAGAACATGAGTCACTGTGAGCTAGTGGAGAAAGTGATCTTACTTTGAATATTTTTTACCTTGATATAGTCCACGTTGGTAAACAAAATACTTTTCTTATGATACGTCTAATGTTGTTGCAGGGCTAATTTGTGTAAGTGGATTGGAGGCTGCAAAATTGCAGAGTATTTTAGTAATTATTATTTGGTACCATTATTTTATTGATTGTTTCTCGCCTTCCACAAAAACATACACATTTGGTTTTCATGTATAAAATCCATTTGCAGACCTTACTGACAATCCAATTATGGCACTGCTGCACATAATAGATAATGTGTGTTGTTATCCTTGCTTTTAACTCCTTAAATGTCTGGTGACTCCAGAGACATCTGTACATAAGTTCTTAATTTTTTATAAGTTTACAGATAGCAAACTCAGAATAACTGAGGTATTGTGTCATCATACTTAATGAATATTAATAATGAAAATTTAATTGTCATTAATATTAATATTTTAAAAGTTACAGAAATAAGATGATTCTGAGAAAATTGTCATGGGCTGTGTAAAGCCAGAGTAATCCTTTGTGAAGTGCTGTTTCTTGCTGATACCTGAGCTCTTGTTCAGGATTATGCATGGGGATTTAGTGACCATCATGAACATTTGAACAGTGTGGGAATAAAAATATTACAACCAGTACAACCTTTGCAGAGAAAAGGAAATGTAGATATTAATGAAGAGAGAGAGGGGTGCCCAACAGAGTGACTTTTTTACGAGGCTTGATTTCTGAGCTTTTGTGTATGCAAATACCAACTTCACTCACAGTCAACAGCTAGGGGCCATGAAAGATATGCTGCTGCATAGCCTATTCTCTTTACTGGGTTGTCTAAATTTGTGGGTTTGTGAGAAAAGAATGTTAAGGATTGCTATTGTCCTTATGGACAATAAGGGCAGCTTATTTCAGCTTGCCAGAAATTACTTGGGAGCATCATATAGCTGGTACAACCTGGAATCCTGGATGACAACATTGTGGAGCAGGTCCTAAGGGAGATGACTCAGAAAGATGCTCTCCTTGATCTACTGTTGTCAGCAAAATCAATCTCATGAATGAAGTGGAGATTGGCAGCTGTCTTGGCAAGAGTTTGAAACTTCTTTTAACAGGAGGAAAAATGACAGCAAAACCTCAGATCTGGACATGAGAAGAGTAGACTTCAGGATGTTCAGAAAATTACTAAGTGAGGTCCCCTGGGAAAATGATTTTTGCAGATGCTGAGGTCCATCAGTTCTGGTCACTTTTTAAACATCATGTCCTAATGGAACAGGACCAGGCAATTCCCAAATGTCAGAAGTCAAGCAGACAAGGCAGAAAGCCAGCTTGGCTGAACAAAGTCTTCTCTTGGAAATAAAGAGAAAAAAGAAAGATGTGTGACCAGTGGAAGCAAGGTCAGGTGACAAGGGAAGTTGTGAAGATGCTGCTTGTTACTCTAGGGAGAAAATTTATGGACCAAAGATCAGCTGGAGTTAAACCTGCCAGAACTATGGGGGACAGGTTTTTTTTCAAGTATATTAATGGCAATAGGAAGTGTAAAAATAACATTAGCCCTTAACAGGATGAGAAGGATCACCTCACAAACAGGGACATGGACAAAGCAGAGGCATTTAACACATTCTTTGCCTCTGTGTTCAACATGGTTGATGGACCAAGGGGATCTCAGCCTCTGAGCTGGAGACCATGACTGTCAGAATGATCATCTCCCAGTTGTCCCTGAAAATGTTCATGATCTGCTGCTCCAGCTTTATCCGTACAAATCTATGGAGCTTGATGGGATATGTTAAAGAATCCTCAAAGAGCTGCTGATTTCATCACAAAACCTCTCTGATTTTTGAGTGGTCTTGGGAATCTGGAGATGTCCCAGATGACTGGAAGCTGGCGAATGTTGTCCTGATTTTCAACAGGGCAAAAAAGGGGCATCCCAGAAACTACAGACCTTTCAGATTCACTTGAGTGTCTGGTGTTGTGGAGAAGATCAGAGGTATTGAAAAACACCTGAAAGACAATGTCAGCACAGCTTTGTAAGGAGGAGGTCCTGCTTATCAAATCTGATTTCCTTCTATGAAAAGGTAACCCACCTAGCTGATCAAGGGCAGCCAGTAATGTAATATTTTTGGATTTCAGTAAAGCTTTCAATACTGTCTCTCACAGGAGTCATCTGGACAAAATGCCAGCACACAACTGGACAAACAGATCATGTGATGGGTGAGCATCTGGCTCATGAGTCAGGCACAAATGGTTACAATGAATGGGGTGACATCAGACAGGTGACCTGTGACTAGTGGGGTTCCAGAGGGCTCCTCAGCTCTGTGCTCTTCAACATCTCATTAATGAGTTGGACACAGGACTGGAAGGGATACTGAGCAAGTTCACAGACACTACAGAACTGGGAGGATCTGTTATCTCCCTTGAGAGCAGGGAGGACCTGCAGAGAGGCCTCAACTAAATCAGAAGCTGGGCAATAAAAATCCATATGAAATTTAGCAAGGGTAAATGCTGGACTCTGTACCTGGTATGGGCCAGCCCTGGATGTACAGTACAGACTGGGGAATGAGATGCTGGAAAGCAGTGCCATGGAAAGGGACCTGGGCGTCCTGGTCCACAGAAAGCTGAATATGAGTCAGCATTTTTATGCGTCAGTTTTGAGTGCTACATTATAGGAAAGATATTAAACTAACAGAGAGTGTCCAAAGGAGTACAACAAAGATAATGAAGGCCCTGGAGGGGAAGATGAGGAGTGGCTGAGGGCACTTGGTGTGTTCAGCCCAGAGAAGAGGAGACAGAGTGGAGACCTCACTGCAGTCTACAACTTCTTCATAAGGGGAAGAGGAGAGGCAGACATTGATCTCTTCTCTCTGGTAACTAGTGACAGACCTGAGGGAATAGCCTGAAGTTGTGTCAGGGGTGACTTAGGTTGGATATTATCGCCCAGAGGGTGTTTGAGCACTGGAACAGGCTCCCCAGGGAAGTGATCACTAGCACCAGCCTGACAGAGTTCAACAGGAATGTGAACAATGTTCTCAGGCACATGGCATGACTCTTGGGGCTGTCCTGTGCAGGACTGGGAATTGGATTTAGTGATCCTTATATGGTTCCCTTCCAACTCAGCTGATTCTGTGATAGACTAGACTAGACTAGAATAGTTTGAAGAGACCATTGGAAGGGAGCTACAGTCTAGTCCAACTGCCTGACCAATTTGGGGCTGACCAAAACTAGAAGTGTTTTGCTAAGTGCACTGTCCAAATGTCTCTTAAGCACAGGGTTTGGCCATCAACCATCACTCTAGGGGGTCTGTTATAGTATTTAACCACCTTTTTTTATGAAATGCTTCCTAATTACCAGTCTGAACCTTCCATGACACAGCTTTGAACCATTCCCACACATCCTATCACAAGGTACCAGGGTAGTCAGCGCCTCATTCTCCACTTCCCCCCTTCAGGAAGCTGTAGAGTGTTCTCTGAACTAGACTGACCTACAGTCCTTAGCTGCTCTGCTCAGGATGAACTTGTCTCTGATTGTTGTATTATGAGCTTGTCTTTGAAGCACGTCTGATGAGTCTGGGTACACAGAATTAATAGCTGTCTGGAGTTGGTCCCATTGCCTCAATTCATGTTACAAATGAATAAATAACAACACAGATAATTTCTTTTGCACACTGACATTTTGCTCTTCATTTATTAGATAAAAATACAGTAAAACAGATATAACCACTGTTATGCAAAGAGCTTAAGTTGAAAATGCCTGCATTTATTGTTATTTTTACAATTGAGGATTTGCTTAATACCTAATGTCTTGTAGCATTCATCAGTAAATATAATTACACTGAAATGGAGTACCTTCTTTGGTACCATTTGGGGAACTGTAGAATAACTTGGATGTAAGGGACCACCAGAGGTCACCTGGTCTGACCCGCTGCCCAAAGCAGGTCCAGTTAGATAATGTTGACATTGGCTTGGGCTGTCCAGATAAATCTCAGACTCCTTCAAGGATGAAGATTCCACAAGTTCTTTAAAGAGCTTATTCCAATGCTTGACCAACCTTATGCAAAAAATATTTCTGGTAATGCTTAATCAAAATTTTCCATTTTTATTTCAATGCTGTTCAGTGAATAATATCTTTTAGCTAATTATTTTACTTATTCTTTGGATTATTGTTTCTATGGAAAATATTAGTTTAATATAATTTTGCCAAGAGCATTGATCCATGGACTGCCAAAGATAGTGGCAAATGAAGTAAATAAGGCACTGCTTAGAAACTTGTTAGCATTTATTAAAAATGTTTGTATATGAAACATCTTTATATAAGGCAATTTTTTACTGCAATGTTGTAATTTAAATGAATTCAAGTCTTTTAGTGAGCATACTATCAATGAATGCATTGCCATATGGTTCTACTGAACTTTACCATGAATCAGTATTTCTGTAAATACTTGAGGAATTCAAATGCTAAAAAAACTTTGAACTACAATTAATGCAAAATTACAGTCCAGTGAGAAACCTAATTTATGGAGAAGGTAGGCACCATCCACTTTAGTCCTAATTAATTACAATGTAAGTATAGCTGAGCTAGAAAGATTTTGAAAATGTCTAATTAACACCTTCTGAGGACAAACGAAAAATACACTTTCTTTGGGTTCTAGGGTGTTTTGGAAAAGTAGTTTCTGAAACTGCTAGCCTTTTGTCTGTAGAAAGTGCCCCTTTTCCCTGTGTAAACTAAGTGACAAAAGAATCCAATACCTCCATCTAAATGTTTTCTTATCCCAGAAGGAAAGTTAAAGTGAAATCTTGCAGTGGTATTGTATCTTTTATTACTCGTGTTTCCTTCTGGGTTATTGTTGCTGGGCTAGTAAAATCTATCCAAACTTTGGGCTGCCCATGCAGTTGCTTTCACATGTCATGAACAAGTGAGCTAATGCTATTAATACATCTGTCTTTACTTTGAAACTTGTATCTGAAAAATTAAATTCAGGCTGTAATTTCATACTGATTAAAATATTGTTAAAAACAACATTCTAGGACAGTCTGGCTAATGTCTGTCTACATTGTAAAAAATACATGCACAAGCAGTAAGAATTTGTGAAGTTTTATATGAGATAGTGCTGTATCTCTCCCTCAAATCCACAGGGACAAAACGCCTGTGGAGCCCGGCCAGCTGGGCAGTGGGGCGAGTTGGGCAGAGGGAAGGAACTTCTCCTTGGATCCCGGGGGGCTTGGAGAAGCTCCCTCGTGAGTCCAAAGACGAGCTGGTCCCACAAGCAAAGGAAAGAGGTGCCCTCCCTCAGGATTAGTTCCAAAGTTTAATGAGAGCCTAGAGAGTTCCCAGGCCACATGTAGCTTTGAAAGCCCTCCCGAGAGAGGGAGCCCCGCCCAGAGCAGCCAGATATAGGGAGGATGGGGAAAACTGAACAGCCAACGGGGGAAGGACATGGGAGTGGCTCTCGGGGGGCAAAGGAGGGGAAAACTGGGGTGGACTACACAGGTACAAAGAGGGGATATGGAGGGATAAACCAATATGAGGGGATATACATTGAAAACACAACTCAACAAGATAGAGACAGAATTAGAGCATGTCAGTTTGTTTCTTAGGACATATTCTTATGCTTGCATTCTAAACAATAATCTTATATATTGAAGATTTTAAAAAAAATTTATATTGATGAATGATGGCTTGGGGTAGTAAATGTAATAAAAAATGTAATAGTGCATAGTTAAAGCTTACTGAATTAAATTTGACATTGGTATTTTCATGATCTTTTCAGTTCAGAATTCCACTTCCTTCAATTGATCCCATATTTGTTCTCAAGTTCTTTAGTTCCCAGAATGTAAACAGGGTTCAGTGACTCTTTGGTTCTGATTCCTGTCATGTTTCATGCTCCTTGGTCAGAAGGCGATTTGCAAGAATCAGTTGCATTAAGGAAGTATTGTCTGTCAAATGAAAGCAGATTCATCTCTCATTTTATCAATAAAATTTAAAGTGCCTTTCAAATTACATGCAGTTTGTCTAGTGCATAACTTAGTGATTGATTGACAGGCTTCTGAGAGCACCATGAAGGAACTACTCTTTGGGTCTGTCAAAATAGTTCATGAGTCAACCTGGAACTTAACTGACAAGTCTTACGGTCCCTCAGAATCAAAGCTCACATTGATGTGCCCACTCATATGTCACTTAAGAGCATGACTGTATGTGCTTGACACAAGTCTGTTTTCTGATTCAAGGAAACTTTCCAAAATTATGGCCTCCTTGAAAAAGGAGCTAGGGTGGAATTGAAGAAGTGAAGGATAATGCTCAAGCCTAGAACAGATGTGCTGCTAGATGGGCATCGGACTTCTCAAAGAAATAGGGCATCCTAACCTGTGACAGAAGGTCTTTATTTCTTTTAATCAGTAGAATGAAAAAATTACCTTATGCTTTCTAGTAATGCATCTCCTGAAGCTCATCTCACATGGGTATGACTGAGGTAAGGATACCTTACTTTAAAGGTATCTTTTACCATTATTAGAAGTATTTATTTTCACCTTGTTTATGGGGAGACAGAAATATTCCAGGTAAATTGCTTATTTTTGACACAGTTGCACTGGTGGCATAATGTATAATAAAATAATCAAAAAGGAAAGTGTGCCAAAAATTATAACAAAAAGAAACCAAGTAGCAGTTATCTCAGATGATAATTCGGCCTTGAGGGAATGAAAGATGAGTGCATATCATTTCATTGCACAGACACTGTTAGGGTATATGAAATTTTCTTCATTAGACTGCATCCTCCTTGCAGCTTCTAATCACTGTCATGATGGTATGAGAGAACCTACACTGAAATCATGTTGTGAAAAGGAGGCATGGTTTATCCTACTCCTCCATTAAGAGAGTTACATTGTAAAAAAAGAGGATAGAGTTCATTCTCCTGTCTGTTAAAAAAGCCTCTTTGACACTTAATGCTGAAAATGCAAATGTTTTTTTATACAACACAAGCACTACACTGAATTTAATAGAAATATCTTTTTTTTTTTTTACTGTGCAGTTGTGACACATGTCAGCTAACAAAGGATATTGCAAAAAGTCATATGTAATGGTCCTTAATATTTTCCCATTGTTAAAACAATTACATTTACAGCAAAACTTTTGTACTTACTGAAGTAGTTGTGAGTGGATTTGTCAGTCTTATTTCAGTAGTGCTGCATGCTCTTGACTGACTTCAGAACTCCTGCAAGGCGCAGAAGTGAATGGTTACACAATTAGCTTTCTGCATTCTTGGTGAATTTAGACAGGAACTGGAACTAAGCTTCTGCTACAGAAACAGTCACAAATAGATGGGAGCAGTTTAGCTTGCTTCTGTCTAGTACTAAAGACAACAAATTACTTAGTTAACTGAAATCAGTGGCTTTCCAGCATGTCGGGTGTTTCCAGGCAGCATTTGTGCTGTTCAGAGAAAACATTTTCCTCATAATTTCCTTGTTATTTTTCTGATAGGTGTTTTGGTTGCTGTAGTTGCTGTCTGTCTGCTCAAGAGGAGAGAATTAAGGATGCAAAAAATAGATTTTTTGACTTTAAATAGGAGAAGAAAAATAATATTAATCAGCACTAACTTGAGGGACTGCAATGGTCTGCAATTAGTTGTTTATGTCTAAAGTAGGCTCTTTCAAAGGATAATTGATCTGTTTTGGTTTTTTTTCCATTGATAGAAAGGAAAGCTTAAAGTACACAGGCTAACACCTCACCTGTCAGTCAGCAATTTCTCTAAGTCATATATTTACTGTCAGCGGACAGGTAGGCAGGTAGAGTATGCACACAATGTGATGCTAAATTCTCTTTTAATACTTGTGACATTAACTGAGTTATGCTTAAATGAACTTCTTCCATAATCATCCTAATTTATAAGTTTGTCTTATCAATTACAGAACTGATGGTTACTGCACTTGATTACAAGTTTCTCTTTTGAGTTATTTTCAGTAGTTTTAATATTAATTAACATGCCATTTTTACCAAACAAGAATGGAGAAATTACGGAATTAGTTTAATCTTTCTGATAAGTGATGGAAATAATAAAATTATGGTGAAACACTGTCAACTGGCTTACCAGCTTTTGGTAACTTTGTCAAGGGTGTTTCTGTTGCATTACAGACTGAAAATAGAAGATTGAAATTTTGAAATTAATTTTACTCCATTACTTTAGAAGTGCTGTATACCCATAGTTCATAAATGAATTAAGGATCAAGAAATTGTGTTATTTTCAAAGGTTGGATAATAAAACAGAATATGTGGCTCCTGTCATCCAGCAATAAGATGCTCTGATGTGCTTATGATAACTCTGCTGAAAGCTCTGTCTCGGGATGTGCAATTCACAAACAAAAGAGGGAACCTTGACCTTGAGGGCAGGGACATAACTAGTGGAATCAATGGCACAGATAAGAAAATCTTGAGATGCTTTGACTAAACAGAGTGAAGGGGTAAAAATAGAGAAAACTACATGCCTGTGGTCATAAAAAGCTCACAGAGCAAACACAAAAAAGACCATTTATCATAAGGTTTGAGCTTCTGTTTTACCCTATACCTTGTCATAATAAGATGAAAATTACTTATTCTTATGACAAATTATTTTACAAAAATAGATATATATTAAAATACATATATATATTTATATTAAAAAATTGAATTTTGTACTGTGTTGGAGACCTAGATATGTACTGCAGGTTCTATGCTATACTGTGTTGGCAAAGAATATGTTATTTTAAACTGTTTTAGAACTTAATACTGGAATATTTTAGTGTTGGAGCTGTGATTGTTAGTTTTAAATATTATGTAATATAAAAAGTATTTATATCCATTATTTGAATATGAGCATCTACAAAAGTTGATTCTTCTGTCTCACCTTTTTCCTCTGTTTATTGCTGCTTTGCTAAGTGTCTACGACCATCGTAAGGACATCTGTTCTCAGGATACTGGGATTGAGTTGCTTGTAAAATGCTCTGATGCTGTTTCCAGTCACAGGAAATTAAAGAAATTAAAACTGATTATCATGAGGAAAAGAAATTGGAAGTTGCCTGCAGCATGCTGCTAGTTGGGTGTTACTGCCTGTGGACCAGGGAAGGTTAGAGACCATGGTACTGGAATATACGCACCTGTTTCTATGGTTACTTGTGTCTGGTTTTATTGGAGTGTTTATTACAGGAAAGTAATGACTCATATTACACAGTGGGGCTTTTTGCACCATTTTTGCATTAACACATTAGGAAATCAAATGCATTTAAATTATTTGGTTGAAAGTACATAAGCAGTATTTCTAAAATAAAAATTATATTTATTATAACTGGTCAAGGGGTCATGGAAGTTTTAAGCGAGAAATTATTCTGGGCATGGATTGAATTATGTGCCCATATAAAAAAATACTTAGTGACTTACCATAGTGATCAAAATTTAACTAAAAGTTACTAAGAAAAACTATACTGCTCACTGAATTTCATAAGGTAGCTAGAAATATACAGACCAATTAGATTAACAAAACTTTACTTTTTTGGTAATGTTATTTTTTTCCTCTCCAATAGCACTTTAAAGGATTACTTTCTTGTTATTCTTCATAAAAACAGCTATTATTGAGGGATATTTTAAATATATTACTTCATGTTAGAGTAAAATGGTACATATCATGTAAAAAGCAGTGAAAGCAGCATACTGGATAACATGTTTTCAGGTAGCAAAAGAGGGAAATTAATTCCTAATGTGCCTTTCTGTGTTGAAATTTGCATTTTCAAGGAAGTGTGCTATAACTAAAAAACTCCATTTTATTTTATTTTACTCCCATGTTGTCTCCTCTCTTAATTTGAGAGGATCAAAAAAGACATGACAATAAACAAATCTTAATGTCATCCAAATCCCTGTTGAAGGGAATAAGAGCATTTCTGTGCAGCTGTATTTTCATGAAAATTATGAAATTTGTGTGGGGTTTTTAAGGAGATAAGGTGGATGTAAAATTTGATTTCATGGTATTTTGTTCTCCACCATTAATATAAATATGGATTTCTCACAGCAATACTAGGATTTTTGTTTCAATAAACTTTTTCTGGTCTCTGTAGTAAAAAAAATTATTCTTCGGCATTTTATAATGCCGATTACCAAATGATACAATCCTCTTTCTGGAATGTGCCTTCTTCTTATGTATTCCAACTCTCATCATTGTGGATTTTTCTTCTGTTGAATGAAAGCTCTGAGTGTCAATCATAAATCTGAGTTTTGTCATGTTAGATGAGACTGTTTGCCTATCAAAACTCCCTCTTCAGCCTCCAGGTGATATTTGATACTGCAAAGTAAAAGCTTTCACCTTGAAACATTTGGATCCCAGTCTGCCCATTGCATCCACCATAAACAGTGGAGCTAGGAGAGGGCAGAATACTGCTGAATGAAGCCCAGCAGTGTCTATTTCACATCACCTCTGTGAGACTGCAGAGTGCCTCCAAGAATGAGCAGATGTCCATACATGTGGAACTAGATGTAGAACTGGAGTTAACGCCAAAAAAATAGCATTTGGAGGAGATTGACTTAGATGCCTACAACTAGGGAACAGTCTGGGTTGGAAGGAACCTGAAGAGATGGTCTGGACCAACTTCTTGCTCAAAGCAGGACTCAGAGTTGTTAAGCCAGGATTCTAGGATATTGAGTCTTAAATATTTCTAGAAAAAAAATATGTTATCATATTGCAGATGATAGATAGATATGATTGTTCTCTCAGCTAGCTGGATGTCACTTCTGCCCTTGGATGAATCCTGGAGTGAAATGGACTGTTCCATCCCACCCCCAAAGGATGCATGGCTCATCCTGCACCTCTGTACCTGCCACTAAAACATCAGAGTCTGTAACCCCATTGGCCCATGCCTTGTCCCGGCCCACCTGGGAGCTCCTGATAAGGGAGCTCCGAGGGGCCATGCGGTCTCTTGGACCCTTCCCCCTCTTGGAACCTCTCCCTGCTCTTGGACCCTTCCCCCTCTTGGAACCTCTCCCCCCTCTTGGACTTCCTCCCCCTCTTGGACCTCTCCCCCCTCTCTTGGACTTCCTCCCTCTCTTGGAACCTCTCCCCCTCTCTTGGACTTCCTCCCCTCCTGGGGCTTCCCCTCTCCTAAACCCTCCGTTTGTCTCTCCCCTCCCCCGTCCTCTTAAGCCCGGCCACGAGCTCTGCCTGAGAGCACGAGGCTCGGGCATTCCTGGACCCCCAATAAACCTCTTTCCCCAAGAGCAAGCTTCAGAGATCTCTGCCTCCCTCCACCCACACTGTGCTGGAGTGTGACCCTTCCCACACTATCATTTCTCTGGGCAACTTGATCGGGTTGACTGTTCTCACAGTGGAGATATTTTTCTGTGCACTTTCTGGAAACAGTGAGTGCTGTTACATGTAGGGGAATCCTATTAATCCTCCTGATCAGCCACCTTTAAATTTGATGAACCCTTAACAAATCCAGGGAAGCCAAGTCAGCTAGTAAGACAATACCTGGGGCACTGAATACAGATGGCTAATGAGCAGATGGAGAGGGAAATGAAATTCAGGCTTTCAGTGCAGTAACCCATAAAAACTCTGCAGGACATACTGGCACCCACCTGCAATGGTGAGGTGGTGTATCAAGAGAGCAGCTGTATAACAGAGCAGCAAAGCTCCCTTCCTCAAGGGCTTAGGAGCCGTATTTTTGTTGGGCATCAGCATCTCTTCTCTATGGGCTAGATATGAAGACTGTGCCTGGAGGCTCTCAATTGTGGTCAATCCAAAGTACTTGACGCTGGGTTGAACTGAGATACTCTACAATGTTGTGGGCAACACAGATGTTGTGTTGTGGCATTCCTTTCCACTGTTTGTGGAAACAGTTATTCCCTTCAATAGTTTCGTACTTGATGAAGTGAGTTGTATAACACTTTAATGCTTGTCCCTGGTTTGGGTTTGTGGGGGGAGGTTTGTGTGATTTTCTTTTTGTTTGTTTTGTTGGGGTTGTTTATTTGTTTGTTTAACTTAACAGTTTTAGTTTAAAACACTGTTTTTTTAACTCTTATTAGTTCCCCCACCCCATTTTTTTACTGAAAACACTGCTATAGGATTATTAGCAAGTAAAATGGTCCTTGTTTGTCTGTCTGAAAGTCTTGAGTTTTGCTTCACAACCAGAATTGATTTTTCCTTTACAGTGTTTTTGTTTGATTTTTTTCTGTTAAAAACAGCATATGAAATGTGAAACTGTAGTTTAATAGCCACCCAATATGATATGAAACATGAATTACTAAATTTAGTATTTATAATCTACATAATAATCTAGTCTGCCTTAAAAACAAGTTTGAAACTGTTCTTTGTTGTGGCGCGGCATGCGCTCCTCTCGCCGCGGCACTCCGAGCCGTGCCGGGCTGGGCGGTGAGGGAAGAGAACGGGCGGCCGCTTCCCCCTGCAAGCTCTGCAGTTCAGTTCGTGGCGCGCGGGGACAGACGAAGGCGACACGGGACTTGGGGGTGAACAGGATGGTTTTATTCAGTGAGCCCCAAGACCCCGGCGGGCGGGGGGGCAAAGGTTTTATACAAGAACTCAGGAGGAGGGGTGTAGGAACAGTAACCACTAAGGGAATAGCAGGGGAGGAGTTTAGGGCAGAACTAACATGACAGGGAAGGTTCCAGGGAAAGGGGCAGGGAAAGGGAGGATTGGCAACTTGGAGATGAGGGGGTTTTTAGGGATGGGGGGGGGGAAACAGATATTAAACAAATATCAAATTAAAGACACACCACCGCATCTCCCTCTTTTCTTTTACAAAAGGTACAAAAGGACGGAGAATTCTGTGGTTTAAACAAATTAATATAACATAAAATTATATGATAACTTTGTAAATTACTTAAAGGACATGAAAGACACATTATTGCATTTATAGGGCAGGAAGAGTAGTAACAGCCTAAATCAGACATAAGACTGTACAAAACTTGCTGGTTTGCTGCTCTGAGTAACAATCTAAAACAATGTAAATAATTGAAACTATTGAAATAGAATGAAATAATTGACAGAAATTAAACTAAAAAATTTAATTAGAATGATTAAAATTACAACTATCTAATTTAAATAAAATAATTAAATGGAATTATTGGAATTAAATATAATAAAAGATCAACTAAATATAACTAATAAATTTTTAAACTTTGCAGCAATGCAGCAAGCCTGAAGCGATATACTAGTTATGCGATTCCTGTAGCAATAATGGTTAAAAACACAGCCTTTAAGTCAAAAAATATTAGAAAAGACTGAATTAATTATAATTATAACAAAACAACTTAATATAAAATCAAATTGTAACATTACATATTATTAAAAAAAAACATAAGTTGAAAGACATCAAAAAATGATAAACTAATTGTGATTATAACATATGAAACATATAAAAACTTCATCTGGAATATATAAAATTGTCCTAAACGAAAGTCCAAATTAAGGGTACAAAGCACAGCAGGATTTGTGACTTCATCTGATTTAAAACTTGCTTCGTTACGGCGTTTGCGATGTTCAGCTTCTTAAATTCTTAAAGCAGAGTCAGCGGATAACGGCGCTTGTCTTAAAGCAGAGTCAGCGGACAGCGATGTGGTTTGTTCAATTTGAATGTTTGTTTGCGAGGTGGGCATAATATCTTGAGTATTAATTAACTGGGATGGTATTTCTTTCTATAAAATATAACTCAACAAATAGATTATTCAAAAAATAATTAAAAGCAAAAAGAGGAATTCGTAGTTAAATAAAAAGGAGTATTGGGTAGGGTACATTAAGGAATAGGATAGGGGAATCAGACAATCACTTAATTAGTGATTGCCATGATTAACAGGGGGTATCGGTAAGGGGTGGACCGGGGTGCCGCCATTTCAGGGGGAAGACAAAATGACGGATCCTCAGTCCCGGGTTTCGGCTCCATTTCCTCGGAAGAAGATCCCTCCCGACCTTCCCCCCGGAGGAAGAGCCAGAAGAAGGATTGGGGAATATCCAACCCCGCCTCCCCACAATAGGGACTAGCCTCGTGCAGGGGCGGTGCAGGGCCATTGGGAGAGAGATGGGACTGGCGGGAAACCAGGGGCGGAAAAGAAGGGTCAAGGCGGGAAAGCGGGTTCCAAGCGGCGTGGCCAGCGCCATCTTGGGAGGGGGTGCCAGATACACTGCCCTTGGCCTGAGCAGTGTCCGGCAGGGCACTTGGGGCGGCTTGGCCACAGCAATCCCCAAGGGAGGATAGGAAAGGGTTTTAGGAAAGTCCGAGGGGATGGGGGCATAGGGAGCTTCACAGAAGCAAAAAGGGGAAATTTATGGGGGGGGGGGGGCCCCAACGCAGCTGGATGTCGGCGCAATGCGTGGGTGTAAAGGGTCTCTTTTAACAACTCTCCTATAGCTAACGTGTCGCCCTCTTAGCTGTTCCCTACTGGTGTCTTTTCTACCCCCTCCGTCCAGCCCAGAATGGGGAGGGGAGGATAGAGAAGACAACATTTTCGAGGAGAAGAAAAAGCGATCCAATCTAGGTCCCCACAGAAGACTAGGCGAAGAATAGCACTCAGTGCTAGCTTCCCCCAGAAAAGGAAAACCCACCCGCCTGCCAGGGACATGCAAGGCTACAGCCCCAGACTGGGCGCAGACGGGGGTTAAAACGCAAAAAAAAAAGTGGCAGACCCAGCCGCCCGTCGGGGCGATCCCCACGCCGTGTAGCCTACCTTACCTTGCAGGCTCGGACGGAGATGGCTTGAATCTTCTCTTCGACTCACTGGAAAAGTCACGCTAAAAACTGGGGATGTTCCTTCCCGGTTTTGGCCCTTCCGGAGGCCTGGGTGTTCCCGTTAAACCAAGATTTGTCCCCAAAGCCTTGGTTTCAGCCACTATCAGCCTCCGGTGGTCTCACTGCAGCTGCTGACCGAGGAACCTCTTCTCGGTCAGCCTTTCTTCAGGCTCCCCCGAGCCGCTGCCAAAACCGCCCTCTGTGTCCTCGGGTAAGTCTGCCCGCCAAAAAGCTCTGCAGCCCGGCTGCCCGTGCAGCGCGGCTGCTCCAGGGCGGGTATATGGCGAGAACAAAGAGGTCCCGGAGCCTCAATCTTTTTCGCTCGGCGCTCAGCTTCTCATAGCATCCGGCAGAGCTTTTACGGCCGTAGATTTTCCTCTTCCCTCCTTCTTCTTCTGTGAGGCGGGCGCCCCCACGAATTTGCCCGTTTTTTCTACAAGACGAAGGAGGGAACCATCCTCTTGCTACCATATGTTGTGGCGCGGCATGCGCTCCTCTCGCCGCGGCACTCCGAGCCGTGCCGGGCTGGGCGGTGAGGGAAGAGAACGGGCGGCCGCTTCCCCCTGCAAGCTCTGCAGTTCAGTTCGTGGCGCGCGGGGACAGACGAAGGCGACACGGGACTTAGGGGGTGAACGGGATGGTTTTATTCAGTGAGCCCCAAGACCCCCTCGGGGGCGGGAGCAGAGGTTTTATACAGAACTCAGGAGGAGGGGTGTAGGAACAGTAACCACTAAGGGAATAGCAGGGGAGGAGTTTAGGGCAGAACTAACATGACAGGGAAGGTTCCAGGGAAAGGGGCAGGGAAAGGGAGGATTGGCAACTTGGAGATGAGGGGGTTTTTAGGGATGGGGGGGGGGGAAACAGATATTAAACAAATATCAAATTAAAGACACAACAACGCAGTTCTTTAGTGAATAATTCTTTAGCTTTGCACATTTATTGGTGTTTTTTAAAACAATCTGAAAATCTCAACAAATTCAATTCAAAATCAATTATTGTAATGATTGCAAAGGATGAAGTAGTGGTTCTTTAGTGATTATAGGGTTTTTTGTAATGATCAATTGAAATTATGTTGTTGTGTGTCCGTAGCATGTGTGGCATCACTCCTACCCAAAGGACCAGCAAGAGCTGTGTTTCATTTTATTAATTAGAGTAATTTTGAGATTTGTGCTGTAACATCTAATGGTTTTTCAATGTTTTTCTAGGATAGAATGCAAGAGTACTCTCAATATTACATTATCTGTTAAGAAAAAGACAAATTATGTAATATGGAATGTGTTACTTAAAGCATCTGATGGTGGAGCAGTTCAGTACAATGCATGAGTACTTACAAATTGAACTTATTTAGTTCAATGATAATAAAGTGATGATATTATATTCGTTGTAGCCATTCAGAGTTAAGTTTTGCACAGAAAATGTAATTCCATTAGCTGTTTCAAATCAGTTGCTGTTATGTGAGTTTATTTTAAATAAGTTCCTTCATTATGAATGAAGAGACTTTATCATAAAGAAGACATGCAGAAAATTAAAAGTTGTGTCATTCCCACACATACATTGTTTCTTTTTCCCCCTTTAATACAGACTTTTAAAGTAAATATGTTTTGGGTTATTTTGAAGTGATCCTATCACTGTTGTAGAGGACAACTTAGAGGTGAACCACCCATTTAAAACATTTCCGTTTTTCTTTAGCTATTGGCATGGTCCTAACTAAGCAATTCACAATTTCTTTTGTTTCCCGCCCTTTGTTTCCAACCTTTGTTTGACACATGAGGACATTAGTGAAATAGTTTTATTCTGAGGGATGGAAAAGAACAGGGATGAAAAATTGAGAACAGTCAGATGCAGTTTTCCTTCTTGATTAGGCCATATTTCTTCATTGTCTTTACTGTGTGAGTAAAATATTGAAAGTGTTTGTCAGGCTGGGAGCTGGACAGGATTGTCCATATTGTTCTGCTATTAAGCAGACTATAAACTGACGGTTTTTAAGTAAATAGAAAAGTTTGAAGATGAACCAAAAATATAAGAAATGTATGCATAGTCTGTGACCAGGTAGGAGATATATACCCTCTGTGTGTGTATATGTATCTGCATATGCAAGGAGAGAGAGGTTAGGCAAGGTGCTCCCTTGAGCTCTGATTTAATTTTGTGTCCCACTCAAGCCTCTGTGCCCAGCAGTGTTTGTGCAGAATCAGAGAGTAGGGGAGGGAAGGTTGGTTTCCCTAACTCAGCTGTGCTCTCTCGTCTAGCTTGCTTTTTTTATAATGAGCATAGCGTCTGGAGGAAAAAAAAAAAATTGCAAATTCTTATTCCCTCTATTCCTTCTATTTCAACCTGTGCTCTTTTTGTTGCTCCTAAAATCTCCATAAATGTCAGCCTCCATACCTTAATGCTTGTTTGTAGTGCTTTATAAAGTAGCCCACAGGATGATCTGAAGGGTGTACCAGAGTTGATGATGTGCTTTGTTTACCACTACCAGTGATCATGAGAGAATGGCACAGTAGCTTATTGTTACTGAGCTTGCTGGTCTCTGAATTTTTTCAGCTATCCTGTTTGCCAGAGACTGTGAGGAAAAGTGGGAGACTAGGGTTCTAATGAGAGAGCCAGTGCTGCAGGACTCCTTTCCAAATGATGGTAAATCTGATTATTCAGGGCAAATATCATATTACTTCTTTTATTTAGCTTTCAGACAGAGTGAGCTGGAAAGAGTCAGGAGGGAAGGGTTGAGAGAACAGGTTGTAGTCAGGGATGAAAAAGACGGAAAAATTCCTGAAGGCAAGCGAGGAGGCAGAGGAGGCTGTTGATTTGCAGGGACTTTCTGTTCATCCCAAGGTGTTCTTGAGGTGTTATGAGACAAGCGGGGCAGAAATGACCTCGGGGATGTCTGTGCTGTCATCTAGCTAAGCTGTCTACCTTGCCACTGAGATACTGAAATTGCTTGAGAAAATTAGCAGTCAAACAGATTGCTTTATGCAATTTGGGGATTAATTTCATAGAGTATTTTGTTTTCAGCAAGGTTGATAATGAAATAAGCATTTATTAAAGAATTGCAGTCTGTCTAGTCTTCCCTTCTCATGTGAGTCAAACTGTAATGGCTCTCATGGAGTGACTGCCTCAAGTGTTATTAGTTCTGTCTGTGGTTCTCTCTGTATTTTGTACTGACTCACATTTTCAATGCGTTAGGTCTTAATTTTTTTTTCCCCTGTGTACTTGTATAATGATTGTTCAGGGTACCTAATAATGGCTATAGGCATTTTATCTTTAATGTGCTCAGCACAATTGAGAAAGTGGAACTTCTGGTGCCTTGTGGTGCTTTGTTTTGGAGGAGTGGCGAATGATTTTGTTGTCTAGATAGGCTGTAAATCATGTTGCTGGAGAAATTTTCAGGACTTGCTGTGCACATCAAGAATCTCCTATCCACTGTAGGCAGTAGGAAGTCAGCAATTTTAATGACTTAAGAGCTTTTGATTAGTCTCTGCACAAGTCTTCTTGTCTGCAGTACTAATCCTTCATATTCCGAAATAGTGTTCAGAAAAAAATACTAAATGAAACTTCGTCAATAATTCTCAGATTTCAGCAGATACAATGGAAAAAGGTTGTGGGGTTTACACATTGCAAGACTTCAGCTATTTTAGGTACGATGTCACCAAAGGCATTTAAATGTCATTTATTTGTCTGCCTTTCCAGGTGTGAGCTGTCATTGACCTTGAGTGCGGTATTTCAGCCTAAAGATGTTTTCAAATGTGAATGAAAATCACTGTTCATTGCTATTAATAAGAAGTTCTAGCCTGTGTTTAGCCAGAATTAGATTTTTCATGGAAGTAGCACATATATTCTGATTTTTGCATTAAGCAGAATGTGGTCCTGCCTTAAAAATGCTTCCAACAGCAACTAACATCCATCCACATGTCAATAGACAGTATAAAAGCACTGAAGATTCCCCACCACATCCACTGCCAGACAAATGGCAAATGACATTAATAGGATTTGGCCAAAGCCTCTCACATGTAAAGTGGAAAGGCCCAGAAGCTCCCCTAAAAGGAGTAATTTCTTCAGATGTAATTCGGGTGCACTGAGTTTCTGTGGGTGACCCACTGAAAACCGCCCTTACTGGGAGGGTGTAGCAGTGGAAGCAGGCTGGGTGTGACAGTGAGAGCAGTGAGCTGGTGCAGCAGCCTGACTGGTGAGAAAACTGGAAAGGATCATGATGTCTTCCTTTGTAAAGAGAAAACAGCAAAGCTGCTTCAATCATATCTCACCTATTGTGGAGAGAAAAAGCAGTTTCTGAAAAAAGATTTGGCTTTCAGTGAGAACTTGGTGGGTTATTCAGAGGAGGATGAATACAGGAACTCCTGCCTAAGTTCGTGCTCGCATCTGCACAGCACAACTCAGGGAAGACTTTTTGTTTAGACAAAAGGTGCTTAAGAGAAGAAAAGTAATTTTCAAGGGGTTCTTCAGCAAGAGAAAGACCAATCAGCATTTTTGTTCAGAGCCACAATTGAAGGACTCAAATAGCATGTTTATGCAAATCTCATTGGAGATTTTTTCCGGAGTAAGAGATTTAGAGTGTGAGTAGCTAATCTCTGTGGGGAAATAACATGTTTATGCTTCACAGGTACTGAGCATAACCACTAAATAGCTGAGTTTTCCCAGCCCTGAGTGAAGAGTTACTGATTATCTCATAGTTTATGTGGGGAACTAAGTTTACTTTCTTCAGGAAGGACAGGCTAAAAATATGATGCAAAAGTTCCTGTTCTATTGCTTCCCTGATTTGCAGTCTTCCTCCTCATAGTTCTTGAACTGAGAACTTTAACATCCTTATGTGTTAGAAAATCTTTGTTTGAAAATAGTGCCAAAGTTCTCTGTCCTCTATTTCTGATTTGAAAATCACTAAATGTATTTTCCTGGTTCCCTAACAGTTCACTTCTACCCTGAAGAATTTTTGCAACTGAAATAAATTTTTGAAAAGTATTTTGTCTCTATTTGCACAATATATTATGCTGTCACCTACTGCAAGAAATAATAAATCATTTTTAGGATAGTATATGTCACTGAAAATGTTAGATTAAAACAAAACATCTTGTCTGTGCTTTTAGACTTAAAAAAAGTATTGAAATAACTATAGCTGAGATAAAGAAAAATATTTATAAAAGCAGGACTCACATATGAGGCCAAAGTCCAGCAATGGCTTCAAGATTCTTGAGACATGACGGTAATTTTTCCCCAATTATAGCTGTGAAAAGTGGATGTCAAACATTGCCTCTTGCACCAAGAGATCACTTAAGAGCACTCAAAGAGTGTATAAGGCAGGGAAGGCTATATTAAATCTGATGTGGGAAACTTCATTTAAAAAGGTGCAATTCTGTGCCCTGAGATGTGCTGTCATTGTCTCTGCAGATGTTTCTACATGAATGGGATATCCACTTTCCTTAGGTGTATTTTTGTCTAGTCTTCCTTTCAACGAGCTTTATCTCTCTCTACATGCATTTGTTCCCCAACTTCCACTGGGCTCCATGAGGTACACAGAGCTATCTAACACTCAGCCATAATCTATCTAATAAATGTACATATTTTTGAGTTCAGTGTTCGAAGTGAAGTGTCAGGCATTAGCAGCCCAACAAAGAAGTGTTTTGATAGCTTGCAGTAGAGGGCCTGTGTTGCATGTTGTCAGGAATGGTGTGAAACATGAGGATGTTGAAACATGCAAACTGGAGCAGAGATTGAGAATAGTGCAGAATAAAGAAAGCTGAGCTTGGATGCAGAATTCTCCATGCTCTTTTTAGGAGTGATATCTGGATTGGACTGTCACCAAAACCATACTCTGATGTTACAGTGGTTGCTGTCAAGTGTTTTTGAAATAGCAAGGCTTCTCCAGAGTGCAGAACATGATTGAAAACTTATGAAGAAATGAATGTAAAATGATACTGATTTAATTGAAGCTGTTCAACAATACTGAAATAATTGAATAGCACAATAGATTGCTAGCATTTTACACTGATCTTCCTGTGTAAGTATTTTGTAATGGGAAATACAATGGAAAAGTAAGTCTAGTGTTCATTTTTTGTGTGTTTTTTGATTTACAGCAGTCTTTTTAAAGTTTTTTTGGATACAGAAATGTCACGCGGGAATTAAGTTAGTATTTATTTACCTACACAATGAGTATATGTGTTTCCAGCATATTCTAATCCAGATATTAGGCTTTTGGAGTCTTTCAAAAGTAGTGTCTTGAAAGTGCAGAGGAAAGACTACTTCTCCTTCTTCCAAGAGTTCTTACTTATGATGTTTGTAAATTCTGACAATAAACAAAAATTAACCTCTTATCTTTCCTTTCTTGTAGGGTGATAGCTCCTACGTAAAAGATCGTTGGTGTGTGTTTGATGGATTTATGGTCTTTTGTCTTTGGGTGTCACTGGTTTTGCAGGTAATCGTTTCACTTCCTTTTACAATGAATAGTTCCTTGATTGTGAAAAATACATGGCACAATCAAATAAACGTGAGTTGTGGAAGTAGACTTGACCATGGATAAAATTGTTTTAAGAAACCATGCTGAATTCAACAGATTTATAATTGCACATTGCAGCATATCTACATTAGTAGTAGAATTTATCTTGATTATTTTTTCTTATTTAATCTAAAGTTTGTTAGCATAAACCCTGTGCAGTCAGAAGGAGAAAGAGTATTTTCAGAGAGACATTTCTCTCTTACTCCACATAATAGTTGTGCTGATTTCCTTCCAGTGAGTCTAATAGGGTGCCATGGTGACTAGCTCAGGCACCTAAAGGGAGAATTATTCCAATGGTAGATGTTTGCCATTCTATAGTTGTAATGATATAGTGAGTGGAGTGGTTTCATGCAGTATCACTCATACCTAACAAAACATTTTCTAAAACTCATGTTAAAGTACAATGAAAAAAAACCCAAAACATTTGGAAACAGTTTGATGGTTTTTTTATAAAGAAGAGAACTTAGACATACTGCAAAAAAATTTCAGTGTTAAGGTATAGGTGAAAATTTGTCCTGCAAATCAATTAGTCCTTAACTGTAGGAGGTTTTGTGGATAAGCACAGCTTGAAAACCCTGACATTGAGTTTACAATAGCATAAGGATTGTAAAAGTTCAGTAGTGATTGCTGTTAGGCACTTACAAAATTTCTGACAAATTTAAGACACACTGTAATTTTCTGCTTTTTACACAGGGGAGACTTTAGTACAGTACACCTTGTACACAGGCAGCATGAAGGTTGATTGTTACAGATAAGAACTGTACATTACCTAGTTTATGCATTGCCACGTTCCCTCTCCAGTTTCATAGTACTTTGAGCAAGAATTAAATCAAGCAGTTACTCTCTGAGAGTGAGAGACAAGGATTAAAACTAGATATTTGCACCCAATCATTCAGCTAAATACTCTTTATTGACTGCATAACCTGTCAGTGTATTGAGGAAATGGTTCCCTGTTCTGTGCCTTGGCTGAAACTTATATTGTAAATGGAGTCTAGGAAATTATGTACAATTTTTCATGCACTTTGAATTAAATGGACAATTTATAATCATGTTGCAACTCATAGGCGGTCTGTGTACATGTACATCTATATCATAGTAAAAACCTTAGTGCTGTGCAATGTTAACAGATACTGATTTTCATATTGGAAATATATTAATACTTCCAACAATGTTGTGGGAAACGTGGGGTAGGACTGGCACAGAAACAGGCAGCTGGCACAAGCTTGCACTGTCTTCTTGAGTTGTTTGAGACTCAAACATTATGAACATGGATAAAGTATATTTTGTGATTTTCATTAGGGTAATTTAGAACTGAATTAAAGTATTTACAAATACTTTTCTTTTTTAAAAATGGGGTAGAAATAAAGTGTAAAGTAAGCCAAGATGAAAAATTAAAATAAAAAATGTGTATAGTATTAATACTTTTAAAAGCTCTAGAAGTGAACACAGGTGCAGGACAGGGTCTTCAAGACAATATACTGATTCTTTTCATTTTAGGTGTTTGAAATAGCTGAAATAGTTGACCAAATGTCACCTTGGGGCATGTTACGGATTCCACGACCACTCATTATGATTCGAGCATTCCGAATATATTTTCGTTTTGAGCTGCCAAGGACTAGGATAACAAATATCTTGAAGTAAGTCTCTTGTCTGAAAAATAACAGAGCTTATTTAAGTTTTGACTTAGAAAACTGACTGTGTAGTTAATCAGTGATCCTTCATGCTTAATGGGCATTTTTCTCCTGAGTTTTAGTTCTGGCCAAAAACTTCTTGCTGTTTCTGATATTTAAGGAATCATCAAGTTTTATAGAACAATCAGAACTTTCAAATGTTTAAATAAATTTTAAAGTATTTTAGTAATAAATGTAGCCAGCAATTTTCAACTAGTGGCAGTAAATTCTGTTCCATTAATATGGCCATTTAATAATCAAAGTGAATACCCGTAGCAGGGTAATATTTATAAATAACATTACATAAGCATATGCCCTGACCATTCCAGTTACTAATATGCTTATATTGGTGCATATACAGAGATGCAAAGAAACACATGTAATTGTGCTTGGTGCAAGATGTAATGACAAAATACATGTCATGGTAATGTGAAAGAGTTTTTGGTCTTTATTCAATATCAAATTTATTTCATTACTGTATCTTGTCTGTATGAGCTATTAAATACTATTTTACAAAAGCCATATTTCACACATTTAATTTGGGTATTTTTTCCACCCTTTGCAGTTTTCAGTTGGTTTAATTACCCTGGTTTAGAAATAAATCATAGCCCCCTTTTCTATTTGTGCACAGAGTGAGAGAACAGTTTTAAGGACAAATGTTCTGCGGGATGAAATACTGCTCCCTTTGCATGAGCATATTTTCTATTCCATAGATTCTATTCTTTTCAAAGGAGGCTTCACATTGCCTGTGCTTTCAGTGACCTGTTTATCTTTTTGTCAGGCGTTCTGGAGAGCAAATATGGAGCGTTTCAATATTCCTTCTGTTCTTTCTTCTCCTGTATGGGATCCTGGGAGTGCAGATGTTTGGAACTTTTACATATCACTGTGTGACTGATGACACGCAGCCAGGGTGAGTTCGCCTGTGCAGGCGTGACATGGGCCTGTTCTTTCATTGCATATGTTTTATTTTAGTTGGCATCAGTAGATGTAAAATGGACTTAATAGATTAAAAGCAGTCCAGCAAAATGCACTAAGGCAAATTGAGGAAACAAAAATAGTAAGAATTATGAGAAATCCAAATTTTAACTGTGGAGACGTTACAATTTGTGGCATTTGGCTACAGTCTGACTTAGGGGGCTGCATGACTTTATGTTGGGTGGGGCAGGGAGGTAACAGAGCAGGAAAGCAGAGGGGACTTCTAAGAAGAACGTTGCCACTTGTGGCTGACTTGGGTAACTGATGATTAGTCAGCTTTTGCACTCCTCTGTCTTTTCCTAGGATGTCTTTTTATGGGGCCAGACCTAAAGATGCCCTAGAATCATAGAGTCACAGAATAGTTCAGGCTGGAAGGGACCTTTAACAGTCATCTAGTTCAACCTCCTTCAGGGAGCAGAGACTTCTTCAACTAGATCAGCTTGCTCAGAGCTCCTGTCCAACCTGACCTTGCATGTTTCCAGGGATGGGGCATCCACCACCTCTCTGGGGAACCTCTTCCAGTATCTCAGGCCCTTTCTGAATCAATAATTCTCTGCGACCTGATGCTCAGATTCAAACACCCTTTTATTTCCCAGCCTTTGCAAAATACTGATGATAAATATTTTACCCTGGTAATTGAGTATACATCATGTTCTTGATTCAACATGTACTTAACCACCTGATTACCTCAAAGTACAGTACAGCCTCTTGAGTCACTGATATGGCTCATAAAATCACAGATAGTATGTTTACCTATTGTTTTGCATTGAGGGCTTGACAGTGTCCTTGGATACCATTACATTGTGATACTCTATTCTGTTTCTTTGGTCCCTGTTCCTTTGGATACTGTTCCTTTTGATATGGAGATGTGAGCTCTGGAGTTGTAGCCTTTATTTTAGTCAAAATTGGATCATTTTATTCCTGTTTTGAATTTGACAGAACAAGAAATTAATAGAGTAAGCATTGTAAGAAAGCAAAGCACCACTTATTCTGCTAGTGAGCTGGATAAAACTTCTGATGATTGCAAAACTCTGTGTTAAAGCTTTTTCTAAAATATAATCTAAAAACTATTAAATATAAAATTAGAAGTGGCAGATACAAAAAAAAAATTATAAAATTATTTGAGAATATGCTAGACCAAATATCAAAATATGGTATTTTGTTAAATTAAAAAGAAAAGTACTTTGGGACATTTTCCTAATTATATAATCAATAATATAGTAAAAGATGGAGCTAATCTTTGTATACGTCATGCACATATACTCTAACAATCTAACTGTTCCACTCTTTTTTAAGAGTAAATCTTTATAGCACAGATATTTTGACAGTTTCCTGTAGACATGGGGAAAAAATTCTGTGCAAAAAAATTTGGTTGTGGTAATGAGAAAGTCTGCAATTCTGTGAGTTACAGAATGTTGCTTGAAAAAACAAGTGGAATACACAATGCAGGAAAGATTTGGCATCATGTAATTGCATGTAATTGTGTCATGGTATAACTTTTCCTTGAAATCAGCAGAAAAAGATGAAATGTCACATTGTTTGCCATATGGAAATTTTTGTATCTTTGGGGCTGCCCATAAAAATATTGTTAATTTTTTCTACATGTGTTGAGCTGCTCTCTGAATAAGGCATTAGTGTTTTTTTTGTTTTTGTTTTTTTTTAATGGTATACAGAAACCCTTCATTTTTAGGTTTTTGAAAGGCTGGATTACATAAAAACCTTAAAAGGGACAAATATCCAGTGTATAAAATAAAATTTAAAACCTGCTCACATAGGGTTAAAGTTGGAAAAGTCAAGTATGCAGAACTAATGGAATTTCAGACTTGAGGTTGAATATCTAGCCTTAACCTTTTTCTTTCAATATCATCAAGTATATGTTTTTAGCTGTATAGGTATTAGAAATCTAATTTAAGTTACTTTTTAGGTACCCGGGATAGGCACCTTCAGTAAGCAGTTAATCACTTTTACCATCTCCAGGCCAGACTTATAATGTTAAATTACTCCCATGATTGTGTATGATGACTACAGTTACATTTGACACCACTTTTTTTCCCTGAAAGGGTTCCTCCAATTATTCTGATGAATGGTGCTCCTCCAAAGAACAACATACTTTTTCCTTTGTTATTGACAAGTGGAGGTATGCCTCAGTTTTGGCATACTGCTCATTCCTACTCTGAAAATACTGATTTCCTCTTCTTGTCTATAACACTCATCATTATATGTTGTGAAGACTTATACCTATTTGTTCATGTTTTAAATATTGAGGATTGCAGTGCAAAAAGTCAGGTTGGAGTTAGGGTGTATCTTCCTGATATAGATCAGGACTGACTTTCCTGGAATTAGCTCCAGAATTTATAATTCCCACCATGTGCTAGAATAATAAATATAGGGAAAGAAATAACAGTTCTGGTGCAAAAAGAGGATAATTACATCTGCCCAATATGGACAGATGTATTATTATTGGTCCAAAATATAGTCAGAAAGAAGGGGACATGTCACTTCTGAATCCAGGAAAGTTTATTGGCTGGGATGTAATGCAGCACAGAAGTATGAAAGTTGTCTTGCCAAATTTTAGTTTTGTCTTTGATGTTCAGTTTCTCAATTTTATAATGAGGGTTAAACATTCCTCTCAGAGGTTGAGTCTGTCTGTCTGTCTCTCTGTTTCAGGTGGCTTAGTTCCAGGCAGTGGAGAGTGGCCAAAGTTGGCTGTACTTGTCCTTAAATAACTTCTGTCTTTAATGAGCCACAGATGTAAATTTTCAGTATTTTATCAAACCAGATCCCTGGCTCCCAAGTCAAGATTAGAAAATTGAAATGCATCCAATTAGGGACCACCTATGAGAACTTTAATTTTAGGTGATTTGCCTCTTATTATGCAGAACTCCATGGCAAGCAGGAAGAGTAAAATCTTACTTTTGTGGTCAAGACTTCATCTATTTCTGACATTTTTGAAATCACTCTTAAGTCTACTGCCTTATGAATTATTATTATGATGAAGTCAAGTTTCTTTTGAATATAGTGTCTTAAAATCTTCCTATTCTTTTTAATTTGAAAGGACATGGTATCCTTATCAGAAACTTCTTGCCTCTTTGCAGCAAGTTCTTTTATCTTCCCATCCTTCTCAATGCCCACATTTGCCTGACCTGTCTCTCCACCTCCTGAGTAATTTTCTGACGTTAACTATGACAAACAAAACTACTAAAGTGAGCTAGCGACAATCTGAGTTTTCATTGTCAGAAACTGGCAGAATCTAACTTGCTTACAAAGGCTGAAGAGTTTATTTTTCATTGATAAATCCTTTTTTTCCTGTATTCTTACAATCGTCTTCCCCATAAGGAACATTGTCTTCTTCTTAGACAATTTTATTACTCTATTTCCTTTTTCAACTATGCTGTAAAAACTTTTTCCTGATGAAATCTCCAACTAATTTATCTTTTCCTGTCAAGAACTGGTGTATTATGTGAATTTCCATAGTATGGATCTTCTTTAGTTGCTTTAAGATGGTGTGTTTGAAATGTATATAATATATAATCCAATCTTGATAAATTGATGTACTATAAACAGCTTGACAGGATTGGTTTTTTTTCTTATATCTGAGATTAACTTCAGAGATATACAATATGAGGGGAAAATAGTTGTGTTCCCAGATTTACTGTCATTTACTCTTGGTATCCTCCAGTATACAAAAGATACTTTTACACAGTACAGGAGAGAAAATTTTTTTCTAAATCATTGTTGTAGCTACTTAGTGCTTTCTTTATTTTTACTCCCAAGATATGTTTGACTACACAAGAATAATTCCAAAGCACGTGATCAGTTTATATGTATTCCACAACAGTAAATTTTCCTTTTGTAAATCTTAGTCTGCACTGGAGCTAAGGAAAAGGAAGCATAATCAAAAGAGAAAAAACTAATATGAGTAACTGCCATCAATTGTAGTACTTACCTATTTATTTTCCCAAAGTCATTCTTTAAGCTGCCTTTTTTTTTTAACACTTTTGATAAGGTATAGGCTGAATATTTCTGTAGGCCTGTCTGCCTGTCACCATGGAAGTCAATTTAAAATGCAAAGTTTCTTGTTTAAAACAGGAGATGCCCAGGAAAACAGATAAGAAAAATAATTACTGAGTAATGGAAAGATCTAAGAGGCTTCTGGTCATCTTTCCATCTATCTATGAATAGGCCATGAAAATGTCAGAAAACAGCTTCAAAGACTGAAGCTGAACATTCACCACAATATCTAATAGAGGAAATAAATAGAATTTAAAAGAACAAAAGGAATTTGAGATTCTGTCTTACATCAGCAGTGGGAAAGTAAGAATGAGTAATTAGATTTCTGAGAAAGGGAAGAAATCAAAGCTCAAGCTCAAAAAATCAATGTAATAGGACTTCTTTAACAGAGCATATTAATTTCTTGTTCTTAGTGAACAACAAGATCTTCTTTAATATTGTCTTTGGGACTTTCCATCTCTCTTACTGGTAGCATAGCTCTAGTATAAACTCCTCAGGGACAAGAGAAATGGGAAAAATTTAGTTTTCCAGGCCAGATGTTTTTTTAAACCCCAACTAAAATAAATTAAAATACAACATCTGTCAAAAAGGGAAGTAATTCAGTTTAAATGGACTCATGTCAGCAGAATGGATGAGAGTGCTGATGTGGTGAGCAGTATTGGTGCCCAGGAGAAAGAGTGTTCAGGAGTTGGGCTCTTTTCACTTTCAGGGGACATGTGATTTCTGAGCAGAAATTCTATTTTTTATTGGAATTGTTATACAGATAGTTATCCAACGTAATTACACTGTTGATTCATTTAACACAGATATTACACTGTTTTTGTTTTTCCAGCTCAATTTAAAACAAAAAGGTGACCTTTTAGTGATGGTCTAGGATAGAATGATGAGAACCCAATTACTTCAGGTCCCAGTAGCTCAGTAATGACATGTACTTGTCTGTATTAAGATTTGGAGCAATTTAAGTTTACAGAATTCTCTGTCTCAGTGTAGACATCAAAGTTGATTGAATTTCTTCTCAGCCTGTCAATTTTTATGAGATTTTTTAAAGAATAAATCTTTTTGAGTAAACTGGAGTGGATTTTGTACATTATTGGGAAATTGGCTTACTATAAATACAAGAACTTGAATAACATAATCTCCTCTTTGCTGTAGGGAAAGTTTTATATTGGGCCATAAGATTTTTATCTGATAATCACGGTACAGAAATAAGGCCTGGTGAGTACTGAGCTTTCCACGGAAACCTGCAGGAGACCAGGATTCAAGAAGTCAGAGTATCTTCCAGTGTATCACAAAATTGAGGGAAAGACTGGACATCCCCAGAAAAATGGAATCCCAAGAGTGATCTCCATTGAATCTGCCTGATGGGTGATCAGGTAGTGTTTGATTTCTTAACCATAAAAGAAGCTAGGAAAGTTCTGTTCTTTATATTGCAAGAGGAATCCAGGCAACTGATAGAGAAGGCTGTGGATGTCCTGACATTCACAGGTTAAATAGCAGTTATTACTGAGCAGTACATCTAATTTAATTTTGAAATGCTGTGCAAAAGAATCACTTCTAGATGTGCAAGCATTTATAAAGAATAGTGAAAAAGAATTTATAAGGAATACTGAGAAAGAATCTTTAAAGAAAATCTGTTTCCATGTTGTTTCAGATTTCATTCCATGAGTGATCTATTTCATACACTGTTTTGAAAACCAGGGGACTGCTTTCAGTTTTGTATTGTTGTTTGGAAGCTGAATGTGATGCCTAAATACTATTCCTCTCACAATCCCTTGGATTAATGCAATTCAGTAAGGCCTGGGAAATGCTGGAGTATTCATCCATCCCGAGATGTTTGTGAGCACACTGAAGCCGTAATCTCAGCTATTTTATTAGTTCTGAGAACTTGTGGAGGGTGGGTGAGAAGCAGGAAAACAGTAGAAGTCTAGAAAAGGAGGAAGGAGACAAGACAAGAAAAGCCAGGGAATTATATCTGGAATGCTATAGGCTTAACTTCTTTCCCTGAAAGAATTCTGTGGTGAATGAACAAAACTTGTGTAAGCAGTTGGAAGAAAACAAGGAAGTGAGTAGGAGCTAATATGGATTTCTAAATGGTAAACCATGTCAAACAAATATAATTGCCTATGGCAGCATAACAGCCATGTGAATTGAATGTCATATTTCTTTAGTTTAGAAAGGCTTTGTAGCAGTCTCACAGGACATTTTTGTAAACTGGTAGTAGAAACATGGTTAAGGTGAAGATAATCATAGAATAGGTCCAAAACTGCTTAAAAAACATGCTCAGTGAGATGCTATTAATGTCAGAACAGAAAGAACAGGGATCCACATAAGTCTGCCATGTGCTTTTTGGAGTTTCATTAATATCCTGCATGGTAGCACATATAACACACATTGCACTGGGGATGATGTGAGGTTGGGAAGGACTGCACACATTTCAGAAAGCAAGATTAGAATAAAAATGGTCTTGAAAAGTTGAAGACATGCTCTGAAAAGTTGAATGAAAGGCAGCAGGGACAATATACTGCACTTACGAAAAACCAGCTGTACAAATACAGCATTGTGAGTCATGTGGAAAAGGTAGCTCTTCATAAAGTGTTTTAGAAGCATAATGGAAGAACAGAGATCAACAGTACTGTGCTCTTGCAAAAACGTAACATTATAGTATCTTACAACATATAGGCATGGTCTGGAGAGAGTCTAAAGGAGACAAATGTATATATAGAGAGAGCAGAGCTGATAAAGAGTGTTCAGCAGTTTTCTAAATTTAAAAAATTAGTGGACATGTCACAGGTTTTGCATGGATAAGCACTTTTGCACAGAGTAAGGGAATCTGGTCGCTCTTTCTGTGATACACTAAAATAAAAAGTACATGTACAAAATTTCAGTATTAAAATTTCATGTTAGACAGGACATTAGGAAAAAAGTTTGCAGTGGTAGGTATAAAGTTGCACCTATTTCTTAAACAGGCTCCCAGTTTCATTCCCAAGGATCTTTAAAACAGCCTGTGGGAACTTCTGTTGGGAAAAGTAGCAATAGACTGGGGCAGAGAACTATATTTAATGTCCTGTTGAGTGTTTGTATCCAACCTTATTTTTCTGTGATTTTATGTGGTCCTTCTTGACATAACAAAAGGTCAGGTACTGTTATCCTGGGCATCTGAAGAGCTATTTGCCTTTGCTACATCCCTTTTAAAGGGAGATACATTGGAAGTGAGAAGGATTGGATACAGAGCCATTGTACATTAGGACAGAAGTGAGAGAGTGGCTTCCTACAGTTATTGTTTTCTCTTCCTTTGTGTACCAACTTAGGTGCAAGCCTATTCATTAATATTCCAACCTCATTTTTTCTACCCCACATGGAATGTTCAAACCTCCCACCAAAACATGCTTTTTGCTATCAGAGGTGCTATGATTAATTTTAGTGTTCCAGTTACATAAAATATGTTTGTATTCAATCTTTACATTATGTCTCCTATCACTGCTTTTTTAGCCCCTTATATAGTTGGCCCCTCACTCCCCTGCTTCCTCTTTCATGTAAGATAGAAGAGTGTTTAATAAATTTCAAAAAAAGCCCTCAAATCCAACATCACTCCTTAGTGTAGAAGACCTACCTTTATACTTAGTGAGCTACACTGTTTGTACTTGACACAAAGGTATAGTACATTTGCTCTTTTCCAGTGCCTAAAATACTTGCCACCCTTTTGTCCCTGTTATAGCAAGCTGTGCTGGGTTCACTGATGTGTGATTTGAGCAGTTTTCTTCACAAATTCGTACATCACTGCCACCTTCTTCCTTTCAGCTCCTTGTCTTCATCTCCAGTTTGCCTCAAATAAAGGCTTAGAGCCCTCATGTCTTCTCCTTCTTAGGGGCACCTGCCAAGGCAGCAGGAACAAGAGTACAGAAACCTGGTACAGTTTAGCTTTTTGTGCTGTCTGCCTCTTTTCTTGATTGTTGTGGCCATAGCACAGTGGCAGTATTAAAGTTACACTCCAAACCAACTTATTGTACACCTTCTACCTGGCTGGTTAATGGGAAGGAATTTCCAGCTCCTATTTGAGGACAAAGCTTTGGTTACAGACTGTCAATGCCTCATTTAATTTTTCTTTAGAGCTGGAGGTAGCCTGTAGGCTTGATGGTTAGACCAGTTTGAGATTTACATTTGGGTCTCTTGGAAACCCAACAATATTTTAGATCCCTGAAAAAGTTCTTTGTTCTTTGAGCTTACTGTAGGTCTGCAGCTGTGTATTTTAATGATACTTGTTCCTGCAATGCCCTGACAGAGAAGCCCTTTCACCAGATAAAACAGCAATCCAGTTTTGGCAGTAAGTCTTCCTGCCTACTTTGAGTACCAGTCATGCTATCGAATGGAGATATCAAGGTGCTTTCTCCCAGGTAAAGTGAGAGCTTTGGCAGATGGGCTTCCTCAGATGGGCAGTGACCAAATGCTGAATAGTTTCCTTTTTGAGCTGACTGGATGATGTTGAAATTTTTTTCTTATGTGCTCAATGGTAGCAGCCCCTTCTGCTGGGCTAGCTCATATCTCTTGCCATTTCAGATGTTTGTGACTGGTGTGTGTAAATGCATTTGATGAAGGCATCCTGTATATGGTCTTTACACTTTGCAACACAACCTTTAGGAAGGAATTAGTTTTGCATGTAGTTCAGATTTGGATTCAGGGCAATATTTTTTTATCATGCCGAAGATAACCCTATCTGATGCCTAAGGAAAAAGTCTAGTGAGATAAAATTGCATGTTGCAGTGGTCTAAAGAAAGAGTCAGGAAAAACTTCCCCACTCATTGGCTGTAGCTAACTCTGCTTATTGGGTGAGGCATCTAAAAATTCTTTTAAGATTTGATGGAACTTCAGATGAACAGATGAACTTTAATCTTGGTATTTTCAAATCCTACAGTGCAGGCCTTGTGTTTTCCCCATAGTGGTTAGACAGCAACTTGGAAGATACTTTTCTCTATTTCATCCAGAGGACTCCAATATATAACCTTAGAATTTTTTTAAGTGATCCTGAACATACTTTAAAATCAACTTGGATACAGTCTTTAGCTTAGATTGTTATACAAATTTCAGTTCATGACTTTGCAATTTAAAAGACAAGAGAGGTGTTTTTTTACTCTTTCTTTTAAATTCTATAAATAAATGCTGTTTTGGATTATAATAGTACTATATGTATGAGATCACTTCAACTTGAAAATAAGTCTAATTTAATATACCTCAGTGAGATGCAGATTCATGCGAGCTAGCTGGATTTGGTTTTAAATCTTCCTGTTTATATCCTGTGTATTAGAGGGACAGCCTCCTTCATTGTGTAAATGCCATTAATTAATATTGTTTTGGTTCTTCTGAAACAAGGTTTGCATTAGCATACATATCATGCAATTGCCATTTGAATTCAGCTCTCTCAGGATTGACTGTTGAAGTCACAAAAATGGAGTGTCGTAGAGTTGTTATGTCATGTGGAATTTGATGAAATCTCAAAATAGCACTGTTTGTGCATGCTACTTTATAAAAAAATGCATACTGGAACTTCTGACATTTTCTTGGTTTTTTTCTAGTGCTTTTATGTACATTTCAACACCTTCCATAGGATATATTTCTTCTTTTACTCATTTTTCTGTGGTGAGCTTCAGTGAGTTAATTACTTTGAAGGGTAATGGCTAAGTTGAATTTAATTTTCTCTAATGCCAGTAACAAGTGACCAAACCTATAGATTGTCAAATTTGTTGAGTATCTGCAAACATCATGTTTTCATTTGGACACTCTTATTTATTTCATTTCATGACACTATTACCTTTGTGTAACATAAGTGATCTGCCATGAGGACAGAATCATCTGACTTTGATGTTAGCACCTGTGCTAGGAATTTAAATACCCTGAATTTCCTCTCTTAGCTGTCAGAGAGAGAAGGATGCCTCAGGAGTGTGGATGAACCCACTGACCTTGAACCTCTGGAGATGTATTTCTCCCTCTCTGTCTTCTTTGCCTAAAATGAAGTAGGGTAAGTCAGGACATCAGAGCTGCAGTCTTTACTTGTGTAGCTCCTTCTAGGGGTTCAGCAAAGAGATGTTGGATCTTTGAACATTTGCACCGTGAAGTATAAGGTTGGTGATTGAATCTGTTCAAAATTTCTGTGCATTAAGTAGCAATAGAAGGAACATCAAAGGCACATTTTTAGATCCTAACTTAGGTCACATGTGAAATGAAAAAAGTACTACCATCAAAATCAAACCCAACTTTACTCAGTATCGCTGCCTCACATAATAGGCAGTCTGATGTAATGATGCCTTATTTCTGAATATGGGCAGGAGAAGAAATTGTGTAAGACCATTACTTTTCTTAATTTGTTGAATCAACATGCAAATAATTTTCTTCTTCTAAAATTGGCAAAAAAAAAAAAAGTAAGAATATCTCAATTCCATACACAAACTCCAACTTAAACACTACAAAATTGTGAAAACTGGCAAAAAAAAAAAAAAAAAAAAAGAAAACAAACCCCAGTACCTGAAAATGAACAGATAAATAGTGGATAAAAGATCTAAACTGAATTGCCAGATATTAAAAAAGTCATTTATGTTGGGTAAAATTACTGAAAGAATATATATTAGTAGTAGTAAAATATTACAATATCTGTGTCCTGAATTTAAAATTAAAAGTAGCTATTGGATCATCTAGTCAGACTTCAATTTGCTTCCTTTCTATGACACTTTATAGCTTGTGTCTAACTCCAGTGCATCTCCTAAGTGTGTATTTATTCTTGACTGGTTTGCAGAAGAACAGTCGTAGGCAAGGGAACTTCTTGCTTCTTACAAAAACTATTTCACTGCTAAAAAAAAATTCCTAATTCATCATTTTAATTTGTCTGGCTTCAACTATTAGCTTTCTACTCTTGTTATATTTTTTTTATGCCAGATTACACAGAACCTTAATTCCTAGTATTTCCTCTGTGTGAATCCACTTACAAAAAATTGAAGCACCTTTCAATATATTTTTCAATAAACTAACATTATTTAGCTCATCAGGTCTTCTACTGCAAACCATCTTCAGTATTATCATTTTCATTTTTTTTCTATGGCTTCCTCAGTTTTTAAAATATTAAACTGTGATCAAAAATATGTACGTAATACAAATCATAATTTGTATGAATTTCATACACAAAGAAATTTAATTCATTATTGGAAAATTAATTCATTATTGCTTTTGTGTGTACAGTCTGAGGAAGCAGGTTTTCTTTTTCCATGATGTTATTGGGACGACTATGAGAGAATGCCTTGTTAAATCCCCTCATCTCAAACTTTTATGTGGCACATATATTCTATAACACAGTATTTCCATCCTCTTCTCCCTTTTAATCCATAGGCCATAGGTCATAAAATTTTTTTTTAGGAATCCTGCCATTATAACCTTGCATTTGACTGTATTAAAGCACATTTTGAGTTGTTTGATGAAGCTAACCAAGTAATTCTGATAAGTTGTCATAATACCTTGTTCTTATAGTTATTTATGTTTCTATCCTTATTCTTAATTTTGTATGTTTCTCCCTCACTGATTCTAGTAGATCAATATGGTCATTTCTCTAGGAAGTATTTTTTGGCATGTCAGTTAATCAGTTTTTAGCCCATTTAGCTGGTACTTCATAGATAATATATGGTGACAACTTTTTAATGAGTCATGTGTTACCAAATGAATTGCTATACAAAGTCCAAGATAGGCAACTTTATTTGACAAATCTGTAATCATACAAAAATCATGTTACTATGATGAGAATTATTTTCTCTAAATCCATTCTGGCTGCCATTTATTACATTAATGTTCTTTACTCTTGGGCAATTAGACTTTTTATCAGCTTGCTCTTTCTTTTGTCTTGCTTGATGTTAGGCTAAGCACTTGGGCTGCTTGTTTAGTAAAAATTAATGGCACATTAGCATTCTTCCGGAATTTCCCTGCTATTTCAAGATTTATCAAAAATTAATGGAAGAGATGCCCTCAGTTATTTGGGCTTGTTGATTTGAATATAATTATCCCTAGCAGATGCTGTCTGGTATTCTCTTCAGTTACTAATTCTTGATTAGTAGAATCTGTGTTTGCCAAGCTAAAATATGGAACATTGCCAAAGCTTAAGCTTTGTGTTTATGTTGTTTGCAAAGCCACAAGTCCTTAAGCATGCCCTATCTGTCAATATGATAAAAGTAATGAATAGATAGAAGAGAAAATCTGTTACCAGAAACAGTTGAAAGCTTTAGTTATAATTACAGATACAATTATGAGAAACATTAAATATGGATGAAAATTTCGCACTTACAGTTTAAAAGATAACACAGATTTTGTTATTGGATTAAAAACAGGAAACTGGCTCTGAAAGTATGGTACATGAAAGTAAAAAGATTTTACTTTTTACCAAAAGTAAAACATGACATTTAAAAATGACCCTCAGGAATACTAAGCTTATAAAACATCAGAGGAAGGATTGTGCCCAAACAAATCTGCAGTCCTTAAACCAGAGAGGTACTCTGTGACATTTTTTTCACTTTTACTGGTGATTTTGGATGACAGTTACTGGATTTTCCAGAACCTGTAATGGCTCCAGCAGCAGCATGGTTTTAAGTTGCCAGCTCTTTCTGCACAAATTAGAAGGTGTATCAGTAGAACTCAACTGCAGTATGGGGCCATTTCACTGAAGTTAACAATTATGTATGTGTCTCACTACAGTGACAGGAAAGTTTGCTCACACTGAGTGCACATTTTAAAAATTATGCTCAGTCATAATGATTTACGACTGCAAATTTTAGAAATATCAATATTAGTGATTTATTTATTAATATTTTCCTTGTTAGGCTGAGGTCATAATGGGGTAATAATTATGAAAATAGTAAACAGAAGACTTTGTGATAGAAATAAAACTGTTACAATTATTATAGCATGATATTATTATTATTATTCTAACAATCATGCAAGACCAGCTGTTATTATTGTTAGGCCTGTAAAAACAGCTCTAGTGTAAGGAAGTAGTATAGGAGCCATCTCTTAACAGCAGTTGTATATACAGTTTCCCACTTAGAGAAGGAAAAGAAGAAGGAGAAAAATAATTGACATGGCTTTGGGAATAAGAGACACACATAAAAGGGAAAAGCACAGGAAATTTGCCTAGGTTTCTTAGATAGTTTTCATGGTCACTATGCAACAAATAAACTTTAACCTTTCTCAATTTTACTTTTTGCAAGGAATCAGGTAAAAACCAAGCAATTTTCCATCTAGGCTTGCTGTCTTTCAAGTTCCCAGAGTTTCTGAAAACAAATATAACTTGGAATATTAAATAAAAATTAAAATATTTTTTACTACCTAATGATAATCAAATGTATAGCAATTGCTATGAAAGATTTGAGCCTTTAAGAAGATAAGTTCTAATTAGAAAGGTAATTTAAAACTTCTTTTCTGCACAATGTTTCTGTATAATATTGTCATACAAATCTGAATCACAGATTTTCTCATTTTTATTGGTAAAAATTACAGCTATTAATTATAGTTATGCCATGAGTATTTTTTTTTTTTATCTCTGTAAATTCTCTTCCTTAAGGAAAGTATTTTGTTCGGCAAACAAGGTTATATGCTCTATAACTGACTGAAGGTACAGGGGGAAAACAATCTAAGGCTGATGGCTTGGCTGATCATAGGAAATTTCATTTATTTGTAACTTGAAGGAGTTTCACCTTAATGCACTTACCCAGGGGCAGGAATTTGGTGTCACTGAGGTATCCAAGATGTTCAATTAGGAAACAGGGCTCTCAGAGACCTGCAACCTCCTAGATCACCATCTAAATGTTGAGGGCTACCATGAGGCATCCCCAAGACAGGAATAACCAGTGTGAGGAAAATAAAATTGAGTTACAAATTTTGGCTATTTTCATGGGACTTATTGTGGGAGGGAACTTTAAATCAATAGTGTGAAGTGTTGGTGACTAAACAACTTATTCTGCATTTGGTGTGAGCATCTGTTCTTTTGCATGAATTAATGAATTATAAATATATTAGTAATAAAGAAGTTTTTATTTGCTACCCTAGAAATTAGCTTTTGCTATACCAGATTTGTGACCTGAGAGGTTCCACTACCATTAATATACATCTCTAAATATTTTGCTTTTATATTTTGTTGTTTCACAAAAAGCACCCAAACATTGTTAAAAACAGAATGCTTATGACAGCTGACCTTACTTTACCAGTATGAATTCAGCTTGTAAATTACATCTCATTTCATAAAATACTGATAAAAGATAAAATGTAAAGTTTTAAAAAATAGGTTCGTGGACTATAATAATTGTATTGAATGGTGAGAGAAAATTGTTTTATAGTAGTAGATCACCCTGATTTTCAGAATAAAGACCAATTAATCAGATATCATTGACCAATATATGTAAGAGAGCAGTGTATTCATATTCATCAGATAACTTGTCTAAAGCCAATGTAGAAACACAGTATTACTTCATCAGAAAGCATTTATTGAGAGAATCTAGCCCATCATCCATTTAATTTGAGCTTTAGGAACAAGGTCTGTGTAGCATGGACTTCTCTGGATTTATTTAAAGTTTTTTTCTAGAGTCTCACTAGCTTGATGCTTTTCCCTTGTGTTCTGGCAATATGGCAAAGCAGAAGCATCTCTTCCAAAACTTACAGGATTGGATTTTTTTTTTCAGAATTGTATGTTCAGAGTTTGACATCTAGCAAAATAAAAAACTATAATTCTTATCTAAAAGAAAAATCTTTTATCAGTCGCATGATCTAAGCTTATTTCTGTATTAATACTTTCTATACAGCAGTGTCCATTTTTTGTTTAGGTTCCATCACTTCCTGAATTTGTTGCTTGACATTAAATCATAGTTATTGAGAGTAACCTTTAAAGTCTTCAGAACTGCATAATCTTCCTCTGTTCTCAAAGGTTTTTGTTATCCTTCATCATATGCTTGGTGTGTTTTGATGAAGAGCTGGGTTCATAGGGTCCCCCAGGTCAGTAATGAAAATGGATAGTGCAGAACACAGTGCCAATTCCTCTGAGCCCCAGTTAATGTATTGCTCCCTCTGTGGAAGCTGCACCACTGCTATTTATTTACGTCATGACCTACCTGCCATTTTTTAGGTCTGCTATAGTATTTTTAACATGCAGTAGATCTCCAGTCAGCAGCTGGGCAGTGCCTGGTTTTGTACAGGGACAGACATAGGGTTCCTCTTAACAAATACAGAAAATCCTTTAGCTCCAGTTAAGTAATTCTTACTTATTAACTTCTTTACCTAATCAGCCATTTGAAATTATTTTTTATATCCTTATCAATAAGTATAATACTTAGGTTTTGGTTTGGGTTTTTTTCTTTTAGATTTTCTGGATCTGGAAATTGCACAAGAAGCTTTCTGTTTTGGAATGGTTTTCTGGTGATATCTTAGAAAATTAGTAGAATACCAGAATTAAAAAATCCCCTTTTTTCCCCATCTTTATTTTCAGCAGAGAAAGTCAGGCTAGCAGAAAACAGGAAGCTAGAAGCTACCATGGTAATTTGTGTCTTAAGGTATGAAAACCCCTCTTTGAAGAACTGCCCTAATAAGGAGAAGGTGCTAAAAGAGGGATTGTTCTCACATGAGTACATGGTGGTTGAAAGTCCTGTTTTGTAACAGATGCCATGGAAAACAGGCACTGTACTCCCAAGAGACATCAATTCGTGTCCTTCGTGTGGTATACATATGTATGTAATCATAACATTCTTCAGGAACTTAAAAACATGTTAGACTAACAGTCCTATACCTTTTGCAACAATCTTGTTATTGAAGGATGCCTATCAAGTGAAGTGGAGTCAATTATGTCCTTCCCATCCTTGGCATTCCTGTGGAGAAGTAATTTCTCAGCTCATCTGTTGGGTTGATGCTGCACTCCACAGACATTGAACACTCTGCACAGAAATATTGTTGAACTATAGGGGTAAATTATTTCTTGTTCATAAATTCATCCAGGCAATTTATCCTGTTCAGCAAGACATTTAAGCACATTGCCTAATTGAACTTTTGAGATGCTTTAAACTAATTATGGGCTGAATCAGTATCTCAGTCCTTAATTGATACTGAGTACGGTCAATGAAGGAATAAAATTTAAATCATCTTATATTGAAAACATCTGGTGATATCTGATATTCTCTAGATATTCCATGTGTACTATTCTATGCTTATTTACTGTATTGAGGCAGAAAACAATTTGCCAAGTGACAGTGATCCAAAAAGGCCTGTGTCTGTAGAGGTGTACTAGAAGCAGAGACTTCATTTTTAGTCTAAATCATACTAAGTGCTCGCAGACAGCTTTTTTTTTTCCCTTCAAGAGGAGGTTAAATCCAAAATGTTAACTAAGTTTAAATAAAGCATTTAAATGAAGGCTTTGCATTGCAGTGATTGAGAGCCAGCAATGCTTTTAATAAAATGCCCTCACTCTGCTGCCCTCTTGGGATTTGAAGGATTTTCTGATGCAAGCCATAATGTGTAATTCATTAGCTACCAGTAGCTGGGCTTCTGAATCTGCCTAAGCCAATGAATTAATTTTAGTTTCTAAAAATATATGTAAAATATTGTTTTATGTTAACCCTATATATGATAATAGCTTTTGGGTGGCATTATCATAAATCTGACATAAAGCCTGCAACTGAGTATGAATTAACATCTAGTTTAAAGGAATTAGGGTGAACAGATCAGTTTTGAAATGCTTGAGTGACATGTGCTGAGCATGTTTACAAACATGGAACAAATACACATATGCTTATGTATTTGTCTGTCTTTTTAGTTATGTACATTGCTAAATTTCAGGGTGTTCTTTAAAACTCCATCTGGAATTGTACATGTCTGTGTGCACATCCATGCAGATATATATACCTCTCTGGTATCATAAAGAAATTATTACAGTATGGATGCCACAATTATTATTTATCTGCATTTATAATTGCCTAGGAAAAAAAATGTAAGGTGTTTTGGTTTTACACTGATAGATTTCAAATAATGTAATGCTATTCCATGGAGTGCATAAAAGCAATAAAAATAAGGTAATTAAAGCTTCTGTTCACCCAGTTTAGTTGTCAAAATGCATCTGTGAGTTAGATTAAAGGAAAAGGACTTTCAGAAGAACAATAAGATGCTAATTATATTGAATGGCAGGCTGAAAAGTTTCACCTTTTCTGCAGACAAGCAAGATGATTTTAAATGATGTATTTTAAGACACTAGTTGATGCCTCAGGATAACAGAGTGAATACTACAACATTTTTTTCATAACTTCCAGCAATTCATTTTGGGTGTTTTTATATCAAAAGTCTGTGCTGTAACCAGGAAGTCAAAATCAACCTGAACATGAATGGAAAATGCCATTGACTATTTTTTTTCTCAGACCAGAATCACTGTGATTAGCTTTTCATGTCTGATTTGAAATTACCCTAGAACTGAACCAAAAATCAGGATTTTTCATTTGCTGGATGAGAGAATACGAGCAGGGAGAAGAACAGTTGTTGCTTAGCTGTGTACACATTCAACAGAGTTGGAGCCTTATTTGGACCTTTCTTCTCTTTGGTTTACCCAGCGGCCCCATAGCTCAAGTAACGTGAATCCCCACTTCTGTGCTGTGTTGCTTTGCAGACCCTGGCAGGGAACTGCTCAGGGTGGAGGGGGTAGTTTCCTAAGGTTACCACTTAACTACTTCTGGGAGAATGGAGTGATAAGTCTGTGGCAAAGGCCTGTGTGTATTGTGATTATTAACTAGCCACTGTAAGTGATTAGGGGAAATCAACTGCCTGGGCTTCTCCTTCCCAAAGTTTGGGATTACTTAAATAACCCATAATTATGTGTCCATGCAGGAGGTATATATTTAATAGAGCAGAGAGCAACAAACTTGTCCTCCCTCTTCTTTTAGCTTCTATGGCCCTTAGCGCTGCAACTACCTAAATTCCAATTGTGGTCCAGTGTGACAAAGCCTCCAGTAGCTCAACCAGAGCTGCCAGAGAAACTGGAAAAACAAGTGATGTGTTGCCTCTGACAATAAAAAATGGCCAACACTGTGACATTGTGTTATGGCACTGGCCCTTGTCTCATGATCTTTCTATTTTAAAATGTTACAGTCACTTACATAAATCAGCTTGAACCAATTCAAACCAGTTCAAATTTTTTCACCTCTTATACCAATTCATTACTGGAGTGACCTAAAAGAGATCTGTTTCAGTCACAACAGTGCCTAGATACTAATTGCACCACACATGTAGTGATTTGACCTTTTTCCTGTGACCCTTCATCTGTGGTGGAAACCTGTTCTGACCAAGTTACAAGAAGCTGTATACATATTCTGGTGACTGACAAGTCATCCACAAGGATCCTTCTAAGGAGTGTCAAAGCAAGCACAGGTAATTCCATTTTAAGTCAAAGTCATAGTACTGACTACAGATAAACACACTCGGGATCAGCAAAGCAGCCTGAAACATGGTCTTCAACTTGCATTAAAGAGCAGCTGGAGCTGCTGAATGTTAACTTCCATTTCTTGGAGAGTCTCCATTTTTATGGGGTCTCTAGGCATCAGTATGAAATTTCTGCTGGTAGTATTTGTATTGTCATTACATAAGGATGAAGTTTCAGTAGTGTGTTAGCTTGCCCTTTACAATAATTGCTTAATTAATAAAAACAGTTTATACCAAAGAACATCAGATAGTAAAAAAAACAGCTGATGAACTTTTCCTGTTTAGTCCTCTCACTTTCAAATATTTAGTTTTTCTATGGACTGAGTTTATGTAACAACTTAATTTTGTATTTTTCACAGAAATGTAACCTGGAATAATTTAGCTATCCCAGACACCCACTGTTCCAGAGAGCTAGAAGAAGGTTACCAGTGCCCACCTGGATTTAAATGCATGGACCTTGAAGATCTGGGACTAAGCAGGCAAGAGCTGGGCTACAGTGGCTTTAATGAGATAGGTCTGTCCTACTGGTAAAATCCATTTCAGTATCCATTTAAAACTGTTTTTGAAATGAATGGAACAGATAGCTCATGTGTGTGCTGAAAAGACATCAAGTGCAGTCAGTATTCTACTCAAGTAGAGCACATGCAAGAAAGAGAAGCTGTACTATTTGCTTTGCAGTTATTATATATTTTTACATTTCTTGGAATGCCAGCATTTAAATACCTTTAAAACATGTCTTTATAAGGAGTCAACAGTTGATTATCACCAGTATGCAAATCCGATGACTAATTTCTGTTTTATTTTTGATTCATTTTAGAGCATGAAATCCCTTCTGTTTGTCTAATTTTAGTAGTAATCCCCATGAAAAAAGTCTTTTTTTTTATCCAGAATTACTTTGATAATCATCTTGTTACTAAGCAGAAGATATGAGAAAAACTGCTATAATGTATCTGTGGCAATCTTGATCCAAACTGTGTAAGTCAGAACATCAGGTACAAAAATGATTGAGAGTCAGGCAGATTTTGCAATACAGGTGTTCTGTGCAAAACACTGCAGTTACCAGGAGAATATGTTGCCTGACAGCTGCAATGTGTTGTGCCATCCCCATGAGGAAATGAGTGTAGAACACAAAATCAGGAAAGGTGGCAAGAGCATGGGCAGCTGTGGTAAGATCCACATTCAAATGGAAAATCTTCAGTTACTATGTCAAAACATTGTGGTTATTTCACATTTATTGAGCAGACAAAAGTGCAACAGAAGCCTGCAGCTGTAAATTTTCATTTCAGGACAGGTAGGGAAGTACCTTCAAATGACAGGGCATACCCACAGGCTGAATTCTTTCTGATGTATGGCTTTGACTCTTGATAAGGTTTTTTTTTATTTTTCTGGCTTGAGGTCCAGACTGTTATCCCAGCCTCAGCTAAATTTGAAGGAAATGAAAAGGTTTAATGACCTGAAACCCCAAAAAAACTTTTGAGTATTGAAAGCCTTTGTAGCTGAAATTGCTTCAGTTGGTTCCTGAATATTCAGGTTTCTGGATATGCACAATGAGCTACAGGGTTTCAAGGAAGTCTCAGAATCTTGCTACAAGTACTCTGGGATATTTAATAATTATTGAACAAGAACTGCCAATTATGTCCTTTTTTTTTTACTTGTGAAAATGGAGAAAAACCTGATTTCAGCCAAGCTACATTCTGTTCCATCTGCAAGTCAGAAGTATACCATTTGTTCCAGTACTGTTAGATGGATAACACTGTAGATATACCAAATCCTCCATAATTTTTTTCTTCTGTAGATCTAAAATGATAATTCTGTCTTATCTCTCACTCAGCCTTCAGATTTACTGTCATTCCTGGATGAACATGGGCTGAATTCACACTAGAACCTAAAACCATCCACATTCAAGTTCTGTAGTTACAAGTAGTTTGGGAGGACAGCATGAGATAGGGGTATTGCCAGAATAATTAGGCTTCAGATTGAAATCATCCTTCTTGTTATGAGAAAAGTATTTAATGGCATTGAAGGGTATTGTTCCAGCTGCCCACCTGGTCACCAGGGAAAACTAGTTGCAGTGTCTTAGATAAGCTTCAATGGGTAAAATGGTTGAACGAGACTCAGAGTGCTTAAAAAATGACATCAGCTTTTTTTTTTTAATGATGGGGGCAGGTTGGCAAAGACAGGTGAAATAGTTTGTCCATGGATGCCTGCAAAACAAGCTAAAAAAAAAACCAGTATTAAAACTCTGGTCTCCTGAGTCACAGTGCTATGCCTTATCAATATTTATTTCTGAGTATTGCATTTTAAAGGTCAGAGATTGCTAATAGACTAGAAGACTTATAATTGATAAGTTGTTTTTGTCTAGAAATAGGTAAGCAGGATACAACACCCCTCAGAACAGTAGCCAGAAGTTAAATTGAGTATCAATTGAAGGCTGATAGCTAAACTTTAAAATACTGGGTAAGACACAGAAACTTTGCCAAAAAATGTTAAATAAGCTTCTTCAAATTAGGATTGTTACAAACAGTATTATAACCAGCACATTCATCAATATTTTTTAAATATCCATTTTGTTATGCACCTTTGTGTGTAGTTAACAGGTAAGTAATTAAATAAGCATTTTCTTGTAATTATATATTTTTTGGTACATTCATTGATATTTCATTTGCAGATATTATGATGCAGCCTGTCCTGTTGGATCCTCAAATCTATCATTACAAAAATCACAAAAGCATATCAGTTTGGCAGCTACTGTGTAATTAGTAACTCTTAGTTTATGGCATATAAGTACAAGCTATGAATATTTGAATTTGATAGTTTCTGTTATTTTTCTTCTCTTGAAAGAAAAAAGGAGGGATTTTTACAATTTTATTACTGGGTGAACACCAAGCTGTCCTAATCAGATAAAAGTTATTAGACTTTTTAATATTGTGAATATGCCAATTAGATAGCTACATATTTGGAAAATACCTTTATTTTGGCCATGCCCTGGTCCCATTTTTACAATTGGCTTTGACATTAAAGGATGAAGATTGGAAAGATGATAGTGTAAGTTTTGGTATTTATTTAAATAAAATATATTTATTTCCTAAGTTTTCTATTTTTAATTTTGAGGTGTTCTATTGATCTCTTTTATGTATGTTTCCATGCAAATATATATGTTTATATGTGTATATATTTAAGGAAGAACATAATTATAGACTACTGATAAATGTGAAGTCATCTTGTCAAGATGATTTAGGCCATCTCCTTCTGATGAGAAGCAGACTTCATAATCTTTCCAGACAACTTATTGTGTTTCTTCATTGTCTGTCCTCTCAGGAAGATTTTAATAAAGTATAACCTGAATCTTTCTTCTTTATGGAATTTAAGATCATAATTTCTGACCTAATTCACTATTGGCATAGACAAAACCTAAAAAAATGGCTTGTCTTCATTTTTCATCGTGCCTTCCATATGGCTCTATATGTTTCAGACTTTTAATATAAGACTTATATTTTATACCTTAAATTGTTTTTACTCTCCTTCTCTAGACCTTCTCTGGCTGGTCCAGCACATAGCTGAAATGCTGTACTGTCAGAATACCCCAGCAGAGGCATTCTTTTATGTGCTTTTCATCTCTGTTACAATTTCTGCATCCCAGTGAGATGTTTTCTGTTTTCAGAATAGCATGTTGTGAGTGATTCATGTTTTTCTAATTTATTACAGCCCTTGTGTCCTGCTGAAAGAGCTGCTGCCATCACTGTTTCCCATCTTTTACTTGTTTATTTATATTTTTTTTAAATGTAAAGCCTTACATTTGTCTCTGTTGAATAGCATACTTACTTTTGTTTTTCCAGACTATTTCTTCCATTTGCAAGATCTTCAGGTGTTTCAATTCTCTCCTCCTGACACTTGCACCACCTTTTAATTTACTTTTATCTGAAATTACATGAGTATATATTTTCTATCAACCTGATCAAGAGTGAAAAATTAAATAGAACCAGACCAAGATTGGACTCTGGAACTTTGTTTCAGTGTCTTCTTTTCTGGCAGTGTTTCATTAATAGCTGCTTGTAAGGACACCTAACAAATGGATTTGCACCCATCACACAGCAATGTCACCTTGCCATATTCCTGTGTGTTGTCATGTCATAAAAGCCTTTAAAAGCTTTTTAAAATATGTAGTGTTTCCTTTCTCTTTACAAAACTTGACTCCATTCTACATTTGTACAGCAATGATACAGGCAGATTTGTGCCATAGGTTCTCAAGTGCCTGTACGCTTTAATTACATGATACATACACAGGACACTTGTGAAGATCATTTTTCTGACGTGGGCCACATCAGCTTATATCTACAGCTAATGCTGCTGTCCTTTAATGTACATATTTCTAGATTGCATTAAATAGACACCAATTAGTATTGCCAACTTTGCATGTGTCATCTCTAAGAGTGAGTGACTAAAATCCAGGGAAGTTCTGTCTGGCAGTACCTCTGAAAAAGTTACAAGCAAAAGTCACAGAGGTCTATCTCATAACTGTGAAACTGAAGAATTAATGAAATATGAGCCTATTAGCTAAGGTCACAGACCCTCATAGCTTTTGTTTAGGAAGTTCTGAAATGGGAGGAAGGAATTGTAAGGAAAGAAAAGCTCATCCCTCTAGGTGAGCTGACTTCAGCTGTTTCAGGTTACACCTGATGGGAGGCTACAGAAATTTCCTGCTTTCCTATAGTAAATTGCTTATGAACTCAGTGGAAACCCAAGTACTCTTTCCAATAGTTAGACACAGAACTTAACTTCTTAAGTAGTCATTGTTCTTACACAGTGTGAGCCTTAATATAAAATTGAATCTTTTATTCTTGAAGATGCCTGAAAGATTTTTTTGAATGCTACCTGTGGGGCTGAGTGGAAGTAGGAGAAAGGATATGAATGAAAGGCTTGGCTGGCTATGTGGATGTGGGTGGCAAAATTCCTTACTATTGTCTATAACTGTATGGTACTGTCAAGCTCTCTCTTTCTCAGGCTTCTTAGCCGGTTTTGATTTGGGATTCTATAAAAAGGTTGATGTTTTCTTCATCTTAGAACAGCCTTCAGCCTTGTCTCCCACTGAGAGCATCTGGTACATTCACAGCTAGCCTGTTTCTTATTTTTGATTTTATTCTCTTCTTCTCTGTATTTTTCCTAGCTATGTTTAATTACATAGGGTGTAGCTGAGAGTGTGACAGTATTATGAAGTGTGTAAAAAAAGTTAAGCTAAATATTGAGAAAAATTACATTTTTTTGTGAACAGGCTGTACTAATTGTAAAACTTATTAGTCATATAATTGTTTTTGTTTATGTATTTGCATCTGATATGCCTAAAAAGCATAAATATATTAGTTGAATTAAATTAGAGCATACAAGTCTTGGGAATTGGAGAGCTGTGACAAGTACTTCTACCTTATATCTCATTGTTTATCTGAGTGTGCATCTACCTTTAATCAATATTTAGCATGGCAGCAACTGCTATCAGGGCCACACTTAGGATGCTGGCAGAGCTGTCTGTGTGGGTGTTGTTGAAAAGGGTGCCTTTTGGATCCAGAATTCCTCCTGTTGTTGGATCCTGTACAGATTTTCTCCTTTACCTGCACTTTCCACACAGTACAGAGTCTTTTGCATTCAGGTTTTTGTTATATCAGCTAGTAATCATTCCATGTGCCTCATGGGTGCAATCATCTGCAATCATCTACAGATGTAGACTTGCAGCACATCACTGATTTTAGTCTTCACATAATTCTGGAGAAGGTTTTTTCATGATTTAAACTGTTACATATTGCTTCAAATAGTCTCAAAAGGAAAGGAAGTCCCGAATAAAGATATCTAAAGGTTTAAAAATATTCTACAAAGTAAGCAAGGGAAGTTCTAGTCGATGAGAGAGTGTTCTGAAAGGAGAAGATCTAATTCTATCCTTGTCATCAATCCATCTACCAATTGCTAGGGCCAGTATCCTATTAACTGAGACTAATTACTTCTTGTACCTGCAAAGAGTGTTCAACAAAGAGTACCATATTAATGGCCATTTTTCATATAGGACATAAACACATATTCTATCACAAAGAAAATTAATTTTGCTGGTGAGGAGTGCTTCAAAGCCCATATTCAAAGACTATATCTGTGTTAAAGCTTACTCATCTTTCAGTAGATCTACTGTTCGTTGCCACAATGAGCCAGCAAAATCATCTGATTTTTTGATCATCTGAGGTTTTACAGGCCATAGCCTGTAAAACAGCAACAGAGCTTTGGGTCTCCAATATTTCCTGCTTTTATTAAAAGGGCGTCTTCCTTATAATGTGGGACCCAGAAATTATATATAAGGGCCTTTTTAAAATTAATAACTATATGAAAAAAGTTTATCTATCACTAAGAAAAATGTCTGCCATGGCTAGATTAAAAGTGAACCTAATTTAATGTTTGTGAAAGGAAACTTCACAGTGGGGTCGAATTTCCTCAATTCACTTATAGGTATTGTTTTAATAAAATACTCATGCAATGATGAAAATAACCCCTTTGTTTATGCACAAATTTAAATTTTATCATCCAAACATGAGAGTTACTTTGGATTTCTTACAAGTTCTCATAGCATGGGGAAATACTTGTGCATGTGCAACCCTTTGGCATTGCAAAGGCATTACTCTTGGACTGGAAGATTAGGTGGCATTAGGTCCATTGTTCATAAGGAAAGAATTAAGATTAAGTTAGTGTGCTGTGAATCTGGAGCTGCCACAATCCATTAAGTACATTTGCCATGAGAGATTTTAATGTTTCCGGGAGATTGGGTATCTAGCTCTTGGTTTGGAATTCACAATGCCCACAGAGTTTGTTGAGTGGTGTTATGTCATAAACATTTTTAAAAATCTGGAGAAGGAAGGAGAATGCTAACTCCAGCCTAAAATAAAAGCTGAAAAGTGAGTCTAAATCAGATGCCAAATTAGGTATTCCTAGAAACTTCAAGCATTCAGAGCTACAAGTCCACTTGTTTATGTGGACATCTGTATGATTAATTTGATACAAATTATTAAAGCTAAAGTAGAAGTGACCCATGTTTTTATTTAGTAGTGCAGTGCTCGAAGCAAGAGACCTCCATTCTGGAAGGATGCCCTACTAACCTCTCTGCACAGGTTGAGCAGAGCCTGGTTCTTTCCTTTTTCCTCTGAGTCTGTGGCAGCAGGAATTCCCACTACAGGCACCTTAGGAAAGCAAGCAACTGGAAGCAGTTTATATAGGGAGTTCTGCAAAGATTTGCTCTTCATCATTCTCTGTGAAATTATTTCCAGTTTTTCTCCATGGACCAGCTCACCCCAAGATGGATGAAGCCACCTTTAACATTTAGGAGGCTGAATGTTAACAAGGCATACCAAGATGAAAGAGAATGCTTGAAAATCTGACTTGACATTCCAGCTGCCTCTGGATGTGAAAAGTGCCCTTCACTGGTGGCAGAAGCTGACCTTTTAGTTCCTCTGTCACTACCCACCTGACCCAGGCAGCTTGGCTCCTGGTGACAGTATTAGCAGACACTTGGTCTCTCCAAGTCCCTGGCATATGCAAGAGGGGTAGGTGGATTACGATTGATTAATTGTCCTAAGCAACTAACTTCTTTACCAGTTTTGAGGCTTCAGCATCCATGAAAAGCAGTTAATTATGGGTTGATGAACAGAATAAAATTATAAATAAATAAATAAATTATAAATAAATAAAATAAAATTTATGTTAGCAGGTTATTTGCTCAAAGTAGGAGATATAGCTGATAGTGAAAAGGATTGCAACATTTTTATCAGATTCCCAGCACGAGTCCTTCTTCCCTACACTGCACTTTCACACAATCATGTCTCCTGAATGATGCTGGTGTCATCTTGCACAGACATAGAGGGCCAGAAATGCAGATCAGCATCACCACCGCAGCCTGAATCCCTGGGCTCTAAGGCATTTTGTGTCTGGGATAATAGAAAGCAGTGAGGGGATGTGATTGTTTAGTCAGAGCCTCCATTTAATTGTACTCATTAAAGACTGAAAGGTTGAGGTCTTACAAAATAATCATTGTTTCAATAGTAATTTCACCAAAACTTTCAGTCAGACTCTTTAAAAAAATCTATGGATGATATGTATGCTTGATACATGTATTGAGTCTTTTTTGCTCTGTTTATCCTAGCAAGTATATAATAGTATTAAATACTTTGATAAACAGGTCTAATTCATTCCACTAATGCAGCTCTTGGATTCAGGCACTTTCATGCACAGTGTCTGGTAGGAAGCCCTTCATCCATGACTTCAACCTGCGGAGTTATCATGTGGTAACATGAGAAGTGATAGTGATGTTAATGTGTGAAGGTGTCAGAATGTAGTTAGGGAAGCCATTCAGACTGTCTAGCAATAAAACACATATTTTCTAAATGTGAGCCAAAATGACTTAAAGCATGCCCCATTAGTTCACTGATTGAGAAACTATTAGAAATCATTATTTCAAAAATGGTGATAGATTTTTTTTTTTCCCACCAGAATTCCTTCCTAGGCCTTGCAGACAGAGAACAATAGAGTCCTGACACCAGCTGAGCCACTGCTGTGGATAAATCTCCACTCAGTGAATTTCACTTATTTGTTTTATTGCCAATTAACATAGTATAATTACTCATTTGGGTATTAAGAAATAAGGAAGGCAAACAGTTATGAGATGCTTAGAGAAGGAAAATACCTTTCCTCCTTTGCCTGTCTCATCTTCAGTCATCTCCCCCAATGTCCTAGACCCCACTCCTCTGCTCTTGCAGCACCTAAGGTGGGGGATGATGCAGGAATCAGGAGTAGATACATAATACTTAAATTTTTTTTGCAACCCCTTCTTTCTTTCTTTTCAGCTGCTGCTCCTTCCTTACTAAACATTTCCTCTTCTCCAGAGTGGACTTACCCATGGGCTGCAGTTCCTTAACAGTTGTCCCTGCTCTGGAGTTTCCCCTACTACCAAAGCCTACTAGTTGTGCTCACTGAAGACATCTAAATAAACTTACACAAGACAACCATATTTAGGTAGGCACCTTCAGAAGGTTATACAGAGTGAGCACTGAGACGCAAAGAAAACAGTCTCTATTCCCTGTGCAGGTGAGAAAAGTTTGCAGTGCTCATTGTACTATTCATCTTGGGAAGTAATTCTAGTTACAATGGATGCAAATGCTGTAAGGAGTGACATGGTTATGTAAATAAGGTAAATAAGTTCACTTTGTTTCTTGGAGATAATGAACAAATTGAAAGTGAGTCAACTAACAAATCCCTGTTTGGGCTTAAAGTACTATACTGTTTTCACTGATTTCTGCTCCTTAAGGACCTGGTTACAAGGCCATGTTTAGTTTCTCATCAAAAATATTGTAGTAACAGAAGGCTATGTGAGTTGTTTTTGCTTTGGGAATTTATTTTATTTGGCAGAAAAGATACTAATGAAATTCAGTGGTTGGTAGTTGAATGTGGACAGATATATTTAGGATGAGATGTAAATTCAAGGAAGGTCCTGCTTGACCGACTTGATCTCCTTGTATGACAAGATGACACAGCGGAAAAGGACCAGGGGGTGTTTAAGCCTGGTTTGATATGTTCCTGTTCCCCAGACATTTAAAAATTCGAAACCCACTCCCTGTAGTGAAAAATGCAGATCTACAATATATGCAGTTTTCACAGAATACAAAAAGGCTGCATTTTTGGATAATTTTCTCTTATCTTGATGCTCACCTTTGACTCCACTCACTGTTTAGGCATTCTTTCCTATGAGGTTCCAAATGTCAGTTTGTTTAGAAGCTTAGCTTCAGAAAGATAAGCTTCTGAACAAACTTCAGACCATCTTTCTATAAGGATTTTACCTACAAAGCTCCTTTTCTATTATGCTGTTCTGTACAATGTGTAATTTTTGCCATCAGGTGAATCAGAAAGCATTGGAAGCTCCGTCTTACATTATGCTTGATTGTGGTTTTGTTAGTGTTAAATCTTGTACAGGTTACAGGATATGTTTTAGATCAAATTTTTCTCACACTGAAGTTTCTTGATTCATCAAGTAGAAACATTTCGGGTACGCTTGTCACAAACCAAAGCAATAAGCATATAATATCCTTGATGATTTTTTTCTTAGAAATTCAAGATTTTTATTCTGTTTGCCAAGTCATGACATTTTTGATGCCTTGTTAGTATGCTGTCTGTCATGCTTTTATGTCATCTTAGGTGACTGAGTTAACACTTTTTACTTTCCTCTAGAAGGCCTCTTAAAAGAGAAGCCTTTTTATCCTCCATGTGCATTTAATACCATTAACTTACTAACTGAACAATTAGAACAGTTTCAAGCATTTTGGTCCATCCTTTCCCCAGTGCTGACATGCCCAATAGTTTATTTGATTACTTGACCTTGAAATAAAAAAATAAAACTGATATAATCTTGAACTGACAAAACAAAGATCTTGCAATGCGTGTGTAGAAAATTAATTTTGCTACTACAGAATACTCAGACTTGTCTTAGCAGAAAAAGAATATTATTTCATTCTCCAATTGGTGCACCAAGGGAGGACTATTGCTTATGAGCAGAAACAAAAATGAAGACTAGGCAAACTTAATTTATCAAAGTGTGCTTAGAGGACACAAATATTCCCAGCCTTGGCAGTGTCCATGGCATGTGCCTATCTTGTATTGCATGGTAAAGCAGGGTCTAGTAAACCAATACCTTACAGACAACAGACAGCAATATTTTTTTCCCTCAGCCTATCCCCACATTCTGCAAAACAGACATTATGTTTTGATCCTATTTCTGTACTTTTTGGGTCAGAAATATTAGAAGGAGCTTTAAAATTAGCCACATAATTTTCCAAGTGGCTCATCAGTTCTGTAGTTTCCACAGCTGTGCTGTTGTGGGATCGGATGGTGGTGGTCCACTGCTTCTATGGCAAGGATGTCCCACCTTATGTTTGATCCTTGACCCCCTTAAATGAATGCTTATGGTTCATTTCTTTATGAACTTTAACTCAGCTCCAAATAGAGGTGTCTATTCAGATACAGTGCTGTGAGAACATTTGTGCTGCTACATTGGCAAGGCCCAAAGACGTTCATAATGGGTTGTTGACACCACAAAAGTTTTTCTTCATTTGGTGATGACTCTGTCCTCATTATACCTGTATTCTCCATTTAGATGTAAGTTTATTTGAGGTTTCATAAGCCTTATAATCACACTAATGTGTCTTAAGGCATTTCCCAGGATGAATGACTAGCAGCAGCCTGGTTCTAGAAATGCTGATATCCTCAGTATGGAGGTTTCTGCTAAGCAGACACTGAGGGATTGATTGGCCCTTATTTACTGACTTCCACTGGTCATAAATATATATATATATTGTTTATCTTTTGTAAATCACTTGCTCATGTAGCCGGACAGGACAGGGATCACAACCCTCCATTAACTATATATGTAAGTGACCATCGCTATAGATACTTTAAAAATGCAGTTTTTCATACTCAGTTTTTATGGAAAAGGTTTATAAAAAGCAGGCCAATGCATGTGATTCACTATTTCTTCCTGCTAAAGGTGTGATATGGTAGTTACCAAACAATGTGGCACTGATAGAAATTTTAAGGTGAATGGCAATTAACTCTGCTTAGCAAAAATTCTGTGGCACATGGCGAGATTATTATTGCTATAGGACTGAACAGGTGTTTCAACCCTGAATATTAAGTGGAAAAGCAGTGGGCTTTTACTAAAGGTTATATCTCAGCTGGTGAGCTTGCATGTCTGAGGTCTTGGTTCTCTATTCTGTGTCTGTTGCCACCTACTGTTGTGACCCTATACCAGTACTCCTGCTTGATTTTTGTGGGAGAAAGCCATGCAAGAAGGCAGCTGCTGCCCCACTTCCCTGCAGCTGAGGCACCATTATCCTGTCACTCCATAGCACACACTGACTTCTTAAACTGCTTGTACTCTGTAGGTCCACAGACATGACTGATATGTAAATCCTGGGTTTTACTCATGGTCACAGTGAGCACTTTGAATTTCTGTTAGGGATACCTAAACCCACAGAGGATACTAAGACAATACTTCTGATTTTGGACAGTGGAAGAAGTGGCCTGAATTAAAAAACAAACAAGCAAACAAACAAAGCCAAGCAAAGAAACCTGAACAAAAACCAAAACAAACAAAAACCCACACCCAAACAAATAAACAAAAACCCCTTACCAAATAAACAAAAAACCCTTACCAAAGCAAAAATATAAAACCCCCTTCCTTAAAATTTGATGTTCCTGTAGGCTTCATTTTTCTCAGTTAAGCCATTATTGTTTCCTAGTTAATTAAGACTTTTTAAGCAATGGATTTGGAAAAAATTGTACAAATAATGTCTGTAGAGTTAGCTCTTACACTAACAAATGGTGTATGGAAAGTTGTAGAGTTTTGGAAACTTAGAGGAATTTGAGCAGCCCTCCAGAATTTTAATTTATTGCTGTGTTAATCCCAAAGTAATTGAGTCTTGCATGAAACCAGGCAATATCAGGTGAAACTAATGTGAATAGATTAGTATAGTTGTATTGACAGTCACAGAAAACTTTACTGCTGCTGAGAATCTTCAGTGGAACATTTTTTCCCCTGTTTTTTCAGGGTGTTCTGTGTTATTGTTGGTGGCTAAATGGAATGGAAGCTAAATGGGATCTATAATGGAATAAAACAAATTTCTATAATGGAATAAAAAAATGTTTTATTCCATTATTTTCTTTTGTTCTCTATTTTATTTGAAATTGTGGACCTTTCCTGGTGGGCATCTTTTGCTACTATATCTATTTCAATACATCACCTGTGTTGTTATGGTATGCTGCACAGAATTTGATCAGCTGTCCAATGTCTGTACTGTGCACTTCCTTCTATCTCTCTTTCATTTCCATCTGCTCCTGAGAATGCAGAAAGAGTTTTTTTGCACACTGAACCAGTATATTTTGGTTAGATTTAATTTTCAAAGTAATTATTTTTGAAGTTTCCTTTATAATACGCTATCTAATAAATACTTGTGTTCCAGTGATGAAAAAGATGACAATGTTAAAAAAAATAGTAATTCATACTTCTGATGTTAGGTAAAAGGCCCATAAACTGTCATTGATCATAAGCTGAAAAAGGTGAAAGAACACAATGTGGCAGAATGGCAGACTTATTAGAAGAGTATAAGAAAATAAAAGTTAAGGCAGGTTAAATGCAAGTTTTGCATCATCTTAGGTTTTTTTTTAACTATAAGCTATATCACCTCAGATGAATTGAAGCCTTTTTGGGAAATGCGGAGCTGAAGACATTCCAGCTGGCTTTGCAGGATCCAAGCTCTCAGGGGGCACCCCTAGCTGGGAACAGCCTTTGCACTGCATCCCCTGGAAACCCTTCAACCTGCCAGTGCCCATGTGTGAGTTACAGGCAGTGTAAATAGTATTTCCACAGTGGCCTTCTCACGCTTACTTTCTACTGCCCCCTCTCTAGCACAGCTGGGCCTCCCAGCATGATTTTATGGTACACGGACTGTGAAGGAAGAGGAGGAAATTTGCTTTTGTACTGCTGCTACAGTTTATTTACAATTCCTATGGAAAGCATAAGATAAACCACTCAAGTCTATTATCTATAGTGACATTTCTTTTTCCCCTAGTGCAGAATGGTAACCAAAGGGTCAGACAACTTTGAGAGGCTAAGTAAAGCAACCAGGAATACCATGTGCTAGGAATACCATGGTCAAAAGGGAATAAATGCAAAGATAATTTCCTTAATGGGGATTTTCTAAGACAACAAATAGAAAGAACTGCTTCATGCAAAACCAACCTCCCAGACCACCAGTTTTCACTCTGCATGAGAGTTGAAGAAAGGCTTATGTCAAAGACAATAGCTATTTGTGTGGATAGCTACTCAACAACTCAAAATCTGACAAGGAAAGAAGAACAATGTGAAAAATAGAAAGAAGAATTAAAGGTGTGACAGGTGTGTGAACAACCTAGAAACACGAGGTGTGACTAATTTCAGCCATGCTAAGGAGCAGAAAACTCTTTGCCAACAGACAGAGAATGAAGTCAAGCAATTAGAAACCTGTCATTCCATACCAAGAAAATTAGATCCTATTGGTTTAATTATCAGTCGGTGCCATTAAGACAATATAGTGCTGCATAATGAAAGCTGCAGTTACCAGGTAGTAGAGGTAATTATTTTCACAGTGAAAGATTTTCACTTTCAGACAAGAGTTGCAGGCTTTGACCTTCAGCACTTGTGCAATGTGTGGGACGTGTGGGTTTTACCTTGTCTCCTGAGATTAGATGATTTTATCCTAGATGTCATTTTCATAAAGTTGGTGAAAATGAGCAAAAACAACTGCTAGAAATACAATGTGCAATACTCATGCAATATGCCCTCTGTTACTCTAGAGCAGTTTACCAAATAATTTTTGATTTAAGACCTTTATTTGATAACACAGGGCCAGCTTCCAGCTTGACTCTCTCACTTCTACTGAGGAATAAGAGGAAATAATGCTACTCCATAAAATCTAATTCACAGATGGCTGCTCTAGAGGGGGGAGCACACACAGAGCAGCAGCTTAGGTGTGACTCTCCAGCACATCAGCTTGTCTGTGCTAACTGGCTTCATACATGCTGCTACCCTGCAGCAAATGTGTAATGGCATGCTCGTTCTTCAGTAAATAGTGCACAGTCTCACCTTATTACTCTATTACTCAAATATTTAAATATCGAATGTTTGTTTTCCCAAGTGCTTTTTCTCTATTGTTCTTAGAGACTTGCAGTAGCTACTGTATTCTACTCCATTGTCAATGTCATGACATTGCCCAGTGAAGAAACTTACACAATATCTAGTATGCATTGAGTGGTACTGGAAAAGATCTAGGGTACAAGCTAAAAGAATAGTATAATATTTTGGATCTGCTGTGAAATATTGAAATATTTCTTAAACTTATTAAAAAAGCTTCATAAATTTTAAACACATCTTAAAAATAGTTACCACTTCTCTATTACTCTATACTTAGGGCACAGTGTTGAGAAATACATCTTGATCTCTTTGCCATAGGGACATTTTTGTTCTATGAATTGTTTCACTATGCAAATAATTGCTGTTTTTCTTAAAATATCTACAGATATTTTCAGTCAACAGACTGCTTAATTGTTCTAGCTGCTTTGTAGGTACTCCTTAATATTGAGCAGATTTTAAGACTTTTTGAAGATAGGCAATTCTGTCTCCAGGGAAGGTCTGATTAGCCATCTCGAGAAATGTCAACATACATCTCCCATACTACAGTCAGCCTTTTCCACTCACATCCAAAAAGTCTTTTAGAAGGTTATTATCTACTTTTCCAACAAATCTGTGCTATTGCCATATTGCTGTGGAGAGTATCATAATGATCACTACTTCATCTCATTTCGTTGTTGTGTCAACCCTCAAGTTAAGTATATCAGTTCATATCTGAAAATGAGTTAGCCATACAACAGTATGACCTTTCTTTCCAATATGAAGAATATTGCAGTAACTAAGCTCCAAATTTTGGCACTTAACTTAAACAGCTACAGTGAACTTGAATGACTTTGAGCTCATTTCCAGCTAAGCTGCACACATTTTAAATTAATGATACTGAAAGAATTGAAATTATTTCTTGCATAAAATTCAAAAAAGTGAAGACACTTAGCAAATCTACTGTCAGAAGATTTTGCCAGTCCTGACTGAAACAGGGAGCATCTAACTGTTAATGAAGCATAGATACTCTGTGGTAAAATGTACAAGATAAAACCTTCAGAAATCTGTTCTATATCTGGAGGAGCTGACTCTACACGTAGCTGGAAGTTACCCAGGGGCTGACAAATTCAAATAAGATAGATTAGTCACAACAGGACTTCTGTATGTCTCTTCTGATAAACTGTGGTATTTTCTTCCAATTACCTGCCTGTGGCTGGTTTTGCATGGTTTTTTATACTGGTATATGTACTACTTACATATCCTTCTGTATTAGCCATTGCTATACTGTACATGTTAACATTTTTTTACATTTACTTTTAACATTCTTATATTTGTGTTACATCTGATTTACATCTGTTTTTTGGCATTTTAATTAGAATTCTGAAGTGATGACAATTAATTAAATGTTTACCTGCCTTTCTCTTTGAAGCAAAAAGCCTTAGTTGAATTACTGTTTAATCTAGAGCAAAGTTCATATGCATTTTCTTTCTCCTATTTTCTTTTTTTTTTTTTAATGTAGAATCATAATTCTGTAATTACCTGGATATATTCTTTTTGTCCTTGTTATCAAATACAAAACTATGGCGCAATAATGAGGATTCATGGAAGGGTAGTAGCAATGAATGGAAATTGCATACTTTGAAAAACATTTAAAAGTTCAGCACTCTACCATTATTATACCATAGCCATGAATATGTATTTTACTGACATTCACAAAGTAAGATGGTAAATGCTCTGGAAATAGCTGAGGATATTGACTGCAGTCATTTGAGCATTAAGAGAAATTCTGAAGAAATTTTGGAGTGTCACAGGAGAACATTGGTTTTGAATAGTTGCTCTGGGAAGGTTGTAGGATTAATTTAATAGATGTCTGTATGTTTTTTTCTAAATCAGATTAGTCTTTACAAGCTTTTACCTGGTCATTTTATCCAATGAAGAACGCTTCTTCTACCGTGTACTTATCCAGACTGTGGTTAACCTGTTTTCTACAGCAGTTTCACAGGTGTCTTGAACCTAAGTGAAATAAATGCTTTTAGTTACTTTATACCTGTCTGTTTCTATTCTCTGCTCAAATACTTTACCAAATTTTTCAGATATGATGCTTTATGTTATACCAGACAAACAAGTCTCTATCTGCATGTTATGCTCCAGATGTTTTCTGATTTAATTAATTCCTTAGAAATGCAATGAAATCCACAACACACATGCTTTCATGGACCTGTGGACTCTTAGTATCTTCAAGAGCTTTGACCTCTTTTTCCTTTTCTTTTTTTTTCCTCCCTTCTAAATACATGCTTGGTTCCATCAGTCCTTAAGTAGTCTTCCATTTCAGTTAAATATTAGAATTATAAATAGGTTTGACCTGCTATACTGGCAGCAGTATTTAGAATGTTCAAATTGTTAGAGCTTCTGCAGTGAACATTTTTGACCAAAGTATAGAGATAGTGTTAGTTTTATATGCAATTCATTTTCCACAGACAGATGCACAAGTGGACCTATGTCCACAGTGTCCTCAGGCACAAGGGGGAAGGAGCAACTCAGGAACTGAGTTTTCACTGGAGAATTTCAGTGTTCTGTTTTAGTTCAAAGTAAACATGTATTTTGTAGCAAAACCAGACACTGTACTAAAGAATTACTTTCCCCAGCTGTTGTGCAGTACTTTATTAAATCAGCCACATTGCTGAGTTCTTCCTGCACAGACCACAGTGTTAATCCTTCCTTCATAACTTCATTAGAAGCATTCTTAGAAATCTTCTGTCAGGAAGCCAATAAAAATGAAATTTTATTTTTGTACTATTTTCTACTTGAGGATTCAGCCTGTATTATTTAAAACAACTGGACTCTCTTGAACTTAGGGTTTGGTTTGGCCTTGATGGTGCTTTTGTCTACTCCGTCTTGTGACCATAGGGAACTGTGTCATATTAATTCTTCTTGGAAGTGTGAAGTCCTGACTTAGAAAAAGAGGCAAAACAAGATTAAAAACTCTTTCAGGACTTCATTTCTCTGATGATTGGAAAATACCTGAATTCAGCCTATCTCAATTTCATGTCTACTTTTTTCAATGCCAGTATTATCCTTTGCCTTTCTTTATGGCCAGAGACAAGTGCATAGTGCTATTTTTCCCTATGGTGTGAGCTGACAGGTGTTTACAATACTGTAGCCTGGTCCATTCTAGAGCTGAATGGTTGATATCTATATGTACAGGAGTTGGTCTTGATCTCCACTGACCCTGTGAGTCACCCCTGTGACCCTAAAGGTAAATCAAAAGTATGAGACTTTTCAGTCCAAAGTTTCCATGAGCATTGCATCACATCCCAAGGATGTGATTTCATAACCCAGTATAGAAGGAATGTATGGCAGGTGGGAATGTCAGCCAGTGCAAGATGCTAAGGATGTGAGCCTATTTGGGATAGTGCTGAAGGTGTGTGCTCGGGTTGGAGGGAGCCGGGCTTGGTGCAGGCACATCCATCCAAAGATCGGGGAGCTGTAGCTACAGTGTTTCATTCCATAAGTGCCCACAGGAGAGCTGCTTTGGAGTAGCCTCAGGCTGTGGTTTGACATGTGATGAGACCCAAGCAGCAATTGCTCAGGATGAGGCAGGGCACATAAATGTGTTACTGTCAGTGTCACTGAGGGTGGTACAGAATGATGAAATTATACCAGCTTAATGCCTTTGGGACAACTTTATGCTGGAAATAAAAGAGCTCTGGTGCAAGCTAGGGTGCAGACAGGCAATGCCAGTTAAGGTGTTCAACGTATCATTACAACATTAAGCCCTCAACAAAAGGGTGATTTTAAGAGGCAGACTCAGCTTATAGGAAATCAGTACTTTGTGTTGTATGGCTGTGGTGCATTTAACACAGTAGTCAGAGCATTACAGAGTTAATTTATCATTAAATCACATCCTGCGTGACATTTTATTTATTCCCAGTGTTTTTTACATCTCTTACTTTACAGAAGTTAGAACCACAACCTATGACTCATGAATGCTTCCTTTATGGAAGAAAAATACAAATGTTTTATTTGCTGAAAAATATGATTTAACCAGTTCAGAAGCAATGGAACTTGGATTGGCACCACCACTCCTACAATACTTTCCAGGCAAAACCCTAGTGCAAGGTGCTTTTTGAATTTTGATCTTCATTTCTTTGTAGTGTCTATGTGCAGCCCAAGCAAATACCGATTACTTTATCCATGTTAATATATATATATATATTTTTTTTAATAACTAGTAAAGTTGCTGCACTGGCTTTAGAGAATTCTTTATTGCTGGAAAATTAGAGAAAATTAGTATGAACCTAAACAAGATATCTATTTGAAGGTCAAGCTCATTGCCAGGCCACTCCAGGATTGAGTCACCTGTTCTTGTTCCTTACAGATGCTTAGCTGATGTGTTCTTAAAGAATTCCAAGGAGACAAACTCTCAGTTATTCCAGTGCTTGTTATTGTCTGCTAGCAATTGTTTCTTCTCTATTATAGTTATCTCTGACGCGAGCACATGAATCCTACTAACAGCGCTTAGTTGGTAGTTTTGCAAGCTTCTTAGGAAAATAACTTGCAAGGGTTTTAGTGCCAGGGTACCAGAGATCTGCCTGACGGTCAGTTTTGGAAGCAGATATTTCTTTGTGGTTCTTGTGTCACATTTTTCTTCATTTAGGAAGCCCATTTCCGAGAGGTTGTAGAATTAATGGGTCTGGAAATAGTTGTGCTTTTTTTCCTCATGACTGCATCTCATACTATTAATCTGTGGGTTTTTTAATGTGGCAGGCAATTTAGTAAGTGTTTTGCAAACACCATGTTGATAAAATATACCATTTTCCCAGCATCTTTTATGTTTTGTGGGCATTTAAAGGGTAGAATCTCAGAACCATAAATTTAACCTTGTTTCTACCAAAGGAATGATAAATTCCTCTTTTGCTTCAAGTAGCATTTAGGCCTGGGTTGAAAATTTTTAATTTGTGTCCTTCCATGTCCCAAAGAATCTGACTATATCCAGCTGTCTGAATATCAGCTCACATGTCTGACTTTAGGCAGTATGATTGAAAAATTTGGAACATAATTTTCTTCTCCAAAATATTACAAAAATATACTGGCAAAACTTACAAGGATTAGGATTTGTTTCTTGTTATGAAAAATATGGGGTCATAATGTAACAACACAAAATTTCTACCCAAGCCATGGTAGCATTTGCAGACACATTGCTGAGGATAATAACATGTTTATAACATCCAGCACCAAATATCTTTATATATGCTTTTAGAGGTGCCTTTGACTTCGGTGAAGGGAGTGGGCAGACTTCCAAAATTGTTTTTTTTTTTTTTTAATTGAAGAGTAGACAAAGAGGTAGTCACTGTGAAGTAAATGACATGAAGAAAATCAGCCCTGAATTTATGCATAGTACTTGTTTGCACCTTCAGATCTAAAAGCTCTGATTTTATTTCACCCACTGAAAATTATTTTCATATGGAAAATGAGATCTCTTTACCTCATCCTTTGATAAAAAAATTACTCAGAGTAGGTCTGATGTGTATTTCTTGTGAAACTGCTTCAATGAGCAATGCCAAAACTTATTTTTTCATACACAGCCTTTCTTCTCAAACCACATGTTGTTCATGTGTCTCAGTACAAAATGCCACATTCCCACTTTAGCAGAAAGCTTTGAAGAAAAAATATGTTAAATATCATTGGTCTGTAGAAAATTAATGCAGCTTTGAGTCAAAGCACAGAGTTGACACACACCTACTCAAAGAATAAACATCTTTGCAGGTAAACTTGATGCTGAAAAAAAAAAGAAAAAGGCCTATCTGATAAAAAAAAAACCCACACTGATTTGACAGTGAGAAATCCCAGAAATTTCTGTTATGGGTGTGTGGGATTATTTTCAGTAGTGCATAAAGATCAGAAAGAAGTTCTGCAAAAGCAGATAATACTGAAAACAAGGTTTAAACAGAGTGTATTAAAACTTTGGAAATTCTCTCTCCCAAGAAATACCTGGCAGTTTATACAGCTTTTCTTGCCAAAGGTTTTGATTTTCATCTCCTAATAAACCTACCAGCTGCTTTATTCCATTAGTGCTAGTCTTCCAAGAATTCTTTTGATAATCAGTAGATCTCTGGTCATGCAAATACTTTAAGACAGTTCAGAATTAAAAAAAAAAGTCAGATGTTACAAGAATTGGTTTTCTTTCCAATTTAGTATTTTGTTTTCTGAAGGAAAGGAAAAAAAGTTGATGGCTTTTTGCTGACATCCATGTACTTTTTTATTACAAAAAAAACTAAAAACAAACAGGTTCTTTGTCTTTTGACACCCAGCTGTTTTAAAATCAGAAATCTTTAAGATAGTTTCATCTTAGACATTGATTGTGTCACTGCTTGAGGAGAGTCTCAGAGTCCCTAACTTAATACAGCCATCTCTAAACCAGGACAATATGCTTATCTCATAAAGGTGCTGTGGGATTCAGTGTGCTATAAGCTCACTAAACCATTTGTCTGTGTCTCCACACTCTTACTGCATGTATTAGGATAGTGGGCAAACCAGTCCCTCACATCAACAAAGTAGATGAATTATTTTCCTTCTAGTGGCATGTAAAAGGCACCAGGGAGTACTTAGTAACAGATAAACAAGTCATTGAATGAATTTCATTTGGGTTTTCTTGAAACAGTCAATCATAGAGCTTGTTCCTTCCATTTAGGAGGGAAAGTTATTGTCTCTCTTCAGTTGCATTAGTATGTTAAGATGCATTTGACACTGTATATTTGCTGCTGTTATTCAGATGCATGAAGGCTAATGAGATTTCTAACATGTATCGGTTTTTATAATGTCTACTTAACCAGCTTTATTGTCTGTTATTTTTTCTTAGAGAAATGCATTGATCTAAGTGCTGCTACTGTCTTATGCTCATTGAATGCTCAGCAGGTCTTGTTAGTTGGGATTTTCTACTGTTACCCTTTGGTGAAACTTTTATACAAGAATAAAATCTTGTTCAGATGTGCACTATAGCTAAAGCAAATCAAATTTTGATTCTTTGTGGGGGGATTTTTAAAAGCATATTATTTAAGATGACAGCAGTTTTGCCACCGATTGTGCACCTGCTTTTGAAAATGTTATCCATTCAAAAGAAAGGCGCTGACCTCTTCATTTTGAGACAGCAAGTACATCCTCAGAGAAGCACCTGCAATTCATAGGTTATGCCCAGAGGAATCAAACAAAACTGAAATAGAGCTTTAGGACAAAGCAGCTTTGCTGTTTCATGATTGTATTTAAAATAAATTAGATTGTCTGTCACTATTGGGAAAGCATGTAACAAGTGAATAGTTTTGATTAACAGTCTATAAAATTAAGTGCTGAATTTGCATGCTTTATGTCAAAAAAGATTTGCATATGTTGTTTTCTCTCTAACAAAGTAATCTATCACTACCTTGTTTTTAATAGTAATTCCCAGCATTTGGCTGAATGGCAATCCAAATACATCATATCTGTACTAAGAACTCTGCCTTAAACTCTTCTCTTTAATATGATAACCCTTAAAGTGTTCCTTAAATTTGAAATGTAACAATCTTGGGGAATTTCTAAATTCTGATTTCCGGGCTGCCACTTTTACTCTATAAATGTGTCTACATATGTAATGCATTTTAAAGAAAGAAGTAATAGTCTTATAAAAAGACAGTTCATTTTCAAAGGAATAAGTTATTAAATTATAGAGATTCCTCCATTGAACTTTTTTTATATTATACAGTGTTGTCATAACATTTACTGTAACAGGCATTGACTCCACTATGACTGTACTTGAAATCAGAGGCGTTTGGAAAGACTGAGGTGGTGGCTAGCCCATCTTCACAGTGTTCATCACTCAAAGCCAAGGCCTAAGGATTTCTGTATTCTTGGTTTCTAGGTCTGTAGAGTATTTTTACAGTTTGATAAGAAAAAGCCCAGCTATGGCGGAGTCATGCTTCTAGGCTTCAGCCTGAAGCTCTGCCCATTTTGTTGAAGATGAGACTCCAGAGGTCTGAGAAGAGTTGTGTCCTTAAGAATACTCTCTAGAGCGAAGGAGAGGTGGGAGGCTTGACTGTGCTGCAGAGCTTCCAGCTAGCTATGTGTGCTGCAGCTCAACATTTACTTGATTCTCATCAGCTGCCACTAAATTTGTAAAGTTGCCTCCCCACACTTACAAAAGTGATTGTAAGACAGACAGTCCTACAGCTGTCTAATTGCCAAAAGGAAAAAGCAGACAGTATTTCTGCACATAAAGACAGATTATGAGCTCTGCTGACATTTTGGATTACTATTTTTTAAGTTATTTATGAATCTATAGCTATTTTCATTAAAAAATTATTACAGAAAAGCAGATATAAATGCTGTTCTGCTAAATGTCCATAAACAAAGTACACATAAAGTCATTCTGAAGAATGTTCATCTTTCTTTACACCCTGGACTTGTTCAAAAATGTAAAGCAGATTTCTCTTTTCAAAGCATAAAATATTATCAGGGAACTTAAGTACTATCACATGTAAGACGCTAATGGTACAACTAAGAGTGGACTTCTTTACCCGAAACGTGCTCCTGTTTAACTCTGTGCAGTCAATACATGTGGCCAGCATTGCTACATTCATATTGGTAAGCTGACTTCTGAATATTGTACACATTTCTAAAATACCTGCAAGCAGTGCAGGCAAGTTAATTTTTTTTTTCCCAGAAGTTGACTGGTTTAGCTGAGGTGTTAGGGTATGGGTTGGACTCAATGATAGTGAAGGTCTCTTCCAACCTAGTGATTGTGTGAATTCTGTGATTTTCTGTCTTTTCATTACCAAGTCTATAGATCAGATTGCATTGATCCTAGAACTTTTATTTCCGTATTGATGCTTTTATCTGTACAGTCTCTGTTTATAGTCTTTTCTCATACATAAAATGTTCATCTTCTTTTAAGCAAATAGATTTTCAAAATGAAAAATCAGTGACACATCACTACTGTATATTTTAAGTCACTATGCTTAGCAAGGATTGAAAGACTGTTCAGACTGGCAGTGTGGGTTTTTTTTCTGCTGTTGTAAATCAGTTTTTCAGCAGCTTAGTATCAGGAAAATGGCCCTGGGGCTTGAGGTTTCAACAAAGAAGAGCATTGGCATGTTTTGAGGCTTTTTTCTTTTCCTCCTGATTTTTTCTGGCTGGCAGACTGGCTGGTGAGAGTTGGTTTGCGAAAGTAAAATAGGTTGCTCACTCAGGGGCAAGCAACCCCATGAAGCCATTCAGGATTAGTTGATTTTTTAGTTGATTTCAGTCCTGTCTGCCAGCTGCATCCCAGAGATGGTAACAATTTTGTCCTTGCATTTCTGGACAATTTTTAGTCCTTTCTAGTTTCACTGAAGCAATAGTGTAAAACACTTGGAAAACCCTGACCACATGCACTGTTTTACAAATACCTTAATAATGAAAGATAAATTAAAAGCCGACTGATCAATTGAAATACCCATGCCCTGACGAAACATCCAGCTTTGTGATTTTATAAGTGAAGGTAAGCAGGGCAGAAACAGGCATGATAACATTTCCATAGCTGGGGCAGAGCTCATTGCTTTATGAGCAGTCACTCCCAGAGCCGTGTTACGGAAGGCTGCGTTTCAGCGTGCAGCACAACAGAGCGAAATTAGACAGCAGCACCTGCCAGAAGGCGGCTTCGTTTTGCCGGCAAATAGGAGAATCAACCCTTGTACCGGCGCAGCGAGAGGTTGACACAGTCTGCTCTCCGGGTGGGCGCTCCGCCGGCTGATGTTCCAGATGTGCCCGAGGTGCACGACTCCCATCTAGCGGCTGCTCTAAAGTAAGGGAAAGGAGCGCCGCACTGCCTGGCATCTGGTGCGTTTCATGCGTGGCCCTGGGTAGTGGCTTAAGCTTTTATTAACAACGCACGGATTTTTACTTGCCTGAATAATCCCTGATTAAAGAAAAACAAGAAATTAAGAAATAAAACTTCTGGGGGTTTTTTGTTTGTTTGTTTGTTTGTTTGTTTTTGGGGTTTTTTTGTTGTTTTTTTTTTTTTTTTTTTTTTTTTTACATAAAGTGACCCTCCTGTAGATTTTCTTTCTCAGCAGCTCCACAGCAGTCACAAGAAATCTGAGAAAATCCTAACATGGTAAGCCATAAACATAAATTACACATGCAGAAATTGCTGGTGTTAATGCATAACTAGACTTAAGTTTTCAGTTTTTGCATCTCACTTGAAATAGCTACACATAGCACAAAGATAATAAGTCCTCAGCACCATACATTCTCTTCCTCAGATAATATGGAATTTTGAATCAAGAAGCAAGAATGCTTCATTGAGTTAGGAGGAAAGGGTTCTGTTTCCCAACTCAGTGAATTTTTCTTGTGCTCTTTTTTCTCTGCTCCTTTAATTCTGCTGTTATAAAACTACAGAGTTATTCAGTGTACTCCCTTTTTCATGATGTTCATTTGCAGAATGAACTGGATGTAGAAAGAGATGGTGTTGCAGAGCATGGTGGTGTCAGAGTCACAGAAACAAACAGAAAATCCTGTGTGTTTACAAAATGTGCATAAATATAAAATACAGTACATTAAAGACCATCCCTGCATAGTAATACTATTTTTCTGTTAACTTTGAGTCCTTTTGTTTTTAAAAAATACACACTGTCTATATTCCTTAGTCATTTAAAATATAGGGTTTGTCAGGATAGGTGATTTAACTCCCCTAAGAAAAATCATCACTTTTTTCCCTGGCTCTTCTAATTCTTTTTGCTTCCCTGGTAATCTATTCATCAGCAGAGCATGGAAGAGCCAGGTTACTTTGCTTCCTGATTAGGCACAGATACCATTAGAACTTTATTACAATTATTTAGGTGTTTAAGCAATTATTTTCTCCACACCCCTTCAGACTAATGTTCCCATCTTCTAGATATGAAAGGCACATGTATTGAAGAAGAAATAAGCCCCCTGCACTCTGATCCTGAATCCCCATATACTAAACGTACCCTATCAGTAAGGATACAGTCTGTCTCTGATTGCTGTCTTGTCTTCTATACAGTATGGAGCTAGTGAAAATGTCACATAAATTGAGCAAGATTCAATCTCTTTCCCAGTATTTCACAAAATATTTCATTTTCTAAACTTTTTTATTTTCTTTTTGGTATTAGCCATGTACATTTCCAATGGTAGAGGTGTTTCTTGCTTAGATAAAAGTAGTAATTTGAGATTGATAGAGCTTACGATGTTGATTTATTGAGTTTTAATCTCTACTGAGAAATGTTTTCCTTTTTTTTTATTTAACTATCAATGTGTTTAAAGGAATTGTCTTATCATTACATCAAAATTGAATTTATTAGACAAGTTCAAGCAAAACACAAAAACTTCAAAGCAAGTTGCTTTATTTGCCACTTTTGTCATCAGGAAGTTCCTCCCAAATTAATATTGAATGCCTTCAGTGTTTAACCATTTACTGAAATAAATAGGAAAATGATCATAAACATTTCCTAGATAGTTTTATATCTCATATTCAGCAAGTTGCCCATGCCAACATGCTTAACCTGATGCGCAGTGTCATAACAACCATGTGTTTAATTCTCTTCATTATTCAAAGCTTTTTCATGGCTAAAAAGTCTTGCTGATGCCTGCAGTTAGATTGCATAAATGATGGTCCTAACATTCAGGACTTTGACAAGAGGTGACTGCATTCTGAAGTAGTGGAGCCTGTTGTGTATTGAGTAGCCAGGCCCTGCAGGTTTCAAGTCCTCATTCCCTGTGGCACCCATATTCCTGCTGCAGAGGGATCTGTGTGCTCATATGCCTTAACCATGAGACTCTCAGCACTCTGCTGTCATTACTTAAGCCTTTTGAACTAGTAGGAAAAGACACTTTGTCACTGATAGAATACATACATCTGTGGAAAACAACAAATTTGCCATTTGATCTGAGGGGCATATGTTAGGTTTCATTTATGGCAGTATTCCCATGTCTGTTTTTTTTGGGATGTATCCTACCATCACCTAAAATTTTGATACTTTCTCACCGTCCATATGGCTTTGAACATGGTGAGAAAAACAGAGTATGTTGCTGTGAGAGGACAGTCTTTTAATAACTTACTCATTGGCTTTAGTAAGATGTAGTCCAAAATGAAAGAAATAATCAGAAAAAAACTGAAGAGCAACAACATGCAGTAAGCTTGATGTTCACTAAGAATAACTCTTCTTTTTGAAGGCAAAACTTTTTATGGTGTTACATCCCTTATTCTGCATCCCTTATTCTGTATGAAAGAGGATTTCCAAGAGACAGTGAACAGCATGGTCCCTGGCATCAGTAATGAGTTTTATTACTTTCTAGTCACATATGTTAAGCAAGAATGTATATTCTTAAGAAGGATTGCTTTCAAACAGTCTTAAGTGTACCTCTACCAGTTAAACACCATAGAGATATTTTTACTTTAGTGTCACAGGCAAACTCATTTTAATTGGGTTAATTGTGTATTTTTGTCCATTCACAGTATTGCTTTACTGTGGCAGATGGCCCAGTGATGTGTTATAAATACTTTGCATGACAGCCCCTCTGTTTTATTAATCTTCACTGTGACTTTCCCATTGGTAATGACTAATGGCAGTTTCCTAGCCAGCAACTTTTAATAGAGTCTCTTTTTTCCCTTTAATCTCTGCCTGTCCTCAACAGCACTGTTTTGTTCAATAATTTAATCAGTTCAGCAACAGTATATTATTAGACAATTGAACCATTACTTTTTGAATTTTTGAAATGTAAAATACCCATGAAGTAATCTCTGATGAATATTTCAGCATTGATAGAGACCACTTTTCTTCTAAAGAGATATTAAAGGTTTTGCTTTCTATGCTTGAATGATTTTCCTTTCCTTTTATTTTCATTTCTTTCCCTTGGTCCTGAGAACAATATGCAGTAATAAGCAAGGAATTCAATAACTAAAAAACCTAACAGTTTTTACTACCCACCATGCCCATCTTAGCCATTTGACACCTATCTATCAAAAGTACATGTTATACAGAAAAAAATCAATTTTTTCCTCTCTCCTCTCATCAGTGAAGATTTATCTGCAGAAGGGACACCCTGAGACAAAACTGGTTCCAGGTTCATCCAGTCCCTGTTAGCAGACAAAAGGATATAGATGTTGCAAATTCAGCACGAAAATAGTAGTACTGAGCTTCTTACAGGCTTCTGTGATTTTTTGGGAAACTCCTGGATTCTGAAATTTCTGCCCAGAACCACTTCTTTCTTTGTGAAAAGGATCAGATAGTCAGCTTTCTATCTTTATGTTGCTGGCAGCTGCTGTGTTTTGCTCCTCATACTCCCTCTCTTTTATCGAAGACTTTCCGTAAAACGAAGCAGTAGTGGAGCAGAGCTGGCGGGTGGCTATAGGACAATTCTGTGATTTCACAGCAGTTTGTGAGATTTCACAGTTTAATTTCACAGTTTAATTGTGTTTCTTCTTGGAACAAAAAATTGCTTTAAACAAGAATGACTTACAAGCCATAACTGGTCTATATTTTGAAGCCTTCATTGCAGAGATAAGGAAGAAGGCCAAGCTGGCTAAAGCATATTATCACTCAGACAGTAGGCTGAGTTTCAACTTTATGTTTAAAATTAGTAGCTTTATAGCTGTTATTCAAAAGTGGTTTCTGCACAAAAAGGCCTCATAATTTTCCTTTCATCTTCTCTCTACCACCCTCAGAGTGGTAGCAAGTTCAACTTTAAAATGCTTTCTTAAGGTAACATATGTATGTTAACATAGCTACTACATGGATTTCAAAACAGTTCAGTAGTTTGCTGTAGATGCTTACCTGTACTGGCTAGTGTCGGGCACCTTCTTGATGTATTGCTGCTTGCTCAGTGTTGCTGATATTAAAAGTGATTTCTTTGACCTACTGAATGTTGATCCTTGTTAGATCTGCCTTTTCTCAGGGATGCTGCTGAATGCAAATTTTGCCTTTGGAGACATTTGTATATTGCCGGTGAACTCTTTTAAAGGATTTTACATGTCTGTCTAGGGAGGGAATGGAGTCAGTCTGATCTGATACAAAACCAATTAATATTCAATTGCAAAAGGAAGAAATGTAGAAATGCACCTGAAAAACTTTGAATGAGAAGAGGAGAGCTGACACCCTTTAGAGAAAACAAAAATAGGATAGATAAAAGTTTGTTTGCTGATACTGAATACTTTCATGGAGATGTAATGCCAAACATTTTCATTTTTTCCTCTGACAGGCACAAGTATATTTACTGTTTATGAAGCTGCTTCCCAGGAAGGCTGGGTGTTCCTTATGTATCGAGCAATTGACAGTTTTCCCCGATGGCGTTCATATTTCTATTTCATCACCTTAATTTTCTTTCTGGCCTGGCTTGTTAAGGTACTGAAAAATATGTCTTTTTAAATTGGTCTGAAATATAAATCATATTAGAATTAATTTCTTCTCTTTTCTGCTTGCTGAGCTTTGTGTCAGCCATTCTTTCTTTTTCATTCTCCAGAATGTTTTTATTGCAGTCATCATTGAAACGTTTGCAGAAATTAGAGTGCAGTTCCAGCAGATGTGGGGGTCCAGGAGCAGTACTACTTCAACTGCCACCACCCAGGTGAAGCTCTTGAGATTCTAAGATTCTTTGGGGATTTGATTTGGTTTAGTTTATGAATTAACAGTAAGCAAAAAATTCTTGTCATATATGATATATTTGACTTTGCATGGTGCTAACTGTATTCTAAACGTGATATATGCATTTTGATAAAAAATTAAATTCTTGGTTGCATTATATAGCTAGTCTTTTTTAGAAAGGAATAATAGAGAAGACCATAATACAGTTTCCTATATGGCTAGGTATGCTATTGCTGTGTTTGTATTATTTTTAATAAAGTACGATAATGCTTTTTTATCATGTAATTGAACCACTATGTGGTTTGAAGTCAGAGTTGCTATTGGATATCACTTTCTGTACTAAAAAATAAGAGCTGAAATCCCAAAGTTGTAGCTGGAAGAAGAGGGGTCAGAGGGTAGCTGAATTGTTTAGGGAAGCTGAAGTGTTTAGGGTCCTGGAACTGAGAAGGGTGTGTTGAGACCAAGGAAAAATAGGTTGTAGGTCAAGGAAAGAGCCATGCTCACAGCTGGGGTAGTCGCAGGAAGTGAGACCCCTGAATAGAAATAACAAGTAAGAAGAAGCCGTGATAGGAAAGGTGGGCTGGGTGGTGGGAAAGAACCCAGTGGGAAAAAGAAGAGCTACTGGGTTGAGATTTAAATTCCCTCACTCATTATATTGCCCATTTTCCCAAATGGGCAATAGACCAGGCTTTTCCAGGATAGTGCAGTTTGCTGTCTCTGAGAAGAACCAGCACCAGCTGCCTGCAAAAAGCTCTTAGAAAGACAGATATGAAAAACATACCCACGAGGGAACTTTTTCTAACCATGGAGCTGGAGATTATTTATTTTCCTAAGCCAAAGGATTTAAGTTTTCAAAAATAACTATTGAATATGTTTTATATTCTTTTCGATATTTCTGTAGTCCATATGTAAATCTAGTCCTTTTCTGCCGGCTGCTACATTTTTTGCCTCAGATAGACTTTCTGGCAATAATTTCTACTCTATATATGTCTTTGTCAAAGCAGACTTTGTGATATCAATTTAAAGTCTAAAAAAAAAGGACTTTTCTACATGACATATGCTTAGCCTTGAGATCTTAATGTTCGTAGGACAAATCCTGAGCCATATAGTCTTATCCAACATACTCTGAGATAGTGGATGGAACAGAGAGTTCAATGTAGGGAAACACAAAAAGCAGCCAACATTAAAAACGTTTAAAATATCCAAATTAATGTCATGATGCCAAAGAACATGAACATGTTTAATATAATCTGCATCACGCAAATGAAAAATAACTTGCTAGATGCAGACATGACTGCTTCATTCCTTGAGTCAGTGACAAAATAGGATATCAAGAGAGTCCAGGTTGCCAAACTGCAAAAATTATTTATCTTTTTCTGTATTAAGAAGGCCAGAAAATACTTTCATGATTTCTTGTTCAAAGCACCAGACAAAAGTTAAAACACTTGTTAAGGGTTTTAAAGTTAAAGTTAAAATGTTTTGTGATGAAGTAGTCTTGAGAGCTATGCCTTAATTTTCCTGCTTCGTACGTTGCTAAGGTGTTTCCCAAACTTAGTCCTATAGAAAAGAAAACAAGTATCCAGGAGTTGAAGTCTAGGAAGGAGTCTCTAGAAAAGGATAAAAGGAGGTTCTTCTAAAGCACTTTAGCACTTTAAAGCATTGTAAAAAGAGGAGTAACTGTGCTGATCTTAGTTGGCAATTCTTCCCAGTGCAGAGATGCTAAATAAAGTCTTGAAAGAATTGCAACCACATTTGGGTGACACTGTCTCCAGACTAATGAGCACTTCTCTCAGGATGACTTTTTAACTTCAACCACCCCTCCTGTGGCTGTGTTCTTGAGGTGACTCGTTTGAGTGCTGGGTGTCAAGGAAAAGGTGGGAGTGAGGTAGGAACTTTGCCACACTTCATTACATGGTAGATGCAGGTGGCAAGTAGAAATGCTAGAACCATTCATTTTCTTTCAAGGACATTTTCAAGGACAATGTTAATCACTTTCAGATGTGGTATCTCGCTGTTCCTTATGTCCAGCAGTCTGCATCATTTTGTGTCCTAATTTCTGAGGAAAAAACCCAACAAAACAGAATGCCTATGTTTACTCTTCCATAGGCTATTGATAAAATGTGAATGCCACTGTGGTCAAGAGAGCCTTTTCCATTGCCATCATTAGGGCTTGGAAACATTCAGCTGCTTCAGGAATTTTAATCTCTGTGAAACAATACAAAAGGACTGTCCAGCTACTCTTGATATGCATCTGTGCAACAAAAACAAAGTTGTCCTTGCCATAAAAAAGATGATGTTGTCTGCTATTGTCAAATGCACCATGAAGCTTATTTATGTTTGTCACAATGTATTTTTTTTCTTAGGATAGGCTTACCTTAGTAAGGAAATTATTCTGAACAGGTACTACCATCTAATGATGCTGGTCAGAACTGAATTTTTTTCTATATTAGGACTAATAGAGATACATTGTTTGATGTTATCTGAGTAAATTTCAGACAATTGTTGGAAAAAGCATGTTACTTTTTTTCCTGTAGCAGAAAGAATCATTCCTCTGTTATTTTAAACTAGATATCATGAAAATGCATGCTGGTTCCTAAGGGGAATGTATTAGATCTCACTTGTATTTATTGCCACATAAAACATTTCTGACAACAGTTTTCCCTTTCAAGATGTTTCATGAAGATGCTGCTGGAGGTTGGCAGCTTGTGGCTGTTGATGTGAATAAACCCCAAGGCAGAGCTCCTGCATGTCTACAGGTATGACATTGCTTTTTAATAAATCTCTGTGTGTGACCAGCATCACTCAAATGTTGCTATAAGAAAATTATGCTGAAAAATAGCTACCATAGTTTTAGTAATGTATTTTTTTAATCTATTGCTTTCTGTCGTGTATAAATTTTTCTTGAAAATTACAGATGAACAAATAAAATGTACCACATCCAAAGGGAGAAGATTGGAAAAATCATTCCTGATAAGATTCTGTTTTGTGTCCTAATGAGAGAAAGATTTCAGATTTTAAAATACAAAACAAAATAGTTAATTATGTTCTATTGCTCTGGGTTTGTATACAAAAATATTCCATTCCTAGGATATTTGCATCATAAATGCTTGTTTATTGAATGCAAAATACAATAACATATGCCAAGAAGCATTACTAATCATAATAAACACAGAAATACCTAATTTCTCTTGTTCCCTTGTGAAAATAGGCTCACAAAAAAAGGGAGAAGAAGTACGTAGGGAACAAGCCATATAGTGTTTGAAACTTCCAGACTGGATACTTCTACTTGGATATAAGTTAATTTGTAAATCTCTGTCCTCATTGTTTAAATAAATCCAGACTAAGTTAAGTAGTATTTTTATAAAACCGTTTTTAGAACAGACCACTGTACAGCAGCTCAAATTTTTATTTGCGAGTTAAATAATGTAATTTCTAGATAAAACAAACTTCAGAATAGAAAGCCAAATCTACTATAGCATTTTCTGGCAATTTTGGTTATGTTTGGTTGACTGTGTAAGCTAAATACACGTTCTTGTTGGCAGCATGTACATTGCTGAACCCTAAGTTGGCAAGCACCTTCAATCGCCTCCACAAGCTGTTCATTCTCAAATATCTCTTCTTTTCCAAACTACTGCCATATATTTTATTATAGCATATGTCTTAACAGATCATTCATATTCCCAAATCTAGTTCTTGATTTTGACAGCAACAGGAGCATCATTTGTGATGTTCTCAAGTAACAGTGTCAGGTATGTGGATAAAATGTAGCTGAACTCACAGTGAAAACTTCAGATAAAAATTAAGATACCATCTGAGTTACCTGGTCTACCTTTGTGGTATTGCATTTTTGCCCCTTTTAGGAATCATGTGAATGCAGTACATTGTGTTCCAGTGGACATAAATCTCATGCATTCAGCTTTTTATGTTTGCATATTTATATACACCAGCAGTTTTCCTCTTGTTCTTCATCCTTTCATGAAATAGGAGAAGCTCTGAAACAAAGCTTTAGCACCCATTTTAAGACATTAAACTAAATGAACTCCATTAGCTCTTCATTAGTCCAATAGTCCAGTAACTATATGAAGTCCATGTCTAATTTCCATTAGGAAGTTTATTCTTCATGGCATTACTGTCTCTCTTGACTAATAAGCTGTGTTGAGTTGGTGTCATCATGGAAGCAGTAAACAGGACTGCTGTTCTATGTGTTATGTGTCTTATGCACCCTCTAACTTTTAGATATAAGAAATAAGAGTTGAGCTGTAAGACTTGCTTTGTATAATTTGAATTTTCCATGCATTAGACACCTCTGCATTCATTAAGTATTCTTGTGATGTAATACTTTTTGTGGTTTTTTTAACTGCTGGTCTACATATTAAGGTGATCTAATGATTTTTAAATGTTCTGAGAAATGGATTTTTTGTTCTGCATCAGATCACAATGTGAGAATTGCAGAAAGAAGATAGTCTTACTCTTCCTCATTGCTATACTTCCCCATCACTACATGCCTGAGCTGGCACTGTATTTATGCATTTGTTCAGGGAATGGAGTTAAAGTTGGCAGGAGGAGAAAAGTGAATTTGTTATTGATCAGACTCCCTGTAGCTGCATAAATGTTTTTTCTGACACAAGAAGGGGCCCAGAACATTAGTAGGAGCAGTCTAGGAATGTGAGAACTGCTTCCTTCAGCAGCAGTGAGCTATAAAGCGTGACTACAATAAATTTCAATCCAGGGGTTTTTTTAAAGACATATGGAAATTACTATAAAAATCAGTTATATCAAATTTTTTTGCGTCTTGTTTTGTACTGAGCCAGTATCAAAGAGGTGACTGGTCTGTTAGCCTATGCAGCCAGCTCCTAGAAACCCCTAAAATACTCAGCACTGGTGGCCTCCAACCACTCAAGTTCCTCTGTGCAGCTCTCAGATTTATTTTTAGGTGCACTTTATTTATGTATATTTTTATATGTCATGTTCCATACATGTATACACACACATTTAATGGTTCATTCTAACTATTTGTAGGACAGTGATGGGGTGCAGAGGTGTGGAATATAGAGGTGGTATGGAGATGTGTTTCTCCATGGCCATGGATAGGTTCCAGCTACCTGTAGGAGCCTAATGGGGTTCAGAGGTGTCATCTGGTAGTAGTGGTATAGTAATAACAGCTGATAATATTGAGTAAAGAAACTAAATAGATGTAGCAACAATTTAAACAACAGCTCAGCAAAGTTTTAAATAGAAGCAGCAAAGTTTTAAAGGCTTGTGCTTCTGAGATTTGTGGGTTTGCAGGCTAAATTCTAGTAGAAAAATACTTGTCAAGTTAACTGGAGAAAATATTTCACACATTTGAGATTAAAGACCTACCTAGTGCCAAGCACTTTAATAATGAGTTGCTGGGGACATCTCTGCAATTCCTGCATTTCATACTCATATTTTCCCTGACATGAACCAGAGATTTTGCAGGGGCTGTCCTGTGCTACCCATTTAGTTAGACACTGGAATGTAATATATAAACTAACTTCCATTGCCTTGGTGCCCTGCAAAAGCATTAACATCCTCTTTCACAGACAGGACCAGAAGCAATGGGCACAGCATTAAACAGTGGGAGGTTCTCTCTGAGCACCAAGAAGCAGTTTTTTACTCTGAGGGTGACTAAGTGCCGGCAAGATTGCCCAGGGAAGTGGTGGAATCTCCATCTTTGGGAATATTTAATAGCTGTCCTGGGAAACTGGCTCTCAGTGTCCCTACTTGGGTGATTTTGGTGGCATGAAGACCTGAGCCTGATGTACATGGGTTGTATGATTCATGGGGAAGATTTAGGGCTGTTGGAGGCAGTATTGGAGGATTGGCTTTGGTGCATGGAATAAAACTGTTCCACACTTCACCTCAGATAGGCAGAATAGATGTGGACTGTACCTAGTATGTTCTTTCAACCCGTCTTCCTCCATTCTTGTGGGCTCCCCACCAGAAGATGCTGAGTTAGGGATGTGTTATGGCACACTGAGGAATAGTGATTTGGAAAGAAAACAGGACAAGACAAATGGTGTAAATATATCCCCAGTGGGATGACAAAGGACATTATGTAGGGAGCCTTCTACCTCCTAAGTACAGTACCTTATAACCATATGTACAGTCTGTGACTGACTACCATCACCTTTCCTTCCTCCACTGCATTACTAGGATGAGTAACTGCTTGCTTTACACATAAAAATGTTGGTGAGACTGCTAATTAGAAAACAAACATTTCTTGCTTAACAAAAGAAAATAAGAACAATTTCTAAGAGAAATTGTAAATGAGAATTGCAAATGCCACATCTGATCTTAACTTGTGTGTTGAAGGTGATCAGCTATGCCATGAGCATTGATTCAATTCTCTCTGTTAGGAGGTCCTACAAGTAGATATTTCCATGTGTTTGGAGCTTAGGGAATGACCCTGATTGTAATTGGGAAAAAAAAACCCAAACAATTTCTGATAAATACCAAAGGCTGGCTGACAAAGCTTGATGCACTTGATTTTTGGCTGTCAAATTTGCTGTGTTATAAGCAAATTTGAAGTTTCTTCTTACCTTCTTCCAGGCAACATATGTAAAGACTATCTGCAAAACAAAAGAGATAGCTATGAGAGTTGTAAGATGACACTTATTTTGGCAGGATATTATCTTTGAAACCAAACTCTGGCAGAAATTACATATTATTAATAAGTTTGGGAGTGAAAGAATTCAGCTAAACCCTGTGTCCTTTAGTTCCTTAATTGTTTCAGGGTATATATCCCGACAAGCTACAAAAAAAGTGCATTATTGTCTCAGTAGGCAACTGTATAGTACATGGAAAAATAAAGATAAAGAAGCATAACACTGAATTCAGCAGAGAAGGTGGGGTTTTTTGTTTAATAAAACCTTAAACCTTTCTTAAACATGTTGATATTGCAGAGTCTTAATGGCTATATTGGACTGCTGTGGGATATGGCCCCTGAGTTCTGCCCTACATCTGATTCTGACAGTAAATTTTTTGTTTAAAGTCTGTGTTGAATCCCCAGCAGACTTATCCTCTTTTCTCTTAAAAGACATTAAAACCAATTCAAAATTTAAGTCCACAGGACTACTAATATAAGTTATGTAACATTACGGACTGAGAACCAAAGTCATAGACAAAACAGGTAACTTGCAAAACATATTTTTTACAGGCTGCTGGGGAGGTCATGGAGACTCCATCTCTGGTGACATTCAAAACCCAAGGGACACATTCCTGTGTCAATGTTCTAGGTGACCCTGACTTGGAAGTGGGTTGGACTGGACAATCTCCTTCTAACTTAACTATTCTGTGATTCATTGATTTTATGAGAACATATTAGTACCTTTCTAGAGATAGTATCTGTGACTATTAGGTAATAATTTTATGGGAAAAATAATGCATAACATTTTTTTCTGGTGCTCATGTAAGTGCAGGACTGTGCTCAGACTCTTCCCCATGCACCAGCCTTTCTCTATCCCAAATGTTTCATGTTGACATTTTTTTTGCGACAGGGATTCTGATGTACTGAAGGGCAGGTTCCGGTAGTCTCATTCTCTCTCCTCCCATCTCAGAGTAATGCATAACCTCACTCTCTGTAAGAATGAGCCTTCAGTTGGGATAGAAAAACACTGCCTAACCTTTGATTGCTCTTTACTTCACATGTATCAAATGACAAGCCACAAATCTATTTAAAATTTAAGAATCCTTCACAAATTTACATCTTTAAATGGTAGATTAATGTCTGTGAGGGCACAATGCAACATGTTTGTCCATACTGCAAGATTGGGAAGGAAACAGTTAAGGGCAGAGCTGCTATTCATTGAGAAGTAAGCAGGCCTGGGGAAAGGACCAGCAGGGACATTAGCTTAAATTCACTAATAACAGGCTGCACTTCAGGAGGAACCAGCTGTGGCAAAAGCTGAGGCTGGGCTTTGCTGAAAAGCCCTGGGAGTCTCGGCAGGCAGCATGCTGAACAGGAGCCAGCAGCCTTCCCTAGCAACAGATGAGGTTGACAGGAGCCTCGGTCATTGTGTGCAAGGAGTTACCTCCTGTTGCTCAGATACTGTGGCTGTTTTGGGCCCCTGGTACAATATGAATACTGATAAACCAGCTCAAGTTGAACTCAAGTTCAACAGAGGGGCTCCAAGGTGTTTGAGGAGTTTACTGTTTTTCTGGTCTCTTTCAATAAAAAATGGTGAATTACAGTATGCAAAAAGAAAAGTATACAGGCAAAATATGTTTGGTATTCTAGTGTTATGAGATTATCTTTTTCATTCATAACAGAAAAGGATAGTAGTTCTTACCACTTTTATTTACATTGTATTTGTCCCATCCCCTCTTTCCTCGAGTTGAATGAACTGCAATCATTTCAGCCATCTGAATTCATAAGTTCTTTTATAACATAAACTGAAGTGGATGCCAGTTTATATTATCACAAGACAGGGAACTGAGGTGTCCCAGGAGTAAGCTTACTGTCCTGTTGGCGATCAGACAGCTACAGAAGCTGAACTGGTAGCATCACAGGCCTTTTGGCCCTGGTACAGTGAAAACCAAAGGAGAGATAAACTCAAGGCAAGAACAGAAGTGAAGACATCATGTCTGGTCACTCTGACACTCTAACACTAACAAAGACTTTATTAGTAAAAGAGGTAACAAAGGACATTACTAGCATAAGAAGAATCAAAAGATTGTGTTTCTAAAGGAGACCAGGACAAAAGGATCAGTAGAAAATTTTGTACAGATGTATTGACCTATAAATACTGGTAAATTGTGTAATAAACGAGCTTTGCTTTGCTGGCATAAGCAAAGTCCTTGTCAGTCAATCCCCATACTGTCCCTTCAGTTTCAGCTGCTACTATGGTTCAGGCCTCTGAAAAAACAAAGCAAGCAAACAGTAGAGGATGGTAACAGCTTTAGCTTCCTCATCTGAAGTAGCATAAAGCTAAAACTGAGCACATATTAAACAGCAGATCATTTGTGAATCCCCAGCCAGTTTGTGAGAGTTAGCCAGACACTGGAGTATCCATACCTTTACACACTATTCAACACATTTTCATCATTTCTTCCCATACTCTATGTACAATTTTCTTCCAATAATGCCTAGCATTTATTATCTCCTCATATACAACTGAGGATACCAAGATGGTATGGGGCTGGCCTATATTGTGTATGTTCTTCTGTTGTCTACATGTTTAGTTTCTCTGCGGAGCCTTCCATTCCTCCTAATTTTCTGTTTTTACCTCACCAAAACTACCAGTTTGCTATTACATTACACTCGGCATACTCTGCTCCAAGTCTCCTCAGTAAAACTAATATGGTTGGTTTTCAGTACTGTTTAAGTGGTAAGTGCATCACTAAAGTGTCCACGCTTCTGTCAACTGATGCAATTTCTAGGCTTGCTAAATGAGAACAGGGCATAACATAAAGATGAAGTATTTTTTAATTGCAGCCTCAGGAATTTAGGATTTAGAATCTGTTAATCTTCTTCTAAATAAACTCATGTACTCAAATAATAAACTCATTCAATTCCAAACTTAATTTTAGCAAACTGAAAGAGATTTTTCTTCCACTGTAAGAGAGGATCCCAGTTAATTGGAAGAAATACATGTACATAGTTTAATGAAAGCCACTGTAGGTAAGAAGGAAATAGGACAGAGTAGGCACACCTTCTGCTGTCAATTCCTAAGTTGTAATAAAGATCAAATTAGTATATAAATAGACTTCCAACTTTTCTTGTTCACCAATAATTATTTTCCATGAAAGAGAAGAGAAAACCCACTTGTGTATTCTTTTCTGTTGCTCCTGCAGTGAAAATCCCTAAGTATTGCTTTGCTTCATGTCTTTCTCTCGTATTCAATATATCCATCATGAAACTGCTAAAACACTCAATTCTTTCTTCTCTGGCCATGACTCCTCCACCCTCTATGGTTTTTTTACGCCTTTGGACATTGCTTTTCATCTTTTAGTCTCCTTCAAGTTTCTCTAGAGTTTTGTGATTTTACAGAATTCTTTAACAAATTGAGATAATATGTAGCATGAAGGACTGGCCTTTTTTGATGCAAAAACATGTGCTTAAGTTTTTTACACTAATCATATGTTCAAAAGTCCTGTAATAATGCAACTTACTTGCTCAGATCATAGCTTTGTGACCTTCTATTTCTTTCCTAGGTGAAGCACATATGAATAAAAGTGAATATAGTATCTTTTATCTGTTGAAGATTTCACTGTCAGAGTTAAGAGTGCACATAGAGTTTGTAAGTGACCACTTCCATTCATGCTGACACATCAGACACAGTGTCCTCAAGCTTTTTCTGAGTATCATTCTGTCCTTAGCTGTGCATTTCACTTTTGCCCAAGCTATTAATGTGAACAGGGAATTGCTGTCTGGCTTGTTGTTTCCCACAGGAGCCACAGTGGGAAACTGTTCATAATTTTTCTGTGCATTACAAAACTGTGTATTGTGAAAGCTGAAAATGCCATTATTTGGCTTTAGTAATACCAACCACAGTTTCATGGAAGATATGAGTTGAATCTTTCCAGGTCAGCTTTAAATGAGTATGTGTACTTTACAAGTTTTTGCAAAAAAAAAAAGTACTGACAAAGTTATTAGCAGTTTCTAAAATTAATAGGAAAAGAAAAATAAGATATACAATGTGCCTTTAAAGGGTAAATACTTGCTCAAAGAATTTTTCAGGGCTTTTTTTCCAAAAACTAGTCTTCAGTTTTTCTTTATTTGTGAACTGAGAACTTCCTACTGAGTTTGTAGGAGTAACTCAAGGTAGGCAGGAAGTTCTAACACACTACAATATGTTAAAGTAATATCAACAACAGCGAAATAATGTGGCAACATGGAGCCTCAGCATGCATTTGTGCTAAATGATTCTTGTTGAAATGGAAAACACAAAGATTATTTTTCAGTAAGAAAAGAAAATCAATATTTTAAATCAATACCTGTCATAGGGAACAGTGAGAACAAGTAACAAAAGACCACAAAGCACCTTTGGGTACACTCAAAAGAAAAATACAATAAATGTAAACCCATTATACCAAAATAAAAGCTTCCACAGCCTGCATTAGGATGTGTCATAATCAGAAACCATACTAATTTTTCATGTTGTCACTTCCAGCCACTTCTGTAAAATTAAGGAAAACTTAGATGACTGAATTAAAGTTCTTCAAAAGACTATAATAGTGCCCATTTTTCTTGCCCTCGTGTCATGGTTTAGTCTGATTGACTGTTAGCTACCATGCTGCTGAATGCAAGAGTCCCCTGCAGACCTCGTATCTGTCCATGCATGTTAGTTCTGCTCTGCCCCTGTGCAGTGCACCCTGAGGACAGGCAGGTGGGCTCCTGGGAGAAACAAGAGGGGTATCTTGGCAATCCCAGTGTCACTCACCTACCCAACAGGTTAGACATACTACTTATACACTACTCACCAGGTGGGATTCTGGAACTCCTTTGTAAAACCTCTTTGTAGATCAGCTGCCACAGAAGTAAAGACATGGTTAACCTCCCCATTTATTTTACCTAATTGAGCAGTTTGGTGCGAGCACCACACGTTTCTGTGAGACAAAGCGAGTTACAGAGGCTCTGCACAGAGCCCTGTAGGGTATCTCTGTCTGAATTATTGTTTGCTCAGATATAGCACCAGACCTGCGTTGCTCCACACACCATTGCAATGTTCTTCTACCTCAGCTAGCGAGGCCTGAGAGGTGAAACCCTGCCCTGGTCTGTGGGAATAAGCATCATTATACAAAGACCAAACTAGTAAAACCCAATAGATCTAGCTAGCCCATGGAAAGTGGTTGTTGCTAGAAGTAGCTGGACTTGATTATGCTTATGGGTCCCTTCCAACTCAAGGTATTCTATGATTCTAAGTGTCTTCTAAAGCATGTATTAGGGAAGGTTTTTTGTAAACATACCACACATAAATCAAGTTATTCTTTCCTCCATCACTCCCTGCTTTAGAGAGCTGGATATACCTATTTCCCAACTCAACACAGTCCTATTTTATTGAAGTGCCTCTCAAGTAGTTAGTATGTTTAAATACCACAGTAGCCAAATCTCACAGGGATAATTTTTTTCACAATAAGGAATGTGAATAGCAAGAAACCTATAAAGTAGTCTCCTCAAGGTCTACAGGAATTTTGTGCTTAGGTAATAAACTGAACCCAGATCTCCAGAGTCCCTCTCCATTCCCTTAGCCATTCGGACATTTTCTCTCCTAATGCACAATATAGTGTGTTGAGGAACTGAGTTCTAAATAACTCAGTACACTGAATAAGTAGAATTTCACCAAAGAACAGGCCCAGACTCATGCAACTGTTGAAACAGAACTTTTAATAATATTTCCTTTCATTTTTGGAGCAGTAATGTTTGCAAAGCCCAGAGAAGAATTAATAAAACCAAACTTACTGTAAATTTTAATTAAAATTATACAGGGCAGTAGAGAGTCTTGACTATCTTTTACTAAGAACTCCGTCCTTCACAGGATATTGAGTGACAATATACTTAGCTAAGAAAGGTCAGAAGAATGCATATTAATTGAATGTGTCCTAAAGGCAGGATATATATTTTCCAATCTGATTAACTCTTTCGTAGATTCAAATTTATGCACCATGTTCCTGAGCAAAAAAAAACCCTCACCCAAACCCTTTGAAAATAGCTAACACATCTCTCACTAGAGTCTTAATAAATAAAGAATGCCTTCAATATATTGCAAAACCTTTAAGTGCATTATTTTTTTAGGAAGTCTAATTTCATTTTAGTTTGGTTTGATAGAACTGAAACAATAATTCGCAGCGAGATTAGTAAGATGTTTGAGTTTATCCAGATTTTAAGATTTTGCTTTATTTTCACAGTATTTTGGTTAATAATTCATATTTAATAAGATTAAAACCTATTTAGGGTTCTATCCCAAAAAAAAAAATAATGCTTGAACACATTGCTTTCCTTTTGATTCTCTTTTTGGATGGATATCCAGCAATGTCATAGATTACTGGAAACCCTGCATTCCTCGTAAAACTAGTAGATAAACAATGCATTTGCCATGTCTTAAAAATTGTCCAGTCCCAGAAACAGGTATATATAGCTCATCCTTCTCTGAACTTCTGTATACACATTTATGCCCTCATTCCCTGTCTTGCACTCCAGCAGTAAGTCATTTAGGGACTTTCTGAAGTGGATGTTAAATTAAGGCCATTATTTTTAGTATCTATTGATGAATTTATCACCTATCTACTTGTCTAGCCTTTTTTTTTTTTAATCCATTTATCATTTTGGCCTCCAGAACTTGTTTGTAGGAGGAAGTTACATAAAGTTACAATGCAGCCTTTTAATTGATTACAGTTCCAGATTAGTGAAATAAATTTCCTGAAATTATGCAGAAATAACACAAAACAGTGCAAAGATTATTGGTTGCAATTTTGAGATGGGTGATCAGTTTCAATAAAACAAAGAATTGAAACAACAAAACTTGACATTCAGGAGCACAGGCTGTTGTAACATGCAATCACTAACAAGAGGGCAGGCAGGAGTGTCTGAGGACTATAAACACCATGGGATATGGCTGCTTTTTGTTTGTGCCTGTGTATAAATATAGAACTCCCAAAGCTGAGGAAACATCAGAAAGGGAAATAGACTTTGAATATCTGTAAGGAGCTTTATAAAAAGACATTTTTGTATTTGGTGACAGGACTGTCATTTTTAAGACAACTTTTAAATCTTCCCATAAACAACATTCTGACATTAACAAATATTAATTAATAGTTATTACATCCCTACTGTAATTTTGTCTATGCTTTTGTTTCTCTGCTGTTGCATACATGCATCAAAAAGAAAAGTAATTTCTTAAAAAGGGGGATACAGAACTGCATGCATATTGCCAGTTTGCAAGGTATACAGCCCCCCTCCCAATCACCCTCCTTCCTCTTTCTTGCCTGCCTGTCTTTTTCTTTGTAACTATTATACCAAATTACATACATTAACAATGAGTTAAACACAGTTCATGGTTTCTTCTCCATAGCTTTCTGTGTACTTACTGAACTGTCTGTTCTTGTTCATTGCAACCAAAGTAAATTACTAGCTACAGTCTGTAGCAATATACATCCCAAAACTAAACAAAAAGAGAAAAAAAACATGTTATTTTTCTCACTGATTTGCATTTGAAAAAATAAAGCATGACTTACTCACTTTGAGCATGGAATTTTCCTTCAGACTTGAAAGATTGGAATCACATCAAAAAGACAAAATGGACAGGTGTTTAACTATGATTAAGCTTATAAAAGGGTGTGGGTTTTCCTTGGCAATAATTCTTACTAGAGGAGAGCTTGCTGCAGCAGAAAACTCGGTCACATCAGGTCCTTGGCATCTTCTAGGGAGATTTAGGATCAAGTATTTTGAATTTATCTCGGGCAGTAGGTTTTCAAAAACCTTTGTAAGTCAGAGTTATATCATATAATCATTGAATTGTTAGGGCTGGAGAAGACCTCTAAGATCATTGACTCCAACCATTAACCCAATACTGCCGTGTTCACCTCTAAGCAATTTCCCTCACTTCCTCTGTTTTTTGGGGTTTTTTTTTTTGAATGCTTTTAGGGGTGGTGATTCCATTGCTCTCTTGGGCAGCCTGTTCTAATGACCAAGAACCATTTCTGTGAAGAAATCTTTCTTAATATCTAGTCTAAACTTCCCCTGATGAAACTTGAGGCTATTTCTTCTCATCTTGTCACTTGTCACTTTGGAGAAGAGACTGGTCTCCACCTCATGACAACCTTGTTTCAGGTAGACGAAACAACCCCAGCTCTCTCAGCCTTTGATCATAAAGCCCTTCCCCAGTTCTGTTCCCTTCTCTGGATGTGTTCCAGCACCTCAGTGTCTTTTCTGTAGTGAGTGGCCCAAAACTGAGCGCAGGGCTTGAGGCGCAGCCTCTCCAGTGCTGAGTACAGCTGAGTACAATCACTGTCCTGGTCCTGCTGGCCACACTATTGGTGATGCAGGCCAGGATGACACTGGGCTCACTCCTGACTCATGTTCAACAGCTCTGGACCAGCATCCCAGGTCCTTTTCTGCCATGCAATATTCCAGCCACTTGTCCCCAGCCCTGTAGTGCTACATGGGGCTGTTGTCACCCAAGTGCAGGACCCAGCAGTTGGCCTTGTTGAACCTCATGCCATTGGCCTTGGAACATTGATCCATCCAGTTCAGATCTCTCTGCAGAGCCTTCCTGCCCTCCAGCAGATCTACACGACCATACTTGGTGTTTTCTGTGAGCTGACTGTGGGTTTGCTCAATGCCCTTGTCTAGTTAATCGATCAAAATATTACACAGGACTGGCCCCAGCACTGAGCCCTGGGTTCTACTGTAAACTTTGACAAATTTACAGTAGAACCTTTTGTGTAGCCCGTGATTTCCAAATGGGCCCATAGAAAACTGCTCCAGAAGAAATAAATTTTATATAAGGAATTTTTATAAGTCTTGACCTTCTTTTGTACAGGTCTGTACAGACATGTTGGATCTGGCTGAGATGGAGGCAATTTTCCCCACAGAAGCTCTCATAGTGTTGTGCTTTGTTAGAAAGTTGTTTTGGCTGCTGCTGGGCACTGCTTGCACAGCATAAAGGCTCTCTCTAACATTCTCCCTCTCACCAGTAGGCTGGGGCTGGGCAAGATCTGGAGAGGGTACACAACCAGGACATCTGACCCCAGAGGACCAAAGGGATGTTCTATATCATAGGATGTCTGCTCAGTTATAAATGCAAAGAGAAAGGAGAGGACACACACATATTTGGTATTACAAAATGTGTCTTTTAGAGGAACTGCTAGGTGTGCTGAAGCTCTGCTTCCCAGGAAGTGTCTGGACTTCACCTGCTGATAAGTAGAGAATACATCTTTTGTTTTCCTCTGCCTTCACAGGCAGCTTTTGCTTGTACTTCATTAAGCTGCCTTTATCTTGAACAATGAGCTTTTTCTCTCCCCACTCTTCCCAGCTGAGGAGGGGAGTGATAGAGTGGGTCACTAGGAATCTGGTATTCAGGTGGGGTCAATCCACCACAACAGTTCACCCATTAGGCAGTGACATTCAGTTCTTACAACATCATAGTCAAACTAATAAGCCAAAATAAAAATATGCAAATTGTATTAATATTTTTAAAGACTGCTTCAGTTAAGTGTTTTCCTTGTTGTTTATTTTTACTTCAATCTTTTTGCTCTGACCTAAACAGGCAGAGTATGCCATTTTTCTAGCATTCTTTTTAGAAATGGACTTCAGTACAGATTGTACTCATAATTTTCATTTAGAAATTTTGGGGCACATGTATATCAGTGGATTATAGGAGCTATTCAGTAATGCCACTAAAATTGAAGTTCAGCTGAGTTTTCTTTAGAAAATTTTACTTACTTCTGGGGTTAAATATGTCCAGTGTTTCAAATCCTATAAAGTTGAAAACAGGTATTTAAATCGTCATGTGGCTTTTCTGTGTTTAGCACAATTAGAGCAATCAAAGTGTTAGGAGCAGCAGTGGGAGCAGCATGACTTCTTTTGGAGCTGTAGCTTGGACAACAAATTTGAGCAAAGTGGAAGACTGCAGAGTCTTAGAACAGAACTAACAGGCTTTTGGTTTGTATGCTTCATGCAGACTGTTTTACCCCACAGTATTTTTAATATTTCTAATATTTCACAAAGAAAGGTCTCTTTTCACTAGGACTGCAAAGAATATGCTGTACTACAACTCTATAGCTTATTAGTTTGCTCTTTAATTTAGAGTAATTTTTAGATTTTTGAAACCGTTTAAAGCAAATCACATTGTAATATCTTTTTGTTACTCTTGGGGTCTCTTAGGTGATTTTTGAGAATCAGCGTGTTCTGCACTTATGTGTCCTTAAGCCCCAAGCAGATACCAGTGGTAGGACCATAGTGATACAGAGCCAGTGGAGAGCAATGAGCACTGCCAGAGGGCAGTGGAGGATCTAAATCCAGTGGTGCCCATCACTCTACAGACTGCATTGTACTGCAGGTGTTTACCTTCCTGTTTCATGTGTGCCAGTGTTTTTTGTGTGAATCACTAAAGCCAAAGTCTACCTCCTTTGTCTTCAGTAGGCCTTAATAGTATATTTCTGATGTGAAGATTTAAAGAAAATCCAGTATTTAAAGATGCATCCAGTAAGCAAACATGTATACTGGATTTTCACAAGTATTTTACAATTATTAAATTCTACTGAAATCAGTAGAAGGTACCTAGAGTTTTCAGAATCATATTTTCTTATGAGTGATTTCATTCACATAAATGCAGCTGTTTTACAGAGAGTATTTGTACAAACATGTCAAAGTCTATATCCTCTATCCTTTGTGAATTTTTAAAGTAATAGCTGAAGAGAAGCATCTTTACCTGCCCTATGCATTTTAACAAGCTGAAGGCTGCAGTGCAATACAGTAGATTCAAATCTTCAAGCTGTTTGAGATAAGAGAAAGGTGGTACTACTGTTCAAGTGCAATCTCAAACCTTGGAGAATGTAAACAAATCTGGGGGAGGAGAATGCATCTCTGATAATGTACATAAAAATGCAACCACAAGGAAAGCCAACTCAGCAACTGTGCTGAAATCAGCTCTGACTGGGTAAAGAGTAATTCCTGAAGGGGGAGATCACGATAACCAACTCATGGCCCATCTACCCCATAAACTCACCAACTCAGAAGATGAGAAACACAGAGAATGCAGACTGACTACCACTAGAGGCAAGGGAATAATTGTGAAAAAAATTTCCATTTTGATAGGCCTAGACCCACAACATATTTAAATTGTGGTGTTCAAGGAACTTTCATAATTAATTTCCATGATCAGTTATTTTCATTGAATCTTCACCTCATCCTTTGAATAGTAGCCTGAAATATCATAATTTAAGTGCTACATATTATTTTGCCATTAATGCCACCTGGTGCATATATTATATGTGGTGACATTTTATTAATTGCCCATTACCAAGAGTGTATATAAATAATTTCCTTTTCTCTGTCATAAGCTTTTCAGAAGATTTGGCTGAGGAAAGAAAATATATGCACTAGTGGGCTTGATTTCAGGTGTTTTACTACAGACTGCTAATATAGTGGAGTTGGCAGTACATGTTCTCTGCTTCTTAATTTCTGGCCTTCGCTTTCCTGATCCTACATAACTGAGAAGAACTGAAACCCTAATTAGTGAAAGCAGACTGTGCATCCCTCATCCTCTCTTTAGCTGCATAAACCTTTGCTCTCCAGTCTGTTATTCTGTTGGCTCAGAACTATCATCACGAATATCTGTTTTCTTCAGTATCCTTTAAGCCATTTCTCTTTTACTGAAAAACTCCCTGCCACTGACTATTCATAATTCTTTGCAAGAGAAATCGTACTATTTTTACACTCAGTAGGTCCATTTTACCCTCTGCCCAAAGTAAAATTTCCCAATGCTTCATAGTACAGAAGCCACTACCAAAAGATCTATTCACAGACCATTAAATTATTATTTCTGTTTTCTTTAGACAGGGTTCAGCAACTCTGTGATGTCTGTGATATCTGTCTTTAGCCAAGGCTGATAACCTCCACTGCTTAGAACTACTCTCCTTCATCCCTTTAAATTGCTGCCACTTAATCAGAACTTAACGTGCTCCTCCCCTCACACATGTACACATTTGTACAACTTTATGTATATCATAAAGTGACAGGACTGATAGAAACAGGACAGCAACAATGCAAACTACTGGAAGAGCTCTCTGAGCGAGTTTGTCATGGGTGTGCAATCTCATATTCTGTCTCTGGAAGATAATCTGAACCATTTCTTCTGGTGGGGGTCTTGCTTTTCTGCTGAATTCCTGCCTGTTGTATGCTTTGTGGAAGCATGATGGCTCCTGTGCTGCTACCAGTTTAGAAAGATCTCCATGGGAAGAGATACTGTTTCTTTTTCAAGGATACTACTGAATATATGCACATGAAGATTGCAAATGATGTGGATGCACAGGATGTGGATGAAGTCAGGCAAGGTATAACTGTATTACAACATTATCATGTTCCAGTTTATGTCAGGAGACTTAGAGGTGGCAGTAAGTAGCACCCTTCAAGAAGTGATAGGAGTAACTTCCTATAGCATAGAGAAAATTGAGTGGAGTTTATTATAGCTGAGACTGCCACTGAGTAAACTAAAACCAAACCTGCAGGAAAGATCTGCCTGCAATAATACTTGTGCAAATGTATGTCTGTTCTGTATGTGTATGATACAGAAATACCAACTTGGCCTTGTCAGTCTTACAGCTGAATATTCTGAGGCTGGTTATTATTCACTGAGCTGCAAAAGAGGATGATTCACTGCTCTTTTACTGGGTTTCTGAGAGGAAATTGAGGGGGGTTTCTCAGTGTACTGCAGAGCTAAGTTGAGTCCAACACTAATGCTTGACCTTCTTCTGCCTACCTGTTCCTCAGAGGAGGTGATGAGGGAAGTGCATGAGATGAGACTAGCACAGGGCTTTTTCCACTCTTCCTCCATATATTTTTCCCATTCTGTTTAGGGGAAGCGCAGAAAAGAAGAAATAGAACCCTTGCACCATCAAACTTGGTGAGAGTTTTGCCACTGACTGCTCTGCAGAAGGATTTAATTTCTGTTGTTTTAAATATAGAATAATGGCTAATGGGTTTGTAGTCATTAAAAAATGGCAGACTGAAACAGAGTTACATATCAAACAGTCTTGAAACAAACAACAAAAAAAAAAAAAAGTCAAAAAACCATGATGTGAAAGAGTCATGCACTTGCTAAATATTCCTCCTTAAAAACATGAAGATTTAGGGATGCATGGGAGAAACTATTTGTTCCAGCTAAAAATATAATGAAAAAAGGGAGTTCCTTAAATTTACTTTACTGCCTATTTCTAACATGGAACACATTTCTAGAATATGGCCTAGTTTTCAGAATTAATGATGTACTATGCTTCAGCAATTCCAAGAATTGCTTTTTGATTATTTCGTTACTTAAGTGGAACTTACATGTCTAAATCCACTTGACTGCTTTGAAACTCTTGACCTCTAAGAAAACTCTTCAACATGTAAGTGTGCTGTGTTTTCATAAACCAATAAGGAGTTTATATATAGAGACTGGTAAGTGTATGTACAACTCATGTTGTATGACACAAACTTATTTATTTTTTTAAATTGTGATTATGCAAGCATATTCAACAAAAAACATGAACTTTCATCATCACTGAAATGATAGGATGCTAAACTGGTGTAGTTACTTTTGCAGATTGCTTGGGAAACTACATGAAGTTTCTTTTTGACATAAAACTTCTCCCCACATTGTAAATATAATGTGCAGTTTAACCTGTACCCACTGTTTCAGTTCAGCATTAATCATTATATATACAACCAGTAAGGTTAATCCTGCTGGTTGTTTAAAAGAATAGTAAGATTCAGTGTGCAAAGGGTGAATAATGGAATAAAACTGCATCTTAGAAGGGCATGTAGGGCAGTGATAGATACCATTTTAATTTTAATGATTTTACTCTTTGCACTGGTGGGATAGTAATATTAACTAGAAATTAATTAAAAAATACTTAAAAGCCTTAGGAGTGGGAATGAGGGCAAGAGCTATGCATAGGTATAGAAGGACATAGACATAGAAGGAATGGCATTTATTTGGCAGTCTTGTGACTCTTGCAATTAAATGTACTGATGGGAGTTGATCACCTTAGGCGCTTCATAATCAAATGAAGGCATCAACAAGAGGTTCATGGAATTTTAAGACAGTCATTGATGATAACTCAAAACCTTGGTCATTTAAATGTTGATTCCGTCTGAATTCACAGTGGAAATACTGAATACTATATTGTGGCAATGAATTTTCAGTAAGCCTTCCTGTAGGTCTAAACTGCCGTCATGGTCCTAATGAGAAGCATTGAGTTTTGGAGGTATTTCAGTTCCATAATTAAAGAGATGGTTTTCAAAAAGGACAAATCTCTTCATACTTGATATAGTCAAAATTATATCAATCTGTCACTTTAAAAAAATCTGGAATTTCTGTATTTCCAATTTTTCAGGAATGACTATAGATGAAAATGTTATTCAGTGATATATATTAATGTGACAATTTTTAAAAGTGTTATAGATCTTCTTTGGAAAAAATAAAATAAGCTGAATTATTTTCAAATAAGAAAACATCTAAATTTGCAGAACTTGCACCAATACTGTCAGGCATGTTATTAGTTTATTTTATCATTTAATTACAGTATACTTCTACTTTTCTAAAGTATTATGAGATACCTTAGAATTCCATTGAGAATTAGCAAATAAGAATTATATGTTACAAATATAGGACAACAGCATTTTTTCTTTCAAAGGATATTCCTTTGTTGTTCAAAAAAATGTTTGATGCTCGTATTTTTAAATAAATCCTTTGAAGTTCACTTCAATAGAAACTCTTGCCATACAGACCAGATGAGATTTAGTTTACTAATTAGCTGCTTCATTTTGATTTAGCACATAACAAAATCAAATCACAACTATAGAATTTTTATTAATTAAACTTTTAAAAACAGCTGTATATGTGCTGATGGCAAACTTTTAACCTGCCTTCTTCTTTTATTTAATTTTCTTTCTTATTAATACCTGATGTGATTTAATGCTCTATGTTTTCAGCAGACAATGCACTCACTAGCTGAAGAACAGGAGCTAGAAGTGAGGCTCATAAAAATCCTTTTTGTAGAATGAGTTTCAAGGCCCATGATCAGCAATTTCCATACAAGATCCCCCCACATTTTTGTCAAACACTCTTACAAAGTTCACCATGGCACTAAACTCATTTTTCCTCCTTTACTCATATTCTGCTTTTCTGTCCTTCCCTGGTGTGAACTTTTATTAAATCCCTCCCTATATGCTTTCACATCAAGAAAGTATTTCTGAAGGCAAAATTCATTAAAGGACATATAGGAATAAATTTTGAAAGGATAAATTATAGAGAGAAGAAGTTTTGGGGTTTTTTAAGAGTTCAGGAATTTTTAGGAAAGGAAAATTATGTATTTTCTTTACTCCCCCTTACTTAATCAACTTCTTTCTATCCATGTCTTTTGTCATTCAGGGCATGCCTCAGAAATTATAATTTTCATCCAAAATCACACATTACCTTATATGTCTCTACTGTCTTTACTGCTTGATCAATCCTATTTATTTTGTGTAATCCCATCCATCCCTAGTAGCATTCAGTGAGGCAGCTCTTTTTTAGGTAGCATTAAAGCTTTCAGTGTTAAAAATCAGCTCTACATGCAACTACTGTTCTTTTAGTTTGCCGAGTATAGATGAGCAGAAGTTAGTACAGCTCTGTGAAGCTGAAATGGTGAAAGGAGTCCAAAAATTGCCTTGTACCCCTCTACACACCATCTCCCAGCCTTTGAAAGAAGATCTGCATTTCGTGCAGCTGTTGGTTTGTCATTTGTAGGACCTGCTTGGTTTTATGCTCAAAGTATGACCATAGTTATGAACACTACACATCATGCTTATTTCTTCTTATATGCCGTCTAAATTTTGAAGTCTTCTTAATCTTATTTAGAGGGGAAAAAAATACTGGAAGTTTTTTGGTTATTTCTAGACTATAACCAGAAGGTTGCAGTCTCCTTTGTCCTATGACTCCAGCATTTCCAGGAGATTTACAAGATACAGTTCCTATGTGGTCCAGTTCAAATACAACCTTACCAACATGACTTTTTTAGCAAGTAGGTAAATAATTTCTTCCACTACTACCTGTGCGATGGAAGCAATTAAAAACAAGCAATGTATTTTCATTCTGGGATGCTACTGTGTTTCATCCAAGCCACATTAAACTGAGTAGTCTTTCATATCCTTTTGGTTAGATCGGTCTATCCACTGGTTTTACCTTACTGAAGGAAGAAGGGATATCACAGCTTGGCTGCAGTAAAGGTAATCTGGCAGATGGAGCTGGAGACCAGATGCTTTTCAAAAAAAAGGGAACTGTAAAGCCAATCACTGCCCCTTGCCCTCTGAATAAATGGCAATCAAAATCTCTGATTAGCTCTGCTATCCCTCTGCCCAAGGCAATAGTGCCTAAATTGTGCACAGTTTTCAATTCTATTTCAGGTAGGGAGAAATACTTCTGTGGTTCTCTGTGTATTAAATTTTGTTTGATTGGAAGCCACTTTACTAGAAAGTAGGTTTTGAGCCTAAGTGCAAAAAATTGGTTTTTTGCTTCTAATTATTCATCTGATCACTTCTTTAATGGCGCATTTGATTTATTTCAAAGTAATCTCTGCTTTTTATATGTAAATCATGAGTTTGAGAGTGTGCTAATTAAATTATGCAAGGAAAATGCAAGGAAAAACTGTTCTAATCAAAAGGTGGAAATTCTATTAGAATGTTTGATATTTATTTATATAGGCTTCCAAAGGAGGTAGCAATTGACAGTCTGAACTACACTGTACACCATGTTCCCAAGACAAATGCAGTACATACAGGAACCAACAAGATTAATTTACTCTGTGTGGCAAGGCATTGCAATCAGAAGTCAATAATCAATACAAATGACCATTATGACCCAGGAAAAGATTTTTATTAATTCCAGGTTAATTGGAGTTGTCTTAATTACTTAATTGCTGAAACCAATAGTACATACAAATGGCCAGTCTGACCCAGGAAAATAGTTTCATTAGTTCTGGGTAGAGTTGTCTTAATTGCCTAAAGCACACATCTGACAGTTTCTAGTTCAGGAAGGAAGTTATCAAAGAACTGAAGTATTATAATTTTTCTAATGCTGATCAAGTACTTCTCTAAGTTTTAAACAGCTCAACAATACCAAAGCTGTGAAAAAGCACTGAAATTTAGCTCAGCCATCTATAGAATTTCAAAGCACACATGTTATAATAGTCATTGTACTAAGATAGAAATCTGGAATAAGTACCAAGCAAATATAAGGAGCTCTAGCTGTATATAAAACTTTTCCACTAAGGAGGGTTTTATCTTAGAGTGTTTTTCATTAAATACAATGATAGCAAGAAGAAAACCCACTAAAAAAGTGTTTCCTTTCATGAATAATTGCATTTTTAGAATCGCATTTTCAAGGTTCTCATGCTGTTTGGAAACACTGACAGCAGGTTGTCCAATGACAGAGCTAGGTGCTTCCACATGTATATTTTGAAGTTAGAGAAGAAATTTAGGTGGACATATGTTTGCTGTTTCCATGTCAGAAAAGCAAAAGCTTCCTTGAAGAATTTGGATTTAATTTTATTTCACCATCACTTCTTCAATATAAAGAAAATTGTTCCCTATCTCTCTTTTTTTCTTTTCTTGTTCTTCTTTTCTGTTAAATTGTTAGATTGTTAGTGCTTTCTCAGTAGTTGGGAATTTAAAATAGTGATTCATCATTGTACAAGAGGTTGCAGGGAAATAGGAATTCAATCTCTGCTTATTGCTCTCTATGTTGTTTTTTCATGAGCTTGAAAGAAAAGATATGCCCTAAAGTCTTCCTAACAGCAGGTTTTACATTTTCAGTCCTCCAACACATTCTGAGTTCTGTAAGCTCTCTCCTGCCTCCTGTCACTTTATACTATCAGCAGAGCACCCACGTAAGACATCCATGAGACATGAGCACTGTTGTGAGGAGAGCTGGGTTCCAGCACATGTGGCCAGCACTGAGCCTTGTCCCCTGCACAGCTCTGCAGAGTCAGGAGATGCCAACTTTGATAGAGCAGCTCGCTCACTGGAGCTGACACAGCCACGAGGCCACGCTGAAACAGATGCTGCGCTGAATTCTTGAGCATGTGCTTTAAACTGTGAGGGGGCAAAAAAGGGATGAGCAGGCAGAGTATTTCACCACTCTCTAGCATGGTTGCACCTGTCTTGGTACATGGGAAATTTCCTAAAAATAATATAAAGAATTCTGAAGGATTTTATGATGATCCTAAGTACTAATTGCAAAATGAGGTGCAATGCTTACGTTATGGTCTACCGCTCTTTCAGCTCATAAGTTAATCATTATAATAACAGCAACCTTTTCCTTCACATTTATAAAACAGCTAGTAAATCTACAGTACTGCAATAACATAAAAATAAAAGTTATTCTAATTAACTGGGAAATAAAAGGCCAAGGAAAACAGAGGCAGTGAAAATGGTTGATTCACACCTGGTTACAAAATGACATTTTAGAGACATGATTCCTGTATTGAAATGTAGGTAAATGAAGTCTATTGAAGCAATTTCAGGTGAAATCTTCAAAGGCATATAATTCAGGGAACAAATGTTAATTGAAATTTGTTGGAAGTTAAGTTCCTAGAGTTCTAAAATGTAAAAGTTACAGAAATTTTGAAGGCATTGAAAAAAATTACAGCACAGGTAGGGTCCACATTCTTTCCATTGCCACTCACCTTCCCTGAAATCTGGGGGGAAATGGAAGCCCCTGTAATAATCAATTACATATCAAAATTATGTTTAGTGTGCATCTGAAGGAGTGAGCAATATAGTAGGTATCACAGGTCATAAATGGCACAGCTTCTAAATAGTAGCAAATAGATTTAGTATTAGAGATAGAGCTATTTTGCTGCAGAGTCAGGCCAGCATTATTACTTTTTTCTTTTGTAGTCAACATATTTTCAAAATATAAATATGAAAACATAGGAAATGTCAACATTGTTGACATACATAAAATAGAATACTATATCTAGAGGATTTGGCAACAGTGTGTAAACACAGAATGCTGTAATGCCTATAGTGAATCAGCTGGAGTTTTCAGAGAAGAAATTAGAAAATACAGATTAAAAATCTCAAGTACATCCATTATAAAGTGATTGTCTGAAGACAGCATCAGCAACTGGCTATAAATTTGGCCTGGCCTATAAGTGTCTATTTATGTAAATACATATATTGTTTATATAATTATGTGGTTATGTGGAGTTTATCCATAGTGTGAGCAGGTGGGAATGTGCCTACACCTCTTCCTGTACCTGAGGTTCACAGACTGGCTAAGGTTGTAAAGCAACACAATGGAACTTCTAGTCCAACCTCCCTACTTAAGCAGGATCACAGTAGAGCATGTTGCACAGGATTGCATCCAGAGGGTTCTCGAATATCTCCAGTGAGGGACACTGCACAACCTCTCTGAGCAACCTGTTTCAGTGTGTGGTCACCCACACAGGTTAACTGCATTAAAGTTAACATAAAATGCATCAAGGTTAAATGACTTTTAATATATATAAAATGCACTAAAAATAAATGCATTTAGAGTTTGACTTTAAGCTAGTTTGGTATTTTTTATTGTCAGAGGAAAAGAGCATTTACACTTTCTCTTTGCAAATACTCTAGGACTAGGTAGTGTATTAATCCCCATAGGGCAGGGGTGTGATTAATCACACCTTAGTAGAGAGTGAATGTCCACCTTGCAGCTTTGATGAAGTCACTAGATATAAAACAAAAATTAATTTTGCCTATTTAATTTCACATTTTAGTCATTAATTATTTTCACTCACATTTTCTGAATTGATCTGTATGGCTATATTTAGGAAAAAGAATAAAACTTCATATTATTTGGGTTATGTTTTGCATTTCATACTATGTAGCTTTAGAGAAAATTACTGCTGAGGTGATGATATACTTATTAACAGTTCTAAAAATCTGACAGGTAGGTAACAATTTTTATGCATTGTTGTTATTGTGAACAACTTAACTAGTATTTTTAGATTTCTTTTATGTTGCAGCAGCTGCTCTCAATTTTTCTAAGTCAGATTGCAGTTGCTGAAAGGCTGGTTACTTCCTCTCTTTCTTGCAAAGAAAATGACATACTGTGTTAGCTGATTTATAAACTGGTGGGGAGGAGGGTTGTTTAGTTTCAAAGAAGCCATTATTTAATGTATTTTTAGGGCAGAAGAGTCACCATTTCTTTTTGACTGTTCTGTTAGAAGTTTGTGGGAGGAGAAAAGTGGCTGCTGTTAGTAAGAGGCGTACAGAAATGTATCTTTGCTACTGCTTTATTCTGTTTTGCAGGATGTGAATTAACAGGATTCAGCTAGTCTGAAAGAGGCATATGCAACATATTCTTTACCCTTGTAGCAAAAATAGAAATTTGGCTTTCAAATCTAGGATGTAAGGGAAAAGATTATCTAATTTCTGACAGAAACTTTAGCCTTAAAGGCTTGGTTACTCAAAAAACTCTAAGATAAGAGTTTTTAGTTTCTCTTCATTAGGCTTTCTATTGTTATTTTTATTTATTTACTTCCTAAGTGTATATTTTCTCATTCTTGCTGTTATTTGCTGTATTTTGTTCCTTTGATCAAAATTCAGTTTGCCTTTTTTTTTAAGTAGCTTTTAATTTTCAAATCAAAATTAGCTATGCTAAAAGGCAGAAGAGTCTGTGTAAATATGACAAATCAATGACTCACCTGTATTTTCAAATATTAAAGACACATTTAGAATACCGGAAGATCTTAACTAGTTCTTATTTCTTTATCATTTTAGCTATACTGTGTCATCTGAAAATTACATTTGTTGCCTTAAAACCTTATTGTAGTAGCAAAGAATCTTATGCTTACTGGTTGGAGAGCATATTTGCATGTCCTGAAATGTTGCCATTATTCAGTAGGCATTTCCAGCTTGTTTTGAGGTTGCTTGGTAGGAGACCCTGTGAAAACACAGATACAGTGGCTACCTTGAGTTTTGTATCCTAATCAGATGCAGTAAAAGGTGGAAAGAGAAGCACGGTAAAGTGAAACTTGTAGAATATTTTATTAGGCAGGACAGTTTACTGTCTATAGTGCTCTTTCTGCTAGGCCAGTGTTACTGCTGGTGCAGCCAGAAAACATTTATAGAAAAGTTTCCAAATGCATATTCTAAAACTTGCAAAAGTTATGACGTTTGTGTTTTGGAGACAAAAAACTCCCTTGACTATCACCATACCACCTAAATTATCTCCTGCAGCTGATAACAGAGGTTCTCTGAGCTAAAGTGACCTGAAGTAACACAGAGTTTCTAAGCAGATTTTTCATTGGACTGTGGACCTTAAAGGGTCTTTACATTCATCTCTACTACATCACTACCCTAAGAACTTCTTCTCTACTGTCATAAAAATATTAAAGCAAGTCTCTATAGACAAAATTGCTGAAGAACCACCTGCTCTCATTGCACTGGGACAATTGGCCCATACTGTAAAGCCAAGACTGCCCCCTTGACATCAGCAAACATCTGAGTTTTGGCTTCTGACTTATTTCCTTTGCAGCATTTAAATGCCACTTCTTCCAGCATCTTTAAAACTCATCCTTCACCTTGCTTACTCAATGAGGTTGCATTATTTGAATTCATGCTAGCATTGAAATTCCTCTCAAATACAGTAGATTTTTCTTAGATTTACAGTGTTTCTTAATGTACCACACTGATATATAAATGCATCAATATAAGGTTTTTAAAAGCTTGTTACCATAAAATTTCTGGTTAATGCTTAATAGTTTTCATAAGTGTTCATATTGCAGAGCATGGGAATAATTGCTAAATTATCCTCACAAGCATATATTTGTCAGGCAGTCATAAAGTAAGTTGAAAGCAAAATGGTTTATAGAAAATTAGTTACATAGCTTGTAAAATGCTCTACAATGTCCTGAAAACAAAAGGGAAAAATTTCTGCAATTTCACAATTTTGTACTTGCTCAGATGGCCATTAACCAACAAGAAGAAAATCAAATTTATCCTATTCACACTATGAATTATCTGTGATTAGCAGTGTATAGAATGTGATTTTCTAAAGCTTCTTTCATATTCAAGGTATCTTCAAGCACTTTGACAAAAAAAAAAAAAAAAAAAAAAAGCAGACTAAATAAACACCATAAGTATACTAAACATGTATAGGATAAAAAAGCTTGCCCTTTTCTTTAGGCCAGGATTTAATCTTTGCTTAGTGACTCTTAGAAATCTTGTGTCATAGAATCCTAAAGTCAAGGGGATTTTTCTATTTCTAGTCTTATACATTATAATAGTTTCTGAGGCTTTTGATGTGTCCTGATTTCAACATTTAATCAAAAATGACTGGCAATCATGTTCCTTTCTTTGTGCTATAAATTCTATGCACCTTAAACTGGCCCTGCTCTATAAAACCCAAAATCCCTTATATGTATTTAGGAGTTATGAGCCAACATCTGAAATGTCCAGAAAGAATGAGAATTGACTTGCAATACTTTAATTTTATTATTATTTAACCTAGTGTTTTCCAAGCTGCTATAATGAACTTGAGTCATGCTTTTGTTAGGTCTTCTGAACAAGATTTCTGTATTCTGTGATTCCCACATAGCTCCAGGTAATTGCGCTTTATGATGTGAATGGGTACCGTAAGATTTGCAGTTCTGTTCCAGAGTGCTTCTCCACACATCGCGGTGATTGTGTGCATGGAATAAAGCTGGGACTCGCATTAGCCTTCGTGTCACTGCAGTGGTAGGATCTAGGCTCCAATAAGCCCATAAGTAAGAAAGACTGGATTAGCACAAATGTAAACTTTTCAATTGTTGTTAATAATATCACCCAAATATTTTGTGCACATCTAAACAGCTTTAACAAATCAAAATTTTTTTCCAACTACCAGAAAGTATGGTCTTGCAGTAGGTGTGTATAGAGAGGAGTACAAGTAACATATGGCATTATCATGGTAGGGGTAAACTTAACCACAATTATCATGTATTCAGTATAAGGTCTTTAAACAGGTATAGCTGGAAGCTTGGCCAGTCTCTTAGCAGGATCTAGCTTCCTTTTCCTTATGCAAATAGCAAAATCCAATGAAGGCTAAAAGGGAGTAAGAAGCTTGCCAGAGCCATTGCATTATAACGCAGAGGAGGACATACTATTGGTTTATGAAGTATTAAAGTGTATATGAAATATAAAGAAATACAGATATGATTGTGTTTTTACCATTGATGAACACACAATTCAAGAGTATCAAAATCTGAAAAGAAACCTGCTTACCCATGTAGTGATTAACAAAGTCTTTTAGGTAAATGATGTTTACACTGTTTATTAATTGGTTTGGTACTTTCAAGAGCTACCCTGCCAGTTTGACAATTATGCACTCTAAGCTTTTCACATGCTAAATAGCCAAAATAAGCAAAGCTTATCAGATCCTTACCATGTCTTGCTCAGAACTAATAAGTTTGATGGCTGTGTAGGTAATTTTTTATTCTTCAAGACTATTTGTCCTCAAGTTTTTTGTTTTCTTAGACCACAAGACTGTTAGTATTATCAGATGCAGTCTAAATTTCTGTAGGTCTAAACTGAAACCATTGAGCCTTTTGAAGACACCTCTTTCAAGGTGAAAAGATATATGTTCACATGATAATATTAAACATTATCAGCTGGGTCAGTTTTGAGTACTATCAGGATAATATGGCCCATGGGTTCTTTAATTATTAAGTCTGTCAGAATCCAAAAGTTGCTAACATTTACTATCTTGTTTAATAAGTAAGATCTATTATGGACTTGAAAGAAAAATCCTACATGAAGGATGGTGATACAAAGAGTGACCTGCTGTACATATCAAGCTCCCAAAAGGAATCTAGCATTAGGAAAAGGTAATTTCATATTCAGTAATTCCAGTTTGCTTAGTGACTGCATTTCGCATGGACCACTGCTTTCCTGAGCCAGTGTCTGTGGCTCTGGCTGTACAAACTGGCAGCTGCTGTGGATCTTCTCCAGGGCAGTGAGCTGGCAAAGGCATATTTGTGTCACTCATCCTTCCTCTGCCATGCAGGAACGTGGGAGGAGTATTAAGCAATGTACCCCATTCTGTTGCTACTAGAGTGACAAAAGACTGCTTTAGGCCATGCTCTGTAAGACTAGGTAGTCTCTACCTATCAGCAATTGCAGCGTCATTACTTGAGTTTTTGAGTGAATCCCAGATATTTAATACAGTTTTTCATTCAGAGTTCCTCTGCTGCACCAAGCATAGTGTTAAATAAATGAGTAGTATGTTAGAAGTCTTTTTTGTATTCATGAAATTCCCATCTGAGCACAAAACAAATCCTTGGTTCCTTTTTGTATATCTAAACAATGAAAGAATTTGGATGATTAACAGTTTGTCATGTACTTGTTTTTATGGCCGCTGCATCTCTAATGCACTGTGCCATGCAGGTTCTTCAGTGTCCTGGACACTGAGAAGTAGCATCCTGCATGAAGTCAGATGCCAGCATTATAGGTAATTCACAGTAAATGTCAGAAATTCTCCACTGTTATATTTGATCGATGGCAGCAGCAGGGCATTTCACTTGAGACTTCTTCAACACAGCTAATCTTAAATCCAATTTAATATTAGATACAATTTACCATGTGTCTGGCTGACAGCAACACAGAACATTTCTTTCATCTCATTCCTACACAGCTTAAGAAACACACATCCAAGGGCTAAAAAAAGGTCAGTAAATTAAACAAGAACAAAAATTGGCATTATGTCTCCTCTTCAAGTTTGCATGGAGAATTTTCCATGCCTATGTGCTCTGAAAAGAGCTGTAATACAAATGATACACTGCTGATCTTATGATCCAGAATGACTTTCAAGGCTTGGGCAAGAGCTGTGGACTAAATTCAACTTTCATTTAGTCCTCATTCCAAATACAGATAAATGTAAAGACATGGTAGATTCTCATGGTTGAACATAGCAGCAGAGGTGTGTCTAAAGTGTTTTAAGGGTACAAATACAAATTAAAATTCTGTGATGCAGAAAGAACAAACTAAGGCAGATTAGAGTAGGGGAGAAGCTGGGCACAGTAGGTGTGTGGGTTAGAGCACTGTGATTGATCTCCTAAAGATACAGCAATCTGTCTAAGAGGCCAACAGGAAAGCTGCTTATCGTGCACAGCATTTGTGACATGACATAGAAAAAATTAAGAAACACAGATACCAATCTGGCCCCCATGAACTGGCCAGACCTGGGATTTAAAAATAATGATTTTTTTTTTTTTAATCTCCTCAGCATAGCTTTTTTGCTGTGTGTGAAGTGGAGGTATTTATACAGATACCTCCATCTTGCTGGCCCTGTGTGCTCTGTCTCACTGCCAGCACCTAGGTGCTTTTATTGTTCCTCACCACAGCTGTCTCTTAATTTGTTGCCTCAGCTAGCTGTTTCTGTCTTTACATTGCCTGTGCCTGGCTTGAGTCCTCTCTGAGCCTCCTTCCTTATTATCTTAACTCTGAGTCATATTATGCCAGTGTAATACTTTCTGTTAGTGTATAGTTTCCTTTCTGTTTCATTGGGAAGGCGACCTTGACAACAAGCTTTATTGAATCTCACAGAAAAATAAAAGATGCTGCAGAGTCCAGAGAAGGGCAAGGACCCTGGTGAATGGGCTGGAGCACAAGTCTTATGAGGAGTAGCTGAGGGAGCTGGGGATGTTTAGCCTGAAGAACAGGAGGCTCAGGGAGGACCTTATTCCTCTCTCTAGCTATATGGAAGGAGATTTGAGTAAGGTGGGGATCATTCTCTTCTCCAGCTTACAAGCAACAGGGTGAAAAGAAATGGATTCAAGTTGCACTATGGGAGGTTTACATTAGATATTAGAAGAAATTGCTTAATGAAAAGGATTGTAAAACTTTGGAATAGACTGCTCAGGAAAGTGGTGGAGTGACCATCCCTGGAATTTGAAAAAAAAAATGTGGCTATGTCACTTGAGGACACAGTTTAATGGTAAACATGGTGGTGGTGCTAGGTTAGACTTGATGGTCTTAAAAGTATTTTCCAACTTTAGGCATTCCGTGATTCTGTGAACCAAAGTATGACTAAGATATTATTTCTGTTATTGCTATTTATTTTCCAGGATTAAATGTGCACAGCAAAATCTTTTTATGACTGTCTGTTCTGGTTCTGGCCAGAACAAGATTAGTCTTTGCAGTGGCCAGAACAGGGCATGGCTAGAACCTGGAGGCTATTCTATACCACCTCATGTCATTGCTGGGGTCAGGGGGAAAGGAGTCTCTTGCAGCAAGAAGGAGTCTTTCCTTCTGGAGAGAGTGACAGAGTGCTCGGGTAATGCTGGTTCTGAACATTTTGTGTGTGGTTCACTCACCTCCCTTTTGTATGCTTGTTATTAATGTTATTGCTGTAACTCTTCATTTCCTTATCTCATTGCCATTTCCAGTAAGTTGTTCTTAGCCCATGATCTTTACCTTTTGTGCCTTCAATTCTTCTCTCCAGCCACTAGCAGGGGAGGGGGAAAGGGGGAGTGAGCAAGTGTGGTTTGGAGCATATCAGTGGCAGCACTAAATTGAGGAGTAGCATTCCTAAATCATCACAATCTCTGAAGGTACAGACTAGATGATAAAGGATGCATATATATAGATGTATATCAAGACAGTTTATGCATTTTTATTTTTCCTGTATTACCATTTTGCTTCCCTGTGAAAGGAGATAAAAGTGCCTTTTGCCACCTCACTTACTAGTTTCTTTTAGCAAGTACTTTCACAATTGAGAATACTTCATTATTATGATGGAAATTTTGACACCATTAAAAATACAGTGTAAAATATGCAGAGAGACTAACTATCTGGTTAGAATTTGTGTGAAATGGAAATGTAAAGGATAGAATGACACCTGTTTTGAATCACAGCACTGAAAAAAATGCATGATTGATGCCAGCAGCCCTAGATCTAATTATTGTATTCTTATAGCTTGCCTTGTGGTTTAAAAATCAAAGACCTTATTTAGCCACTATTTTGATGACTTACCTGTGCTTTAGGTATTATTAACCCCTGCTGATTCTGTACATTTCTAAATGTAAGACTTCTCTCCTGAACCTCCCTTTCTAGAATAGATTGTACAACCATTTTATGTCACTAAGGTCAAAAGGAAGCCAGCTTGCATGAGAAGTGTTTGAGCTGTCTTCTGTCTGCAATGCTACCTGTAATTCACAGAAAAAAATCCAGATATTAAGAGACAAGAATCAATTCCATCAGCTTGTATGCTTGTAAATATGTGTCTAGTCTCCATTCATCTTCAATTTAAGCAAGCTATCTTAAACTCCAGTGGAATTCAAGAGGGCATGAATTCTTCAGTCGACAGGCACAAGGCTTTGCTAAAAGCTGAACAAATATTAGTCCTTCCAGCCTCCAACACATCCCATATTATGTTCTAATTTCATCAAAAAAAGAGCCACACAACAACCCTATGTGAAGGGTTAATTAAGATTCTGAGCTTCAAGCAGGGTTACACATAAAATGTCAATACTGACAATTCTTAATGAATATAACAATCTCAGCTCCTTAAAGACTGAGACAGTATTTTACAACTATGTATATGAATTTTCTAATGTGTTAAAATATCTTACCAATTTAAAAATATGTGTTTCTTAAATTTTGCATGTTTATGAAGTAGATGATCTTTGAGATTCCTTTCAACCTAAACAGTTCCATGATTCTATGAGTTTCACATGCCTCAGTTCTCCTGGGGCAGTGTAATTACTCTGCTAGAAGGACAATACAGCAGAAAACAGTCCAGATTTCTGCATTGCAGGGGTGGTAACTTCCTAAAACATGTACTGATGAGATCAGGTGTTCTGGAGTGACATCATACTTGCCAGGAAGGAGAAATTGGTCTGGTTGTGAGATTCAGGAGCCATCTTTTTTTGCAATGACCATAAGAATGTGGAGTTCAGGAACCTTCAAAGAAGGAACAATGCCAAAAGATAGGACCACAACCCTGGTATTCAGACTTTTTCACGTTCAGGTGTCTGCTTGGAAGAATCCCATAGCAGACAGTAATAGAGATTAAATGTTCCAGAAGAACTGGTTGGTTTTCAAGGATCTTCCTCCTTCAAGTTGAATAATGGTCTCCTTCAAAGTACAGGAAATCAATCAAACGTGACAGGAGGTCCACATAATTGAACCAGTAGCTTTGGGAAAAACTCGGAATTGAAAAGGAAACATTAAAGAGATGGAATCAGGGCCAAGTGGCCCAGGAGGAGTACAAGTACCCAGTCTGAGAGCGGAGTTATAGGATTGAATTTGCCATGACATGGAAGGCAACAAGAAGGGCTTCTACGTATAAGAGAATTAAAAGGAAGACTAGAGAAATATGAGCCTGCTGTTGAAAGGATTAGGAGACCTTGCAAGGCAAGGCAGCGACATAGAAATGGTTGAGACCTTTTTCATGCATCTTGGTAGGTAAGACTGACCTTCAGGAATCTCCAGCCCCTGAGTTCTGGGAGAAAGTCTAGAGCTGTGATGAACTGAAGACTCTTTCACTGTGAAGGTGGTCAAATAGTGGAACAGGTTGCACAGATGGGTTGCAGAGCCTTCATATGTCAAGATACTCAAACTCTGACTGAACAAAGTTCTGGAATACCTGCTCTAGCTGACTTTTCCTAAGCAGACAGCACCAGACTAGAGCATCTCAAGTCACTTCCAACTTAAATAATTGTGTGATTATGTGTACATAAGCTAGTACAGGTACACAGAATCTTTATGGAAAAGATGAAAGGAGGCAGAGTTCTTCTAAATTTTTAGTTCTCTTTTTCCTGAACTTTTGTTAGGCACTTCTACATACAAACTCAGGAACAAATAAAAATGGCCTTTTCCACTGTAATTACAACTTACACACAAACACAAGGAGCTATAATGGTACATAACTTACTCATATTAAAGACCTGAACTCTATTACTTGTGGAAATGTATAAAACAATATCAATATTAGTGACCATTCATTCAAAGTTTTTTTAATATAAAATAGCAGTATATTCTTTTTTGAACAGAACGGTATGTTCAATAACAATATGTTCTGTGTTTGACTCTAGCTTCTACTGTGGCTGACCCAGTGAGGGAGGTGGTTTAGCTTTTAGGATAAATCATAAGTGCATGGTCTTTGTGATGGGTGCTTACAAGTTACTTCTTTGAACTTCTGAATACATCTTATGTATCATATCAGTAATATTTTGGCATCTCACAGATGTAAACTTCTGGGCACTGCTCTGTGCCTGTCTCTCTTCTGTGTGGCTACAGCAGCAGTGACACAATGCATTAAGTACACAGATATGTGAATTATCTGTGGGTACTTCATAGTCATAGGCTCAGATGGGTATATCTACTATATGTAGATGTATTTTATTCATTTAGGCAATAGTTTGACATCAGGTAAATACCATAAAACACGTTTCTTGAGCAAAAGCAGTGCACAAGATAGAATTGATGTAACTTTTTCCTGATAGATAAGCCATCGAGATTTGCATGAATAAATCATAATGCAGGAGTATCAAACAAGGTCAAATGACTAGAGAGGTGTTCTTCATGCTTTAAAACATACTAAAGTAATAAATATCATATTAAATTATAAACCTTCAGTAAGAACTCAATTGGCAAATAAAAACTAAGAGTACAAAAGAAATCTCAAAACCTGCACATATAAACCAGTTGAAGTAACTTATTTTAAAGAGTAATACATGAAAATAATATAAAGATGCTTTACAATAGCATATTATTACAGCTGATTATGTTTTGACAATGTAATAACTTTAAAATGCACATGGTTGGACTCGATTATAAAATTTACTTTTTCTTTTGTAGAAAATGATGAGATCATCTGTATTTCATATGTTCATACTAAGTATGGTTGCTGTCGATGTGATTGTTGCTGCTAGCAACTACTATAAAGGAGAAAATTTCAAGAGACAATATGATGAATTTTACCTTGCTGAGGTGAGTATGGTAAAACAACTATCTGGGTAATTTTCAAGATAAGCTAAAGTAAAAAATGTGATTGTCAAGAACATTTTAGTGTGTAATTTTTTATTCCCTGAAGCATTCCAAGAATACTTTGCTAACTTGTTCAACTTCCTCTGTCTGACAATGGCTGACAGCCCTATCTTACAACCTTTTGAAAGGCAATTTCCTCAAACAAAATGTTAGTGGTAGTGAGCTGAGGCTTAAGTATAACATCTGCAGGCAATGCATTGCTGCTGAGTTGCTATCTTTTTCTATCAGAAGTGTAGCATTCAGAAGAATTTAACTTTAAAAAGATGACAAAACATTATATTTAAAAAATATAATATAGAACTTCTTCCTAAATAATCTGTATTTTATATATACTTAGCTGACAGAAGGTCCTTAAGCACAATCAAAATAGTGTTACAAATATTCTGGCTTCAGCAATTTCAAGAGCACACTACAAAAAAATAACATTTATGCAGTCATGAATTCTGCAAAGGAGAAGTCTGTGCTCCTGAACCAGTTAAGTGGAGGTACAAGCGACATTCTGACAGGGAGCCTGTTTGAGTCATTAGCCGGTCAAGGATCTTATGTAAAGCATGCACTAGAGATCCTAGAACCTTGCCTGGATTGGGCACATACCTACTTTATGCTTACTGTTGTTTCCCTGGCTTCAATAGTCACACAGTCCTTTGGAGCCAGAGGGGTCATTCTTAGACTAGAGGGAATGATAGCAGAATGTTCCTGGTTGTTTCTCTGGTTTTGGTTGTTGTGTGGTTTTCTATGTTTAAATATGTTTGATATTCAGAGTCACATGTCCAACTTTAAACACTTTAGTCCATAACAGTACAATGCTTTATGAATCTCCTTTTTTTTAAGATTGAATTTATATCTGGTTTTAATCTTTGTTTTTGAATTTGTATCTGATATCTTAAAATCATATGAAGCTGAGAGTTCACCAGTTCTGGGACAGAAATAAAAGCAAAAAACCTGTTATAAACAGCACCAGAGTCCAAACCTTTAAAAAGTGCAAATTATAAAGACAGCAGGGATGCATCATTCTTCACTGCCTCTCATGTTGCTGGGGATTGCTGTATTTTGTATGAATATTGAGTCAATGTTGGCATGGACAACAATTACAAGAATAATTGTGAAATGCAATATCTTTGTTTTATCTCAAGTTCTAGGACTATTTGAAAAACACCATGAATATGAAAATTATTATCCTGAAAATAAGACATTGGAATAAAACCAGCAAATACTGGGTTGTCTTACAAAATGCTCCACAGATCTTAGAGTAGAATTGAGGACAGGGAAACTCACTTTGATCTCCATCATGGTTTAACCCCAGCCAGCAGCTCAGCCCAATGCATCCTCTTGTTTACTCTCCCTCAGTGGGATGGGGCAGAGAATGGTCAGAGTAAAAGTGAAACAACTCATGGGTTGAGATAAAAACAGTTTAATAGGTAAAGCAAAAGTCATATACACAAGCAAAGCAGAACAAGGGATTCATTCACCACTTCCAATGGGCAGGGAAACCATCTCCAGGAAAGCCAGGCTCCATCAGCCATTACAGTAACTTGGGAAGACAAACAGCATCACTTTAAATATGCGCCCCCCCCCACCCCCTTCCTTCTGCTACCTCTAGCCTTATATGCTGGACACAATGCCTGTGGCATAGGATATCCTTGTGTTCAGTTGTGATCATATGTCCTGGCTGCTTCCCCTCCCCATTTCTTCTGCACCCCCAGCCTGATCACTGGTGGGATGGGAGGCAGAAAAAGCCTTGACTGTTTGAGAGCTGCTCAGCAACAGCTGAAACATCCCTGTGTTACCAACACTGTGTCAGGCACAAATCCAAATAGCACCATACAGACTATGATGGGGAAAATTAACCCTGACACAGGCAAATCTAGTACAATATCCTTGGCTGGAAACAAATAATCAAGTCAGCATTAAAACCTGAGGCCATGAACTCTGCACAGCAGGCATTCTTGCTTTGTGCCCAGAATACAGCAAGCAGAGACTGGATTCTTAACAAAATAACATTATTTCTATTTATATTCAAAATAGGAAACATTGCATGTCCTATTTCTATTTTGGCTCTGAATATATGGTATAATTATGTTTTTATTAATCAGTGCTAGAAACAATCTCTTCAAAATTTATTTTAAGTATAAAGTTTGTAGGGTTGGTTTTTTTTTTTCCGGTAGAAATGCTTTCCAGTGTTTATTTGAGGTGAGTATATAATGTAGACTAGTGTATTATAATTCTGTCCTATAAGCAATGTCCAGTTTTCTTTAACAATACATTTTTCTCTTTCTGCATAACTTAGATAATTGATTTCTTAGTGGAGAGGTTGTCAGAAAACTCATTTGTTTACCTTTTTACATTTCCAAGTATATGAGGTAAAGTATTCTATGATAATGAAAGGTGGGATTTTTTATTTGTAAAGCATTTCTTATGTCCATTTATTGGATTTTCTAGTTTTGATTCTCCTTTTTTTAATCCTGTGATGCTTTTACTAGAGGCACTATAAAAATCAAACCAACAAAACCCTAGTTTGTTATAAAAGGAGGAACAAAGTATCCAAGGAGCATAAGAATAAAAAAATCCTGAGAAAGGAAAAGTCGATAAGCTGGTGTAATTTCCTATTTGGTTGTTGTGAAACTTGCTCTTTGTAGCACAAAGGGTGTACAAAGGAAATATTTTTAAAAGCCTTGAAAAAGCTGAATACTCAGACAATGCAGGTTATTCCACAATGTTTGTTTTCTTGGTGAAGAAGACTAGTTGGAGCAGGATGTACTGCTGTTGCTCTGTCTTTTCCATTAGAGTAGTCTACAGAAAGCTTTCTCTTCAATGGGAGCTGACTTGAGCAGCCAAGAGCAGTGAGGATTCAGTTTGCTAAAGGAAATGGCCAGATAGACTACAGCAAGTATATCTGGCTTTCTGATCTGTTTTCTAGAAGTTATCTTGGAAGCTGCTGGCTTTAGGAGAAGACATGTCTCATAAAATATCTCATTTGGTCTGTCTTATGTATCACACATTGTAGTGGCCTAGAATTGTAGAAATACATCCATTTAAACTCAGTGAACAAATCTAAATGAATTTATTGAGATGCTCCATATTAAGAAAAGAAACCTATTTTCATTGTTGGAAAGAAAAGACAAACTCAAGAAGGCAAAGGCTAAACAAGAAGATAAAAGAAATTAATCTATACCCAGATCCATTATTTGCATAATTTTGTATACCCAGTAGCAAATAAGAGGTTCTGATAGGCATTTTAACCTGTATGCATCAGTCCTGCAGATTAAGCAAAACCAGAAGTTTAACAGGATGACTCAAAACTTCAGTGCAGTATCCTGGAAAGAGTAGAGCTTCAAACACACTTTGGTAATTTTTAATGAGGATGCTGACTTTAAGTGCTCAATACCTAGACAGAATAGTTATGGATGCTGGTTTTCATATGGGTCTTCCATTATAACATGTTACATACTAGCTGTCGTATGCATACAATTCCTACAAATACTGTCTGAATACCAGAGTTCAAAACCAGGTGTTCCTTTATAATTTCTCCTACATTTCTTTTGTAACTTGTCCCCTTGCACTGCTGCCTTTGAGTAGCCTTTGCCCTGTACTGGATGAAGGAAGGATTGAATGCTGTGTCACATCTGGTAGTGAGGGAAGTGGTAGAGGTCTGTGCCCTTAATCCCACTGATCCTTCTTGGAAGAATTCTTATCTTTCTTGGCAGCTTGGTAACCTTTCAAGTAAAACACAGTAAAAGAGTCTGTCACTGTTGGATGCTGACTGATAGTGAGCTCTGCCTCTGCCAAAAAAAATGTGTTGAGTGGCTACTAGCAAAAGGTAATGTTGATGAAGGTGGGATTAATACCAGAAAGCTTCCAGGTGACCAAAAGGGACATGACTATCAGGGAAATGGCCCATTGCTCCTCGAGGGTGGCTGCTTGGTGACTAATTATGTGTTATATCTACTTTTTCTGCTCTGGCTTCTTGTATGAGTTTGCTTTTGCCTTGTCTCTACCACAATGAAAGGAATTATTCCAGCTTTAAAAAAACCCCACAAAACTATAAAATTGTATTGCATTTCACACCTAACAAAAAGTTCTAGTCAGATATTCTGAATCTTCTCCTGTAATTAATTACAAGGAAGGAAAAAAATACAAGCTCTGTCAGCAGGAAGACAGGTGTATAAATGTAATCAGATGTTATGCAAACCATTTGATACATTTTTAAGTGCCAGTGGTTTGAATTCATTTGACAAGTATGTGAAATGCAAATGATCCTGCCCACACATTTTTAGAATAAATTAAAATACACTTAACATCATATTTGTTAGTCTTGTTCTAATAGGAAGCCTATGTGCTCTGAAGTGTGTATGTGTGTATTTAAATGGCATTGTTATTCCACCTGCTCTGAGTTGAATCCCAGCTGCTTTCTAACCACTGCTCCATTTTGCCTAATTTAATGGCCTTCTTTTAGGACTCAGTAGATGCTGTGTCATTAAAAGTGAGCTTTACTTTTAAGATTTTTTGCTAAAACATTTTTCTTGTGTCTTAAAGAATTTCATGTAAAGAAGTAGTCTTTTCAAACCTGGCTCATTGTTCTAGACCTCTTTAAGATCCTGGAACACAGGCTGTAAAACTGGCCAGATCCATTTGAGGATAAGAGCATAAATGTGTCCCTACGCTGTCTGGCATAAACATCAGTGTTTAATTTCCATTTCCACTCCTGTTTGTAACAGTCCTGTACACATAAAATATGGAAAATTTTATTTAGCTATCTTACAACTTCCATCTTTCATGTTGATAAATATATTTTTGATGGACTGCAGAGTTTAAATTTTAAATCACATAAATACTTAAGACAGCATCCCAGAAATTTTCATTGTCAGGGTCAGGATTAAAATCTTAGTCTCTAACTTTTTTATCGCCTGCCAAATTCAGTAGATCACATGTCCCACAGTCAGTTAGTGTCCCACAGTCACTTCGTCTCTTCATCTTAACAGACCTATAATGCTTCTCCTCAAAGGAGATTTAAGCTGTATTTTCTTTATTTGTACTGCACTTTGAAAGTATTAGTTGCAATTAGATATGACCTAGTGTTATTGTAGGCCCTCTTTTAAACCTCAGTGTGTGTAAAGGGTCAGAAAGGAACATTTCTGAGTCACAGAAAAGCATTTCCATTGCATATCCTGGCTGTTGGAAACTGTGGAAAAGAACATCTTACTGTATATACAGTGGTAAACTGAGAAGGCACATGAGGAAGTGTGACTAGCCAGAATGATTTTTGGTAGTGAGAGAAATAAGAGAAAATAAATCTTGAAGATGTACACCTATGCTGTTGTTCAAACGGAACATTATGCATTTTACTATGCAAATATTTCAAGAAAGGCCTCTGGAAGAATCCCAAAGTCATTCCCTACAAGTAGATTTCTTCCCCTGTAACTTCCCACCATGTCCAAGTTCTTTAACATCATTATGAAAATTAATTAATTCTGGACTGACTTTAAATTTCCTCTCCTTTTAAAATTTGGTTTAGATGCTTAAAAACCATTACTTCTTTTCTACCTGTTTTGGTTGTCATATAACTATGGATGTTTTAGAAAATTGAAGTAGCAATTTTCAAACTGTGGTGTCTTTCTTAGATCTCTTGAAATTCTTCAGAAATCTCATATGTGTTTCTTCATATTTTGAAAAAGTAATGTCATCATATTTTCTTTTTTATGTATGTATTTAAAGTGAATGATCGTCTGGATAGATTTATTACTTCATGCTTTCCAAATCATAAAATCTACCTGTCTTTTTTGAGTCTAGAAAATTTTATGAAGTGAAATCTATTATTGTTTATTCTGTTTAGAATATGGTTGGTTTTGTTAAGTATTACAAAGATCTTTATTTTTGCCATACAATGCCCTGATAGACATCATGACAAAGAAACTTCTGACTTAACTCAGTGTTTTGAATGCATCTTTCTTATTTTATATATCCATCTAGGTTGCTTTTACAGTTCTGTTTGATTTAGAAGCTCTACTGAAGATCTGGTGTTTGGGTTTCACAGGATACATCAGCTCATCTCTTCACAAGTTTGAGTTGCTGCTTGTAATTGGAACCACTCTCCATATTTATCCAGATCTCTATCACTCTCAATTTACATATTTTCAGGTATGATCAGCCACTTTTACTTTTTACTCTATATACCAAATTAAAATGTTACCCAACCACATTTCACACAAAATTCAATTTTCTCACAGTATTGGCTCATTTTGAGAATAACTTTAAAATAAAAAATATCTAGTTTTAACTGTGTTCATTGGGTGGATATACAAAAATAATATTGTTTCTAATTTTGCTGAGAAGTCCTTTCTGTTATCAGAAATTCCCATTTCTTATCTGAGCTGTACTCTTCAGTAGGTTCTGGTTTGTTTCTTCATTGTTATTCACTGAGCCTTGACCTTTTACACAGCTGTTTACAACATCACCTTCCCATAGTGTCCACCCCTGCTTTCCTGGCTGCTCTCCCTGAGGCCTTAATTCACTTGCTGGTGTTTCTCCAAATCATCTCTGGGGCAGTCACATACTAAGCTAAGTTACTGTGGGTCTTCTGAGGTAAAAAAAAAAAAAAAAAAAAAATCTTAGACTTGGGTTTTTAGATGTCCAGCCATTCCTTATCTAGAGGGAGTGTGTTTATTGAGGCTCTTCTTGCAAAAACACTAATTCTGATTTATCATTCTGGCTGATTCTTCTTGTTAGCCAGCCCAACCAATTTTCCAGTCATCTTCCTTCAAGTGCTTAGGGTTGGTTGGTCCAGTTTTGGGCAAAAGCACTGGTATTCATTATGTGTTAGGTTCCCCAGGGCCAAATAAAGAGGTTTTTTAAGAATATATATATATTAAAGAATTCACATCTGCACATTATTCAGCAATGGATTAGCATGGTGAATAAGTAATACTCAATAAGGGAAAATAATAAATCATCAGACAGTGTTCTGTCAATAAATGGGATTAGTTAGAGTGACACATACTGTAAACATGAATACAGCATGGGCGAAGCAGTCTCCCGAAGTGTGGGTTGAAACATAATGGTCTTCTCAGATTTCTGCAAATGTCATCCTCTATTTTTTCTAAATGGTTCTGCAAACCTCCTCAAGAAAGCTTTCAGGATGAAAAAAAATATATTTTGTTTTCACCTGATATAATTTGAAGACTCTTAACTCATTATAGCTTTGATTTTGCTGTCCAAAATGTAGAATGTTGTTACTCAATGCAGCATGATGCATCTAAGATGCAAGGAAGGAGGATGTGTCAGGAGTATGCAATTGCTCTCTTGTGTCAAAAGCACAGAGAAAGTAGCTGGGAGCTGTCAGTTAAAGCAGTCAGCAACTTAGTTAATAATTGGTTCGTATTTATTAGGACATAGTCCTCTTACAACTGGTGGTTTATTTGTAAGAATTTTCAGCATAAATTATGAATGTTGGACTAAATAGATGACATCATCACTAACTCATAAGATTGAAAGTTTGATTAAAATGTAGGCAGGTGCTGGTAATAAAAAAATAAGTATTTTCTTTTTAATGGATTTAATTAGTTTAGTGGAGCAGTGGTGGTGGTGTTTTTTTTTAATTACACAGTGCTAGCTTTTATGACAGAAAATGTCAAGAAGTGATTTTTTTTTTTATATATATATCTATGAAAGACATACATTTTACAAGCAGAAATACCTGCTACACTGAAAGATTTGGGTTGTATTTTGCAATCCAAGTACCCTAGGAGGTGAATGATTGGAAGGTTGCAGAATACCTTTGAAGTCACCATGTAAGATACACACCATATTCCTCCACACTTAAGTTCTGGGCAAGCTAGATAGTACATTTTCAAATCAACCAAGGTCAAAATGTCTTTTCCACATGAATGCATCTTAATGTTAGGCAGATTTCCAGGCGTTTAGATATTCATGATGACAGGGTAAATGTGTTCCTTGTCAGCCAACAAAACAGATTACTGAAAACAGAAGTCCTTCTTGACACATTCCAGGATAGCAAGCAAGAATTATTGTTTGGGTTGTCTAGTCCTCCTTGCATTCATTTCAGTTTGCATTATTCATTGGTCTGTATCATTACCTTTTGCCAACACATCACTCAGTCTTTACTACATTGGCTACTGTCCACCCTCCCACCTATCTTCCTTGCTTTCACTGTGCATTCATTCAAGCTGCTTTGCAAGCCCTCTGTGAAAGGCTACAGCAAAGGACTGTTACATAGCTATATCTGTAGGACATAAAATTAGTGGAGAAGTTACAGATTTTGCATATTATTGCAGAGATGTGTAATGAACCAGCATAAAAGGGAGAGATTTAAACAGAATTTAACCTCTACTGGACTGAAGAGATGGTACTGTATTTGTGCTTGGGGAAAATACTGCTGGGTCATTTTCTGAATAACTGTCATCCCTTGCAGGAGATTCAGCCATTATTTGTAACAAAGTGGTGGTTCTTTTTTTGTATTATTAATTTTGATTTGTTTCTAATATATTTTTATATTTAATCCAAATAGTGCATCTTCTACAGCTCCTCGATGTAATACAATTTGCAATCCAATTACACAAAATGCATAAATTCATTAGAATGTACTTTTGCTAGATTCAATTTGTTACCTAATGAAAATAAATGAAGAAACCAAATAGTATCAATAAGATTAGTGTGTGGCTTAAAGGTCAACTAAAGTTCCCCAAAGAAAGGGGAAAAAAGTAAGGCAGATAATTGAGTTTATCTAAAACACCACTCAGAATACCAGCTAGTATGAAATCTTCTCCCCACTGGGGTCTGTGCTGAAACTAGTATTGATGGGAACAGAGCTAACATTTACACCATGAGTAAATCTTGTAAGTAAGAAGGCAGCATTTTTACATTTTAATAGTACTTGTAAATATCACTCATCTCACTATCTGCCTTGGTAACCAGTTTCAGTACTCAGGTTATATGTAATGTAGTCATTATACCAATATCAAAGAAAGGACTTTATCTCACCTTGTGCTAATGTTGTGAAAGTTAAGCTGTCTGGTGTAACTTCTGAATCCAGGACCCTTGTCGCTGAAGACAGTGGATGCTTATCCCATCTCATGTAAGGGCTCTGGTATGTTTGGAATAAGTTGCTCTCTTGAGTTGACTCACTCTCTTCCCCCCACTCCTTTGGTAGTTAAATCTAGATGACAAGCATATTCTGCATACCTTACAAGTGGGTAGGGAGATGAGCTTCATGTAAAATCCAAAGGTGTACATTATTAGCAAGCTACAGGGCACCGTGAGCTCAATGTATGAACAACTTATTTTCTTTCCAAAAACAGTTTGACCTATAGATAAGGTCAAACAATAATTGCACTGTAATTCCTACCTTTCAGTTTCAATGTTTCTTGTGGAAACCCAAGTGATACCTTGCAATAGAGAGCCTTTTTTATTCCTAAGCACTGCAGACTCTCAGTTGCCCCATATGCTGCTGTCCATTGTCTTCAGAAACTAATGCTGCTGCCACTGCCTCTTGTTGATACTGATGTTCATGTCACTGTGTCAACATCAATGGCAGAAATAGGAGAATCAGAGCTGTCAGCAGCTCTTTCAAAGTAGACTCAGCAGTGAATGGGCCAGGAGTTCCACACAAGATCAAAGTTTTGCTGCCAGTACTGAGAGGTGTTAGATATGTCAGGGGCAAACAATGCTGTTGTGAGATACTGAGTTTCTCTGATACTGAGAAACACAACCCAAAATTTCCTATGTTATATATAATATGAAATAGCAAAATATGTTCATTACCAAATTTACTAGGTTATTGTGGTACATAATGCCAAATAATTTTGCTTCAGATCACTGAAATTGAAAGGTGATCTGTGGAAGAAGACTTGGCAGTTTTTTTGTGTGAATATGTAACCTGGTATAATAAACATCATAAAATCAGAGAAATCTAAGTGTAAGTGGCCTTTCAAAGCCATCTCATTGAGCCTGCTGCTCAAAGCAGAGCTTTCATCAAAACCTGTTCAAAACCCTGTCCATTTAGTACAAGAATGAAATGTAAACAAATTATGATAATCAAACTGGAGCCATTTACCTAGTACTTCAGTAGATTCTCAGTTGCTAAATTCAGGCTGATGCACTTGTCTCTTGCCTGAGGGCATTCTCATGTTTGGTAACACACTATAAAACTACTTTGATCTTTAATTCCACATTACATTCATATTTAATATCTGCGGTGTGTTTTGTCTATATTTTTGTTCCTGATGTTACCCCAAAGCCAGTTTCACCAATTGCATTTCTGTAATGACTCTTTGTGATTGGTGAGTTGACTACAGCCTTGGAGACCTTGGGCCCTCCCATGCCTGTATGCCTCAATGCTGTTTATGTTTCTGGTTTTGTGGTTTTAACCTAACACACAACTTGTCATCTATTACAAGTGGTGGCAACTTGATATTTATTGGTTTACAAGACTGTAGGTCCCTTTTTGGCCATGAATGTCTGGTATTTTGAAAGTTTTTGATTAATGTGATAATCAAAAAATTGATACAGTTGCATTTTTCTCTTTCTTCCAGGTTCTCAGAGTAGTTCGACTTATAAAGATATCTCCTGCTTTGGAGGATTTTGTGTATAAGATATTTGGACCAGGAAAAAAACTTGGGAGTTTGGTAGTATTTACTGCCAGCCTTTTGATCGTAATGTCAGCAATCAGTTTACAGATGTTTTGCTTTGTGGAAGAACTGGATAGATTTACAACCTTTCCAAGGGCAAGTATAAAAAGGACTGATTACTTATTGCTTGTCACTATTTTCTTATCATGGATATTTTCTTACCATTAATGGTAGTGTTTGTAAATGACTGGCGGTGTTTGGTAAATGATTGGACTGAGTGATCTTGAAGGTCCTTTCCATCCTAATGATTTTGTGATTCTGTTGTGGTTTAACCTGGCCAGTACAGCTAAACATTCCACAGACACTTGTTCAATCCTCCCCCTGCAGTGGGATAGAGGAGAGAATTGAGGGGGGAAAAACGTAAAATTTTTGGGCTGAGATAAAAAAAATTTAGTAGGACAGAAACAGAAGGAGAGACAATAGTGAGAAAAGAATTAGAATATACAAAATCAGTGCCTCACAGTGCCATTGCTCAGTACATGTTCTTCCAGCTTCCAGTCTGCAGCCCATAACCAGCTTTCCCCTAGTTTATATGGTAACCATGATGCCATATGGTATGGGATATTCCTTTGGTCATTTGGGGTCACCTGTCCTGCCCCTCACAACTTCTTGTGCACCCTCAGCTTGTTCACTGGTGGGGTGAGAGGCAGGAAAGCCCATGACACTGTGCAAGCACTGCTCAGCACCAACTAAAACATCAGGGTATTATCAACATCATTCTCATCTTAAACCCTAAATATAGCACTGTGCCAGCTACTAGGAAGAAAATTATTTCTATCCCAGCCCAAACCAGGACAGAGTCTATCATATTTCTTATTACATTAGCAGTCTTCCTTTCCTTCTTAGAAACATGAAGCAGTTTATCTCCATATGTATCAGTTTAAAAAAGGTATTTTCTGGATGTAATAGCCTTCCTGTAGTCCTTCTGTAGTGAAAACCATCTTTCCTTGTGGTAGGTATTCTATTTCTGATGTCAAGGGAACACAGAAATTTTGCCCATGCATTGTGGTGATGACACAACACATCATATGGCTTAACATTACTCTGTCATGTTACAGGAAGAGGATTCATGTCCACAGGCATGAGTATTAGCCTGAGAATTTATATAAAACATATATAAGTTATTATATCTTCATATTAGCAAAGTGGTTGTTCTTGATTTGTACAAGAATGCTTGTTTTACACAGGGCTATAAAACCTGTCTACATTGACAAAATAAGTGTTTGCTTTTTGGGTATAAATAATGGATATTTATGGGCATTATGTTAATTCAGAACAGAACATTGAAAATCAGTGGAAATTGGAGCTAACATGTTTGTTGAAGCACACTGTTCTGAATGAAAATAGTGCAATTTCTGTAATAGCGGATTAGACTGAGTGTACATGGATTGCTTCCAGTGACAATTTATTTGTTTCTGTCATTCCAGTTTGGTTATCCAATGTATCTATTTTAGTGAAAGTGCATTGGATGGAACAATTAAATAACAATGAATAAGGCAGCCTCAAGGGTCATGTATTTAGCAAAGAAAATGCCTAAACAACAATTTGTAATTATCAAGCTGATCTTGGTCTATGGGATCTATGGGAAGCTGGCCATCCAATTTGGGACAAAAAAATGCCTACCCACAGGGAATAGTGTAACACCGTGCTTTCTATTTTGGAAAATATTCTTAGAAAAGCAGCCACTAGGATTAGATATTCAGTATCATTCATTAAATGTGAAGAAAAGAAATAAAATAAAACTTAAGCTTTCCTAATTAAGTCAAGTCTCTAAATCAGGTAATATTACCACCATATTCTATTCTCAATTCTCATGTACAACTTCTGAAGAAAACTTCAGGTTTAAAATCACCATGGAATTTTGGTTTAGAATTATTTTATTATTTATGCAAAATGTCAGTGAAAGTCCTGAAAGAATAATTGTAGTATGGTAAAAATAAGATAGGATTGCAATCAGCTTCACGTTTTAACTAGATAAAGTTATATAAGTACCTGAGAAAGATCCACTTGAAATTAAAAATGGCCAATTTATATCAATACATTAGTAAAATTTTGGACTATTTTGAGCATTTTAATCTGCTTCCATTTAAACTTCAACAAGGGCTTCTAGCATATTGAATTTTAACAGGTATATGTAAATACTAAATACATGTTTTAAGAGTGAGAAAATATTTTCTCAAGCAAATTATACAGTGTTTTGACAAACAGGGCATGTCTTTACTGGTCTTCTAGTTTCTAACCTAAGTACTTGAAAAAGAGAAGAGCTGTTAACAACAATAAAAGAGTTGTTAACAGCAGAGTTAAGAGTAAGAGTATTAACATTCCAGCAATACTGAATTGAAATGTTTTCAATATTTTTCATATGATAGCCAGAAGCATGAGTTCATTAATTTTTTCATGTGTTCATATTCACCTTGTTATATTTGCTCAGAAGTGTAACATTTACAGTATGTGGTTTCTTTTTGTAGTTTTATAGTGAAGCATCTCTTATTAGGTTAAAAGTCAGTGAAAATTTTGTACTCAAAATTGTGATTGGTGGTGTGAAATTGTGGCATTCCTCTGAAGGAGTAGGTTCTTCCTAGCAAAGTCTGGGAGTTCTCAAATTTTCTTCCCTGAAGAAATAACACTGAATCAATTTGCAATAATGCAATTCTAATTATTTTCAAAACATGACTGAAGACATGCTATATAACATATGAGATGATATTAAGTCTGCAATACCAGAATTTGTAAGATAAATTATTAGGAGCTTACCTTCAAAGAAGAGCAAACCTTAAATAGCCAGGATTGTTGCTGTGAGTTTTTTCAGTTAAAAATACAGGGAGGAAAGCATGACAACAAAAATGGTGACACTAAAGGCTAAATTTTGAGTTTCTACATTAAAGTGCTTTCTACATTGAAACAGACAAAACCTAAAATCATTTTGAAACTAAGTGCTTTATAAGAAGGCACAGTATGGGTTTTGGAACAAATAGACCTCCTCCTTTTGCTAATGCCTCTAAATTGCATGTTTTCACATGGTTTCCTGATGAAAATCAATAGGCACAAGCTCACTGTTGCCATAGCTACTAATTTCACCCTTCTTTTGGCTATTACAACTTGCCAAATGGACTGGCTTTCTCTCTAATACTAAGTACAAAAATATAGATATTTGCTTTACTGTTTTTAACCATCTGCTATCTCTTATTTTTGCATGTCTTCTTGGGCTGCACATATTGAGCCATGAGGAAGGACAGGGGTGGCTGGGCCCCCTGAAGAAGGTATAGGTATAAGGCAGTTGCTAAGAAAATTCACAGTATGGAGAACAAAACACATTGTTACTGTCTCTGACTTCCATTCCCTGGTTTGTTTTGAAGTTTGCAGCCATGTGCTGACTGCTCTGTCTCCATTGGCAAAGTTGATAATGCTGCCCTTCTTTTAAATGGGTCAACCCAAGATGAAATCCAGGCCCAAGTGATCACAACAATTCCCCAGTTTTCACAAAACCAAGTGTTTGCTCCTAGCCTTAACCTTGAGAAAAGGTTCTTATGTGAGATATTAATTCAACCTAAGTAACACCCATTAAAAAAGATGAGCAATGCAGTCTTAATTCTCTGATACAGTTAAGATCAGAGTATCACTGACACATTTTTAAAGGATGGCAACTCTTCTTTCAGGGTATTACTGGGCCCTTTTGACTGTGTCAGGAGGAAAACATAAGTTTATGCTGGTAGCAGGATGTTACAGCAATGTCCTTAATCCCATGACCTTAATTTGCAGAAGAAATCCCTATGATTTTAGAACTGCTTCTATGAATTAGGCCAGTGGGATTTGGTCCTTAAAATTTTGTGGACAAGCATCCGTTACAAGACAAGTACATTATAACTGTAAGTAGCAATTTGTGTGGCACCACCCCTGTAACAGCTGGACAAGATGTCAGAAATGGCACTTTGGCTCATCTATTCTACCAAAACTTTGCCAATCTTTCACTATAAATAAAAAGGTAGTTTGACTTCCATCATCAAAACAGCTCATTAAGTAATAGGACATAAATACTCAAAGAAAATAACAATCTTTTCTATAACACAAATTAATTCAGAAAATCACCATTTGCATAAATATCTAAGTCTAGTTTTCACAGATGTTGATTCTGTCAGCTAGTTGCATTTCAAATTAATTTTAAAATAAACAGTGGGAGGTACACCTTTCAGCTAAAAATAACTTGCTCCAAATAAGATTGCTTGGTGCAAAGCACATATTCATTGTGCACTGCCTTATTTACTTAATACTAATGTTTTGAATTATACTGAAATTTAATGGCATAATAAAATGCTTAAATTATATTGAAAGGCCATTTTATAAAACTATATGCATTCCTGACAAACATTTGGATGGAAGATTAGATTTTTTTATATTAAATTAATATCTTCTCCATATTAATCTATTATTAATTGTATTAATGATGAGTCCACAATGTAGTACTGAAGCTATTTCTATAACCTGAGGAATTAAGAAATATAAACTTGAAGAATTAAGTAAAATATATATATTTTTTTTTTTAAGCAGTAAGCTGTGGTAATTAAATGTGATTCAAAAGAAAGGATACTGCACTAGTTCAGTTATCCAGTCCCTCAGGTATTTTTAAAGCCAGCAGTGGGGTGTATTATTTAATGTAGTGCCCACCTTACGCTTCAGCAAGGAGTGCCACACCAATCAGGTACGATGGCCACTGGCTCTGAGTGCAGGCAATCACAGCTGCCTGGTTTATCTTCAGCTTCCTATCACAAAGGGAAGCTGAGACCCGAGAAGCAGTGCTGAGCACTGATGGGGTTTTTGTCTTCTTCACCCTAAAGCACCCCTGGTAGATCTAAAGGGGGCTGAATTTTCTGCTTCTTTCATGCATGCTGAGCTGGCTACAAAAGGCCTTTCCTAGATAAAGATCCCAAATGTTTCTTACTCTCCATGTCTTGCATGAGGAGCAAATTATTTTATAATAAGGAGAAGAGTTAGTACTAAGAGTTTGTATTTTTGTGCAATGTAGAGTCAGTGCACATGGCTAGGAGGGGGCACTCATTTGAAGGGAGAATGTGGCTGCACGTTGGCAATCTGCTGGTTAAGGCCAAAATACTGGCAAAAACATAAAGCATAGGGCACTGTACAAATTTCAGCCCTTGTGCTTGGCCTCTCCAAATATATGGCATACCAAAGACTTTAAACACCCTAAAGAATTTACAGAAAACTAGTTGCCAGCATTTTTTTCTGCTGCTTCTAGTTCATGCTAGCCTTTGTCCTTTGTGTTCAAAAGAAAGCCTGGGACTTTACATTTGGTCAGGATGTTTCTGGTGTAGAAATAAAAGTCTGATGTTTCTGATGTTTAACTTCTCTCTGAACATGTGTGATTTCTCATTTGGATGCCTTGGTCTGCTCCATGTTCATCTCAGCTTCACTTCTTGCAATTGTGTCTTGTAGGTTTAAGTATCTCTGAAAATTTGATTAGTGTGAGTTAATTCTGAAAAGCAACTGTAAAAATAATACTCAACTTCTTGGTCTTAACCTAGCAGGGTGTCTGTGCTTCTGTCTGCTTCAGAGTGCCACAGAACGCAGAAGCAATAAGAAATCAAGTTGGACTTTGATGAGGGGCTTTTTTGTGTGAATCATCAGGCAAATGACTTATAAAACACTCAGAAGCTAAATGTTTGTGAACTCTGTAATAGAGTAAAAACTCATAGTTCTTCCTCTGACTATGACCTGGAGGCAACAAGATTCACTTTCTGCATGTTAAGATATGTAGTATTTAAACCAACAGAGGAGAAAAAGCCTTAGTGCTAGGATCCTTATCAGTGGTCAGTGAAAGAATGGACATGCAGTATCAGTGGTCTTCTGATACTGCTTTGTGTCTTCTGTAACTTCTTTTCTGGTTCCAGTGAAATTTCTCCAAGGCAATCCCCAGGTACAGATGTGGAAATTGTCCTCTCACACTGAGAAGGCAGAGTCCAGAAAGGACTCCAGAAAGGCAGAGTCTTTTATGCAGTGCCTGCATAACAAGATGTACTGGATTAGCTTGTCTCTGCCTTACCCAGCCCTGCTACCCCATCTCAGTATGCTTTGTAACTGCAGGCCCTCCTGTCAAATTTTAAGAACATAGCCCTTGATATACATTTGCTTTCATTATACGAGTCATGCCACATCCTGCTTCATATAGTTTGAACCAGCTTCTTGTCACCAAATATTAATGATTGTTAGCCATGGGGACATTACACAGGGGCAAAACCAAGTGTTGTGTGCATGCACATGGACAGTCTTCTCTAGAGTAAATCTGCTTTTACTGCAGGTGAGAAGTCACAATCTGGAGTGGTCTCCCCTAAGGGTGGGGATATAACCTTAATGGTTTGGTTTAGAAGAACTATTGGAAGAAACATCTTAGAGAAATCAGTGTTTTGTTTGAAAAACTCTATAAATTTGATAAAGAGCCCAAGCAAAGTATTTGCCTGTGGTTTATAATAATAATATAAATTTGAGGTCTCCCACACAGTTATTTTTGCCAGCATCTTTAAAAATTAATTAGAACCATTTAATTGTTTCCCAAGCACATTAGTTTGTATAGCTATGTGTTTTCAGCTTTTCCAGCACAGGTTTTGGCTTAGGGTAAATTGCAGTGAAGGGCTGCCTGGATACTGTTTTCTCACAGGTTTGACAAGAAGAATCCTTTTCTCTTTGTGCCATTGCATTAATGTATTAATCTGCTGCTGCTGGGCACACTGAGCACAGGTGTAATACATCCTTGTAACTGTGTTAACATTTTGAATTCTAGGAATCCTGTTAGCTGTAAGCTGCATTGTTGTTTCCAGTTTCTAACACTTTTTTTGTTTTGCATAAACTTCAGCTTTGATCCTTACTGTCTGGAAAGAGAATGCTTTCAATGTCAGGCAAAAGCAAAAGAAACTTGTGCAATAGTTTGGCCTCATTGAGACAGTCAAGATATTTCACTTTGATACTATACTCAAACTTCTTTTTCTTAGGCAGTGTGCATTCCTCAATGTCTGTGTAGGATGTACATCTTGTAGTTACACATTGTTCATGTTGATTTCAATTCTTGTTGGTGCTGTAGGCTCCAGCTGACGTTTCAAAGGTGTCTGGCTTCTAGGCTTATCTGATTTAATATTTTCCTATCACTAAATAAATCAATTGTTTGAACCATGCCCATTACTTCCTCTGCTTTTGACACGTGCACCTGGTCTCAAGGAATTTGAAAATGTTGCAGGAATAGTTCCACAAAAAATGCTATCCACAAAATATAGAGGAAAAGTCTGACTGGCTGAATCAAGTGCAGGTGCAGAGACCTTGCCAAGTGTTGGTTAGTCTCATCTGTGGAGTGCCTCAGATGCTTCTGCTATTAAGATAACATAATTTATGGTCACATTTAATTATAGCACTTTATTATAGATAAATTTAGAGAGAGGAAACATGGAAGAAAGAACATAATCAAAAAATTACAATACAGTATAATATTCAAAACAATAATCTATGATGCTTAGAATATTTATCCTATTTTTTAGCCATGAAGGAAACCAAAAGGTTCTTTGTATATGCTAATGAAGCTAGGGTTGTGTTAAAAATTGAAGATTACAGTTCTGACAAAGATCAAGCTATTTATTTCTCCTTTAGCCTTCTACTTGGCTTTAAAAGTTAAACACATTTGATAAGGTTTAAAAAGCTAACCAAAACAGGTGTGCACCTCTGTTAAATCAGTTTTAGAAATGTGTCAATAAAACCATATCAGTATAATTTGTTAATATGTTTGCAACTCTATTTCTTGCAGGCATTCATGTCAATGTTTCAGATTCTCACACAGGAAGGGTGGGTCGATGTTATGGATCAGACACTGAATGCTGTAGGACATATGTGGGCACCAGTGGTTGCTATTTATTTTATACTATATCATCTTTTTGCTACTCTGGTAAGTTTTCAGTCGCAAATGTGTTGTGCTTCATTTAATTTTGAACTACTCTCATAGATCTTGTATTACTTATTGTTTTCAACTAGTTAAAAATAATTGTGATGCTCATTTTTAGCATAGGAAGATTTTAGTTTGCGGATGTGGTAGAATAAATTTACCCTTCAGCCTTGTGACATGAGGTGGTGGCCTTTGTTCTGGTGTGACGTGTTGTTCTTCTTAGATCCAAGTCACACTGCCAGGCTAACAATATAATTGTTATCTGCCTTGTACCTTCACAGCTCTAATGATTTCAGAATTAAGTGATTATTTATTTGTCATGTAGAAGTGGTCTCCTCAGCTTTCATTGCATTCTCTTTGCAACAGCAATTAAAGTGAGAAGTGTAAAACCTTACAATATAAACCCTTAACTAGTCATCCCTACTGTCCTGTTGCCTGATACAAAATCAGTGCATGGAAAATATATGTTATAGTATATTAAGCAATAAATTATGAGAACTAATACAGCAGTTCCTGCATGCAAACAGAAATGTGGATTATATAAAAACCAAAAATCAACCTTTTTTTCTGTATATATTTCAAACATGATTATTACATTCTTTCATAGAGAAAATGTGAAGGAAAACTCTCTTTGATTATCATGTATCAATAAGGGCTTGTTGCTCTATTTTAATACTAACACAGAGAAAATACCACAATCAGGAAAATAACCATTTTATGCCCCCTTAATTCACTCCTACTATTGCTCATTTTTTATTTTCCATTCACTGCAGGTTTTGATGCACATAGTCTTATTTTCACTTTGTCATTCAATTTTCTTTCTTTGCTTACATGTCTACTTACATAAGGTACTAACTGCATTTCTACAATCTCTGCCAGCTTCCATTTACTTTTTTTACTTTACACTATATCCCATTTCACTTCTAAAGACTGAATAGTTGGACTACAGTTGTGGGTGCAATGGATTCCTTCATATGGATTCAAAACTTGACTATTTTATAAATGGCAATAAAGTGCATTTCCTGCTCTTAGAGCTGCTTAATCACATCAAAGTATAAGCCAAACAAATGTATATATCAGAAGATATATAGGACATGTAATTTTCTCACGGAAAATACAATTTTTCATGCTGGAGTGATTTTTTAAACTCCTTGGAAATTGAAGTTATAATTGTGGTGTGGTTTTGGTCATAGATTTGAAAGCATTTACTGGTAAGAGAATCTTATTGATGTTTTTTTGATTCTTCAAGAGTGCTTTGTAATCATAATTCATTTTTACTTCTCAGATGATTATTAAGCAAGTCCGTAAATGAAAATTGTGTCAAGTGACCTCTTTGCTAAATTTTCATATCTTAATTGAGAAATAATTTAGATGTAAGAGCAATTTTAGTATTCTGTTTTATGTTCCTTATTTTGAAAGAATCATCTGGGACTTCTCTATTTGTTTACTGAAAGCACTGATTTTGCTAGGAGGGAAGTCACTTTTCTGTACACCATCCTCAGTCCTTTTGCAGGGAATTTGCATTTAAATACACAGTCCTTGCTTTGCTCCATAAGGGTACACTTTTGTTCTCATTCACCTATGCAAATTCTACATGAATGAAGAAACTCTGCAAAGACAACTTTGCAGAATTATCTGAGCTTATGAAATTTTGGGTTCAATTCTAAGATCTTCCTTAAACTTCAGAAGGGAAACTATGTAGGACAGACTTGTCTATAGGCAAAAGAAATTTAAAACAAAATAACATGGAACTGGTAAAGGAGTATGAAAATGGTTGGGCTGCTACTAAAACCAAAAAGAAGCATTCTAAGAATAAACAGCCGTCAGAGAATAATAAGAGCAAAGTCAAATGAAGAAATTACTTTCACCAACCAGAAAAAGGGGGACAATTAGAATTGAGAATGATAATTGCAGGCATTTGGCATAGCAGACTGTAGAGACTTGGAAAGAAATTAATAGGTTTCACATAAGAAGGCAAAGAAAAACTGAAGCTCAAAAAAGACTCACTCTCTTGGAAACAAGGACTGTAATTAGTTGAGATGGTGGCAGAGGAAGTTAAACAAATAACAAGTTTGCATTTAAGTTTTTTTTTGTGGTGCATTTTCTTTGGTTTTTGTTGGAAAAAAGCAAAAAGGGAGTTAATGAAAGTCTTGCCATAATATATGTCAGTGCATGAATCAGCAAGATGGTAAGGGCTGATAGATTTAATGAGTACTGTTCTTCTTTGTGGCATGGAAGTACACTTCCTTAACTGCTATGCTTTGAGCAGCATGTATTGAGTATCATAGAATGAACAGGTTATCTAAAGAAGCAAAACACCATATTGTAAAATCTTAACAAATTTATAGCAAAATTCTTCATTAGCAACTAGGGATTGAAGTAGTTTTCATAAATGCTTGTTGGTCAAAAGGAATGACAAAAGTCAGAGGGTCCACAATCAGAAAGTTCCATTTCACATGTTAGCCAAATGTTTGCCCCTGACCTACTGTGGCAGTGGGTTTTGGATAATGGAGTAAGGTGAAAGGGAAAAGAGACATTAAAGAGGTATACATGAATTAAAGACAGAGAGACAGAAAAAGACAGCAAAAGAGATCAATAGTGCTGCTTCCATTATTCATCCAGCTGGGGGGACACTGAGCCTGGTTTCAGCAGCCCCAGTCTAGCTCATGGGATGTCCAGGATCCTGGGGGTGCCTATCCAGCAAGTAAGAGTTGATCTGTCTGTGTCGGTATGGCCACTGGGATGTTCAGGGTACTGGAGGGTGCTGCCTGGGCTTAGGGAGGAGCCTTTTTATGGACAAGTTTCTCTCTTTCTATGCTAATTAATTATCATGCATAGTCTGTTCTTTCAGGACTTTCTGGAAATGGGTTAGAGGGCTCTGGGGGTCTTTGGTGGTGTCAATTCCACCCTACAGTCCATGCCTATGCCATGCCTATGTCCATGCCAACTCAATCTTGTGCTTGCACTGTACTGTGTCATATTTTAGCTGGTGGAAAAATGCTGCCCTATCTCTGCCTCAAACCTGTTCTCCATCAAACCTTGTTCTTACTCATGGCATTTTAATACCTATAGTTCTTGGTTATTACCAATGATTTTTGCCTGTCATTACTAGTAGTCCTTGGCTGGCTCCACAGCCTTCCAGTTATCAGTTTGTGAGACACACTTATTCACCCTTTCTTCTGAGAATTGAGAGCTCAGATGGGTCTTGCTTTGGACCACTGTTTATAGTATCATTACAGAGTGGGCTTCAGTCATAGTAATTTTCCATGCTGGCCATAATTTGAAAAACTTTCTTTGAACATTCAGTAACAGAAATATTATTCCTCTTGGTTGTTTGGCAGGCAATGAAAATGTGTTTCCCATGTTTTCGCTTAAAATCAGGTGCTTGATAGACACCTGTTAATTCCTGGGAGCAGACAGTGTTTCTGATAGGCTCAAGAGGGGCTTAATCCAAGTGCAGTTCATCCAGGCTGAGGCCTAATGAGCATTTCTCAGATCATAGTGTGGCCTGAATGGGATGGGGGCGTGCACCACCACAGACTATCCTGAAACTAAAGTCAACTTCGCTGGGCCCTACATGGTGCTAGGTATTATGTATTTTATCAGAATTCTGCCTTGCATTGCTATTCTAAATGCCATCTTTACTTCCAATGTTCATAGTAGTGTCATAGTAGGATCGCTGAAAATTATATGATGTATTGTTTATGTGGCACATACAATATGTTGCTTTGAATAGCTGCAGCAAATTCTGTGTGCTGCTAAAGCCACAAAGTTACTAACTTCTGTCAAAAGAACTTTTTTTTTTCTTAGCAATGACATTTTTAAAATTTATGGGCCTGAGTCCTTCCTGTGTCTTCTGTACCTTTATAGTTTATGGAGCGAAAGCAAATCCTGCCTTGGAATAAGGTCTGCTCAACTTAGATGCAGTTTAAGTTCCAAACTCCTTGTCTGGTATATTAAATAACTTAAATTTCATCTTCTGTATAGGTAGGGGATAAATTTCCAGTGTGACAGGCAAACTTACACTTCATTTACAAGTACTGGTGGAAGGATATGTTTGCTCTAGTTGTCACTCAGTGGTCCAAGACCACAGAAAAATTCTAGGCCTATAACTCTTTTTAAAAAAAGAATTAGGACACCTTTTGGTACCTCTCTGGTATATCAGAAATTCATGCTTGCCTGTAGAAGCTCTGTGCATTTGAGGATGTTTGCATTGAACTTCAGAGAATAAAACCTTGGCAGTTGCTGGCAGCTGTTAACTTATGCATGTGTACATATATGTACAGCCTTAGATAAAATTTGCCTGATAATATATGCTGAACAGTGGTATCCTCCCTTACCCACCATACTCCTAGTTCTGTCTGCTTCTCAGCTGTATCAGTGACATTTTCAGCTTCTTTGGCCTCTGTTCAGCATCTGTACACAAGGGAAATATAATCTGATACTAATACAACTTCTTTTTCTCCCTGGGATTCTTCCTCCTAGAAACATATCTAAATAATATTTAATGTTGAGTAAATCAAGGCACTTTATTTTCCTCTTCTGTGACATGAATCTCCTATATATGTGATGCATGCAAATCTTCCAAAGTGGAGTTAGCTACTTTTCACAGAAGCACTCAGAGCATAAAGGAAAGCCATAAAGTAAATGACTGTCAGGTGACTAAAATGTCACACGTTAATTGAAAACCACCTTAGCTTTACAAGATGTTTTAGGATTTTGCTTTGCATTTCTTTTATTATTGTTGTTGCTCTTATTATCATTGTTCTTATTATTGTTGTTTGTTGTTATTATTTCTGATTAATTTAATTTTCTCTTCACGTGAAGTAAATTTTAATGAGTATATTCTTAAATATATATAATTCATTGGTCATAAAACCTAGAATTTAGCACTTTTAAAATCATAATAATTGTAAAGATAAAAAAAGTTTACACTTGCAAAAGGGCTAGCAGATATGTAGTAGCAGGTGATATTAGTTCAACAGATGTCAAAGGCAAGAATCCTATTTACATCAGCAGGGCTGTCATTTTTCCATGTTATTGAATAATATTTCTTAAGAAAAATAAGATAAGCTTTAACAAATAATTTACAAATGTTTTGTAGATTCTACTCAGCTTGTTTGTTGCTGTTATTTTGGACAACTTGGAACTTGATGAAGATCTAAAGAAACTTAAACAAGTAAGAACATGTTTTTATTGTACTTGAAAGTAGATTCAACAAGGCATTTTACTTTAATGGTATTTTATCTAGTAAAAGATGGGAAACACCTTTATCACAGTGAACAAAACAGTACATGTGGAAGTGAATAGCAGTATTTTGTTAGATTCTGTACTATCACGCAACCTTAAGGAAAAATTAAGATATTGTAAAAGAGATGTAAGAATTTGTTTTAGTATTCAACCAAATTCAATTTAGGTACTCTTGCAATTAAAACAAAAATCAAATCACAGCTAGGCCATCTTTTTGCTTATGACCTAGTGAAAATATCCCTGCCCATGCTTTCTGAGCACAGCGCAGCTCTACTGCAGGGAAGGGTAATGGGAGAGTCCAGTTAGGGAGCAGTAGAGCACACTCTGGTCAATGTATTAGGGGAGGGCTAAAGATGCTTGGAAGAGTTAGGTTGCTTGATTGATTCTCCTCATTTCGGAAGCAAGAAGTCATTCTCTCATGCCTGAAACCCCAAATGTCAATCACATAGAACAAATGTAAGTAAAGGATTCACGTTGGCCTTTCTGACCTTGTGCACACCAGAGAGGAAGGTATCCATAGTTTTAAATAAATATATAACTGTACTTTAATCTCTACAAAGAGAGGAAAAGTCATCATTTTCCTATTTCATTCATGAAATAGCATGAGCTAACACATGGGAACTTCTTCTGTAATATTTGGCTTATAGCTATTATTTGCTGCTTTCATGTGCATTAGCAATTGCCATAGAATTCTGTTCATTCAATTCTTGAAAGATAATCACCCAGACAATTGAGATATTTTACACTGAAGTTCTACATGACAATATTATATACTTTTATTTTTTCATTATAGAATTCAATGCAGAAACCAATACTGCTTTTGCTGATGCAGTATTAAATATCTATATGTATTGCAAACTTGAAATAAATTTATAGGACAAGTATTTTCTGTGACAATTAAACACAAATACTGGATTTCAGTTCATGAGTTTACATAAGTGAAAGATCTTACAGATGATTTTGGGATGGCAGGACAGTCTTGAGTAAGCAAACTGAATAGGCCAAATCAAGGCATTCATTTTTCTCTTTACTAGTCTCAAGAGGTAAAATTATCTGAAATGAAAATGGCTCAGATGTATGGTCAGCAATGTCATATCATTATAGGAAATTTTTCATAGTATCTGCATGAGTTAAGAGCACAAATCAATTTTCCAAAGTGAAGAGCTTGAGATGTGAAATCCAGTGGCTTTTGCGCGAAACATCTTTGATTGATAAACCACTTTAAAAGTCCATACCTTTGCTTATTAAATGGCAGCAGCATGACTTTGTGCTTCAGCCACCTGCTTTGGAAGTGCTGAACAAAGAGCAGTAATGAGAGACCACCACTAGCAATGCTTGCCACATTTCAGTATGAAATTTTATTAGCCTGGTAGGAATTCTGTCTCTGTTATAGTAATGGAGAACACATAAATGCGAGACATTAATATAACTTTTTTTAAAATCTCTCAACTTCATATCTTTGAGACTGTAGCAGTATAACTACATCAGAGTGTTGCTGGGCCAGAAAAAAACTGCTGCCTCAGCCACCAGATCTTCTAGCTACCACGCCACTCCATGGCCCAAGAGGAAATTTAACCAGAGCACAGCACTTTGCCATTGGAAATATCAGCTGGGTTGACTGGCATAATGGTATATGGGTTCTACATGCATTATAATTCATATAATACACCATTCTGATGCATGAAAATGTCCAAAGTGGCTGACACTGTTTCGTTTGTACTTATGTGTTTGAAAAGTTTTCTTGAGCAGTAGTGTCTTCTCATAGTGCATTACTCAGTTCTATTAAATGCATTCCCTTCTGGTATTTTATGCAAAGAAATTAATGTTGTACAAAGTGTTGCATATTTTAAAAATGCCTAAGGTGAAAAGAGGCAAGGGGTCAGTTCCTGGAGCTCAGTGATATGAGGTTCCTGGAATGAATGTACAGCTGCTTATGTGTCTAGAACAGAAGAGATTTCCTGAGGGGTAAATACAATGGTATCACAAGTTCAATGCTGATGGTAACTGTGCTCTACTGTGTTAAAATATTGGTTGTCTTATCTCAGAAAATAAAACAAAAGGAGTTTTTAATTGAATGATATTTGAAATTTTCAATTTTAAGAATGGACTTTAAGAGGAAGCAGGATTGCAAGATAATTGTTATGTTTTAATCAAGACTATTTCTATTAAAAAATAAATCTATTGCTGCACTGAAAAATTTTTGACATCTATAATTAAAAGATTGAAGAATGGTGTTCTAAGAGAGAAGTCAAATTTCAGGCTGTTAATGTAAAAGACATTCATTGGTTGAAAATGATGAAATTGTAATGTTCTCCATCCTTGGGGATGTATGTTTTTTCCTGTCTTTATGTGTTGTAAAGCTCAAGTCCCAGGGCATTTTCAGATGATGAAAGACTGAATGATTTTCTAGGAAGGAAGGAGAATATATCTGTGCCAGAAATCACACCTGCCTAATAATCCCTTTTGAACTGTGTTCTTTTTAGTTATGACTTAATTTCTTTCCTGAAACTTGATAAGAAAGATTTTATTACTTAACTTTCAGATTATTAATAAAGGAATAATTAGTTAATATTTGCAATGTACTCTAGAATGTAAAATAGTATGTAAACACTTGATATTCATGTTGCTTCAGTAAATGTATTTAAATATTAAGAAACAAAAGCAAAATGCATTAAAAGACTAGGAGATTCTAAATATGATTATAATATAATTTATTTAAAAGAAAGTAAACCTTTAGAATTAAATATGCCAGTACCAATTTAGTTAAGGATATAAATCATAATTCAGTTTTTAATTACCCTATTACATAATAATAATTCCAAAAGGCTTGACTCAGTGCAAAGAGTAGATAGAGCTCATTTTAATAAGCCACTAGTCTATTTATTGTACATTGTGTGATCCTGTACATTATTTATTGCACAGTATTCAGGTTTTACTACAAAGACAAAACTATTAATCTCCTTTCTGGTTTTTTTTTGGGTTTTTTTGGGTTTTTTTATGGTACCCCTCGTAAGTATGTAGATCAGACATAAAACTTGTGAAAGATTAATTTAAGTGATTTACTTAACAGCACAGGTACACAGAAGAATAGAATCTGCTTTTCCAGTACACCGTTCAGCTGGTTTAAGAACAGAATCGTTCTCTGTATCTTTACAGCTCTATTTATTTGCAGTGCATTTCCCAACCTCTGCCACATCTCATACTCTTGTCTATGCCTGCCATCATAGCTCAAGTGAAAAGTGTTTGTGCTATAGCTCATAGTCACCATCTATCTGTACAATAAACTTGACCCTTGCAGTGATCCAGACTGACAACAACACACTACTGAGTCTCCAGGTATGACACTGATCCTGCTCATCTTGCCATGAGGCCCTTTCCTCTGCCATTCAGTACAGCAGTTATATGGATTATATCAGCAGTTATATGGATTATATCGAATTTAGGCACAAGAAATCTATCAGCTACAATCCCGACTTCTTTCTCATCTATGCCTGTCTTCTCCACACTCTCCCTAAACTGTTGTCCCGAAGTTAAAAAGAAACTGAGAGGATTTCTTTGATGTCTTCTGCCTTTTGTGATAAAGCATTGATTTTCTTTGTAGAAATTCATCACCCTTGAAGTATGACGTTCTCTTGAAGCAGCTGTTTGAACTTTTCCCCTTATATTTTCCACATATTTACTGACTCCATTTTATCAATTTGCCTAGATATGAAGTCAGACTGATTAGGTTCTCACTTTTCATGCTTTACCCTGAATCCCTCTTTTAAAGTTAGTCACATTTGCCACTTTCCTTTCCTATCACTCCAGAATTTATTTAGGTTACAAATTATCTATGTATGTCAGCCTTGCTATCTCTGAGATCCTTTAGAAGTCTTAAGAGAGTGCTATCAGGTGTTAGGGAGTAACAAATTGACCTTGTGTCAGTTATCTTCCAAAAACTTTTATGTTTTTTCCGACATTTTTGTAGATCAGTCTTTTGCACAGTTTAGGGCCTTCTTTGACCCTGTCTATGGCCAACACTTTTTTTAATTTCTTGCTTTGGTTTTATTTTTTTGGAACACAATCACTTAATAGTCTGTTTCTCTTTTAGACTTCTTGCTTTCCTTATGTCCTTAAAAGCTTTGTTGTTAGAGTTCATTTCTTTAGAAACTGTTCCCTCATAGTCTTTCATGATCTGCCATTATTTTTATACCAGAAAGCACTAAAATTTATGTTGGATTTTTTTTTTTCTCTATTCTTTGCTTAGCACATGTCTTTCTTTTCTGAAACATATCCATTTACTTTTAAGTCTTATTTGCACTCAATTAGACATTGCTGGTCTTGTTGACCTTCTTGGAGTTTTTTCTGTAGCTGGTAGATAAAACATGATATCTCTGCTAATAAAACAGGATATTTAAAGCTACTCCATACACCCCCCACCCTTCCCAGTTTCTGTCATTTGTCCATTCCTTTAAATTTATTTTCAAAAGTTTTATGATTTAAAATATTTTTTTAATTGAAAGTCAGTGTAATAGATAGATTTGACCTTCTACTTGTAAAATAAGATCTGAATATAAGACCATCTTTATCACTGTTACAGAAGAGCTTTTTGATATTTATGCCATGAAATAGCTCTTGCTCAGTAGTAAACCATGAGATACTTTTTCACTTAGGTGTTCTGTTCTCTGGCTATGTAAGTCAGCAAGGAGTCACTTATGAGTAAAAAGTTAATAACTTTCTTCTTCCCTTTCCTAAACATACATGAGGTTAAATAAAGGCTTCCCAGCGTTATTACTGCTTGTCTTTCAGCTTTGAATACTATTTTGCATTTTGAAATTATTTTATAATCCTCATTTACACATGTGCAGAATATTTCTTCCAGTTCGAGACACAGTTTCAATGCACGTGGATCCTGTGCTGCTTTTATATGCATTTACTTTATTCACTGCATTGATTGAAGAATTTCTGTAACATGTATCATCAGTTTTTTCACTGCTGCCAGGTACTCTCCACCTGGATAATACATCACCTATTCTGCACAGTCTGATTCTGAAGGATTCTACTGCCTGTTACTTCTGCCAAGCCTCTGAAATGTGTTTTGTGTCAGCATTGTGGAGTTTTTAGTAACAGAAATTCTAATGCAACTATGAGGGTTTCTAAATTTTATTATTAATATAAAAGCCTGTATATGTATTATTCTTGTCTAGTTTTATGTTCTCTCCTTAATATGGCTTTATTTTTTACGTTTTTTCTGTTTTAAATCAGAATTTTATAAACCTTTAGGTTCCCCATAGCTTCATTCTGTACAGAGAAATTCATATTTGCCTTGTTGATTCCTCCATTCTGGGCTTACTCTACTGTTTTAGTACCTGCTTCTTTAACAGCTTTTGCAGCCAGTGAAGTTCCTTAAAATTTTATGAAAGTTTGAACATGGGGGTAAAATTCATCTCACTTCACCAATATATTATAGCATTGTATGTGCAGTTTGAAATATTCAGTTGGATTTCCTTCTCTAGTCACTGAAGAGTAGCAGGTACTTTTGGAGGGCAATTTTGAGATACATACATTTTTTTATAGGGCAGCTAGAGGAAAATTTGAAGCCAGCCCCAAGCCATCCTCATTGTATGAACTATCTTTCCTTCATCTGCAGCATAATCTGTGATTTACAGCAATGAAACCTTTATGGCATTGCTTCTCACGTGCATATCCCACCTTTCCTGGGAAAGCAGATGGGAAATAAAACCAGACTGTCTTTGATCTGTTCTTGTATCTCAGAACCCTTTGGCTGGTCCTTGTCAGCAAAAGGGTACTGGACAGATGGACCTTTGATCTAACCTAGTGCACTCATTCTTACACCCCTAGTATTTCATAATCTGAACTGGATTTCAGAAAAAATGTGAAAATACCATAAGGATTAATCCATTGGTGGCTAAAACCATGTGCATGGTCATTTTACTGTTTTATAATTCTACAAGGGAAAGAACTAGCATCTCAAGCCATCTGAGAATGAGCCACGGTTTGATTTCTTGACCATGTAATCTTACCTCTGTAATCCTATTTCCTGGAATTACACCATAAAATAAATTATATTAAATAAATTATATAATTATATAATTATATAATTCTAACAATATTAAAATTTTATTTGTTTACCTTATGTTTGTGATAATAAACCCAGCTTACCAACTTTGGAGGGTTTAGAGTTTGTGTCAGACAAGATTATTGTGTCCCTATTTTTCTACTGGAAAATCAAAGCTGATGTGACATCCCTAGGTTCATGCACAAATTTCCAGTATGATGAGGAATCAAAAAAAGCTGGGTTTAGGTCTTAGGCCCCTTGAGTCAATCAGGAACATACATCCACTTTTAAATGGTTGAAATCTCAGTCTAAGTGTAGTTCTCTGCACTTAGAAAATCCATTAAGATCAGATTTCTGTCATGTCACACACGTAATGTCTGTGCTCACTAGTGCACGCTCACAACTTTAGTACAAATAGTATCCATTACAAAAAATACTTACTACCTGGCAACAGAAATTCTTGGAGGAGTAAACAACAATATGCAGCAGGGACATTTTGCTTCTAATTTGACTAAATTCACACACTCACCAATGAAGCTACTTGTCAAATGTACATGCTCCTTTCCCTCCAGTTCTGGTTCACACCATGAAATACATATAATATTTTTTTTTCTTATATCCATATCAAAGCAGCAAATGCTTTGATACAGGTATGTGTGTATATATATATATATGTATATATGTACCTATATATCCTGGTGTATATATATATACATACACACCCCTATATATGATGGTATATGAAGGTATATACACCTATATATAATGGTATGTATTTTTTTCTACATATAGTATACATATATATTTTTTTAAATGAGCTGCCTTTAGAATTGTATTTGAAAAGTAACAGATTTTTGCCATGTTCATTTTCTCTCTTAAATCTCACTTTTAACTCTTTGATGTTGAAAACAGACATTTTCATAAATAAGCTTGGAGATAATGATAGATTATTTTCTCCTTTTGTCTGTTAAGATAGATTCTTGTTTTCAACAATTTTTAATGTCTGAACACTTCAATTTGATGCCAGTGGTTCAGAGTCACATTTTGAAATGCTTAGAAGCTTTGGAAAAAAGAAACCGTTAAGCAAACTATAGAGATCTTTGAAGAGCTTTTACTGCAAAAGCATAAAAGAAATAAAAGGAATCCATTGGGCAATCTGTCTCATAAGAAAGAGCAATTACGGTAGAATAAAATTTGAGTAGAATAGGATTTGAGTGTCGTAAAAAATGGCAGAGCTATCATGGAGTCTCATTCTATAAAGATTAGAAGTTTTTGGTGGTGATGGTGATGGTGATGGAGGAAATGTGGAAGTCTATACTGGAATCTACTGCCACCTAATTGTCCAGAATATGGCACCACAGGATAGACATCTTTGAAAAGAATTTTAAAAACCTAATAAATATTTATGTGTTAATCCCTCTTATCTACTCTATTTTTTTCTGTTCTTGCTGTCAGGGAAACACAGCAATTAATCCATTTTTGTTATCACTACACAGCTACTTTTTCTTCTTCACTACTCAAATTTAAAAATCCCTAATTTATAATAAGACTTTTGGCCTACTATCTAAAGGGAGAGTATCTGATTTCTGAGCATTGGTAAAGATAGTTCTGGGACATGTATTCTATATTCTAAATATGAATTTGACACTACTTCCCTTTTATGCAAGAATACATAAGTGGAATTTTGATTCATTTTAGTTAAGACAAAGCAAGTCAGTCTCTAAAGAGATAGTGATAAGTCCTGCTACATTTTTTTCTAAAGTGCATTTGAATAGAATTTGCAAATCAAATATTTATATTAATTAGAATAAAATAGTTTTTATTGTTGCATGGCTGATCATCACAGTATCCTGTTAATTTTTGAAAACTCACATATACTTGTTTGCTTATAGAGTTGGATTTTTTATTAACTACAGCAGTATTTATATGCCAAACGATGCAAACTTACATCCCCAGAGCAAACATAAAAGTTTCTTACTGTGATTCCTATAGTATTCAGGTTTGTCTCTAAGGTGAAGAGAAGAAGCAAAATTTGTACTTTTGATCCTAAATTCATGTGTAATCATTTGTTGATTTTGCAATTATTACTTTGATTCCAGTGTCTGTGTTTTTCATTGCTAATTCAGAGCAATTGGATTCACATTTTTAATCCATGTAAAAGAAATCTCCCAAGAGTAAAAAACTTTATGCACTTAAATGCAATTATTTTTAAGAAAGAAGATTATCTTCTGACATACACTGAAAAAAAAATGAAGCAAGATAATACTTTATGCTTATGCAGTAAGCATCATAACAAAAGTTTTAGTGGTTTTATATTTAATCCAGCTCTCGAGTTTAGAACCAACTATCTTCGAGTTTTTGAAGACTTATATTCAAGGAAAAAAATTCTCATTCATTTAGATAAAGGTTGGAATTTTATAAAGTGTCAAGGGACAAGATTCATGTCACTTTGTTAACTGTGCAAAAAGTTAGGCATGTAGTGTAAGCTAGTCATCTGCACTTGCCTGTAGTCATAGTTACCCTCCAGGGAATGATTCATCCCATCCAAGTAGGGTGCTCTCTTTTTTCTGTTACAGGGGAAGTCTAGACAGTTAATTAGCCAAAATGCCTGATTTTCAGTGGATAACATTAAACTACATAAATACCCAAGTTTAATGAATTAGGAACCTGTATTTCATTGGCACTTAATCAGATGGGTGCTTTCACATTAATGAAGCCAAAAATCATAGTGTGTAACAGCAGGCACCTTACTGAAGTGCCTAGGCTGGGGTCCTAATTTAGGTTAGGGACTTAGATGATAATGACAACAAAGAAGGATAAAAGTCAACATTGAAAGCTGGTGATCTCTCTCCACTCACAGCAGAAAACAAAGCCTGGATTTGTGAATTTAGGTTCATAGAATAGCAGGTGCCTGGCATTGGCACTTCAGTTCATTTTTTAAGAGAATGTGGCACAAATTTGACAGGGTCTTTGTAGAGGTTCCTGACCTCCACCTGAGTTGGTTCAGAAGCAGTAAGGCCCTGTCTCACTTGTGGAGCAAAAGGTATGCTGAGATGCAAAAGCAGCATGGTCTGTGTGAAACCAGACATTCACCATTTGCTATGGGAATTGGTCAAAAATGTTACTGTCACACATTTTAATGTATCCTACTAAGACTTTATAATTATGTTTGGTCTTAAAAGACAAAATATAGAAATAATTGCTTCCCCAGAGAATGTGGCTTTCACTGCTGTGCCAATGATGTTGAGGATATCCATTTTATATTCTCTTCAATGATATGTTAAGAAATGTTGCTGCATCAATACCAAGATATTGGAATTACTTTTTTTGCATTTACTATGTTTTTCCAGTATTATTCTTGCCAATGTCCTATCACCTTTCTCCACTCACCACCACCATTATGAATCCCATTTTCTCAGCTACTGCTCTTTCGCTTTCACATCCAGAAACAGTTAGTGCCATCTTTTTCTATACATTAGAAAATATATTTCGTAGTGCCAATGATCACCTCTCCATGGTCATTGTCAAAGGAATTTACTCATCCATCCACTGTTGGAGATTCGCAACAGAATAATCTATTTCTTAGGAGAGCTTCCATAACTCCACAGATGCAGCACTGGTTTCCTTGAATCTCTCACTTTTAAGGGTGTCTCTCATTTTTCAAGTTGGGTCTTGCTCTGGGAATGTTTACTCCACTCTTTTTTGGACTAAAACATCCTTCTAATAATCTTTTATAAGTGTTTTTGTGTCCCAGGCATATACCTATTGTTGAAATTCATGATGTGAGACAAAGCTTTCACACAAACCAGGTTTCCAACATGAAAGTCATGCTGATAAAGAGATAAAAATGTTTTAATAATGCTTTCAAGAATGAAATATAGAAGTCAGGTCTGCAACCTAATAATCCTCCATTAGCTATTTTGTCTCTTGCACACATAGCATCTTTCTGCTTTCAGTACTTGGGATGGTTGCAGATTTTTAACTCATTTTGAGGTTTGAGGGTTTTGCTGTTGTTCTGTTGAAATTAGATACCAGGAAGAGAAGACCTCTTGAGTATACATTTATGATGATTGGTGAAGCAGTCAATCTGTATATTTATGCATTTTGATTTTTTGTTGGCTTTTTTCACTATTTCTAGATACTTAGCTGTGAAAATTGGTTTCTATACACTCTTGCCATTCAGATATTCATAACATGTTCATGTAAAGCAGTTCAAACAACTGAAAAAGTGGAAATACATGCTATTTTTTATTTCTCTAGTGAAAATACCTGCTATTTTTATAGCTTCTGCTAGATGCTCCTGCTGCTGCCTTTTTATATTACTGTCTGTAGAACAAATAAAGGGAGCAACCTGAACTAAGTGCACCACTTATTTTTCTTTAACTGTGAGCTTCTAAGAATAAATATTTCTGCATTCATCCATTGTTTTTGTCAAGAAGTCTTCATAATTAAGCCCCTGTGAGAGCCTTGCAGACATGAGGGCTAACAGAAATGTGTCCTCCACAGAACTGGTCATAGAAAGATGATGAGTTAAAATCTGACTGTCTGCCAAAGTGGAGTCCATGTTCTCCAGTACTATGAGTGAGGCCAAGTTCTACCTAACCTTGGTTCTGGTAGGAGAAGAAAGCTTGTCTGCTATGAAGGATAATTGAATGTATAATTATGGCATCATGGGTTGCCAGAAACAATACAAAAATAAAAGCTTTTTCTTAATGTGGATTTAAGAGTTGAGAAAATATAATCAAGCTGTTTGCAATAGCTCTAGGAACTGAAACTGTTAATGGTGTCTGTTATTTTTAATCTTTGAATTGTTTTATCAACAGATCAAGCTTCTCTAAAAAGCCTTCCTGATATCAGAAGAAAATTATTTTCTGCTTCAGTTCTAGAAGATCAAATTTTAGAGCTCATTTGCTGAAACTGCAGATGAGTTCAGGAGTTGTACTCCTGAACTCCTACAGGAGTTCAGGAGTTGTAGCAGATTTTCTCCATGTGAGCCACAATGTGATTTACATTTATATTTGCCACCAATCTTATTTTCTTTTTGTTTCTAATGTGTTTGCCCTGAAAAGCTAACTTGAAAACCTGTAATATATTTAAGTATTAGTGAAGAAAAGTGGGAAAAAAATGCTTGTGGAAACTTTTTGAAAGTTGCAATTTGTAAGAGATGGCAAGAATTTCAACAGATACTTGTTTGTCTTTAAGGTATGGCTGAGAATGCATATTTTTATGTGTGGAAATTTCCGTGGCTCTCCCTAAGCTCACAATAATGTGACAATTTTGATTAAGCATGAGCAGAGGCAGGAGAAAGTTGTAAGATCATTCACAGTGAGACTAGAGAATCATTTTGGTTGGAAGATCATCTTGTCCAAGACTCTTGCCTGAGTAAAAATGTAAAGAGTCTTAATATTTATCTTCTAAAACATACAAAAAAAACTCTGAATCATATGTATTTTGGTTACACAGACCATGTCTTGGGGTAGTTAAAAAGCTTGCAGTGTGCTACATTCCATTCTGCACTAAAAATAACATGAATTCAGGGAGGATGAGGTACCCTCTAGGCAGTAGTATAAGCAATTATGTTCAGGGCAAAAAGGCTCTGATCAAAATGTCAGGACAAGCTCTTCCTTCTGCAGTTGTTTCCATTTTCTTTGAAAAGAGTATAAGAAATTTTAAACCTCTTGAGTGTACTTGCAGATGCTTGTTTTTCTATTCTATGCATCTGATTATCATACCCTAAATGTTTATTTTGGGTCTATTTACCCTAAAAACATGGTATATATTTTTACTCTCTAATACAAGCAGCCTGTGATTTTGGAACTACACAGACATACACATATGTGCAAACCATTTCAGAATCATTAAAGTTTTTCTGCATTTCAGGTTCTGCAAATACTTTTGGTACACATGCATACGTCAATGCAGGTGTGCACACATGCACCCACACATAACAAACTTGTCAAATATGCAGAGTTTTTCAAAGTGATCAATTTTTACGGTTTGCAGAACAACAAGAAATCCCCTTTAATATTATTCCAATTTTATGAAAGTGCTGAATATATTCTCAGATCTTGAAAATGTATGTGTATGCCTTGTATTCTTCATTAAAACAAAATCCTTAAGTCCTCAACATGTTCAGTAGTGCCTCTAATCAGCTTCCTTCTGTTTAGCACTTTTTCCCCCCATTGAGCGTGTCTTAATTCCACAAAATTATTTTATCCATTTTCAGTAATGATACGGAGTAACTATATATCTTGTTTGTATTGGCATTGTTTTTTATTAATTGTTTGTAAACATTCAAACAATTAATACCTTGAATGTTTACATTCAGACAATTGTATTTACATTGTTTGAATGAAAATCCTTTCAGACCTCTACCCTAGAATAACTTCTCCTTAAGTATGGTGTTGCTTGGTATTCAACATGATGGTCACTGACATCAGAGGAAAGCCTCACATCCTAGTAACCCATAGCTTCATGCCTCTCTAATAGCTCCAGTTATATCACTAAATCACAGGCTCTTCTGAGCTGGAAGGGATTCACAAGGATCATCAAGTCCAACAGAGAATAGCCCATACTAGGATTGACCTGCAACCTTAGCATTATTGGCACTGTGCTCTATCATTATAAGTGTCACCTGAAAGTAGAGCCAATGCATTCACAATTGTTTGGCAGTTCCTTGTGACCAGTGATTGGTAGAATTTCACCATATACCTTTCTGGTTAAAAAAACCCAGTGCAAAATACCAAGACAAAAATTTATTATGAAGCTTACTGAGGAAGAATCTCTTGTCTTGGAATAAACCAACAGGTTTGCTGGACAAAGGCAAAGGTCTTCCTGGATCAATGTCTAGTTCCTGACAGTGGCCAGAAAAATATGTTTAGGAACTAACACAAGAAAACTGAAATCACAAAGTGGTATTTCTTTTCTCTGGTGGTATTTCATACTTGAGTGATAGTCACTTTCCAGTGTCCAATGTGGTGTATCTTTGTTTAGTAGTTCTTGATGGATTTTTTTCTTGCCTGTTATATCTATTTTCAAATCTGTATATATTCTAACATTTATTGCCTTCAGTAGCAAAGATAAATTTCAAAATGCACCTTGTGAAAAGATATTTCTCTTTCAACTAATGAGCCTTCCACTTGAATTTTTCACTTGATGCCCTCTAGCCTGTGATGTTCAGTCATTACAGTCAAATGCTTCTTCAGTGCTCTGTCTTCTACAGTGCCTGTTATTACTTTCTGTGCTTTCTCTCTTTCTGCACCTGTACATTTAACTTGAGAATCAGACCAAAGTTTCTTTTCACTAGGTGACTATTTTCAGTGGTCTCCTTTTTCAAGAAAATTTGGCTGTTAAAGTAACACATCTTAGAAAAATTCATGTTTCATTTTTCTTACAAACCCCCTCTTATTGTTGTTTATTCAAAGTAAATAAGTCAGCATGTGAAATTACTAGTCTAAAATTTCTGTAATATCTTTTCTTGAAGGTTTTATTGTTTTATTTTTGACAAGAATTCAAAATACGTAGTCCATAATAGCAAAATTACTAGGAAGTCCTGTCTCTCTGCATGCAGCTAGCTTGCTGATGCTTTACTGGTCCTGTTTTTCATGGACTTAATTTTTTGCTTTTTTGCTTTCCCTTTGTCTTTATTTGCTCTCCTCATATCTCTTTTCTGGTGAGGCAGTTTAGTATCTGAAAGCAAGGTGTTTATAGGAGCAGTCCAGGCCATCCAGATACAGTCCTTATTAATTCAGAAGACAGTTCTGATGTTGCTTCTGTTAATACCAATGAGTTTCACTATCCTGGTAATTATGTCATTTTGACAGACCTATTAACTCCTTTATTCAATGAGGAGCAAAACTGTACTTACACTTTATGACCCAATTTTACTTTTCAGTGTGAAGGAGCTTTTCTTCTCCTCTGCTCCCTTCTCCCCTGATTCTTATTAAGTAGAAGCAGAGCACATAGTTCACTACTGCTTTTAATTGATACCACAATGACAGGTCAAACAGTGGTAATTGGCTTTTCAGGTACATGGCTTCAAAAGCTATGATGAGTGATATCTCAGAACTGACATTTTGTCTGTCAGTAGAGGAGGAGCTGGAAAAGAGATTTGGGATGATGAACACATTTAGTCAGAATACATTGCCAGAGCCCTGTGCCTTTCACCCAGCACCTCCAGGCATTCAAAAAATCCAGGAAGATGCCACTGACAATTTCAGCAGTTGCATCACTTCCAAATTTTGTGTGCTGAGGCTTCAGCATTAAAGTGGGAGTTTCAGCATAGCGATTTTTCATGAACATATTGTGTGAACAAGGTGTTATAATTGGTATATCTAATTTAAACACATTTGGCATAGAATTTTATATATGTGAATTTGTGTGTGAAAATCAAGGAGCTTTTTTTAAACCTAGTTAGAGTTACTTGCCTCCAGAGTATTTTTATTCTGAGAACAGTGCTCGAGGTAATTCTAAATGGGAAATAACTATGAAATAGGATAAAAATGAAAAATTAGCTTTTTAATATATCTGATTCCATGTGAATGGATTTATAACAAGTTACAGGGAAGATAAGTGTCAAGCAAATTTCATTAACCAATGAAAAGTACAATAATGGTTCCACATTGAATTTTATGTACTACATAAAATGCATAAAATTCTTCTTTTCATCATAGAAGGAAGATACAATTTTCACAAAATTCAAGTTGGTCCCCTATTCCTGGGACATGTGAAAAACATTTAAATAGGCTTTATTTCAAAAGTAGTAAGCTTTACAGAGACTGTGTCAGTTTCTAGAAGATAAGTCAGCCTTTCGAGACTGGAAAATAAGGTCATCTGGAAATCTACTCATGCTAGACTGTTTCTTTTTTAATAACTAAGAAAGTTTTCAAAGTCCTTTGATGGCTGTAACTTCAAGACACCAGTGTTGTTTGCATTTTTTTCTACCTCTTACCTCATCTGTCACCTTTTTAAAAAACATCATCAATGGATCACAAATCCTGGGTGATATGTTTTATTTATAATGGTGAAAAAACACCTAAGTATTAATTCAGAAGTTGCTCATTCCTGGTATATGCAATCTGCCAAAAAAAACTCAAAAAATTATCCTGGAGAAATTTTTTATGGTATAAAATGGTATAAAATAGAGACCTTTGAATATTCTTGCCAAGGATCATGTTCAAAGCACACATTTTTTCAAGGAGGAGGGATGGGAGTTGTGTTTGCTGTGAATGTGGGAATAGCAGTAACAAAAATGTAAATGTAAGCTTCTGCTAGTTCATGTATATCACCAGGGAATAAAATGCTTACCTAGCTTTTATATCACCAGGAATTAATTTAATTTTTTTGTTTTAATCAGTTGATAGCAAAGGAAAATGCAAGTGATTGTCAGGACACGTAGGTAATTCTAGATGCTCCATCCTCTGAATTAAGGTACAGTCCTGCAGCAGTTTGGAATGACAAGTTTATGTAGAATTGCTAGTTATTTTATAGCAGTTGGATTCATGAAAATCCATGCTGAGTTTGCCTTTGTGCCCTTCTGTGCCACAGAGGTCTGCATTGCCTTTTCTGAACTGTGTTTTAGGCCCATTGGAGCCTGTGAATCTATGCACTTGTGTACACATTGTAATTAACTTCTGCATTCTTGAAAAAAAAGTAGCGACCTGGCCTCTGTATGAGATTTAATTCCTGCTTTGTTAAAAAGAGCTAGCAGCTTAGAAGGACTGATTAATTATCTTTTTCCTGCATTTTTTGGAACCAGAGTCTAAGACAGGCACTTCTTTTCCACTTAGAATTCAGAGGACTTCTCCTTCTATAGTTCCTCAAGAATGGACCAGCTACTCTTTTAAAAATGTGACAGAAGATGAGGAAGCCTGCAGGGTTTTCCTGCATAATATCCAGTGAGTGGGAGCACTATTTCGAAATGAAGGGAGAATTCTTACACATATTTTTCTCTTTAAAGAAACAGCCCATAACCACAAGAATACAAAGAAAAGAGCCTCCATCTCTTGTGAACAGGAATAACAGCACTCAGGACCCTGACTAAAATTTCATCAGCAAAATTGTGTGGGAGAAAGGGCAGCCAGTAATATCAAATTATTTCTGTTTTCATCTAGCCCAGTCAAGGTTTCTGAAGTAGTTAGGATCAATCAGCCTTTGTGACCTCCCAATTACCACTTGTATAGGTTTGTCTCTGTATGTCCTTTAGTAAAATAAATCTTCTATCTGAATTTCTGTACTGGAAAAATACTGTGTAACTGTAATGTATGTAAAACTCAGGCCACTTCTGTCAAGTTAAATGTTCTGCCTCTAGTTCTAAATGAGCAAACCAGCCATCCACAAAAAGGCAAGGGGCAGCTAATTTGTGCTAAGACAAAAGCCTCTCCTGTTTAAGGAAATGTCCTGGATCTTGGCCTCAGCTACTTCTGTGAATTTTTTCTCAACTTCAGTTGCATTTTCTAAATAAGGATATTTGATTGTAAAAATTACTCCACTATGTGGATGGCAAATACTCAAATCTAAGTTGTATTCATTATCTTCTCAGAGAATCTATTAGAACCCAGTAATGATTTGGAAAAAAGTACAAGTTATTAAGAGATGATGTATACCTATGCACAACAGTAAAGCTGAAGAACATAATTATCTGTTGTCCCGCAGTTCATAGCTATCAGCAAATCATAGAATCACATAAAAGTCTATGCTGGAAGGGATTTCTGAAGAGCGCCTAGTCCAACCTGTTTTGAGAACAGGACATTAGATGAGGTTACACTGAGTCCTATCAGGTAAGCTCCTGGACATCTCCAGTGATAAAATTTCCTTGGCTTGTCAGCAAATGACTTATTCTTTGCTTCCTGTCTTGTGACTAGGCCTCTTTGTGAAGAGTGTTCCTTTATATTCTCTAGAACTACATTACAGAAGAAATTTCTTCAGGCCCTCCACAGACCCTCTCCAATGTGGCAATCCCAAACAAATCAAATTACATGGAGATCAGATCAAGTGTACAGCTACATGCATATTTAGCTGAATACATTTAAGGAAACAAATGCACATCATAATGGTATTTATAATAAAAGCACTTGGAAAAAAAGTCTTAAAAATGTACTGTGCACTGTGGTTGATGTTTGCTTACTCTTGTGAATAAGAGCAAGAATAATGAACTCATTATCACATTTGGAACTCATGTAAGTGAGTTTTTAGGAATATTTATCTGGTGTCTCGTCTGAATTGTGTTCTATGTTTCAAATGAAACATTCTTGTCCTAACTACAGTATGTTATCTTTTTGGTCTTTGTAGAGATCATTTGTGTGTAAGAAGATATGGTAATATTGGCCTGTGCCAGCTATCCATTTACAAGGGTGTCCAAACACACTATAGCACACCTTAAAAGAAGGAAACATAGGTTTGCATTGCCACAGCCAACAAAATGTCATCTGCTGCACAAGCACCTAAATCACAGTCTGTGATAAATATTTTTGAGCATCTACACAAAACTTTTTCCACCTCAAGCAGCACAATTCATATGGGTCACGTAGGTTGAATTTGAAAATCGGAATCATGTTCACATACCAAAGGTACATGGTGAGGTTTAACCCCAGCCACACAGTTGCTACTTCACTTTAAGAATCAGAAGAATAAAAGAGAGAAAATTCATGAGACACAGATGGTTTAATAGGTAAAGAAAAACTTTCAAGCAAAGCAAAATAAGGATTCATTCACTATTTCCCATGGGCAGGAAGGTGCACAGTCATCCCTAGGAAAGCAATCTTCCATCACATGTAATGGTGACATGGGAAAAAAGACACCATCATTCCAAACAACCCCCCATTCTTCTTCTTTCCCCAGATTTATATACTGAGCATGATGCCATATGGTTTGAAATATCCCTTTGGTCAGCTGGGGTCAGCTCCCAACCTCTTGTGCATCCCAGCCTCCTCACTGGTGGAGTGGGGTGAGAGGCAGAAGAGACCTTGATTCTTTTGAAGTGCTGCACAGTGATAAGGAAAACATCCCTATGTTGTCAGCACTGCTTGCAGTGAGGATGCAAAACACAGCCCCATGTCAGCCACTATGAAGGAAATTACCTTTACCCCAGCCAAAACCACAGTGTGTGTTTCCTACCATGCAGATGAAATTAAGTAGTGAGTCAAGTTGGATATGCCTTCTGTCCCTTCCAGTTTAATGATGGTCTAGCTCATGTAATACCCCATACAATGCATAGAGCAGCCTATACAAATCACATGGAATAAAAGTTTTGCATGTATGGGAAAAGTTTCAGGCTTTCTATACTTAGGTACAAAGAAGACCTAGATAAAAGTTATCTTCCATGTTAAACTGTGGGCAGGGACATACACATTCTCTGCAGATTGAATCATTTAGCCCTATGACCTCTCTGCTCTTCAGCATTTTAAATACCTCTCACTGTCTGTATCCTGATAGAAAGTCAAGTTGATGACTTCCTCAGTCAATCATGACCTGGTTCACTGAGTGTCTTCAGCTCTTTTATACGTAAATGGGAGATGGCTGTGGTGAGAACCTTTGAAAGTCTGCCCCCAAAATTACCATTTCCCAGATTGGCTCTGTCTTCCAGTGAACCTGGCAGGGCAGATGAAGATGTGTGTCTCAGCTACATTTATGTAAGGACCATTTGCAAAGCTACCTCTAGGATCTTCCTTTCTGTAGACACTAGAATAGGAAAGCAAATGTCAAGAGTCTCTGGGTTGTCTTGTAATAGTAATTTGTTTGCTTCCCATGCAGAAGCACCCTTTCAGACTGTAATGTATTTTACCCTGAATTTTGAAGATGAACACATTTTAACTAGTCAATATTGAATGTTTACATTTGTACAGAGCAGAAGTCATACATCTTGTGCTTTTGTTCACTTGATAATATTTTAGTTGCTTGTTCTTCATCACATATATTGTTCATAACAAATAATGATACCTAGTTTACATGAAGTTCCAAGTTTCCCCTGGTGAAATGGAGCATGTAATGCATTTTCTATTATAATGGATATTTTTTGGTAACTCACTAACCTTTGGATAGAAACAAAAATGTGTCTGCTACTTATGCCAAGAGAAAAATAGTGAATATGAAAATTTTATTTTTCATGTTCATTATGGCATTATATGTGAAATAGCTATTAAAATAAGAGTTAGGCATGTTAGCATTAAATTTATGTTTCATTTTCATTGTCTATTTTAAACTATTTGTCAAAATTTGTACCTACCCCTAAACTGTTTTAAAATATAGGCGTGGTTTATCTTATCTAAGATAAGATAAAAGTTGACAGCATTAGGTCAATGGTTTGACTCTGTGCTCTTTGAGGGCTTTTTCAATCTAAATGATTCTATGAATCTATAAACTATTTCATCTTCCTTACACTAGAGCATCTTCTCAAAGATAGTAATTTAGCTAATCTGCATCAAGAGAGAAAGCTGTCCAGGACATGCTCTCTGTCCTTATAGCTGGCCAGCTGGCACAGCCTGGCTTGTGCATACAGCAAAGTTATTTTCCTCTCCCAAAACCAGCTACCATTTAAATGAAAGTGCCCATACTGCCTACAGGGAACATTCCCAGCTGGAATAAGTGCCAAACTCAGACATGATCAGGGAGAGTGCTACTGGCCAAGGCAAAAAGCGTGCAGGCATTCTTGCTAACAGTATAGCACAGTGGGGGATCTCACTCCAGTTCTTAGGCCCATACCCCACGCTATTGGCACAGGTGTACCCTGCCCCTGTATCCAGTGAAGCAGTGACCCTGAGGTGACAGTCCATCTGGCTTCTCTCACGTATGTGTTAGTATAGGATGAGCCAATATCTGGAGACTCCTCTTCCAGCTGCATAGAAGTGCCTAGAAGATTGTACCATTTGCTTCCCATCTAGAGGACTGTCATTAGCTGAGATGAATGCCATCATAGATGCTGTGGCCTGGATTCATCCTGCCTAACACTGGAATTCAGGCAGCTGATTTAAACATACTGGATTCAAGTTCCCTATTTAGTCAATGGAAACAAAGTAAACATGTGAAATAAATAGCCAACCCAAGATCTGAACTGACCTCTACAAGTGTCTCTTCTTCACTTTTGCCTATAAAAAGACATAACTAAATGAATTTAGATGGCTACTTTGGTCTAAAGGCAGAATCTGGTTGCCAAATTGACCTGTTGAATCTGGTTGACCAGTTGAATCTGGTCTGGTAAGCCTATTCCTGGGTCCTGATTACAAACTCTGACTGGACAGAATCTTGGATTGCCCATTTTCCTTTAACTGTATAATACTTGCCCCTGCAGAGGCAAAAATATTTGGAAATAAGGCTAAAGTGTAAACCATGTAACAATTTTTGGTAGTCTGTAGTTGATATGAAGTAATAGCTCTGAAAAATTTATCCTCTTTACCTCAGCTGATCACAGAGAAACTATGAAAATTAGGATTCCTGTCTTCTTTTAGATAAACAGACTATATCTTCCCGAATTTTGCTAGATAAATTTTCCACTATTTGAATTTGAATCATATCTTGTCAGCAGCATTTTTTCCTGAAGAACTGATAGGAGCTACAGTTATTGGAAGGAAGTTATTAAAAATCACACATTTGTGAAATCTTACTCAATATCTGTTAAATTTGGAAGACCTAATGCAAAACTTAGAAAAGTTATCTAAATTATTTGCTAGGGTATAGCAGTTACAGTACCAAACCATACTACACATAGCATATAAACCTTGTTGCAGAGAGAATTTGTTTATTAAGGAAACAGATCTTGTGCCTATGGGAAATGCATGTAGTCTGGTTCCTCCATCTGTCAGGAACTTTTTCAGTTTATTTTACTCTTATTTTATCAACAGTGCAGTCTCTACTCTGAATGCCAGCACCACTGTGATCATAGCTTCTGGTATATTTCACTGAAAATTCCTGATGGCAATGCTGAACACAGTTAAAATCAGTTTGGGTTTTGTTTAACCATACCTACATGGGAGAATTTTTTACTGCTTGCAACATCCCCTTTGTTTTGGTGAACCCAAAGGGGGAAATTCACTACTGGATATATCTAAGCAGTAAAAGAGGACAAGAGAGCAAGCTTAAACGTACCTTGTCTGTGCACACTGCAAAACTCTTCCCTCAGTGCTGGCTCTCTCCTGTAGCTCCTGGTACTTTATTCCAGATAATGCTTTGATATAGTTCAAGTAGTATTTTAATTGAGAGACTGCTTTCAAAGAAAGAAGAGACAAGGCTCCACCAGGTTGGATTCTGAGACACACAAATCTGTAGTGCTCTCCCACCTGCCGCCAAACTGCCTCTCAGTGAGGCAATGTCATCCTACAGAGGTTCTGTGCAGAATTCCACAAAAAAGCTCACATGTAACTGCATGTGACTACATGTGACATGTAACTACATGTAACTACAGTTTCAGATGCCTTGAAGAATTGAAAAAGCTGGAGAAAAATAACTGGTGTAATTATCTCCAGGGTCACCACACAGGGCCTAGAAGAACCAAGAGGCAAATATTATGGCTTGAAATCACCATATGACTTTAGGCAAAGGGTTAGGCTTTTGTCATTCTTTTGTATAGCACTGTAGACATACTAATAAGATCTACACTTCAGAAATACTTCTTTTTGACACTGTGCATGTTAGTTTTACCCAAATTCTATTTATCCAATTTTTTTCATTAACTTCCAAGTTGATTTTACCTTGCTTTTATTTCATAATGCAGGTCGCTAAAACAAAATCAACATTTTTCTTCATTGTAAATGAAGAAATTGCAGGTGCTAATAACGTTAACTGAACATATGATTTGTGTTGAATTTTAAATCAAATGCAAGTACAAAAATGTTGTTACAATGTGATGCCAAATCTGAGAGTGCAATGTGACAGCTTACCCATATGCATATCTTCTTTTAATATAGCTCATTCATGTCCAAAAGTCTGCCAGATTCACAGGATTTCAGAATAACAGAAAGGAGAAAAGAATCTCGTTTAATCTGCTTTTCTGATTTTTAGTTTTTTAATTAATGTAATTTAATGCTAATAACTTGGGTTTCATTCAAAGCTCCTTTTGACAAGCCAAAGGTGATGGTAAATCTGAGAACTTGTATAAATGAATAAATAATTCTGCAAAGCTGTTGGTTGAATGCTGGTATCAGTTTGTAATATCTTTCACCAATGTGCACTCTGTGCTCAAAGTCTCTGGTCTTGGAACACATGATATCCTGCTAAGCATGCAATGTAGGTATTGTATTCTGGATGTATTAGTTTTATTCTGGATGTATTCATTTTATTCTTCAAATACAGCCCCTAAAGTAGATTTGCAGTGAAAAATGTTGATATTTAGCAGTGCCTTGTAATGTACCAAACAATATTAATTTTAAATCTCCTGCTAGTGAAACCTCCTGAACTTTGGCTAAAGGTTTGAACTTTTCAGTCACCATGAAAATATTCTGGGCAGCTGGCCAGTTTTTAAGTAGGTTGTGTGGACATCAGTGGCAAACCTTTTAATTTGGAATTATTCATTTCAGACTGTCAACTAAAATGAAAGCATTAGAGCATTGCTGTATTTTTTTTAATAATTTGATTTCATTGAAATACTTACAGAGCGTTTAAGTGAATTTCACATACACTTGCCTCATACACCATATGAAAACTGCATCTTTCACTCTTTCAGTTTTGCTCGTTACTTGCTCCTCTTCCATGATGAAAACTAAATGAAAAGAGAACAAAACAAAAAGTTATCTTACCCTTTACATATGGTTAATTCTGTATCCCCTTTAGTATGTTCTTACCAAAGTGTTGATATCTTAGAAGCTCACTGACTGTATTAAATTTGAGCTTTTTGTTTGTTTTGGAAAGATCAATACTTTTGAGATTGTTTCTGTCCCTAAATGCAAATCAGTGATATTAAGAAATACTCATGTTAGTTTGCTCTTTGAACTGTTCAAGTCATCTTGTTCATATTACCAGACCCTGGAGAGCACTCCCACCTTTCAGACCATCAGCTCCCACCTGAGAAAATCATGAGAGTTCTTAATGTGTAGACACTTTTCACATCCTACTTCCACAAGAGAGGATGCCAGCTGGAGGGGTGGTGTGACACTGCCTTGCATTCACCTGAATATCTGAAATGCAATGTGGCATGTTTCTTCTGCCAAACACAGGGATTATGGAAATGCAGCTCTCCTAATCAGCTCCTGATGATTGTCTCATTCCAATTCTCTAAGTGATTTTTCAGCAACTCTGGTATTAAAGGAGTTGCAGTATGTACTTTAAAAGAGCTCAGTACTTTCACCCTGACCACATTTACAGTGATTTCTATTTGGATGACCTTTTCTCTCATGCACAGTCATTACCTGCTGTCTCCTTTATTGGTGCCCTGCCTTTCTCAGTCTTCCACTTTTACCACCACTCCTCCTACTGTGTGTATTTAGGACAACCACTTAAAAGTTCTCTTCATTTCTAAGGGACCAGATCTTAATTATACCAAAGGTGACTTTGGCAATCACATTTTTGTAAGGAAGCCTTGAAGTCAAAAATAAATTTACAACTGAAGCTGCAATAAGTAGGATGAGTAAGACTATACCACGTGACACCTGGGCCATTGGGGAGAATTGGGACAATAAAGCATTGTCTGTTGCCACCCCATTCACAGTGTGTCCAGGTCAGAAGGGTTTTCTTCGGAAGAGATTCAGTCTCAGACTGGACTATCTGTCCCATCACACATGGGATTCGAAGCCACCCTAAGGACCAGCCATTGCTTGGGATCCTTAAGCCCAGACTGCATTTTTGTGTAACCAAGGTGGAGCCTGTGGTTTTGCTTCCTCCAAGAAGAATCTGGTTTGCTTACCAGCACAGCACATAAACTCAACCAGAAAACAAAAAGTGTTGATTCAGATTTCAAACTGCTCCAAACCAAATGGAGACATGGCCATAATGCCTTTCTGTGAGAAAAGGATCACACAAACATTCTCTTCACATTCTCTTCAGCTTTTCGTCACAGCTGTCTTTTTGATTGATCTAAGACAATTATGTGAACAGACCAGGGAGAGCTTGGTGTTCAGGGACCTGTAAGTATTATTCAAACAACCACAGGAATCCAAAATTAAAATATCCTCTCTGACATTTCTCACCATTTAGGTGATATTTGGAAAAGTGCATCTGATATGTGTTCAGAGTGGACAGTCGTACTGTATGCTTTGTGCCATTAAATCTGCTCTTGTGAGCTCAAGCAGCATGTAAGTAGTGAGATAGACAAAAATTTCTTCAATGGCTTTACAGATGTTAAATTTTTTAACTATCCACAGGAGAATTTAGCCAGGCCAGCCTGACAAAATATTGTTGAGCATTTCCAATAGGCTCTTGGGCTGCAGATGGAGGATGTGCAGAGCAAATCACGCCAGTGTGCATTTCCTTATCAATAGTAGAAGTAGTAAATAAAATATTAAAATCATAGAGAAGAATGTCCGGATATTTTATTTGAGTTGATTGGGTTATTTGGGTCTAGCTGTTGCTAGAATGTTGTTCATTCTGCACCATCATAGTCCCATTTCAAGTAATCCTGTACCTTTAAAAATCTGTGTTTGTCAGGTGTTAGAGAAAGTTGAAATATAAAGGTTCTAAGCAGCAATACAAAACAGTATGTGTGTCATGTGGAGCAACAATTACACCCTAAGTGCACGGAGAAGAACTCAGGGAAGCTAAATGCCTCACACTCACCAATATGTAATATTAGCACAGCTTGAGTAATTGGAGATATTCTATAGAACTACCTTGACTTTAGGTTATTTTAAAGTCTATCTTAAATCATTCTCCTATCCCCTTCGTTACCTTTTGAACTACAGTTTTCTGCTTTCAGGCTCTCTGTGCTCTGTTTCTGCACTTAGACTTCAAACAGCATTGCGGTGCTTTCTATTCTGTATACACTGACTTATGAAAACAGGAGTTCATAGCTGTCTGTGCTGAAAATACGCATATTTATGCAATGTTTTCTTATTGAAAAACAAGTATCAGAATCTGGAAACCTTTTTTTCCTCTAAAAATAATCCCTTCCCAAAGCTTTCAACAGTACAGTGTTGCAGAAAAGCCCTGTTAGATTATCCAATTAATTTCCTTTTCAGGGAAAGATCTCTTTTGGCAGTACTCTGGCATTTCAGGGGTTCTGGCTAGTCTGATTTTGAAATGATTAAGGCACTTCCCTCTGGAGATCTCTCTGAATGCTCACATATATAACCATAAGGCTGAATATCATTTTCTCATTCCTTTATTTGGTGTACACTATTGTATTTTGAAGTAATTTATTTTCAAATATTTCTTACATAAATTTACTTCATCACCCCTGCTCTTACTTTATCAGTTATGGTAGATGGGGAGTAAATAATAGGACCCTTTAGTCTTTCTCTTCTTTTTTCTCTCTTGTCCCAGTTGGTTAACACAACCCTCCCCTGGTTCATGACTCTCCTCAGCACTATTTTGTCTTGTCAGTGAAAAAACAGTAAAATAGCACTTAGAAATTAATGCATACCCAGATATGTTCTCTTCAAGCAGCACGGCGATAAGCTGGGAACTTCTGTATCATTTTTCATACCTGTGTAATATCTAACCAACAGAGCTTGGTTGTGAACATAACCTTTGGCTGGTAATGCAGTTGGTGCCCAAACTGGCCTTTTGATGCTGTATTGAAGTCCAAGTTCTTGTTTAGTTTCTGATCTTATTCTTTATCTAGAATTTTCTCAGTCTCTTATTTCCCGTTTCTAAAGTGTCCCTCTCGTTGTCCAATGTGACATTTGCAGCTCTTCACATTTTAATATCATATGCACTAATGTCATAATTTCTTCCTTTTAAGGATCATTAATAGAGCAATGAAACAGGACTGGACACAATACAGATTTATGGAACATTTCCCTTTTATTCTGAATCAGCTTTACCATTAATCATTAGTCTTTGTTTGTAGCTGTTCAGTTTTCTGCATTTTTCAGCCCACGTGACAACTTCTATCCAACTGAATATGAGTTGATTTTCAGTTTAAGCTGTCCTGTGGCTGGAAGTGGTGGTGTGGCTGATAGCATGACAGTGCAGCAGAGCAGTTTTTCTTCTATAGCATGCTGTGGGAGCATGCATTTCACTAGGCAGGGCAAGTGAGAATTAAAGCTTTACTTGAATTCCTAGACAATTGCCCCTGGTAAAAATCTGTAGCTGATGTCTATCAACAGTATCCTCTGCAGATGCTGATGGTGAAAATGTCTTTTAAAATTTAAGCTTCTAATCCTTTGCTTACAATCAGGGATGAGAAGAAGAATTGGAATTTCACTTGGATGCTTGCTGAAATAGTATACAATACACATGCAGTTTAAAATAAATGTGAAAATTAATTTCACTGCTTCTTTTTAACTTGGTATTTTGTTTCAATAACATGCCTGAATTGCAACATAAGATAATCAGTGTTCAGGAATCATATCTCTATATCATATCTATTTATCTTATTTATTTAGCCATCACTTGTCCATGTAGATATATGTATCTGCCTTTTCTGTATTTGGATGAGTGATATTCCATTGAATGACTGGTTTTGGGTAATTATTTGTTATGTGATTTGCCGTCGCTGAGTATCACTGATGTATGTGGATTCTTTTGAGTTCTTTGTCATTACTTAAATATTCATCTAAATGTAATTGTCCTGTTATTTTGTGTTCTGGAATCTGGATTCTCTTAAAATTTCTTGCCTTTTAAAGTGCTGTGTTGTCTCTGCGTATCAGAGAGCTGTCAGCATATACAGAAAGATGTGCCTTATAAGAAAAAGGTCTTGGGTGTTTATTTGAGCAAAGTGTTAGAATCTATGAAGAAAACATAGAAATAAGCATATTGAATAGGGCACAAATATGCTTTTTATTTTAAAATTAAAATTATTAGTAATCATCCCATTTGATGTCTTTCAGTTAAAGGCATGGTATTGTTAGGCATTTGTAATCTAGCACAAGAAACTAACACGTATCAAATTTACCTTCTGTAGGTCTTTGCTGCCATCTTCTGTTCCTTTAAATAATTGCCGTTGTTATTTGAATTCTGAAACATGAGTGGGATATTACAGAGCAAAATTTCCCTTTCTGTTATTGTTGTTTATCTCTTTGTTTTCAGCTAAAGCAAAGTGAAGCTAATGCAGATACAAAGGAGAAGCTTCCCTTGCGTCTACGCATCTTTGAAAAATTTCCAAACAGGCCACAAATGGTGAAAATCTCGAAGCTTCCTTCAGATTTTACAGTTCCAAAAATAAGGTATTGAAATATTTCCTTTGCTAGCATGCTGTAAAGTTTTCTGGGGTCACATAACACCCAAAATATTTAACATTTTTTTTATTGTGTTAGACAGGTAGTTCAGAAAATGAAAAATTAAACAGAATTAACATAGACATTCAAAAGATGTAGCATTTTGGATAAACCTCATTTTTCTCATTTGGGGAAAACCAATCCTAGCATTCCTTATACCATATTGATGAAAGCAGCTAGATTGATCAGAACTGACACAAGTACAATATAATTGAAAAGTGTGTTGTTTCTCGTCTTTCCTTTGCATTTTAGTTTCATGGCTCAATAGATGACTAGCAGTCTAATGGATTCTCATGTAGGTTTTTAAAGCCAGTGTGAAATGGCAGCAAATCGTTAGAGAGGATTAAACAGACCATCTAATACCAGTTAGCCTGTGATGACCTTGTCCCGTATTTGTATTTGTGTGGTGACCTCTTTCCTGTGAAATTCACCTTAACTAAAGATCGGATGCTCAGTGATCTGCTAGATCATTCTTTACTGTGAGGGTAGTGAGGCACTGGGACAGGTTGCTCAGAGAAGCTGTGTGGGTGGTCCACCCCTGGATGTGTTCAAGGCCAAGATGGATGAAGCTCTGAACAACCTGGTCTAGTGGAAGGTATCCCTGCCCATGGCAGGCAGAGTGGAACAAGATGAACTCTAAGGTCCCTTCCAAACCAAACCATTCTGTAAACCTTTGATCATCAGTTAGAGTACAGTTACCTTTCCTTAGTGTCAAAAAAGTGTGACAGAAATCCAAGGGCTGCTTTAGCATATACAGGCTGCAAAGTCTGCAGAAACGCCACAAGCTGGCTGAACAGATCCTCTCCATGCCCGTGTCAATATCCTCAACAAGCACATGCCAGAAGAGAGTTTGATGTGAAGGATCACTGCCATTGTTCTGAGTTTACCAAGGTTACATTTCTTTTGATTAAATTCACAAGGAAGCTAAGTTTATTGCTTTGACCTGTTTGTAGTACCTTATCTGAACAAAAGGAATAATGCTGGTCAGAAGGGTCAGGAAAAGCAGCCTTCCAGACCTCAAGAAAATAATCACAGATGTTTTAGTATCAAAGTACCCTTTTGTTATATATGGAGGGTGTTTTTCTCCTAGTCTTAGTAGTTTTTGGTATTTCTTTCTAGTTGTGTTTTTCCCAGCATATTCTGTACTCACTCCTGATCCTATTAACTACTGAAACAGACTTCAAACAAGCACTAGCAAATCATATCTTTAAATCTGAAGCTATTGTACTATGTAGCAATATCTCTCCAGAGAAAAATTAGTTTTGACATAGTTCACACTGAAAGAGGCAACTCTACTGAACCTAAAATATGGCAAGATGAATGTATATTTGTTGTGAACAGAAATGCTTCTGCTTTTTAAACATGGCATATGTGAGGCACAGAATTGCTGAAGCGCCTTAATACTGACATTCAAAGCGGTTATATGAACAGATGTTGTTTGAAATCTTCAAGAACAAATTTCATGCAGAGAGTATGTTTCCTTTGGATTATATCAGCATTTGATTTACATTGAAGTAACAACTTGCTGCTTAATGAGCTCAAAAGAGCTGAAAACTGCAAAAGGCACTTGAAATATTTAGCACTTTAATTGGTAAATAAATAAATAATAAAAGCAATTTTTTTTTTAACCTACATGCAAGGGATCCAACTCACAATTCAGTTATGGGTTTCTTTAATAAATGAATTCAGGTGTTGTCAGTTGTTCTGGCACTCTGTTCATTTATGCATCTATACCCCAGTACAACTTTTTCTCATGAGTTTATGCATCTCAGCACTAAAGGATTTTGACATGTTAGAAGGAAAACCAAATATTAACTCTTCTTGGGGTTTTAATGTGTCAATATCCTCTATTTGTTCCCAAGGGAAAGTTTTATGAAGCAGTTTATTGATCGCCAGCAACAAGATACCAGCTGTTTGCTGCGAAGACTTCCTTCAGCATCTTCTTCCTCATGTGACCACTCTAAAAGATCAGCAATTGAAGAAAATAGATATATTGATCAAAAGGTAAATCAAGAGTATAGGGTAATATATAACTTGCCTAGAGTATTGTGAGAAAAGGAATCAGATTATTCAGTTTGTCAAACAACATCAAAACTGAATAGAAGCTAGGATGATTGAACATAGGCTAAACAATTATGTTTCATTCAGCCTAAAACAGACATCATAGCAGATCCTTTTCTGGTTTAAATTTTCCCATCTCCTTTGAATTCAAAATTCAATATTTGATACATTAGTTGTTTAATGCGTGCATCATCTGAAGCAGTTTTTTTGAAACTGTTCTGCTGTTAATCACTGAGAAGCTAGTGGAGAATTAGTTTCTGAATATCACATTGGATTTTTGAGTGTCTTGATACTATTGGAACCTTTAAAATACACTTAACTGAAGGAAGTGTGGAGGAAGTGTGAAGGAAGGAATAGAGCCTAAATGGACATCATCTACTTTAACAAGCAGAGCGTAAAAATTGTATAAGTTATTAATATCTCTGTGTAATCACTGAAGATGAGTAAAAATTTTAAAATTACTCTAATTATTTAGAAGATATTACCCAATCTGTAATCCTGGGAATCACTAGAAAACAGACTCTGAACAGATATATTTGATGCCCATTGTGATAAAAGGTGCTAGTCTCCCATGGATGGTTAGATTTGAAAAAATACTAGCATCGCTTGGAATGATGACCATGATGATGATGATAATGCAGCAGCATAAGCAGATGTATCTGACTTCTGATACCTTCTGAAACTGAAATGGTGGAAAAAAATATTCATGTGTATCATGGAAGATAAGTGGTTTCCCAGATTTCTAATGGGATCTACAGAATTATCAGACCTTGACCACTTGTAAATTTCATAATTTAGTGACATTTTTATAGACAAAAGAAAAGTACTTTCAGTATTATTATGTTTCAGTATTGTTTGAGTACTGTCCACTGTTGAATCCTCTTTGAATATTAACATCTGTGTTTTTGAAATATATTTTAAGTTACAGAATCACAGTCAAGAAAAAGAGTCTATGCATTGTTGTTATATAGTATAACTGGCTTTCCTAGTGTGTGTTTGCAACCATAACCCAGGGCAGCATTCATACAGGCAGAGTTGCAGAGCTGGGAGGCAAAATTGCAAAAGGAAAGTTGGGGGAAAGAGTTCTCTTCTGATAATGAATGCAAATAGGCAATTTGTAAAGCAGTGTTAATTGCCATCCCTAGTTCTGTGCAAGAGCCCATTCTTGTGATTGATGTATTCTATGGCATCAGTAAACCAAAGCTGAACAGCCTGACCTGGTAGGGAGGACTGTGGCAAAATATGGCATATCTGGCCCAGAAGGCTGTAGAAAGGAGTGAATCCTAAATGGACATCATCTGCTTTAACAAGCACAGCAGGAAAACTGGATAAGTTATTAAATGACAAGCCTAAGGGCAAGCAGAACTCTGCCAAATATTACTAATAATGGATCTCAAACACTATGCCAGGGTAATCAGAGTACATTTCTACCATGTAATGAAGAGATGAACAAAGACCTTAAAGTTGTCTCAGCCACACAGGTAAGTCCACAGTATGCAATGCAGAGCTGTGCATTGGCTCAGTAGATCTGTTTACATGAATATAATTTAGATAAATTAATTAAATTCCATCTTAATTCCTTTTGCTTGCTGTTTACCAAAGAGAATTGTTACTGTGTTTGAAGACAGATGAATACGTGGCACAGTTTATTCAATGAGATCTTGCAGTATGAAAAGAGAATGCTGCATTCTTTTCAAATTTTTACTTCCCTTCAAAAGCAAATATGCATTATCTGACTTTAATTTTTGAATTTAAATAAGCATTTGCAAATTGGTTTTGAATTATTTAACCTGCTTTAGGCACATACTTTAGGATTCTAATTCCTTAAGGATAAAAACAATGATAAGTAATACTTCTGATAAATTTAGCTTAAAACAGGGTATTTACACATTCCTATTAAGAGGAGAAAGCGCTAAGAAGGATTTTTGAAAGTAATTATTCTAACTTTCTATATTTACAGTTTCCAAGGCAACCTCATTTTTGTATGATCAGATCTTCTTAAAACAAGTTTAGAATGACTGGTTGTGCTTAAGTATTAACCTTATATTCATACTTTACTATTCTTTATAAAAAAAGAAACATGACAAAACATTTACTGATCTCATTGCCTGGCAGGATGCCTTCTCACTGCTCCTATTAACAGTGGGATGGCTTCAGAAACTTTTCAGATGCTTTTGCATTGTAGTTAAGAAAAAAGTGGAATTAAAAGGTAGAATCAAAAGCTGAGATCCTGCTGGCAGATCTGACTCTGTCCTTCTTGTGGCAGCTGAACTGTGGCTAGTCCCTCCAGTTACTCCTGGACTTAAGTCAGTATCTCTGTGTTCCACACCTACTTAATTGATAGGAAGCCCTTACATTCCCCTACTTTTTCCTTATTTCCACTTCAGCAATATTCTTTTTTTTTCTTTCTCTAAAAATCTGCCACTATATGGTTTTATGTTTAGAATCAATCTGCCCAATTATTTGTGCCAATCAATAAAGCAGATTTTATATATGTTTTCTCATAGAATGAATTTAATTAGTGTTTTCAGTATTATAATTATTATAATTAGCCACTTTGTTTAAAAGTTTTTTTAAGGTGTAAAGGGGGAGTGCATTCTTCCTTTTTTTTTTTTTTCCCAAGGTATTCTACCGTCTCAAAAGAATTGGAAAATTATTTTTGGTGTAAATAACTGTAACCATGGCTACAATCCATTTGATATGATTTTCATCTATCCAAATCAAAAGAACATCTTTGGAAAACAGATTTCTCTGCTATACTCCTTTTTTCTAGTCATTCTGTGAGTTCTGTGGTTTTTTCCCTTCCAATTTTTTTTAACTGTTGTGAAAGTTATAAACTAACCAAACACTACTCTAAAAAATCATTTTTAGATACCCAAATACCCTTTACATTTTATGTGTGGCATCTGAGTAGGTGTGTGGATACAGATTGTACCATCTTCTTCCTTCTACATCGAATGACAGCAACACCTGGGCTCTCCCACAAACAGATGCTTGATAGGCAGCTTAGCACTGTGCTTTGTTTGAGTTGTTTATTATTATCTGTAACACTTGGTGTCTAAAACTGAGATTCTCTGGGATTCTCTGAATGTAACACTGCTGGAAAGGCAGGATGTTAATTTTTTCTTTCCACTTGAGGTCCTACAGAGCAAATTGACTTAAACTCAGTGATCTTGCCACAGACCTACCCCCTGTGTGCTGATCTAGTCTGTCCTGATGTGGTCTGCAGGCCATCAATTGAAGAACCCATGGTCAAATTAGAGAAACCAGGATTGTTCCAATTGGTGAGCATTTCCCTTGTCGTAGTAGAAAGCACTGTGAAGTTATTTTCTGGTGAAAGAAGGAAGACTTATTGGAAAAAGTACAAGATTAAAGGAGAGATTTTGGGTATTAAATGTACATTGTAGGTGAGGAACAAGGGGAGTTTTAGGGACAGAGAGGGAAGTGTTCTTTTATATTTCTACACTTTTATGAAAATTATTCACAGTATGCTGGGAATTTCCTTAGATAACCAATATTTCAGTAAATTCTTGGCCGGGAGAACTGGATGAAGTATGGAAACGTAATTTTAGTGTGAGTGGGTGGATAAGAAGAAAGGAAGTTGGCAGAAAATACGGACATCTCTGTGACTTTCACATAGCCTGAGGTATATTTGCACCAAGTTTCAGAGGGACAAAGAATTAATGTGAGATTTAGAACAAATCAGGTGTCCAGTGAAATATATCTGAGTTGGCTGTAGAGCATTGGCTTTACCTTCTTAACATCAAGACTGGAATCAGAGGGGCACAGAAACCCTTCAAAATGCTTTCCTAAGAGACATTCAAGTTTTAGCAAACCTTGGAGAAAATTTTTGTGGGATGGGCACTTCTGAACTGGTTACTTATCCTTGGCATATGACACAGCACATGGCTGTTAGATTAGAGTTCAAAACTGACAGACTCATGAGATGAACTTTGAAAATGCTTATGGTTCAATATGCACAGATAGTACAGACAACCCATGTGCATGTCTGCAACAGTGGCAAAGCAGGAGTGAATTGCAAATGAAAGCACGAGAGCATTTAATACATCCAAGTATTTTATAATTCAGGCTTGGAACATCTCCCACTTAATTGAAGGAATATAATCAAGTCAGCTCCCTTATTTCTCCATTTATAAGATTAATTTGATAGCAGCAAACATATTTTCTCTTTTCTCTCCCTTCTATCATCCTGTTTCTTTGCTGATTCCCTGATGAGTTCTGGTTTTAGTTCTGCAAGCAGTGCAGTTAGTAGCCATTCCTTTCTCTGGTGGGAGCCAGGTGCAGCACTAAGGTCTAGCTTCTGGGAAAGCTTGACCTCCCACACTATATGGCTCTCCCACTGATTTCCATTTCTGCTTACAGCAGAATGTACCTTTGTGAAGGGAGGCTGTGGTCAGGAAGTCAGAGCTGATCTCAGAAGTAGCCAGAGCCATTACCATGGAGGACTGTGAATATTCAGCGGCAGACCTCATGCTGGAATCTGTGTTTAACATATTTTGGTAATATCATAGATACTGCTTTTGTGAGCTGCTGAGACATGCCACCTAATACTTCATAAGATGTTTTTGTTTAATTTGGATATATGTTCTATGTTCTATGTTTTTCCTGACCTGTGCTCAGCTTCTTTAACTATTCTGTTTCTTGAGGAAAAAAACCCCAAACTTCTGAGAGCATTCCAAAAGGATTTTTCCTTGTAAAAGGTGTTTGTAATTGCAAAAGCTGAAATAGCCTTTCAGGTTTTCTAAGGCATATATTTTAGTATGGAAGACAGGATGTCCCAAGATACCTTTCAAAAAACCATCAAGGGCGAAGACATGCTCATATATTTTATTTGTACTTCTTCCTTAAAACTAAGGGTAGAATATTTACTCAAATTACAATGTTCAGAATTTCTTTTTCTTACTGTAATAAACTTATATCCCAAGTTAATCAACCTCTCTGAACTTTATTTTGGGCTTTCAGTTGTGAAAAGAAGAATTCTGGCACAAAAGATACAATAGTGTTGTGTTCCTTATTATTCTTTTCTGTAAGTAATTTGAAAGAATAATTTGATGACATTAATTTTGAATATAGCAGAAACTAATAAAGTGTAATTGCACATGTGTTCCAAATAGAAAGGATTATTTCTTTTTAAATACTACTAAATACTACATTTTTTCTGAGGCAATTATTACAGAATTTCATACATATTAACAAAAATCATTCAAACTTTTTCTTAATTTTCTTAGTTTGTCTGAATTGAATTCTGTTCTATAATTTATGTTTCCATATAGCACTTGTTAAATAAACACAGCCAAGTACTTCAAGTCTTACCTATTTATGTCATTCACAGGACAATGCCAAAATCTATCTTGTTATGACATTCAGAAAAGTCATTAAAACAATTTACCTGCTGGAATGATACTGGCTTATGGATCCAACAGTTTCTTGCTCATTACAGTCATGATTTTCAAAGATGATTTTTGTGCCTTATCTGTTCTCATCAGTTCTTTCTAATGAAGTTAATATACATAAATACATTGATGTATTTCAGGTTTACTGAAAATCAGCTGACCTCTTTATCTCTTTTGCATTTTAAAGATTTTCTTGTTTTCATATAAAATAGATATATAAAAATGTCCCTGTGTCTAAATAACTAATTTATAGATTTCTTCCTCATTAAGCATTTTACCAAATACACATTTGAGCTGGTGATATTTTACTTCTCTGAGCATGTTTGCCTTCAGAGTGGAGAAGACAACTGCAACAGTAGCAAGACTGTTCTGTTGTGGTCTGTCTCTGACTTCTGATGATTTTAAATTGCTCTGTCACTCTTGCCTCTGCATAGTATGTTCAAAAGTCTGCCTGAAAAAATGTCAGTTTTCAATTGCATTTTGAAAGAAAGGAGGCCAGGGAAAGGATACTTTGCCATTTTCAAAAAGAGCCATAATTCAGGACTTCCTCCTGAATTTCATGAGTTTTACACTAAAGTGTTTGATACAAAGGCTGTGAAGATGTATTAAAATACAATTATATGATCATACTTCTCTTTTTTCTTTAATCAAACATAATACAAACATGAAAATGTTTTAGTGCAATTGTACTTTAACAAAGAGCACACATTAGTTTGGTGTGGAGGAAAGAGACAATGAGGAATTGAGTTATAGGAAGGCCCTTCTGTTTGAACCTTCTACATTACTTTTTCCTGCATCTTCCAAAGAATACAGATCTCCATTCCCAGGCCCTTCAGCCTCCTGCATCCTCCATGACTAATTCACAAGAACTGATCAATAACAGTAATGATCACTACTTTCTAACATAGGCAAGTACATGTGCTTATACGACCAGAAGCAATAGTTTTCCTTACCTCTCCCTTGAAGCTCCCTGTCCATATCTTCCATTCTCAGTCCAGCCCAGTCGGACAGTCCCTTCTTCCCTACAGCTTCAAGATCCCCAGCTCAAAGTGCAGAGGGGAGCCTTCTCCTCCAGCACTGTACACCCAGCCAAATGTATAAAAACCCTACATCAGCTTGGCCTGGTGTCCTTCATTCCATCTGCTGTTGGCTGCCACAAGTAATCTACCCTGTGCTCTTTATCAGCTCTTCACAGGGTCTCCCTGACTCCCGCACTGAGAAGACAGAAAACAAAAGGAAGCAAACTTGTCCAAGGCTGCACTTCCCAAAATTTCAGAGGGATTGTCTCTTCTATGAGAACAAGCTGAAAGAGGGTTTTTCAGTCTGGAGAAAGAAACTTCTGGAGAAACCTTATAGCAGCCTTTCAGTAGTTGAAGGGGACTTATAGTACGAGGACAGACTTTTTTTACAAGGGGCTGTAGCCATAGGACAAGGCGTAATGCTTTTAAACTAAACAAGGGTAGAGTCAGGCTAAATATAAGGAAAACTTTTTTATGATGGCAATGATAAAACAGTGAAACAATTTGCCCAGCAAGATGGTGAGTTCCCCATTCCTGAAAACATTCAGTTTCAGGTTGGATGAGGCTCTAAGCAACCTGATCTAGTTGAAGATGTTCCTGCACATTGCAAGGGGGTTGGACTAGATGGTCTTTCAAGGTCCCTTCCAACCCAAACCATTCTATATTTTTACAAAAAATCTACCCATTAAACCTATGAAAGTTTAAAACTCAGGTATACCAAAGTGGAAAAAAAACAACCATGTTACTATAAGGCATAAAAGAGAAGGATCCTTCTCCTTCCCTCGAGTTGCTCTTCCATGTGTCTGAGATGGACTATCCCCCCATTAGGTCTTTCGAGATTTTATGAGTGCTAATATTAGCATTGTCCACATTTTCAGACCTAATTTTAAAAAGTTCTTGGTTATGAAAAGTTGTGTAGATTTTCCAGTACAGTAGTCAGCTAATTAAAAGAATTTTACCTTCCTTAGGGGAGAGGCAGCAATCAAGGGCTACAAAATGAATCAAGGCTGTTTCAGGTCAATGACTCCCAGGAGTTAAGGCAATTATGCCACTTCTCATTCTAGACATCTAATCCAAAGGGACAATCTTTCAGTTCTTGGGGCACTTATCTAATGCTAGACCACTTTCTTGACTGTGTAGTGAGCGTATTTCTTACATAGGACAACCTCACAGAGGGCCAGATTTTCAAAGTCCAAATGAAGATATTTAGTTCTACTTTGACAGAGGGAAATGGATTAGTGATTTCTAGAGCGCCCTCATCATTTCAGCCTTTATGCAAATTTTTCAAGAGAGCTTAAGAAATTCTATAGTCGCTTAACTTGCTTAAAATTTTGTGAACATTTTGTTAGGTACCTACCAAAAACTTGCAGTCTGGCCTTCCATCACTCTTCATATGACTTCTGTCACACTCATTTTCAAAGAGTCCAATCTCTTCAAACCAAAGATGCAGAATGTTGTTGAACAAATATTTGCATTTGAGAGGGTACACAGCAAATTCCTGTGGGACAGGAGTAGCCTATGTTTTATGGAATGCTCAAGCTTTGAACAGATTCTTCTCAAATATTTCCTTGCTCTTTCATAAAAATTATTCTGATACATTGCTTTTTGTACCAACTCTTCATATTTTCCCTAGAAGCTGTACATGTTTAAATAACAATACAGTACCTGACAATCTGTTCATTCAAGTCTATATTGTATTGGCATACAACAAATTCCAAAATAAAACAGAAGCTTTGGAGGTTTTTTTTTCCTTCCTTGGAATTTCTGGCATGGCACAGCAGACTATTCCCATATGGTCCTGCTGTTGCCTGTAAGAGCATTATTAACAGCACTAGGCCAAAACTCCTTATTTTCATATAAAACTTAAGAAGTTACCTTATGGAAATGCACTGCATGCACTGTTGGTTTTTTTTCTACTGTCAAGCAAACATTTCAGATATTTCATGATTTATGTATGACCTTGTGTCACTTTGTATTCCTAAACAACCACCAACACTTGTTTCTTCTGCCAGCTCTGAAGCAGTCTGATACAAAAATTATGCACATCACCACAGATTTTACCTGTTGATATAATACAATTTTTTATCAAATTCAAGTTGAAAATAGTTGCTTTATGTAGCATTTGCTGAGGTCTAGGCACTACAAACATGTTTCTAGAGAAACACATCAAACCTTAGCAAACAAAAATATACAGCATTTCTCAAAACATAAAACCATTCAGTTATGTCTTAGCTGGTGTAAGTTGGCAAACATTGCCCTGAAGTCAGCACTGCTGTGCCAGTACATCTAGTATGTAGAACTGGTCCACAGTCATTTCCTGACACTTCACAAAGGTATTTTCTTGTGTTGCTTTGCTTTTGATCTTATGCCAAGGATTTTCTTCTGTCAGGGTAGAAAGCCTGGATTTTTGAAATACACTACTAAATAAAGTTATTGAAAGTGTCTGCAGTACCTTTTCACAGCAGCGGGTGGCACTTGCAGAGCAACAATGTTCAGTGATTTAGCTTATATTACAATGGTTGCTTTGTCCTTGTCGACAAATAGGATTTCATGGGATGTAGCATTTAGACCAAGTTCACTCTGACTGAACTGAATTATTTTGTCTGCCTAAAGTCTGTCCTGCCAACAGCAGCATAGGGTATCAACACTTGTGTAAGAGAAGCACTACCTGCAGATTTTGTAATTCTGTGGTTTGTGTAAATAATCTCAAAGAAATGTAAGAACCAAGACAATAAAGAACAAGCTTTATTCATGGTTTATCAGCAGCACATTGTAGCCATCTAAAACCTTTCCATTCAGGAAATAGCACTGGGAATTTGCTGACCTGCCACATCAGGTCCTTGCAGTTTAAAGTGCAAGAGTTCTTTAAAGTGTGTTTCTGAAAACATATTTTAGAGTAATCGGATGCTGTTATGTGATTTTGAGACAGTGTCATATGCTAAAAAATAATGTTCTTTAGCAGAAAGCTTTATGACACTGTAGTTTCTGCATGAAGTGTACTTATAGGTTGTAGAGAGAAGTAAATAAATAAATAAAGGCTAATAAAGATACACTGAGGGTGTCCTCACAGTGCAGCACAATCTGTAATAAAAAAACCCAGCAGGCTAGACAGATACACCCTAAAATAACCTCAGTAGAGTGTACTGTACTTACTTAATTTCACATTGTCTGATTGAGTAATCTCTTTTGTATGTTAACACTGTTTATAATTTCCTCTGCAACATTCCAGAACTCGGCAGGTATCACAAGTTTTAATTGCTAGCCTCATTCTACACCAGCATGAAGCATCTACACATTATTAAACAAAATATGGATCATCAGTCCCTTTTCTGTTTGTACAGTCCCATTGCATTTGCCTGGTGTGCTATGCAAATTTGGAAGATTAAATGGGAAGTAGTTTAGTTCATTTATCTAATATAGAAATAAGGATGCATATTTTAAAAACCTATAGTGTTTGATTTTCTTCAGCATGCATATTGACATATGTATGTTGCTATTTGACTGACTACTGATCCTTTGAATATGAGAAATAGATCAATTGTTCTTATCTAAAAGTATTTTCATGTATTGCTTCTTCTGCATATTTTTAACTCAAGATAAGTTCACCAGTGTTCTGCTGAAGGAATGGCTACTGATTCCTTCAGAAAAAGAAAGGAGGACCATTGTCTTCAAAAGTCATAATCCTTGCAAGTACCTAGGTTGTTTTGTGAATTCCATTTTGGACCACTGAGACCAAACTCTAGGATCTTGTATATGCCTATGTATTCCTAAATTAAAGAATGGATACCTGACTCCAATCTAAATTCCATCACAGTCCAGGTACAGATGTGATTGTTAAAAAAACTTCAAAACTTCACCTAAGCTGCAGTCCATTGGGTGTGCTTAGGCCCAAGGATGTCCTGTCTCCTCTGCAAGTTTCACAGCTAGTCGTGAAAAAGTGTGAAGGAAAAGTAAATACACTCTGCACAAATAATGTGATGTTCTCATACCTTTCCCCATTCATGTGACTTCTTAGGCATGGAGAGGAAGCCATATGAGGAGCATTTGGGGTCACTCTTCTGCCTGGAGAAGAAGAGTGAGAGGAAACCTTATCTCAGTCTACAACTCCCTCATGAGGGGAAGGGGAGGGGCAAGCAGTGATCTCTTCTCTGTGGTGACCAGTGACAGAATCAGAGGGAATGGCCTTAGGTTGTGTCAGGAGAGGTTTAGGTTGGATATTAGGAAAAGGTTTTTCACCCAGAGAGTGGCTGGGCTCTGGAACAGGCTCCCCAGGGCAGTAGTCACAGCACCAGCCTGACAGAGCTCAAGAAATGTTAGGACAATGCTCTGAGGCACATGGTGTGATTCTTGGGGTGTGCTGTGCAGAGCCAGGATTTGGACTTCATGATCCTTTGGGTTCCTTCCAACTCAGCACATTCCACGATTCTGTAATTCTATTATATATTTGTTCAAGCATCACTAAATAAAATTCATGAACAGCTTTGAAAATGCCCAGTCTTTTCTCTCCCATCTCAGTGACTCCAGACATGCACTTCTTCCTACAGCTTCCCTTCATCTCTCTGGCTGATGCACCTCTGGCTGTGTGACAGCCAAATATCATAGTACAGCACTGCTCTTGCACATCATCAGCACAACTACGGTGTTCATTGAAGGCATCAAGCACAGGGGGCCAAACATTTCCAGCTGGGGTGGCATAGGGATTTAGCAGGGGTTTTATGCAGAACATACACCACTGTCTGCTTTGTTAGTCTTGCTGCCTAGATCGAGGTTCAGCAGTCCCTGGTCCTAGACCTGCCAGCATTTCTTCAGACATTCTTCTTCTTGCTGGCACTAGGTAGTTTAACATTTGGCTTGTGGAAGCACTAAAGGACTTCTCAACATCCTTTTGGAGTCTTTAGAAATACATAGACTCCTCATTCCTGCTTTCCTAGGGCATGTTCCCTTGTTGATGACCTGGGTGAATTTCCTTGTTTGGGCCACAACCTTTAAGGCCAAAGTGTTCTGTCACCTAATTTAAACACTGGAAAGAAGTGGTCTATGACAGATAAGGAGCTGTATTGAAACTGTCAGGAAAAATGTATATGACTCAGATTTTTTTACTGAAATCAGATGGGCAAAAAATAGAAAAATTGTAGAAAATTAATACTTCCTATATTTTAAATATTTTCAATTTCTAAGATGTTAACAGGAATTGTTACTAGAAATAAATGGACAAAACACATTACTAGGTAGCACACTTTTTCCCTCTGATGTTTCATGTAGTTGCAATTATTCTAAAGTGTTTATTTATAGCAGGAAAAAAGAACTGAGATCAAACTTCTGGTTTTCCACCCTCATTATTCCCATAAGTTTGAACTCTAATAATGTACAGTCCTGATAAATTCACCAAACCTGTGTCAAGATACTGGAAATTAGTTAAAACCTACACAAATGTGTTTCAATATATGACATATTTATACCTAGAGTATATTTATTATAATGCTATATTACTTGCCTGTCTGACTATCCAGGAGCCACTTTAGCAGTCACTCTTGCATCACCTGAGCTGGTGCCAAGTCCCCTCCCCAGCTACACACCCCAAACTCACACAGTCACACCAGGTTTCCTCACCAGCTCAACGCCAGGTTTCCCAAAGCAGACTGCCAGACATCTAGATTCTTAAAATCATTTAGTCTTGGTACAACAACTGAATTACAAAATAGCAGCTTGAGCTGGGTGCCTTGAAGGAGAGGCCCCCAAGCAAAGGCACCCTGGACATTTGTACCCTCACAGTCTAAACAAGCAAAAGTCTGGGGTGGTCAGCTCCTGCCGTGTCTTTGTGGCCTTTGTTAAGCAAAGGGTCATCAGTTCATGGCCTCTTGCCTTGGGCTCAGGTTCCTGCACCCCCAGAGCTTAACCTGCAGCTCACACTGCAGCTGCACACCCAGCTGCCTGCACTGGATATAGTCCACAACAGGTATATCTCATACTAGGATTTTCAGTTTATTTTTATGTTTACCATATCCAGGCAATGGAAATTTTTCTTGTTTATATTCAAATATTCAACAAGTTTATTAATTTTTCTATAATCTTAACTGAAATTCCAATACTTTATTTCCCAAAATACATTCTGAAATGTTGCATACCTCATTTCCATTTTCAAGTTGCTGGTTAAGGAGCCCACAGATTCTCAAAGTAGGGATGTTTTCAAATCATCTGAGTTATTACTTCTACAGGCTGTATAGAGAAGAGATGAGACATGAGAAAGGTTAAAGGGGCCATACTTGTAAATGCAAGGGGTAGGAAAGAGATTGTGGCTTGCTGTAGCAGTTGTTTATGCTTTAAAAAGTGAAATCCATTTTATTAAGTACAGCCAGTGTAATTAACAAGTTTTTAAGGAATTTTCTAAGCTTCTGTTTATCTACAAAGTAAGATCTGCCATGACTCATAGTCATTATGAGTCTTCAGAGAAATTCTGGCAAAATTATTTGTCAAATGACTGGATTTGAGGTAGTGTTTTAGAAAATTTAAAGAACATGTAAAGAAATGTGCTTAAAGATTCCATTTCAGATTGATCAAAACCAGGACACAGATTGCTAAGAGTTTCCAAATCTCTCTCAACCATTTTCTTCAAGATAATGATCTCCAAACAGTTGACAGATTTAAATCTTACAATGTGCCAGAGGCTTTCTGTTCATCACAGGTGCAATTCCTGAGCTAAATTCTTCAGCTGTAGTTTGCTTCTTGATTTACCATGTTTGTTAATCACTTGCTTGTTTTTCATGTATCTCAGTCCTTTCATTTCCCATTCAGGAACTCCTGTTCACAATAAGATTCCTGAAACACTGTTCATGACCAGAGGCAAACAAAAACATTTTTTTGCTCAACACATTTTTTCTCTGCATCTGTGGGGAAAAAAATGTCATTGAAATGATACATCTGAACTTTGTTTGCTGGCTCTTTTATACAAGCAAGGCATCTGCAGAGTATGATCCAATCTAGTCAAAATCCAAAGTGGAGAAGGAGTAGCAAAACAGTGTGATTTGGCCAATTGGAGCAGAAATGTGTAATAAAGCAATTTTGTGCTAGCCAGCAAATCTACTTCTGGGTCAAATTGGAAGGCCAAAAGATGTACATAAGCATTTGATTGTTTTCCACCATCCTTTTTATGCACTCAGCATCGTAATATTTAATTGGTCTGTTACATATACAAGTTCTATTTTAAGACAATTAAAATTTATGCTGTCTTTTTCTTAATTTTATAGCTCCGCAAATCTGTTTTCAGCATCAGAGCAAGAAACCTTCTGGAAAAAGAGACAGCAATCAATAAAATTCTAAGGTAAGTGTCAGATGCGATTTGATAATGTTTTGACTGTCATCTGATTTTGCACAACCTTGTTTATTACTAATGTTACTGGATGTATAATATTCATAATAGTGTATCTCTTTGTAGTACATCTATTGCCTTCATTAGCAAAGATAAATTGCTCTTTGGCTATTTTATATGCTTGAACAGCAAAAAGACAAGGATTGTACTTCTTCAGTATATATTTCAATTGTATCATGCAATAAAATCATGTTTCAGCTCTTTTAAATTCTTCCTTCTAAATGAACTGTGGTGTGTTCCTAAGGGGTGTTATTTTGCCTAAAGAATTCTAGTTTGTTTTTTGCAAATATCTGTACATAAATGTTTGCAGGGATAGTGCACTAGAAATCATGGACTACAGGTAGTCATATTCCAAGTACCAAATGGACAGTGAAAAAGATTTCAGAACCATGACTTCTTTCTGTATAAAGATTTCTTGAATGTTTTAATAATGATCACTCCTTTTGGTCTTCTGTATCAAGTAACTACGCAGTACTGTAAGTGAATAATGCAAGCCTAAGTCTCCAAGACCCATTTCTAAAGTTATCATTTAGGTAACTCCATGCTGCAGTTTTTCATGCCACTGTTGGTTTTACATCAGAATGACTATTGTCAACAGAGGGTGCATTAATAACGAAAACAATTTATAGGTCACAGTTTTTACATTTATGTGTGCATTTTGTCAGTGAGAGGTCCTAGGTAAATACACAGTATTAACAGGAATCCTGATCTAAAAAGTACAGATTAAGTAAGAAAATGTTTTATAAGGAGCAGTGAACTAGGGGTTCTTTGTGATCATGATGTTTCTTGAGAAGTTTTGCAGCTCTGGTTCTGTTTAATGCTCTGTAAGAACACAGCACAGGAGAACTGTATAACTTAACTTGAAACTTTTTCTATCTTTAAACCCATATAATGACAACATAAACAATTACTAATTCAAATGAATACTCATTATAAAAATATTATTGATAAATGTAAATGCAATACCGTAAGTATTCTATCTTAACAAAGTTTAGTGCACTATTTGTAAGCATTTCTTTCACTTGTGTGCCTTGATTTTACAGGAATTAATGTTACAGATAGATTAGGGAAAATACTTCTAAAAATACAGGTTTAGATACAGGCATCCTGGCAGTGTTTCAGTAAAACATTTGTAATGAAATTCTGTGTTGTTATATGAGAACTGTGAAATCTTATTGACACCTCCAGGGTTCCACAAATGTCAGTTTGCTTAGTGTATTTCATACACTATACTACAGAGGAAAAACATAGACAAAAGAAAAAACCCTACTTTTATATATTCAATTGCTTTTCTTAATCCCTGATATCATCCATTCTTTCTTAGATAGGAGAAGAAAATTCCATTCTGGAAATTGAAATTCATAATTTTTCCATCAGCATGGAACTTCCTCATTTTCAGGAGAAGTCTGAAATAGCAGGAGAAGAATCCAAGCAAGCCATTGTTTAGACTTACTAAGGTCTCAGAGATACAAGGACAGAACCAGGAAGCAGTCCTGCCAGTTTCAATCCTGCTGAATTCATGGCTTCTGCCAAAGTCTTGTACGTAAAAAAACTTCTTATCAGTTCACCTGAATTCCTCTGAAGTTTCAGAGGCAGAAGAATAAAGTTTTCATTTACTAATTTACTATTTTATTTTTAATTATCTATTTACTCTAATAATTTAACCTACATTTACTGAGTTTTCCAATCTATTTCCTGCATCATCAGCAATAAACTTTGAGGAGCACAGAGAAAAGGAGGGAACTTCTGTCAAGTAAGAAAAACACAGATTACATGTCCTCTAATGCTTTCTTGGGCTGTTTGTAAGTAATTTACAAAGAGTCTTACAAAGAGTCTTCTCTCTCCTGAGAAAAAGAACAAATACTGTTTATTGCTCCTTGTTATTAACTCAAAATTCTGAAATAAGCTCTGATTTTATGACACTTGCAATGCACCTGTTCCAGCATGGGAAGATTGTGTTCATGGCATATCTGGTAGGCAAACTGATAGAGATTGCCAGTGATGGGCTGGCTGGTCCTGAGCACTGCCAGTGTTTCCATGTTAATGACAGTGACAGAACTGTTGACAGCATGGGAATTTAACAAACAGAAAAAGAAGTGATAAGACTTACAGCTGAAACTTAAGATTCAGTTGAAATAACACAGGAGAATTCAAACTCTCAACACATGAGAGATTCTAGTTTGTATTTATGCTTTAGTTGTAAATGCTGTAAACTCCTTCATAAAATTGGATGACTCTCAGCTATTCAAAGTATCTTACAAAAGAAGAAATGGCATTTATGCCAAGAACAATAAGAGATAACTCAGAATATCCCTTCTGAAAAGATTGCTTCCAGCAAAATCTTCATTTTTGTCTACCTCAATTAAGAAACATTTTTCCAAAGCAATACCTCTATATAGTAAAGCTGCCCATGGGCAACTTCAACTTGATAAAATTGCTGTGCTGAAAGGGAATTTTAAGTCCACCTCTGACCTTCCCCCCCCCCTAGTTTTTAAACCTTGCCAAATTATTTTTTAATCAAATCATGAATGTTTCAGTATAACCAACTATAGGAGGACCATGTATTACACATAGGTACCTTCATGTCTCTCTTGTGCATCCTTCTCTATCCAAACTTTTCCCCTTTTATATGCTGAGCTGCAGCTATACATCTTATTTCCCAAGATGAGGAAGAAGGACACCAGTAGCCCTTGACCACCAAGAGAGATGGTTCATGCACTCGGTCCTAGGTGTCTCACCTGCTCATCTGCTGTTACATTATACAGGAAATCTGATGTCTTGGGTATCTTTGTTTTCCTGCAGCTTTCTTACCACACCTCCAGGGAGCATTTCCGAGCATCCTAGTTTAGAAGCCAGTCTTCACCTTGCCTCCTTGAGGTCTTTGCACAATTAGACATGGGAACCAAGTCAAGGATGTAGCAACTACTATCCTGGTACTTTTACTCTGATCAGTGCTTTGCATCACCATTGCCCGTGGCAGACCATGAAGGCCTTAACCCTTCACATAAACCCATTCTGAGATGGGGACTTCAACCTTGAAAAATGAAATAAAGTACAAGTTAGAGACCTTTAGAACAACTTTTTCAAAACAAGATCCATTTTATTAGTGCCTCTGAATTGCAAACAGTTCCATTCCTTTCTGAAAATTACAGTCCATTTCCCTCAGCAGCAATAACCACTTCTCACAAATTTACTTGCTCCTGCATATCTTCAGTGCTTCACACTTTTCTCTCACTCTGTGTTGATGCAAGCACTGCTTTTCCTCTTAAAAGCAAGTTTTGTGCCTGTAGTTCTCCTGACCCTCATTCCTTGCTCCATCATTATCTAAGAATGGGGTCTTTATTAGTCCCACTGGCTTTCTGAAGTAGAGAGAGTAGAGCAGGCCCAGTCAAAATGTACACACATATAAATCACTACATTCTCTGCAGTGCTGAGGATAAGTTGTAAACAGCCCAGAATGGTGGGGAAAATGAGCAAATTAAAAGTGATCTCACATAGTATAAAACATAATCAAAGTGTCAATAGTGCAAAACCTGATTCTGGTGTGCATTAAACCATGCTTTACAGAATTAGAGAATGGTTGAGATTGGAAGTCATCTGGTCCAACCTTCCTGCTCAAGCAGGACCACTCAGAGCAAGTTGCCCAGAACCATACCCAGACACCTTTTGAATATCTCCAGGGAAGGAGACTCTATAATGTATATATAAAATATATATTGTGACAGTTTGGAAACCTTTTTTTTTTTTTTTTTTTCAAATAGGCAGTATTTTATTTGCTTTTCATTACAGCTGATCCTATAGTCAACTGATGCTAGGGGTGTGCAATAAGATTTTCACTGTTCTAGACAAGATTTGTCTGATGTGGTCCTGAGGGAGTAGTGCTTAACTCATGCTTAAGTGGAACATTCCATTTCATAAACAACTTCCTGGAAGTGCATTTATCCTTAACTGAGAATGCTGGGGGAGGGGGAACATGGGGAAGGGAGAAAGGGGAGAAAGAATTAAGTATCCTATTCTAGTCTGTTAATATGCTAGAAGATAATTCAGACTTTGTTCATACAAGTATTTCTGCAAAATACAGTGATTTCTAAGAAAGCTATAAAGTTTATCTCTAAATAAAATCTCCCTGAACATTAATACAGAGAATGAGCAAAGATATTTTCCAATGTAAATGATTCTATGATTCTATAATCCTAGAAGATGTACCTTTGGTACCCTTTATTAAAAATTTGCCTTTGTTAAATAACTGACTTGTATTAGCTGGTCCTGACTTGCAACAAATTTCTTGACATATATTTTGTTTTCCCTCTTAAGAGTATGATTTTTTTCTTCATAACTTTGAGGTTTTGACCCCATGCATTTCTCAGAACAAATGTTCCAGGTAAGTTCCATTGATTATTTTTGTCATCTATGCAAAATCCAGACTTAGTCACCACTTAAATCTCTACAAGTATACAACATCACAGAATTTCACCTGCCTGATGCAAAGACAAACCAAAAGAAATACTGGAATGCACATATCCATTGGAAAGAAGTTACTCTGTTTCATGGGGCTTGTGCCAAATGAACACCTTGTTATGGATTACTGCAAAGCACAGTTGTGAAGCCAGATTTTGAGGCTATGGGATCTCCAACACTGAAGGTATGGAATTGATCCATTTTGAGAGAGGTGGTAACTACTTGAGGTTTCTTCTGCATTGCTTTTATTGATTCTTCTACACTCCAATAAGAATTGTTATTATATAAACATCTGTGAGAAGAGAAGCTGAAACATCAAGGCAAGAATGATAATCACAATAAAAATTGCCAAAGGAAAGAAAGTCTTCTACCATAGCTCCTGCCTGAGTGGTCACTAAAGAAAATTAGTGACTATTTGATTTTTTGCTTTAGAGATATATGGAAGGAAACAAGAAAAAACATGGAAAAGAAAAAAGCCTGAGTTATCCAAGTTCCATTAATAATCCATTTTATTTCACCAGCCAGATTCAAATTTCTTAGAAAATAGTATATTTTTCCTACAAAGAACAGTAGAGTAGATGTGATGAAAATGTGCATTGTGCTGGCTGTTCAAAAAGTGCCTTATTAAATTAAATTTATAAATTAAAGAAAGAAACACTACAATGCCTCTCAGGTGGATTCCCCAGGAATCTTAGGCTGCTACAGTTAACCATATATTCCAAGTTCTGTGGAATTATAATGTGAGCATAGAAAGATTTAGTAAGGATAGAGTCATAGAGAGTGAAAACAGTGCTGAATTATGCTGGTAACTGCACTGAAGTGCACCACACTACTAAGTCTTCAGTGTGAGCATGTTTCACAGAGAACAACAAAAGTACATAGTAATAGATACAGTTGCTATAATTACTACATAAATACTCACACATTAAAATACAGAAAAAAAAAACCCAAAACACTGTTATATTGGAATGCAAGATGAGTGAGCACTTGTTGCAGAAAGAATGCCTGACTAAAAAATCCAAGTGTGAGCCACATGCTTACCTCTGCAAGAGACCTCAGAATATTCATGAAAGGTATAGTATTTTGAATTATTGATCCAAGCCTTTAACATTTTACATTTGGTCAAAGAATACTACTTGAGCACTCTGTTCATGACTTGTTTTTCAGGAATTCTAAAGCATGAAATAGTTTGAAGGACTTCAAAAATGTGGACCTCTAATTGGTTGCAGGTAATACAAACTAGACAAACTAGGTGGTACAAACTGCATGGTATCCTAGTATTGTCTTGTTCCATGTGATCTTCATCTGGCTTTCTGGTTACCTAAGGAATTGCATTTTCTCTTTCAGGACATTTTATTATATTTGCACTTTTCAAGGCAAATTTGGAGCATGTGGTTAGCAGCTGCTGAACTATGTTCAGAGTTCTGCAAGGTGAGTACAAAGTCCAGAAGCTTGAGATATTTCTTGTCTCTTCTTCTTTGTTTTATACCTTCCATCTTCTTCCATAAGTGAAACTAAACCTATCTAATATTTCAGAAAGGTGGTATAGGAAGATGAAAAGGGTAATTTTAGATAAAAAGGGTAATTTTGCCTCTGTTGTTTGAAGAAAGGTCAAAAGGTTCTAACCAGCTACAGTTACATAAAAATGTATCAAGGCAAGAAAAATGGCCACTGTGCTTTGTCTTTAGATGCCCACTTTATGGTTACTTTAATACCTTCCAAACATCATTAATTAAATTAATTGACCAAGCATTCAATGAAGTTGTTCTCATATGGACATATATAGTAATTAGTGAGATGCCAGAGGATGTCCAAAACATCTTCTGTAAGATAGCAAGTAATATACAAATTTTTAGGGGTACTGTACCTTGCTGTAGCAGCAGCTGGAAGCAAAGCAAAATACTCCAAGGCGTGGCAGGTGATTCTGGCCAACTCTGTACAGCAAATTTAACTGGGTCCTGCATCTCCATTGGCTATGAGTTGGCTAAAAGCCTGGATATGTGGCTCACAGGAAGACACTGAGAGGAAGCACATATGTGTACATGTCTACGGTGAGAACACAAACCCTATTGCAGGCTTTAAAACTGGCAACTCTGCAATTCTGAAAAATTCATGGCACCTGCCATCTTTTTCAAAAGTCCCCAAAGATCTGCAACTCTTGGTGTCTAAGCAGCTGAAAACTATCCAGATTCTGAGTCAAAAGGCTAAGCATGGCTCTTACTAAGAGTTCATACAAGGAAGATTAATTCCCAAGGCAGTAATTCCCGTTAAGTGGAAAATGCCAGGAGAGAGGCTGTCCAAAGCAGACAAGGACTTTTCAGCAGATCTTCTTCTCTGGAGATGCATAAATGTTTCTTTGCAATTATCTGATAAAAATTTCTGATCTCTGTGTTAAACAACTGATATTTCATTATTTCTCTGTTGACTTCACAAGAGCTACAGGACTTCCAGAGGTATTGAAAATGAGGCAGTGGATGTAGAGGCTAAATACAGATTTAGAAATCTAACTTGGAGATCATGAACAATACAAAGTCTTTCTGCAGGTGTTACTTTTTATGCATGCCCATTCTGCCATAGTATGCCCATAGTATATGGCTATGTCTATTTTACAATATTATTAACAATCAAATAAGCCATCTTGTTCATTATTCAGGTAAAGAATTCATAGCTTGAGCATTTAAAGCTGTCTTTTATTATGAATACTAAGTGTTTATGTGACTTGGAATTCAATTTGCTACATAAAAAGCATGATAAGTTGATGTACAAGTTACATTTTGATGTCAAGAAAATAATTTTTAGCTATTAGAAGCAAAGCATAATAATTTATATCTAGAGGGGAAAACAGAGATAAGTTAGCCTCTTTGTCACTCTAAGAAGACTCTATACAGAACTCAAATCCCAGAACTTTTCATGGTCTCTTCCGGGAAAAACTGGATTGTCATTTTAATGGAGTGAGATAGGATTTATTTTTAGGAAATATTTTTTTTCCCCTTTATTCAATCAAAAATTGCAAAGGTACTCAAGCATCTCAGTTGTTTTCTAACAGTGTTATGTGGTGTCATCCTCCACAATATAATGCACTAAATCCTTCGGTATTAAAAGATTCATGATTTGTCTAAGATGAGCTATGTTTTATAAGAAATGCAGTAATTTTCTTGCATGTCATGATGCTTTAGTTCAGTGTAGTATAACCTAATGCTTTCTATAACAAGTGTAGCACAATGTATTTTTCTAGCATGCTAATCTGATTGGCAGTGGTGGCACTGACAGGCATTCTAAGCTTCTCATTTTTATTCCAGATATCACTTGGGATTCCTACTTGTATAATTTACATGTTTAAATCTAAAAGAAGGAGAAAAAGTGGAGAAGAGTGAAAAACAAAGCCATGGTGGGGAAAGAACATGTCATGGACACCTTTTGCCATCAAGCATGATCATCCCATGCTATCAAAGCATTTATCTAAGCCTTACAGACTGTCAGATAGAGTGGTTACACAAAGGGTGTATCATTTTTTCATCTTTTCAGAAAAAAAGACGATTCAGTTCAATAAAAAGTATGGAATATTACCATCTGGGTCTTGTGTTTCTCTGAATGATCTCATAACACAAAATGAGCAATAAGGAGTGCATACTGGAAACTTTAAGTTGAACCATTCTGGAAAGTTAAAACATGCTACCAATGTTGAAATTCCATTTCTCAGCCATCATAGGGATCTGTCTGAGCTCTTTAGTAGAAACCTGTCTTTTTCATAAGCAAATCAATTTCACTGTAGCCATCAAGATAAAGATATACATGCTCTGTTTAGCTGTGGCACACTTACTGGCCAAAAAATGCTATTTTTTGCCAAAATGTGTAAAATGCGTTTGCCAAAATCAAGCAAAAAACAAAATGAACCATGAGCAAACAAGTGAGAAAACCCACACAACAAAATGCTGCAAGTTGACTGCATTCCCAGAGAACAGATATTTCATATTACAGAATATCAGCAATGTGCAGGTTTTCATTTCATACTGGATACGGTTCCAGTTATTTTGAACACTCCAAGTTATGTTCTAGATCCTAAGTGTGTATGCCAAGCCCTGAAAGGGACTAAAATTGTTGTTCTTTAAAATTTTCTTCTTTATTGCTGAGAAACTGGTTTTACTGGTGGTTAGTGCATTGCTTGATGCCTTTCACTCTTTGTGAAGTCTTGAGGGACCAAAAATTCTACAGCAAGCTGAAAAAAAAGTCATAGAAGGTTCTTGCTAAGGCATGGAGAAGGTTCATCGGATGACAGGTTGTATTGCAGAGGGGAGGTCCATTGCTTGGGAAATATTTTCATGGAAAGTCCATTGCTCTTGTATTGTTATTCTCTATTGTTCTTGAAGTACTTGCTCCCCACAAAGCCAGGCTGCTTTCTCTGAATGTGCTACCTCTGAAATGATCATTTATATGGAAAACTGTGTCATCATCTTTACATTTCTTTGTAGGGCCTGCACTAGACAGCGCATGCTGAGTGGATCATTTGAGGGGCAGCCAGCAAAGGAAAGGTCAATACTTAGTGTCCAGCATCATATACGACAAGAACGCAGGTAAAAATGGACAGGAAGGATGGTTTTAAAATATTCTTAAAATAAAGGGAATTAAATTTGAGCAACCCCTAACACATGAAAAGACAAAACTACTTACTTGTACAAAGAACTGAATTCTACATTCTTCATTGTAACCATAATGAAATTCATTGTACTGTATAAATGGAAAAATGCCTTTTTATTTCAAATGTAATTTCCTTTGCCAACTACAAAGCTATCAATTTAAAGATCAGAAGGACAGAAATTGGCTTATGTTAGATGAGATTGAAAACAATTGAAGAGCATGTAAGCTTCTGATGTTAGCAAGAGAAAAATGATAAGAATTAGAGATACTGTGTGGCTGGAGAGAAGTGCTTTATAATGGTCACCTCATAAAGGTCAAAATTGCATCTTGACATGTATTGTTAAATTGATTATGATTGTTTCAGGTCACTGAGACATGGTTCAAACAGCCAGAGAATCAGCAGAGGAAAATCTCTTGAAACATTGACTCAAGATGTAAGTCCTCATAGAAATGCTGGTTTAAATTTGAGAACATAAGAAGTTAGAATATATACTATCAAATAAATGCTTGTGTAAGACTAATTCTATTTATGAACTTGCTTGCAATTTGTCTTTTCAAATCTTGAAAGGAAGTTGTAAGACAAATGCTGTAACTGCATTGGAATTATCCTCAAAATAAAACACTTGCTGAGATAGATTCACTGAATCTGTTGACACTGCATTAGGAACACAGCAATGCTACCCAGTACACCTTAAAAAGAGTTACTCTGGAATTATACAAATCACTCCAGCTGGGAAAAGAGCAGTTCAAAATTTCTGATGGAAATTTAGCAATATTTTCCAAGCAGCAACTGTCAGACAAAGGGACAAAGACTGAAAGTGAGAATAGTAATCATGGATTTCACTGTGGTGTAATTTCGTGCAGTTAAGTGCGTTTTCATTTCTGCAAATTCTTATGATATTTTGTGGATCTCTGTGGCAATGAAATTTCAAGATACAATATTAGTCACCCATTTCAAGACTATCTCAGTCTATAAAGGTGACTAAAGCAGATGTGGCTTTCCTTGTAGCTAACAGTAAGGATAACCCCACCAGGGTTACTCCACCAGGAGTGCTTCAAAGACTCACATAATTCAGAATGGTCATGCTGATTGTTCCCTCCACTGCATGAGCTCAGACAGCATCCTGCCTCCCTCCTTCCCTCCCTCCTTTCCTCCTACTCTCCCTCCCTCCCTCATCCCTGCACTCAGCAGTTACTACCTGTATGATCTGCATGCCTTGCAGCCTGGCAGCCATGCAGCAGGCTTGAGAAGATGAAAGGGTGTCTAAAGCCTTTTCTTTCCCAGTCTTTGCCCTTAGTAACTTTGATTGTATTCATTCCAGTTCAGAGAGGTTGGCTGGTCTTACAGGACCTCTGTTTTTAAAGTTAAAAGTTAGATTAGATAGAGCTTCAAGCATGAAATTAGAACTGAAATTAACCTTGATGAAAATAAGGAGCCTTTGCTGTAGATAGAAAACACTGTGCAGTATGCTTGACTGAGTTGATGTGCAGTACATTTGGAAATAAAGATCTTTTATTTGTATATTTCTATTTAAAATACTATACCTTGCTTTCATCTGAAACATTAAAGAATAACAACCCTTAGACCTCGATTAAAAGGAATAATTTTGCTTCTAGCATTCCAACACAGTGAGATACAGAAATGCACAGAGAGAAGACAGTGAGATAAAGATGATCCAAGAGAAAAAGGAACAAGCAGAAATGAAAAGGTATTTAAAAATTAAAAGTCTGAGTGTACATTTTCTGTATTAACTATTCCCTGTATGAAGTTAAAAGTATTAAGAGTCAACATGAACAAAAAGAACAAAGTGAAAGGGATATTTTTGCCAGGGAAGTGTAACACTGAATAAATTCTTTTCTTTCAAAAGGAAAGTCCAGGAGGAGGAGCTGCGAGAGAATCACCCGTATTTCGATAAACCCCTTTTCATAGTTGGCCGTGAGCACAGATTCAGGAACTTCTGCCGAGTGGTGGTACGGGCTCGCTTTAATGCGTAAGTTCATTTCATAGCAGCGTTGGTTCCACACGTGCTTACCTCCATCTCCTCAGCCAAGCTCTAACTTTCCTTTTCCAAGGAAAACTGCATATAGTGTGGTCACCACACAAGCTGGCAGCTAGTGTCTATGGTGTAGTCTTGCTGCTGGATGAAAGGAAGAAATAAAATGCTGTTAGGGCAGACATGTTGGAGGAGTCCTTGATGCTGAGATGGACAAGAATGTGGGAAAACTGTAGGTGTGAGCTGAGAGGAAAGGCTCAAAGAGGAAATGTTTTCCACTTTTAGACATCTGGGAATCAACTTGCTATTCTCTTCTTATTCCTCATCATAAGGCAAGAAGTTTTTATACACCAACAGTTACTCATAAAACAGAAAAAGGTGAAGAGGAATTAATTGCACCTCTGCTCACCATAAAAAGGGACTCAGAATGGGCTGGTGAGGTGTTCAGCTGTGGGAGATAAAAGGAGAAAAGCTGAAATCAAATGAAAACTGGGAAGACTCAGCAACTAAGCTGTAGGTATATGTGAGTGTGGCAGATAGAAATCCATGTAGGAGAAGCTTTGTTTAAAATCATCTCACAACTCTTCTTTTAAACCTCTGTCTCTCGCTGGCACCAGGATTTTAAAGGGTTAATGCAAGTCACCTTGCATAGAGCAGTGTTATGACAGAAGATAGCTCAAGGCCATGAGCTTGGCACTTAGAAGAACTGGTTTCAGCAGCTGCTTTACCATTGATTTTCTCTGTGCCCTTCAACAAATTACTTCTAGTTGGCATGACAGGATGGTTAGATACTCAGTTTTAACCATACCTATATTCAAGTTTCTGCCACCTTAGAAAAGACATGTCCTTGAGCTACATCCCCACTTTTCTATGCAACTGCTAACTTGATTGTGGTGCACTGGTCCATGAAGCAGTTGCATATTAAAACAGAAAAAACAAAAAAACAGAGTCAATCAAATCCACTTAGCAAGTATTTGTCGATGCCTTTTAGCATTGCAAAGTGCCCAGTGGTAACAAGATATTTATATTAAAACAGTTTAAATAAAATGTTTGCAATTATAAGAATAAACTGATTTTCTTGAACAGTCTTCTTTTTTTTTTCATTTACTTAAATTCTCCCTTCTTTATTTGTTGTTCCAACTAGTGTATCAAGTGAGATATTCTAGATATCTTTTTCAAACTGATAGGATATATATTTTCTTCTAATGAAAAAAAGGCTGAGGAATGCTGCTATGTACAATGCAGGGAGAAGTATGAGTATAAGAAGCAAAAATCAGTGGCTTCAGTGGGAAGGCACCTAATCCAGTATGTTCTCTGTGCTTACTGGTGTAAGGGTGAACCTGGCCATGGAATATGTTTCTCATTCTCCTTGGATGTCTGGTGCATTCCTGTAATTCATAACCATGAAATCTCTCTGATGGTAATTCCTGAAGTCTTTTCAGTCCATTTTTCACTTTAAGCTCAGCAAAGAATTAGTGGCAATTTCACATCCCAATGGCTAGAGCCCTCTGACGAAATATAGGATATGTCAGTGCGGATCCTGTCTTGGCATGATTTCCTACAGGAGCTGGAAGATAAGTAAAAGTGCCTATAACCAGTGGGTCAGGGGAGGCTTCCTGGAAAACATTCTTGTAGCTTCTCCCGCAGAAGACATTCTGCTTTGTAGGAAATTGATAAATAATTGCTGCAGCAGGAACTTAACTCATGTCACCTAGATATGTGCATATTACTTATAGAGTAACTCTTTGACTGCCTAATGGCAGGTGGAGCCATTGTGTGTGTGTGTGTGTTTGTTTGTCAGTGTGTGTGTGTGTGTGTGTTTGTGTGTCAGTGTGTGTGTGTGTTAACTGAGGATATCATATGATCACAGAATCATAGAGTGGTTTCAGTTGCAAGGGGCCTTCAGGACCATCTAGTTCCAACCCCACTACCTTGGACAGGGATGCCTTTCACTAGGCCAGGTTGCTCAGACCCTCACCCAGCCATGGTACAAGAAGTTTTGAAGTAAAGAGCATTTCGGTACCTAAAATTCAGTAGCAGGTTATCCCCCTTATTCCCAAGAAAATTACAAGATTAAGTCCTTGTTTACAAAATCAAGACCCAAAAACACTTTTCAGTTCAAAGAATCTTAGAGGAATTACAGGTACACAATAAGTTAAAGTGATCCTTGCTGTGTTGATAATATGACTGAAGTTACATAGAATTAAATGAAACTTATACAGACATTTAAAATACAGACAGAATAAAATGTGGAGCCTTGATTTTGGACAGAAATTACGTGGAGTTGATGGATGCATGGTATAATTATAATGCTGACTAAAATAAAATGTAAATGACTGTATCTTTTCTTCTTTTTATAGTTCTAAAACAGATCCTGTTACTGGAGCTGTGAAAAATACCAAATACCATCAGCTTTAGTAAGCACTGGAAAAGTAACATTGCTTGGTCTCATAAGCCTGCAGTATAAGTGTGTGTGCACACATGTGCATGGATGTGTGTAGATGTGCATGCACATGTGTATGTCTTCTTTTTTTTTTTTTTTTTCCCAAAAGGTTTTTTCTTACCATGGAGTTGTCTGGGGAGAAGAATGAACTGGAAGAGGATTTTTAATCAGACTTTTCTTCTTCACTTGCATGCTACTTCTCTGGTTTTACTACACATTTCTTAAATACTAAAATCTTTGACACTTCTCAACTCAATTTATTTTTCTTAGGAAAGCACTTAACTGTAGTGTAGGCACAAAGCAAGCACAAAGAGCTATGGACATTTCTGTAATGGCATTTCCTTATGTATCATTTGCAGTGACTTGCTGGGTTTGGTTACTTACCTGGACTGGGTCATGATCATTGTTACGATATGCTCCTGCATTTCCATGATGTTTGAATCCCCTTTTAGAAGAGTTATGCATGCTCCAACACTCCAGGTACTGTCACTGAATCATTTTACAATTACTGAATCATAGTCACCTTGCTTTTCTCCACTGCCTGTTCCTAAATTATGGTTGTTCTCTGCTTTTGTTTTCAGATTGCTGAATATGTTTTTGTAATATTCATGAGCATTGAGCTTAATCTGAAGATTATGGCAGATGGCTTGTTCTTTACTCCAACAGCTGTCATTAGGGACTTTGGAGGAGTTATGGACATATTTATATATCTTGTAAGTTTTTTATTTATGGAAGGTTTTTGTGGCATTCTTAACTCTGATAGATTTGGTTATATAAATGGTTAGTAGTGTGAAGAAATTTGTCTCTATACCCTGATACAAATATTGATACATGGATGTGATAAATACCTGGCAATTTATTGTGGGGTCGTTGTATGGCCCCTTTTAATTCTTTATTTGTTGATACGTTTTAAGTATCAGATCTGATTTTCCTTCAGAGTAAACTTGAGAACTCTGAGCTCATTGCAGCATTTTTATGCAGGGGAATCTTAATTTTATCTTTTTCATAGATATTAATAGCTTGTTCCCTCTCAAGAGTATTCTGGCTTTATTGTAGGTATTTCAAAACCATTTACCATTTGACATAAGGCACATTTTTATTGCTGGTGTTGCTATAGAAGGAAACAAAGAAACCTATATCCTATCTCTATCAGTAGTGGTTCTCAGAAAAAAAAGTTTCTCAACAGTTCTCAAGAGTTTCTGGGAAATCTTTTGCATTCTATTAAAGTACAATAGTAGGGTGTCCATTTCCTCTTCACATATGACGGTAAACACCATAGAATGTTCCAAAACCAGTGCTCAGTATAATAAAATATGAAATATTTTCTTACTGAAGAAATTACTGAGAAAAATGGCTTTGATGGATTTAGTTTAAATCTTTCAGAGATTAATCCACCAGGCAGATGTGCTGCATAAAATTTGTCACGATCAATTTGTATCAAAGATTCCATTGTTAGCATAAATAAAAATATGCATACTTGTGCAAAACTCCTACTGTAGTATGCATAATTCCTGTGTGCTTTAGTGTCTTGAAATCTCTCTGAATCCCTCTGCTTGTCTGAAGGAACAAATTCCATGGAGTGGTGACTCCACCGAATGTGACTGCAGTGGTCTTCAAAGATTGTGGAAGAAAGTCAGAAGGACTGTTAAATCTGTTTGTTTTGGTGCAGTGGCTGCCTTTTATCACTTTCTTTTTAACAAATTATATCAAGTTTTAAATAATTGGTGGTATCATCTTGATCCTCCAGTTTTTGTGCACTTACTTCTTTATAATACTCTCACCTCTGTCCCCCTATGATAACACTGGCTTTTAAAAAATAAGAAGCACTTAGGAGACGTTAAATCAAGAACAATTTGTCAGAGATGGTTCAGGTTACACAACACAACTATGCTGTTTGAAAACACTTCCAAAAACACAACATTTGTGTAATGAAACCACATGGTGACAAAACCACTTATGCCTGTAACAAAGTGGTAGGAAAAACTGTCAGGAAAACTGTTAACAGACTTTCCAGGTGAGGATTTCTCAGTTCCAGCATAGAATCTTTGAAATGAGAAGGAGGAGAGAAATAATGCTGCCTGCTCCAAGAATATAGTTTGTGTCTCTGTTTTGAGTCAGCCAAATTGATTTCTCCTTTTGGAACTATTCCATCTAATTAAGCATATAAAATGGATTTTGAGTCAAAGGACAAAACAAACATAAGCTGATGCCCATTAGTTAGGACAATAAGCCAGAACATAAGAGATCTAAGCCCTTTTTCTAAATTAGATGCTCTTTTGCCTTATTCTTTCCTTTAATTTTAAGGTAGGGACCATCTTTGACCTTCTGTGCTGTGTCTATGCCAAGTAAGACATTGTAAGACTGACCCTTCTTTGCCTCTTCCTGTCCTGTCACCTCCAGGTGAGTTTGATATTCCTGTGCTGGATGCCTCAGAATGTCCCTGCCAAATCCGGAGCTCAGCTCTTAATGGTGCTCCGCTGCCTCCGACCTCTTCGAATTTTCAAACTGGTCCCTCAGATGAGGAAAGTGGTGCGAGAGCTGTTTAGTGGCTTCAAGGAAATTTTTTTGGTATGTACCAATTTTTTTTTTCTTGTGAAAATTTATGAAGGATTAATAAGATAACATTTTGATATAAAATTCATGTTTTCTATTCTTTTCACCATTGTTTTCTGTTTATTTTTCATTGTGGTATCACTGCAGATGATCACACAAGAGGCTAAAAATTAGAATATAAGTAACTCATACTGAGTAAAGCTGTTGTAATAATTCTTTAAGAAACTAATGACTATGACTATAAGGAACTAATGACTATTTATTTAGCATAGTTTTAGTCATAATTACATAGGAAGACTACTGAAATAAAATCTACCCCTTTTTCACAGTTCTGGTTGGTCAAGGAATATGAGAAGTAGTGTATGAAAACTCTGCAAGAACAAAAGTAAACCTGGTTTCTGTTCTGCAGGTCTCTACCTTCAAGCTTTTTGAGAGGCAGCCAAAAACAATACAGCTGTTCATCACAGATCTGGATCTCATTTTTATATCGTTATTATTATGATCATGACCATACACTTACAGTAATAAGAACAACAGTGAAGTCTGTGATTGCTTGATCAGACATAATCTATTGTCTTGGGACCATATGTGGTATTGGTCAGCCTAAGGAACAGCCATCTTATTCCTTAACAGAATGCTTTGTTAGGTCAGGTTGTTATAAAACATTTGCAGATATAAATATTTGCAGATAGTGATAGTGCAAGGACAAAAAGTATAAAGCTAGTTGGCATTTCATAAATACTGTATTCTGTTAAAGATTTTTACATCTTCATTTGTTCATGCTTATCTTTATTGGAGCTATCCTGGAATTAAATATCTAACAATGGCTTAATCAGATTAATTAGCCTGAATCAGCAAAACAGCAGCAGCACATATGCAAGTACTCAAATAGTTCCTTTAAAGTGAGTGGCAATTCTTATGGATACAGAATTTAGCGAGATGGTACACTGAGTGCATAAAAGCTTTTATCCTTATCTGCAATTCTTAGATCCTATGTTAAAAATAAGACAGGACCTGGTTACTGGACCAGAACCTAAAGAAAGAAATGTCTGTCACCAAAGCCGTATCTCCAGGTTTATACCACAGAATGATCCTCCCTGCAGTTCACCAAGCAAGATGATCCCCTTTTTCAAGTCTGCAGAAGAAAAGTTTAACAAGTCCAACTTCATCTTTGCAGGTTTCTATTCTTTTGCTGACGTTAATGCTTGTTTTTGCAAGCTTTGGAGTGCAGCTGTTTGCTGGAAAACTGGCTAAATGCAATGACCCTCACATCATCTCTAGGGTAAGAACTGCTTTTCTGCTTCAAAATAATGGTATCTAGTGCCATTTTTGCCTGCTGGGGAAAGCAAGAGGGGCAATTAGAGCTATCATATGAGAAACAGAGGTATTGGACACTTTCTTGTTCTGAAGCAGGATGATGGAGGGAAAGTGATTAAGAGGTCAGCAAAGGAGGGTCAGGATGGGTTTCCATATAAAAACTAAAGCAGGTGCCAATACTGAGGACTGTCTTTAAAAAAGTTGTTAAATTAATGTCGTGTTACCTTCAAAGGACTGGATAGCACATGGAATTAGTAATGGAAAATAACCTTTGCATTCCTAGGTCCACAACTGAAAAACAGTTTAGATTGCTAGAGGTCCAAATCAATGGGGATGCCATGGGGGTTACATGGAGAAAGTTACCTGTGTTTCTTACTCCATTTGGAGAAATATCATGACCTAAAGAGAGCAGCGGTCTTTAAGAAAGATGTAAAAGGCTACACAGTCTTGCAAATTGAAAAGCACTGTCAGTCCTGAAGGAAAGGGGTATATGGAAGACATACTAAGATGCATTTTTCATTTGCATAAAGGTCTATTACTAACTATTAATCACAGACTAAAATAATCCTTCATTTCTTTGTATATTGCTTTCCCATCATGGCAAATGTTCTGTTTATGCTGGCGTGTTGGCATCTCTCACAGGCTTCTGTTTAATCTCAGGCTGTGGTTTATTTCACTATAGGAGGATTGTCATGGCATCTTTAGAATAAATGTAAGTGTTTCCAAAAATCTCAATTTAAAGTTAAGACCTGGAGAGAAAAAGCCTGGATTTTGGGTGCCACGAGTCTGGTGAGTTGCTACACTTTGGCCTATGCTTCAAAAATGCAACTGTTGGTGTAGAAAAAATGGCTCAAATGTGATGACATTAAATCACTGATGGAGGGGTTTTATTGTAATTCAAATGATACTAAGAGTAAAAATTCTGGCATATTTGGTAAAAAGCCAGATATATGAAATTTTCCAGACTTAAACTCCATTTCATAAACCAGAAAGGAAGGAAAAAACCCTCTAGGTACTGAACCTATATAGGAATTAGATTTGATTTGGTTATTATTACAGTGGGAGTTATTTTCTTGAAAAGTATAATCACTTAGTTATTCTTTAGTACTATTATGAAGGCAACCTGAGATCCATAAAGCAATAACAGAACCTAAGAATAAATAGGAAAAGATGGGAAGGAAAGGAAATAGAAATCAACCTGCCTACAGCTATCCATAAAAACAAATTATTATATCATGTCTAAAAACAGCCTTTCTCTTCTATGGCCATCAACCATGCCAGCCAGCAATTTCTTTCGTTTTCCTGTGCAGGGAGTCCTTGTGGTCTATCTGGTGCAGAAGTGCAATAAAACTTATTTAAAAGCTAATGTATGGATTTTTTTAGTACTCTGATATATTTAATATTTCCCAATACCTGAACAGGCAAAACTCACTCTTTTTGATTGTTTTTAGTTTTTATTTGGTTGGCATTTTGCAGATTCAGCTTAACAGCCACAATTATTTTAATTTGCCATGTGTGTGGATAAAGAATGTACCAGCAGTGGTAGATTGAGAGCCACCCTACACTAATGAAATAATGTGCTGTGATTTGAACAGTCAGTAAAACTCTGACATCTGCAGAAGTCTTTGTTTCTGTATGCTTCACAGAAATTCTTCCTCAAGTAAGCAAATTCAATCCTGTTCAGCTTGGTCCAGAAATAAGCAAAAACTGTCTTGATCAGCATAACTGTAAACTTTGGGGAATGTTTTGTTATTGCAGAAAAATGCTTTAACACAAAGGCATTTTTAACACCTCTTGGCTGTCAGGCCAGATTTTCAAGTGCCAGATGTCAATATAAGGACTGCATTAAAAGAACTATACAACTGAGAACTCTTTTTTCACTGAATGGTTGGACTCAAGAAGCACCAAATACTTAATAACTCTTCTGGAATACAACTATTTACCTTATAAACTACTGAAAAGTCATTGGGCTCCCTGTATTATCTGGCTTGGATTGTAGAGAAAGAGCAACGTGCTAACCTAGCCCAAAGAGAGCACTTTTAATATTCAGCTGGAAACATTCTCTTGAATCTCAGCTGATAAAAAAGATCAGAGCACATGGTATAGGAAAGCCATGAAGATGTGTTGTTCTCTAAGTATGTTTTGCTTTATGCTATCAGGTCTTCATGATAATGAAATAGGGAACAGCATTTTCTAAATCTCACTGACCATAGAGTCTAAATCTTTTATGTGGGTTAGAGAATTATTTCCTGCAGGTAAATTTATTTTAGAATCTGACCAGTGCCATCAGATCAACTTTTTCCATGAATGATGTATTTTTCTTATTTCATTGGCAAAAGCTTTAAAATGAAGCAACATAAAGTCATAGAATATTTTGGGTTTGGAAAGAATCTTAAAGATTCTCTAGTTTCAAGCCCCACCCCCTGCCATGAGCAGGGACACCTCACACTACACCAGGCTGCTCAAAGCCCCATCCAGCCCGGCCTTGAACAGATTATAAGCTTTATTGTTGTGAGTCAGATTCTGAGTAACAAAATAAAACACAAAGGGACCTAAAAAATTATGTTTACATATTTATTGCTGTTGCTATTGTTTTCTTATTCCTGATATGGAGCTTTGATATGTTTCAGAGGCTTTCACCCCAACTTTGGAAAGTATTTAAATGTTAAACTATGAAGAATCAAGGTAACAAATAGAACAACTTTACTGCTGGTTACACCTATTTGTGTACTGCATTTCAGGGCAAATCCTCGGAATTTTAATTTTGATAATGTGGGCAATGCAATGCTGGCACTATTTGAAGTTCTGTCCTTAAAAGGCTGGGTGGAAGTCAGAGATGTTATCATTCATCGTGTTGGGCCGGTAAGGAAACACATCAGACTCTTTGAATTCCACAAAAATAACTATGGGGATTTTTTTAACTTAAAATCTTAAAAATCTTATTTTTGTCTATTCAGATCCATGGAATCTACATCCACGTTTTTGTATTCCTTGGCTGCATGATTGGACTGACCCTTTTTGTTGGAGTTGTCATCGCTAATTTTAATGAAAACAAGGTACTAAGTGAGGTGGTTTATTCTGAGTGAGAGGATTTATTGAGTGTAGAACTGGCTCTGAGAAACCTGAAACTGATATTACACTGTCTACATTTCCTGGTAAGGCTGCCTTTAGTACTGACTTCCCAATCTTACATTTTGCAAGACTGCAAATATGGCTTCAGATACACCTGAGCCATACTTATTAGAAAATTGAAGCCTGTGATGACAGCAATCCATCACACACTCTATCAAAGCTGTTAGAGTTTATTTTTAGTGCAGCTGTGCTGCTAGATGGAGATTGAACATAAAGCACCATGTATTTACAGATGCTGCTTAGTTTGATGTAGGTATACATGTGATGGTAGATAAAAAGATGTATTATGCTTGCCTGTGTTGCAGTGAAGGGGTCTCTTAAGAACCCTGCCATTGCAGTATTTCAGATCCAAAGTAAAGCTGTGTGGCTTTTTCTTTACAAACCACTGAGAATATTGTAAAAATAATTGCCCATCACTCAAATAAAAAGGTAGCTATTGTTCTAGGCAAGTTCACATGGGCTTTTTGGATTACCCTGAAAAGTAGAAAAACCTGACCTCAAGGGAATTGCTTCAGAGCAGCTCATGTCTACACTTGTAAAAAGGTAGAATCCTCTGGATGGAAGTGCTGCATGCACACTTCAGAACCTTAATCTGAGGGGTTTTTCTGAGCTTCTTGTGGTGCCTCTGAGGCATAGAGACAAAATTATTAATTTTTTCCTCTTTCACTTCAAAGTCACAAAAATAATGAGATATGATATTTTTACTACTCGTGGCTCTGAAGGGAAAGGATGATTACGTGCTCTGGGGCATGGAGATGTGTGACACCCTGGTGTGCTTGTTCTGGAGCTGGGTGCTGGCTCTGGCCCTGACCCAAGCCCAGTAGCAAACACAACTATTGAGTTTGTTCATCAGGGAAACCACTTAACTCCTTCAAGAAGGGATCCAAGCAGCATGTTACTGTGCATTAATGTGGGCAAGCAAGGCATCATGAAGTGGGGTCAGTCATGTTTTGAGCCAAATAAATAGCCTAAAACCTTTACTGTTCTGAAGGCATTTTTATGTTTGTAAAACGTTGGTATAATTTTGGTAAGATGAAGTGCTGTACTTCCTGTTAAAATATATCTGTTCTAGAGAACAAGGAGCAAGGTACAAATAATTTCTTTTCTTATTAACTAAATTTTGACTGTGATTAACAAAGCTGAAATTTCTGCAGTATGAGAACTCCACTGGATTTTTATAAATGTTTTTGTTACTTTTTGTTCAGCTGTGCAATATTACTTTTCCTTCAAATCTTTCAATACACAGATGAATATAGGAAGCTTTATGCTTTCTGTCCTTGCTCACTAGTAACAGTTCCCTGTAAATTACATTGAAAAGACACATCAGGCAATATTTCTATAGAATTCACATGATACTTAAAGTATAAATCTTTTATTTCTTCTGGTTCATCTTCTTCAGTTGTTTCTTAGTAACCTGCATGTAATATTTGTTTTTCTTTCTTTTTCTTTGAGTACTCATTACTTTTTATGTGTTTACTATAGAGAAATAAAATGTTTTCAGATTTGAGTTGAAAAGATTAATGTTAATTAAATGGAAAAGAGTTTCAGCCCAATTAATGCTCAAGTAGAGTGAAGAAATGTCCAGAAACTAAAGAAAATATGTACAGAGATGGCTGGCAACTAGCCCAGAAAGTAGAGAGCAAAACAATCCACAGTGTGAGGTTCACTCACATTTTCTTAAAACTAGTTAGTTGACCAAGGTATTAGTGTTTAAAATAGATATTTTCTTTAGAAAATTCATGGCTGATATATGGTTAGAACAGGAGTTCTAACAGGAGTTCTCAATTACAGGAGTTGTTAATGAGGATCAGAGTTGGGCAATTACTGAACAAGCTATTTTACATGAGAACAAACAATTTTCTAAAAAGAAAAATTTATAATCATTTCAGATAGGCTCTAGTTTTTCATGTGAGTTGTTGTAACTGCAAGTGTGGAAATGTTGGACTGGGAAGTACAACAGCAAGCTCTGGGCTTTGTCCTTGGTTGTCCCAGTGGCAAGGAAATAGCCCAAATTATTCCAACCCCCAACCCCATTTCAGTCCCCAACTACCGCTTGTCACAGCTCCCAAGTGGAAGGAGTTCAGTCAGCAGTGAAGATGTGAAGGACTCAAGTATTAGCTGTCACTTTGAGCTGAAGTCCAAATGCAAGCACAGCTCCTCCAGCCCTAGACTTGCTCACAGTGCTCTGCTCTGTGGTTCCTTTATGGTGATCCTGCTTGTGGAACTGGCAGTTTCTGAGCAACAAAGTAATTTGGCACCACTAGATTTTACAAAAGTCCACCTTTTTTCCACCTTTTATCTTCTTTGTAGTGAAGACTGTCCAAGAATATAAACCAGGCATATTCCTTGGGATTAATGTGTTGCCTTTTAATCTGTTTCTGAATGGTGCTGTTTGGGTCTGACAGGAGTAGTCAGCATCTTTACATCTTCACTTCGTCCACATTATGTTGGAAGGTACCTCTTCCCAGGGTACCATCTAGGGACACAGCTCCATAAAGAGATCATGTTCACTACGAGGGAGAAATCCTGACCTTATCAGTTGCACAGTTCCAGCATCTACACAGGCCAGTGCCTAGGTAAGGGTGAAGATCATGCCAGCCCTCACCCAGCTCAGTGCAGCTCCTTTCTGACAGGGACAGGAGCCAAGTGTCTGGGAGACAGGATTTTGACATTTACCTTGAAAATGTCTCCTTTGTTTTTGTAACTCTAGAACCCTTCTGTGAGATTTTACAGTTCTCTAAATTCATAAGGTACTAATTTTGTTTTGAAGGTCATCTTAGATAACATTCAATTCTGTTTGAAGTTTTCTATGTTATGTGGACATTTATACACATTACCAGCTACCACCATGCACCCTAAAGATGTGTCTTCACCTCTCTATTCTTCCTCCGTGGAAAGCTCTTGTAGATTCATAGCATACTATTATTTTATTTCAATTACAGTCCAAGCAGAAGAGCTGTGGAGACCAGCAGTGGTCTCCTGAAGAAACTAGTGGCACTAGTAAGCCACAGGATTTTCTACTGCAAAGTCCAGACAAAATCCACCACTCTGCTTCCTGACAAATGGTGTTCAGTCAAATGGAAGACCTCCTGCAGTGTTTCATTGCCCACACGGGGCTGCTGCTGCAAAGAGCAGCAACTGTGCCTGCTGAGTTGAGTCCCAGAAACTCACAGCTAATGCACCCAGAAATCCTCTTGAGTAACAGCTGATACTTCAGACTCCTTTCCCCAAGCAGTGTGTTATTTAAAGGAAGTTGTGTATGTAACTTTATTTCAGGCACCAAAGAGAATATTGTTTTCATGTTGCAGTGCTGTTAAGTGACAAAAGCTTTATATGCTTCTCTTTGTTTATTAAGGGGACAGCTTTACTGACGGTAGATCAGAGACGATGGGAAGATCTGAAAAGCAGACTGAAGATAGCACAACCTCTTCATCTCCCACCTCGTCCGGGTATCAAAGATATTTTGATTTTATTCATGTTGAGCCGTAGCGTTCGTAATTCCCTAGTGTGGGAACCCCAGCCTTGTTTTGGGGCCACATGTGGTGGTGAAATTCCTCCTCCAACCCGTGCTTCCAAAGAAAAACTCCGCAGGCTTAGCTGTTCGGTCTCAAGGCAGTTTATTGCTAGTTATCTAACAGATTATGTTCTTGGACTGCAGCTATTTGATCAGTGGCCTGGGTAGAGGCACACACACACCCTGACATCCTCTCTATCTGCTGTCTTCGTCTCTCTCTCCGCCCAGGGTTGCTGCTATCTTTTATAAGATATATTACGTATAACATGTTTACAATTATTCCCCAATACCTACTACCTACGTTGCCAAGTGTTTTTCTACTCTAAACCAATCTGTGAGTGCCAACATCACCAAGAACATGGAGGTAAGGAAGAAGAAGGAAGAAGGATGGGTTCAGCCCACTTTCCTCCATCTTAGAACTTCTGACCCCCATGTACAAAGTAAAAACCCCCCTGTACATGCACTAAAACCCCCCTGTACAATACTAAAAAAATTTCCCCTCTACTTCGTAACTACTTATACTATACTATCTAACCTTTTGTGATTGCTTGTTCCACCTCCAAAGTTGGTAATTCATTCCATGGCTCAAACTCAAAATCACAGTTGTTTTTCAGCTGTCTGCCAGGGTCTAGAATGCTTCTGACCAAGGCCTGGAACCTCTAAAAATGTCTGAGAGACATTTTGAGTTCCCACACCCTAGGAGTCTGCAATTCAAATTAAAACTGTAATCGTGAGGCCACTAGGAGGTTGTGCATAAGTTAATGTGGAAACAGGCTCCAACTACAGATCTCTCCATAAGGCTATTAAAATCAACCCTAAAAAGGTTGTGCTTCAATGGTTTTAGGATAAGCCTTAATGAAAAATTTATTTTCTAAATGAAAAATATTTGCAGTTGGCTGTAATGATATGAATGGAATGTATTAACCTGACAGCAGTTGAATGATGCACTTGCCCTAAAAGTACTAAAGCTTTAATGCAACACTGGTGTTCAGTATTTGAAACTATATGTTCAGAAGCCCTATTTGAGATGGAAAATTGTGGCAGAAAATTAGAAACTTATTTTGAAAATGGGAAAGGATTATTTTACCTCTAATGAATATTGAAAATATGTCAAGAAACAGGGGAGGATGGCTGTGTATTTAACTCTCCTCAAACTCTTTCTTTTTCAGATAACGATGGCTTTAGAGCAAAGATGTATGATATAACTCAGCATCCATTTTTTAAGAGAACTATTGCTGTACTTGTTCTTGCCCAGTCTGTGTTGTTATCAGTTAAGGTAATTGTGTGTCTTTTAAGCACTACATTGTAGTAGTACAGCATGTGTTTGCACATTTCCTAACACCAATTAATGATCAGTTGAGTCATTAGTGTGATGAATGCAAGGAAATGTGATTTCTAGATACAGCAATCAGTTGGCATAGATCACTGTAGATTAATTGTAACTTGTGGAGCTCAGTTTCTGCCTTTTTGTAGTCTGGTCCACTATCTATAACTTCTAGTTAAGGTATAAATCTAAGACAGAAGAGTACACCAAAATGCCATTCCTTTCTGAGTATATTTTAAAGGGAAATTCAGTCATTGACAAAACCCTTAAGAAAAGTTAAGGCAATGAAGAGAACAGTTATTCTGTTTAACATCTATTCTTCTATTAATGGATTATGCTTGCTTTTCAGTGGGATGCTGCAGATCCAGTAACTGTGCCTTTAGCAACAATGTCTGTTGTTTTCACCTTCATTTTTGTCCTTGAGGTAAAGTAATATATTTTTTGATTTCTTGAGATTAAGGCTTGTATCTATATATTTCATTTTATCTTTAGGGATGTTTCTTATTCTTCGCTAGGGTGTTTATTTCTGAATGTGTACATTCAGGATTCTCCGTATCACTTGTTTTTAAACATGTATTGTAAGAAGAAACTTTTAATGTGTTACAGTCATACTTCTCTACAACCTTGAGCTTTGTGTCTTTTTATATATATTCAAGGCTGAATATTTAACAATGTGCTTTGGTGAACACAGTGAACTCTTTTCTTGTAGAAAATGTCATATTACATTCCCTCTATACAACAAAAGGTCTGTGTTGCCTCACAGAAGTTCTGCTTTATCCGTTTATGTTTTACCTGGTGTGTTAATTCCTGCTATTCTGTACCTGTGACAAAATCAAACCTCTCTCAGTTTTGTTTTTTTTTAAATATTATACTTCATTTTAATATCTTTTTTTATAAGCTGCACCCCAGCTCCAGTATCATCTATCTTTTGCTGCACAAGTCTGGCTCCAGTGTGGTAGCAGTTCTCTATCTATGAGAATATTATTACAAATTCTGCAAGGTGTATTTAGCCTGTTTTCTTGAGACTGGAATCTAATGATTTGAACACATTTTGGAAAACACATGCTTTTTAAATATATAAGGATTTCCATTTTAAGATTAAAGATGTTTCCTCTGTGGTTGGGATGGTACTCTTTAAAGTTTTTGGTTGACTACTTTTCTTGTCAGTCCCTTCTGAATAGCTGATACTGACCACTATCAGAAACAGGATAGTAGACTACATTTCCCACTGCTCTAATCCAATCTGACAGTTCCTATGTTCCATTGATAGGTTTTGCCAGTAGTGATGAATAAAAAATGAAGTGAATACCTTGTAGCAGCTGTAGCTAGAGTATGTCCATGTTGTTGCTTCTTTTTTTCCCTACCCAGGAGAAATCAGTATGTCTGGAGAGGCTGAGCAAACAGAGAAAAGTTTTATTTGTGTCATACATGGGCAGGTTTTAATTTACCTAGTAACTATGTCTTTCAAAATACTTTTTTCTCCTGTACTGCCAGGGGAAACAAATACACTTCTAGAATTTCAAAGGAACTTCGTCAGAGCTAGGAAAAATTTTGTTGACTGTCTCAACAGGCAAGTTATCACACTGTGAATGCACACAATTTATGGAGAGAGGAAACAGCTTCCTGCTCAAGATGGCCCTTACTGCAGCATAGTCTGGTCAGAGTCTGCTGTCTGCATAGCTGATGGCCCTATGTCTAATCGAACAACTTCTGATTCAGCCCTAAACCTCTACTGCTTACATCATATGTATGTGGTATAGAAAATAGGAAGAATTTGTAGATCTCACTTTTGTTACCACACTGATGATGACAGAGTAAAGGGAGATGTGATTTTTTTATTTCCATGGTGTGGTATTCAGTTCAGGATTATGGACACCTGAAGCTAGGTGTTTAAATTCTGTATGTGAGGTAGGTGTTTAAGCTGTTACTGTGATTGAGGGATATGAAGGGTGAGATTCAGTTACTTCCACTAGCCACTCCAGAAGGACAGGGATGTTTACAGGTCTTATGTCATCCCTCCCAGACCCATCGATCCATCTTCAATTCTCTAGAGCATCTCAGGTAACTGAAGGCAAGATACCTCAGTAACTCAAATGGCAATTAGAGATTCAGAGACCATATTGTTCACTTTGTAGTCAGGCTTCAGAAAACATTATAAGGCAAAAAGCTAACTGGAAAATCAGGCTTTCACCTCAAGCTAGTGTCCTCTTATATTTGGTTTTGTTTTCAGACATGTTAAATGGCAGGGTTGCAAGGTGAGATAGAAAAAATAACATAATGAATGCCTGACATTTATAGCCTTTATAAACTAACTCATAACCTGCTCTGAGATTTAATACAACTTGTGTGTGAGAAACTCTTAGGTGTTCCCTCTACATGCATCACTCTACTTTGGTATCCATTACCTGATATGACTATTTCTGTAACTATTAGTATTTATTCTTGAGCTTCTCATCTGCATTCCTATTACTTAAATTGGAAATGTCAAGCACTCTGGAAGCTGTCTTTTACCAGGTACACTGTCAAATATACTGCCATTACTGTTCTTAGCTTTTTTCTCTTTCATGCTGCTGAGTACAGAGTATTCCTTAAAGCAACTAATATTTGCAATATAGAAAATCTTTTTAATACATTTGATATTTAGGTGCTGCAGAACACAATTATATTCCTGAGTTCAGACCTGCTTATGTGATTTTAGTGTGCTTACAGACAGTTAGCTAGATAGGATACTGCTATCTTTTTGGCTACATGTTATTGACATGACTTGTTTAACTTCAAGCTATTTTAACCCCGCATTCACCTCAGCAAGCTATACATTAAACATTCAGTTTGAGGTGCTTAGCTGCACTCCTGTCTTTGATACTTGATGAAGGACAATTCAGAATGCTATTCATTCTTTGGTCTTGGTCATCTGTGTACCAATTTTCCTCCACCTAAGTGAAGCTAATATTATCCAGTTATTCCACATGGGAATATTTTGCTGACATGAAACCCACCCCTTGTTGTTTGAAACTATTTCATAAAACAAACCAAATCAAACATTTTGGGGAATGGAAGAGGATCTCATGGCAAGGAATAATAATTTCTTCATTACAAGTGAGAAGTTCTTTTATTCATAGGTCACAATGAAGATTATTGCCATGTCACCTTCTGGCTTCTGGCAAAGCAGAAGAAACCGGTATGATCTCTTGGTGACATCTCTTGGAGTTATATGGGTCATACTTCACTTTGCCTTACTGGTAAGATATACAAAATGCAATTCCAGTGATTAAAATTATTTTATCTCGAGGCTCCAGCAGAAGGATTGCTGCTATATATCCAGGTAAATCTTTAGAGTTTAATAAGGCTGAAATATGTCTGAAAGAAACTAAGCTTGATCCTAAGAAGAATGATTGTCTTCTACAGTCATGTAGTGCAAAATTGTCTTACAGATGCAAGCTAGAGTCTGTAAACACAGTAGGAAACAAACCTTTAGGAGGAATGTAAGGGAGAAAAGGAAGAAGACAGAGGAGAGTGAGAGCTCTTGCTAACAAAGGTCTTATGAGCACGAAGGAAGAAAGAGGCAAGATACAGAATACAGACAGGACCAGAGGACTGGAAGAAGGCATAGGTTCAAAATTGCTGAACAGTACAAACCCTCTCAAACCCAACAGTGATTCCGTACCACTGGTTTTGGATAAGAGGCAGTGTTTAATTCAAGACATGAAGGAAAGAGGGGAGGAAATCATCTCTCCCTTCATTTCACACCAATTTTTAAAATTTAACTACACTCCTGGTTTCTTTACTTACAGGGGAAGGAGAAGGGATGGTTGATACTTGTTATCAGTCACAAGTTGTCGCAGGATTTTCTCATGTCTGCCCCATGTTCTGTTTGAAGAAAAACCTTGTTTCATGTGACTAGTCATCTTGCCCTGACATTCAGTTTCTCCCTGCTACTAAGTAGCTTGGAAGGCCTGACGAGTTTCTGTAATCCAGCAGCTTCCTGGACAAGTAAACTGGGCTTAATGGTCATGATTAATAGAGAACTGAAGGGTTTTTGCTTGATGTGTGGGGAGATTGGGTTTGTGATCTTTATATTGTTGCTAATAGTTTATGATTTATTTAATATGGGGACTGCCCTATATTACTAAAAAATCAGTTATCCTGATCTGTTCAAGAGATTCTTGGGGGACCATGTTTTAAGTCTTTTGTGTTTTTGTTCCAGAATGCATACACATACATGATGGGGGCATGTGTAATTGTCTTCAGGTTTTTCTCCATTTGTGGGAAGCATGTAAGTATAAATTAGCAACTACAATGACTGCAGTACTCATGTATCGATTAAAGGACTAGATGCTGTGCATCTCTCATGCAAATTCTGTAAGACTGTTTCCTAGGCAAAAAAAAAAAAAAAAAAAAAAAAGCCAAACAGAAGTCTGCAACTTTACATGCTGTATTTAAAGTATTTAAAATGTCAGGATTTTAAGTAGATTGTATAATAGGGCTATGCTTACTGGAAGAGCTGAATTTTTTTCAGAAAACAAAGTGCAGCTGCTATACCACAGCTTTTAAAAATGCTCTCTGCAACTCTGAACATACCCTGTGCTACTTTCAGCCCTTTCCATTTCAGTGAGGCCTGTTCTTTATTTATTTTCACTGAGACTGTTGTAGTGGTAGCTGAATGCATCATATTATGACAGTGCTCTCTTTAAAAAGTTTCGTTTTCCAGAGTGCAGGTTGGTGTCTTTTGTCTCTACAATGTATATCTTGTTACAATAAAGGATTTATATTCAATTTAAAAACAATTTTGGACCAAGATGTTCTTCAGGAAACACTGAGATGGTGACAAAGCAAGTCACTTCTCAAGTTTACATTTCTTTTGCGTTTGGATTTCCTCTGCTGTTATTGAGAATATACTGGCAGAATAAGCATAAGCAGAGAACAAACACATTTATTTAACAAGTGGTGACACTGCATTCCCTTGCTGTAGGACTTCTTTAGACTATCCAAATATTTTCCGTGAAGTCTGACATATTAAAGTAAATGTGATTTTAAAACTGCTGTACTAGGTTGCAGGGTTAAGAACAGTAATTCAAAGGGTTTGTTCAGATAAAAATTTATTTTAAATCTTTTTAAAGAAAAGATCACACTACACAGAGCCTGTTGAGTCTTGGAAGTCAAATGAAAAATCCTTACTTCTCCTGTGCAGCCAGGCCAAGTGATTGCCTCCAAAGGTTTCTGATTGATTCTAAAGTTTTTTTCAATGTTTTAACCTAGTCATTTGTACTTTTATGTTACCAGCTGTATCAGTTTCACTAATTTACCCATCCTGATGCAATGGTCTAAATGCTGAATAAAGGTCAGCAGGAATTTGGCATGATTATAAAGAAAAATAACACCCTCAGTCCAATTAAAGGCAATTTTTTATCATATCCAAACTATTTTAACGTGTTATGACAATCTAGGGCAATAAATTTATCAAGAATAAAATGTAAAATATATGTGCATTGAAAAGAAATATCTATTATCAAGGCCCACAGTCTATGACATTTTCAAAATTATGCTCTCATTTTGTGTTCTTTGACCAACTTTGCAGAATCACAGACTCACAGAGTGGTTTGGGTTGGAAGGAACCCTAAAGATCATCTCATTCCAACCCCCTGCCATGAGCAGAGACACCTGCTACTAGACCAAGTTACTCAAAACCCCATTCAACCTGTCCTTGAACACTTCCAGGGATGGGGCATTCACAACTTCTTTAGGCAACTTGTTCCAGTGCCTCGACACCCTCACAATTAAGAATTTCTTCCCAATACCAAATCTAAACCTCACCTCTTTCAGCCTCTTAAAGCCCCTTGCCCTTGTTCTGTCACTACATGCTCTTGTAAAAATCCCTCTCCAGCTCTCCTATCAGCCCCACTTAGGTACTGGAAGGCTTCTGGAAGGTGTCCCTGGTCTTTCACAAACTCCCATGAGAAATTACTGAGCTTAGAGAAGGTGTCCTGATCTTAAGGAAATCTCTTTCTCTATACATGAAAGTATTCCTTTTGGTAGGCTGCAGTAGCTGTGGTTTCTGTCTAACAGTTAGGATCACTTTCAGATAAGCTCAGTGTAGTTTTCTGCACCACTGTTCATGCAGTGCCAATGCTGATACTTCAGGACAATACTGATTCTAGAATATTACAGTTAAGCTTATGCTGTACTATCACTGTAATATCCTACACTGAACTATCCTATGTATACTTTTTGAGAAGCAACATTTTGATCATGATTTCCTTGTAAATGAGGAAGATATGCTGATGTCATTAACAGGTAAAAAGCACACACAGTTCAAATCACATTCATAATGTACCATTTTACTGAGCTCATCCACTAATGAATGTGGCTAAAGGATTTGTTGTCAAAATGGCAAGTCCAAGAACTCATGTTTATGTTTTATCGTTGCTTTCCTGAATGCTGTCATGGATTGCTTTTTCTCTGTCTTTCCAGGTAACACTAAAAATGCTTCTCCTGACTGTGGTTGTCAGCATGTACAAGAGTTTCTTCATCATAGTGGGCATGTTCTTACTGCTTCTTTGTTATGCTTTTGCTGGAGTGGTGTTATTTGGTACAGTGAAATACGGAGAGAACATTAACAGGTACAGTGTGGAATTCCCACCTCACAGGGATGTTCTTTAAACAGTCTGAAGAAATCACATTCTGCTAGAGAAGTTTATCTGTGGTAAAAAACAGACAGATCTGCAGGTCTGGCTGAAGAGCTCTAAACAGAATTTCTGATAGGAGACACTGAGCCATCTTTCCAGTCCTTGTGCATTGGACTAAATGACACCTGATCCAACCCAGAGCAGACTGAGCACTGTTCTTCATTATGCCAGCTGAAATATGCTTGAAAGCAGTACTGTGCTAGCCCACAAGATGCTGAAACACAGTGCACCTACTGTATCTTACTGGCATCACCCAGGAACAGGATCTATCCACCAGACTGATACAGAAAGGAGGCAGTTGTTTGAACTGGTTGTTAGCTGGAGATTTCCCAGTCATCGTCAGTCTTACCAAAGAAAATGGAGACAGGAAATGGGATCTGGCCTTGAGTTTTCTTTAGTTCTCTGATAAAATGAGCTAAAATACTCAGACATCTGTCTGAGCTAGAGTTCAGTTATTGTATCTTAAGTCATTAAATAAATAATTCAATGGGCTCATTCAAATAATACTGTAATCCTTTTTACTTTAAAATAGAAGAACAGTAGAAAATTGAAGTCTTTTTTCTTGTCAATGTTTTAATTCTGGGAAGTGAAATGATCTCTAACTCTCAATCTTTCTCTCTCCCTCTTTAAAACAGACATGCAAATTTTTCATCAGCTGGCAAGGCTATTACTGTACTCTTCAGAATAGTTACTGGAGAAGACTGGAACAAAATTATGCACGACTGCATGGTAATTACAATGCTGCCAGAGATAAGTAGACAAGAAATGAGAGATACCCCTCCATCTTAAACTGCTTTCAGTATCTTAGCTTTGTACAAGGAATGTTGAGCTTGCCTTTATCTCTTCAAGAAAATAATGTTCACTAAACTTCAGAATGATGCACAAATTGCAGTTCCAGTCTCATACTCACAGTATAGTATTTCATGGAGCTAGGCCATTACATGATGTAAAACCAAAAATAAATAGATTATTTCAAAGTCAGAAATGCAGTAACTCACTTTTTCACTATTATCTCTGCTTTGACTGGGGCAGGGTGTCTTTTCAGATTTACCTTGCCTTTCATTCCTGCACTTTGGTTTATTCCATGTGAATGATAGTCTTGATGACCTCAAAATTCCTCTTAGAATCATTATATTTTGCCCAAGTAAATGTTTGTGCTTTACATTGCAAGGAAGATCATATGCCTTGCCTTTTTAAAATTAATGAGCAGGGAAGAAATGTTTTGAAAATCACTGTGCTTCAAAGCACCAGCTTGTTTCTGTACAGTGGCATAATGCACAATGCTTCCTCTGTGTGGTAGTAAGATCTATGCCTTAGCCTTTTTTGTCATACCTCTCTTTCTTTCCTGGTTTCTGTCTACTAAAGGAAGAAAAACAACCTGCCCACAATAATACCCACAGTACCATTTCCTAATTGGGAAGCCTTCAAGAAATAATTGTCTTAGATATTATATTTATTATTATTATTTGATTGTTATTATTATTTTACTTTGTTTTCTTCTGTTTTGAAGGTTCAGCCTCCATTTTGTACACCAGATAACAGCACCTACTGGAAAACAGACTGTGGAAATTATGCTGGTGCCCTTATGTATTTCTGCTCTTTCTATGTCATCATTGCATACATCATGTTAAATTTGCTTGTTGGTAAGTGAAAATAGACAATAACAACAGCAAGGTACATCTTGGCATGTAGTATGTTAGGTGTGAGTCTGTTGTGCTGTTCAGGTATGAGGCTATCTTGTACCTTCAATGTTACCTTGCATGCATGTAGTGATTTTGATACTTCTTTGGCATGGGAATGCTAAATCTCAGGAAGTTTGGGAATTAAAGCTTTTGGAACAAGGAGATATTTTCTATTTGTAGAGTAGAGTTGCCCTCCAGAACACTGTTTTCTAAGCTTTTATTTCTTCAGTTAACCTTTGTTCAAATATCATTGGAATTCACTTAATTGATCTTAGATGTTAGATGAGGCATCTCACCAGCATTTGAGATACGATCTTTAAAAAGCATGGTGATATTGGTGTGGCAAGACAGTATATTATGCATTCAAAATCCTTGTCTTAGCATACAGGCATTTGTTAATGTGGAGTTTGCACAACAGGATTAGATGTTACAATGTAACTACAGGCTTTCTTTAGGGTGTATTTTCCTCTTGTGGTTTTCAGCTATCATTGTGGAGAATTTCTCATTGTTTTACTCAACTGAAGAAGATCAGCTTTTAAGTTATAATGACCTAAGGCATTTTCAAATTATATGGAACATGGTTGATGACAAAAGAGAGGTAAGAAGTAATAATTTCTTGGTAATAAGAAGAGATACAGTAAACTTCCAGTTTTTCTTGAAACATAACATGAGGGGGGTAAAGTGTGACAAAATTCTCTGAGCAGTTACTGTTCAAATTTGAGATGCGAGCATGATCTAATGTTGTTCATGGCCCTTCAGATACTAACCTGATTCTGTGAAGTGCTTATAATAGCAGTTTTGCAAACAAACATACCTATTTATAGGATCAATATAATAGCATCTTTCCTCCCAGCTCCCTGAGAGTTGTTCCCTTGGAAGTCTACAAATTCATATCCATTTTTTGTGCCTGATCTTCAGAAGATCTTTGCTGGGATTTCAGCACTGCAAAATTCTTAGAGGGAGGCTAATCAAGTATGGGCTGGGTGAGATGAAGTGAACTCTAAACTGTCTGCATAGGCAGGCCCAGAGGGTGAGGGTCGGCAGGACAGGTTCTAGTGGGAGGCCAGGAACTCGCTGTGTGCCCCAGGGGTCAATACTGGCTCCAGTCCTGTTCAATGTCCCCATTAATGACACGGACAGAGTGGCAGAGGGCACCCCCAGCACATTTGCTGGTGACACCAAGCTGGACAGGGTGGCAGATATGCCACAGAGTCATGCTGCCATCCAGAGGGACCCTCACAGGCTGGAGAAATGGGCTCACAGAAGCCTCATGAAGTTCAGCAAGGAGAACTACAAAGTCTTGTACTTGGAGAAAAATAAGCCAAGGCACAGTACGTGCTGAGGCCACCCAGCTGGAAAGTAACTTGGCAGTAAAAGACTTGGGGGCCCCAGTGGACACCAAGGTGAACATGAGCCACCATTGCCCTTTTAGAAAAGAAGGCTAATGGTATCCTGGGCAGCATTAGACAGGGTATTGCCAGCAGGCCAAGGCAGAGAGAATCCTTTTGCTCTGCTCAGCACTGGTGGGGCCACAGCTGGAATTCTAGTTTGGTTCTGGGCTCTTCTGTACACATAGACATGGACATACTGGAGAGAGTCCAGCAAAGGGACACAAAGATGATGAAGAGACTGGAGCAGTCTCCTGAGAGGAAGGACTGAGAGCTGTGACTGTTCAGCCTGGAGAAGGCTCAGGGGAATCCCATCCATGTATACAAATGCCTGCAGGGAGGGTGCAAAGAGGACAGAGGCAGGCCCTGCTCAGGGATGCTCAGTGACAGGGCTGGAGGCAATGAGCACAACCTGAAACACAAGAGTTACCTCTCAACATGAGAGAACTGTTTGTCACTGTGATGATGACTGAGCACAGGCACAGGTTTTCCTAGGGAGTTTGTGGAGTCTCCATCCTTGGAAATATTCAAAAGCCATCTGGACCTGATCCTGGGAAACTGGATTTAGGAGACCCTGATTAAGCAGAGGGGTGAGACAAGGTGAGGTCCAGAGTTTCCTTCCACCCTCAGCCATTCTGTGATTCTGAAATGAGAATAACATCTGGGAGACTGAGCGGCTCAGATGCCCACACAAATTAAATCATCATCTGAATGATTCATGACATCACTGAGATTTGAATGCAAACAGCATTATGGTGAAAGTAGTTGGTTGTCTCTAGTTGGCACATGACTATGCTGGAGAGGGAAGCTGCAGTCTGTACTCATGAGGGTAGAAAGTTCTGAATCCATGGTGCCCAACATTGACAAAATCTCTCTGATGTGGATATTTGAAGATTGTGAATACCACAGTTTCAGAGAAAAGTACAGTCTTAATTTTGTAACAACAGATAGAAGTTGTTGTCACCAAAAGTGCAGGATGTGCTGCCTCTTAGAGCAGATAACCTTTAAAAAGCCAGTAAACTGTCAACATTCTCTTGCTCATTCAGAGATGCACACAGAAGGGCACAGGTTTACAACAAATTATAGACATGGCTATGAGTGTTTAAACTATAGTTTAATTTCCATTATACAAAGGCGGCTCTTTGGGAGCATGATTCTAATTACAGATGAATGCAAAAGGGGAAACTAAATCCCCAAGCAATTTTGAAAAATTCTGCCAAAATTAATGGCATAGATTCTCATTGTATATGAGTCAAATAATCACAAAGACTTCTGTGAATTTGCTGGAGAACTGGCTGAATGTGCTCATTCTTCAGCAATGTGTTCACAGTGACTTAAATATGCTAGGAGAAGTAGTTTTTCTCTCATGATCAAGTTGAATGTCTGAGTTGGTTGTTAGTTCACAGTAATAATTTCCATCAATTATGCAATTTAACACAGGGTGTAATCCCTACCTTCCGAGTGAAATTCCTGCTGAGGCTTCTGCGAGGCAGGCTGGAGGTGGATCTTGACAAGGACAAGCTGCTGTTCAAGCACATGTGCTATGAAATGGAGCGGCTCCACAATGGTGGCGATGTCACTTTTCATGACGTCCTCAGGTACACTGAGATTTTCTCCACATTTTTAGAACAGGTGTAACAGCCAGTGTTTCTTTCCAGGCTATGAGGTAGCCATTAGGCTCAGGAGAAGGTGAGACTGGTAGCCACAGAGGCACTGTAATATTAAATGTTTTACAAAAATTAGATTTCCCCTTTTTTTCCTACAAAAATATTAATGGTGGCAAACGCAGGTCCTAGGGAATCAGCTCTAAGTAGTTTTAACATTTTGATTGCAGGAGGCTTGTCACAAACTAGTCACATGTTCTTGTATCCCAACTAAATTAATGTACCTTCAAGTGTAGCAACATGACAGTGAGCTTGACTAGAAATAAAATAGAAGTGGGAACATTATTGAAGTGTTAACACTTAGCAGGGGGAAAAACCCAAACCACCACAAATGCCCTAATTGCTTACAGTTCAGCAGTTCACCTGTATTGGATAGCTGGATGTAGGTGATAATGTCTTTGTTTTGAGCACAGCAAGCCTCTTCTAGAATCATCTGGGCAATTTTTTCAGCTTCAAATGTGAATTTACTGTGCACGTCTGAATTATGTATTTTCACACTAAGATCTTAAGTATGAGCTTTGATTCTCTAAAAAATGCAAACACACCAGAATTTAAAAATAAATAAATTGTGTTTCTTCCAGCATGCTTTCATATAGGTCTGTTGATATCAGAAAAAGTCTTCAACTGGAAGAGCTACTTGCCAGGGAGCAACTGGAATATACCATAGAAGAGGAGGTGGCCAAACAAACCATACGAATGTGGCTGAAAAAGTGCTTAAAGCGAATCAGAGCAGTAAGTCAAGCTAAAGCAGTTCTAAATGGTTGCATAAATTGAACTGCTCAACAATGCTGGAATCTGTGTTCCTATGCTTTATTTACTTTGGAGTTATGATAATACTTATTTGAAGTATGTAGCAGTTGCTAACTGAGCAAAAGAAAGTTTGTTACAGCTGTACAAAAATAGAGCTGTTTATTACAGCTCTTCAGTGCTACAAAATTAAGCATCTTTTGAAGGCAAAAACTGTCTTCCTGTCCAAACTTTATCTGTCTTTCCAATAAAACAGAAAGGTTCATATGCAGAGACCAAAGTCAAAGGAATAAAGAAAAAAATAATTTAATTAGATGTAATTTCATAGGCCTAATCCTTCCTTTCCTTGCCTCTGCTGGCAGATGAGAAACCTGTAGATGACTCTCCAGATGGAGCTCGTATTAAGATAAATCATTTGAGTAAGCCATTACACTTACTGTGTTTGCAAACGAGCAGTGTGGCTAACATGGAAAGCAGGTTTATGTACCAAGTCACAACCTGGTTGCATTGCTGACCAATTTTTCAGTTACTATGAGTCTGACTCCAGGTTTTGAAACGTATATTTTTTGTTTTTATAAAACATTACTTCTTATGATAGGAGATGTTCCACAGTGATCTGTTATGTCATCTGTTTTCTGTTTGTAAATTTATACAAATACTTAGCTGGACATTTTGAATATCGTGTACATTCCAGCTGAAACATCAGTGTTCAATGATACATAGTTTCATTTTGATTTAATCTCTTTTATAATAATGGCAGTAAATTTAATCTCAGCTCTCAGTTCTGGGTTTCTTCAACTCTGTTGTTCATTTGATTATGATATTGAACTACACTATATTAAAGTAAATATGCTATTCATTTCACTCTAATAATATGGTTCAAATCATTTCGCATTCTATGAACCTTTATAAACTGAATGTAATTATGGAAGTTAAGATATGTTTTGAAATTCTCTTGTTATTCTCTAAGTATCCCTAGAGGGATCATGTGAAAACTACCCAGGAAAGTGAAACCCTTCCTAAGTGCTGTTTATTTTAATTTAAAAGCAAATTAGATTGTATAATTGTAATGGTAGTAGGTTTGTTTTTCTATTTGTACTGTAAACCTATACTTAGTCCCAAGGTTTTCACTACTATTTTATTCAGTTTTATTGACAACCTTCTTCAAAGTCCATGAAAGAAATCATAATTTTTTTATTGCTTTCATGTAATTCCCTATGAATCTATGTAATTCCCTGTGAATCTCTACAAATTTCCTGGTTTCTTTTTTTTGCAAGAACTTTTAACTGATAAATTCAAAACTTTGTATGTGTTTAAACTCTAGGTTTAAACTAACAATTGAGCAACATGCCTTCCACTTAATGTAGTTCATAAATTTCATCCTCTATTCCCTAAAGGTTAGAAATATGCTGGAATTCACTTTATTTAAATAGCAACATCTAATACATGGATCTTTATCAATGCACCTGGAATCCACAGCTGGTGCTCACTGTTGAGTTAAATATCTGGAATGCTTTAAAAAAAAATCAAACACATTGGTGTGACAGAGCAATGCAAACATATTTTTCAACACATACTGTACCTTGCTAGAAACAGCAGCAGTCGTGCAGCATTATCCATAGCCTACGAGAAAGCCAACAGCAGGAGTTGAGCCGATTTCTGAATCCTCCCAGCATTGAGACAACACAGCCAAGTGAAGATATGAATGCTCTTAATCAAGAGAACAGTGCACAGCCAGAGGTATGTTATCCAGAAAAAACATCAGCAACTCATAACAAATTCAGAAAACTTCCATGTTTCTTATTTGTTCTATTTTAAACATCATTTTAACTGAAAGAAAAATTTAAAATAATACCTTGTTTTACTTCAGTCTTTGACATCATATGTAAAGGCAAGATGCTCTAAGGCAGAAATTCCCCAACATATTTAGCTGTCTTGCTATCACCATAAAGGGCAAACTCAGCTGTACAACTATGGCAGCCCCAGCTTTCATCTCTTGCATGAGCTGTGTGCAGGCTTGGGGATGTGCAGCTTTCCAGTTCAGGCATTCTGAAGTGGTGCTTACACTGTGAGAGAGAACACTGAGCATGCTGGGACCTTTGAGAAGCAATCCTGGACTCTTCCAGGATAGGAAATATAGAAGGCACAACATAAGGGCTGCTTTCCACAATGATTGTAGTAGGCTGAGAATAATTTCATACCCTTCAATAGGACAAATAGCATTGAGAGCACACAGGATGTTTTTGCTTTTGTCTGTTAGCAGTAGTTTTCTGGGGTATTAAAGAGCAGAAAGCATGCTGCCCTAACCAATGGCAATATGTTTTGTTGATATTCATTGATAAAGCTCAAAAAATAATAGAAAGGTATCTCTTCCTAGGGTTACCTAGGGGAGCTATGACTGAGATTCTTTTTTCTTTGTTCAGACAAGTAGCCAGCAGCAGCTCCTTAGCCCAACACTTTCTGACAGAGGTGGCTATAGACAAGACGCTGGAGATGCTGGGAAACCTCAGCGGAAATTTGGACAATGGCGCTTGCCATCAGGTAAGTGAAAAAGGTTTATCCCCACATGCAAAATTGCTGTTGTGCAATAACAAGGCCAAGAAAGGCTTCATGATTCACAATTCTTCCTCCTGGCTGCTGCTTGCACCCACATCAGGGCTTTCCTGTCCTCATGCCTGTTGGAATAAAGCAGTTTTATCTTTTCTTCACAATTCAGAAGTTTGGAAGATGGGCTCAAGCATTGCCCCATGCAAGTGGTTACATTTTTTACTTTTTCACACATTTGCTCAGGATCTTTTACATGAGTCAGTCCTATTCTGAATCAGAGTGCTCAAAGGCTGCCACTGTTCAGACCCTAATCATATCTAAGTGGAAGCAGGAGAGACAGTAATGCTGTTCTGTTGACTACCATTGACCCTATTCGTGTTGCCAGTGTACTTGTCCAAGAAACTGGATAATTTTATAGAAAGCTTTCAATACATGATTTCAATTTAAATATCACTGAGCAGTAAAGATCAACATTTTGTTGGAAAAGAGAGAAAGAGTGAGAGGAAGCATACTAAGGAGGAGTCATACTACTGTAGTCAACTGCATAGGTTTTTCAAGTAAGAAATCTTAAAAGAATTAATGCCCCAGAGTTTCCTTTCTCAGTGCTGATCTGTGTCAGCTTTGAAAATTCCTCAGTGGATGGTCCCAAAAAAGAGGGTCATTTCCCTGTACAATATAGCTGAGACATAAGTATTCTGCCTCCAGTCCAGCAAAGACTGGTATTTGAGATCATGAATAGCATAATTAAGATCAGTTGTGGGGCTTATGTACTTGGACATGTGGTTTAGTGCTATACCAGCAACTTGTACTGGTTTCAACCCCTAGGCCATTGTAAAGTATCCCTTTCTAGATGTAGCTGCCAATCCTAAAAGCACCTCCCCACCCCCCCTTCCTCACATTTACTACTTTCACTATTTTGCCAGCAGGTTAGCTCATGTAAGTACTGCCTAAATCATTTAGGCTGCAATTAGCTGGATAAGAAGAAATCTTTTGCATCAGTTATCCCAGCAGAAGGAAATGAGGCACTGCTCAGTTAAACTGCTCTGCCAGCAGATTAGTGGGAGCAGTGTGAACATCTGGAGCTGTGAAAACAAACCAACAAACAAACTAGAACAAAGCTCTACCCTTTCTGAACTAAATCAGTTTAAAGGTGCCCTAATCTAGCTAGTTCTCTAGACCTGAATTCTAAGCAAAAATGTTCAAGAAGCAGATCTACTCTAATACAGAACTGTCAGAACCTTCTGTTTCATTTTCTAGCCCCCAAACCAATAAGCCATTCAGTGTCTTCAGTCAACCTCCGTTTTGGTGGACGTTCAACTATGAAATCTGTTGCATGCAAAATGAATCCCATGTCTGATGCTGCTTCCTGTGGATCAGAAGTCAAGAAATGGTGGACAAGACAATTAACTGTGGAGAGTGATGAGAGTGGAGAAGACCTTCTTGATATCTGAGAAACATTTAAGTCATACCACAATCGGATTTTCTATGTTTAGAATTAAAGATACTGTGATGTATGATTTCTTTAAAATAAATGTAATAATTTTCTCTTACGCTTATCCTCCTGCCATATGAAGTGTAGCCCACACTTCTGTGTTAGAATTCACTTCTGTAGGTATTAACTGTACTCTAAGAAACTTGTATACTATAGTACTAACAAAGCCAGGAAGACTACAATGCCTTTAGCAGACAGATCATTGAAAGATTTCATGTGTTCTGTAAAACTATAGTGAAAATTTGATATACACACCTCTGTGTTTTCCTTCAACCTTTACCATGCTTTAAAGTGGCAGCACTTTACAATCCAGGGGTAATGTATTTCTTGTCGTTGGGTTTTCCTTACTTAGTAATATTTCTTTAGAAAAATTTTATTATTCACAAATGACCTGAAGAGGTCAGCACTGACTTCATGTTCAAGGGAAGTATTTTTACTAAGTAGTGATACTGAATTACAATTCTAAGCTTTCACTGGACCTTTTTTTAAAATATGCAAGATACAGGATTATTCATTTTAAAATTAGAAGGTGAAAGATTGGCTTTTAAAATGTAAATATTTTTGAAGTTTGGTTAATTACATAAAGAGCTTGATTTTCATAGAGAAAATGGGTGGGGAGAGGAAAAAATATATTAAAAACTGTGCATTTAAGCATCCAGCAGAAGACTTTCACATGAAAAATATGGGTTTATGCTTCATTTTCAGCATATACTGGTTACATATATGTGTGGTGTCATTATTCTTCCTTTAATTGGGTCCCATTTTTCCTGTGTACTCCTAAGGTTTTCTTCTTGTCTGTGATAAAAATTAGCATGTTGGGGATTCTAATTACAAAATAGTATTGTACATCTTTAAAAATACTTTCAGTTTTGCCTGCATAGGTAGAATTGTACTTACCCATGGTACTGCTCATGCTGCAGGCCTGCAAAGGTAAGGCAAGGCACTGTGCTGTGACTAAGTACCTTTGTCACTTTTATGCAAGCACATATATGACATGTTAGCCTTCACTTGTTTTACGAGCCACCAATAGCACTACATTATCGCCAGTGAAAAAGCAGCTATCGCTTTCATAAAAGCTTTTCCAGTGAAATGCTATACGGATATGGAGGTGGAGAAGGAGAGCCACAAAACACAACCGTGTTTGCTAGTTTCAGAATCTAAGGCTGCCAAAAAATGTGGGGTAAAATTATGCCCTTCCCTCAGGGAAGAACTAAGAGGTTGCAGATTTTGTTGCTTGGCCCCTGACTAGGTTTTATAGCAGAGCTGGGACCTTTCTGTTACCGTTGTTTCCTATGGAAATGATAGTTTGCTCTAACATGGCCTGATGTGAGATCTTGTAAGAGGCTCACGGTTTATTTACATCACCACTTCAAAAATATATCCTTTCAAAAGCAGACAAAAGCCAGTGTTCTGCAATTTTTTGCTGGCCAATATATTAATCTAAAGTGGCCAGAATACAACAGTGAAAACACACAGATGCCTTCACCAAAAAAGAAAAATTAGTTTTGACTCTGAAATACAGCTTTCTTGGCATCTGTCAATGTGTTTTTCCCAGTGTATGGTTGAACATTGTTTAGATTTTTTTTCTAAAATAATCATATTGAACTCATCTGTATTTTGCGGGGGGGTTATGTGTTTTGGGGTATAATTAAGTTTAAATCTGGTCAACTGTAACTCTATAGTAAAATAATATGTGCATTCTCTTGTTTACTAGATCATGGACCATCAACAAAACTTCATATGCAAATCCATTACTTTGTTCTGTTTTGTGCTTGTTTAAGTTGAGCTTTTGTATATATAACAAAATGATAAATATTGGATTTATAAAAGCGAGTATCTTGACAGTTCAATAATACATTGAACTGCAGATCACTCCTGCTGCAAACCTTCTTTTTAAAAAATCTGGCAAACATTTTTTCCTTGCCTTACAGTATACTGTCAATAAAAGTGAGTTGCTTTAAGCAATATTCCTCCCTCTGGTTTTCATTGTAACTGCATTGGCTGTATGTGGCTCATCCATGACAATGCTGCATTGTAACAATCCCTGTGATTTGTACATGATTATGTAGAGGTGCTTTTAACCTCTTGCAATTGAGGGTCTTTGGTCTTTTCACTCCAGCAACTGACCTCATCAGTACTGCCACAAGGGGTCTCAGTCAAAAGATGGCACTAAATAGGACTGTTCATTATTTATTTTTATTTTTATTTAACCCATTATTTCTTTGCTTCAGAGCCTGGATGTGAGTGTGTGTGTGTGTGTGTGTGCGCGCACCATTTTACTTTTGCAGTTATAGGAAGTGAAGTTACAAAGATATGAAAATAACATATACACAGGCACACCTGGCACAGCACTGCCAACATAACTAAAGAGGGTCCTACTCTGCAGCAGAGAAACCAATGCACATTTGCACATGAAGGTGAAAAGCAGAGAAGAGAGTTGAAGAATGACTGGATTTCAAAGAGATTGCACCAACAATGGAGAGACACAAAGAGGAAACAGTGTGTCAGGAAGTCAGAGAGTCCAAATAGCCTTAGAGAAAAGCCTTAGGAATAGATCCTTAGCAAAGGTAAACAAAAAATTGCCCGGGAAATATTACCACCTGCAGAGTCACCCTATACAAATGAAAAAATGAAGTTGTTTAGACTTCTTTTCATCCACTAAGAAATATCTGTTTCATAGGAAGCAAGTTGTAAAAGTGTTCATGGCTTTGTTGGACAAAAAGTGTAGTGCTTTTTGTCAGTGTTGAAATAGAAATCTGCTTGTGGGAAGTCTGAGAACACACAGCAAAGATGTATGTCAATATCATTCCAAAGTCAGGTCAGCTTTCAGACAATCACTTTTTTAATGAAGAAACTAATAACCTGAAACCATCTGCTTTTGGAAGACATCCAACTGAATTATGAACTGAAAACATAAAGTATGTGTTTACAACCTGAAAATACCATCTTTGTTTTAACTAATGTGGAGCAATCAGGCTTAAACATCTTCAAAATAACATTACATTCAGTATTGTCTGCATTCAAAGATCAGTATCAGCTTCTGAGAAGCCAAAGAAGATTAAATGGCAAGAGCAAGTGAATAACTTTGTGAGAATCATCTATTTTGTTCTCTTCTTTTATTCACAACATTCCCATGCAGATTAGAGTGTCCATGAATAACTGAAGTAGAAGAGTTTGCACTGTTGTAAGAGGAAATTTGGAGGACCAGCAAGCAGCCTCCTATCCAAAATGCCCATTCCTTCTGCAATACTTCCACAACCGAAAACAAACACTGGTCTGAGTTGTCAATCAGAATTTCCAATAGGATTATCTCACTCTCCCTGAATCTGGCTTTCAGAGGCTGAATTCATTCCTGCTATTGAAGGCAATTTAGTCACACCGCAGATGAACTTGCCACAATGCATAGGCTGATGCTGGGAAGTTGGCTGCCCTGGTTTGTTCAATTGCTCTGAAACACAAAGGGAGCTTCACTAGAATTCAATTAACCTTCCTCTTCATCCCAAGGGCGCTGGTGTCAGAACCTATTAGCAGCTGTTGCCCATTGTTCTCAATGAAGAACCTCTAAGCATGAAGTTATTAACCCATCAGTGAGCTAAGTGTATGGGTAGTGGCACTTTATCCCCTTTCCACAGGTTCCTGTCTCAGATACTTATTCCAGTACCCTTACTGGTTTCATACTTTTACCTGACTTGCATATCTGCCCTGGGGAATTTGGGTGACTTACCTGAGCACCTACAAAAGTGTGTTTCATACAAGGGTGTCTTACTGGAAACACAAGAAATGTCTTTAGTACAGGTAGAAAAGGAAAAAGAAAACCCCAAACACTATCCATCAACCTGAAGAGCTGCTGACATTAGCCTTTTCTTCTTTCTGAATTCGGGCATCAACCAAACATGGCAGAAGCCTCCAGTGTCTCAGTAGAAGTTACTTTATTTCAGGAGAACTTTTACTGAGGTTGGAAACAAACTGATTTATATCAGTAGCTAACAGAGACTTAGGCAGTCAGGTTCTGACTGGGTCTTCCACATGTTGGAAGTCACTCTGGTGGTATTGCTGTACATCTTCCCCCAAAGGTAGAGAGTTGGCCCTTGAGTTCATTGGCAGAGAAGCTGGATGTTACATCCTCTCTCATGCCCTGTTTTCTGGTTCCCTTTTTTGTTTTGCTGTCCAATTTCATGTAGGGTGGACAGCATCTAAGCATATTCTCCATTTTCAGCATGTCCTCCCAAGAAATGAGAGATTCAACAGTTAAAATTTCACTATGATGTATATGATGCCAGTTTACAAGAGTAGTAAGTATTGCTTTTTTGTCTCAGCACTTATTCTATAGAACTACATGTTCTACAGATCAAGTAATTTTTCCTCTCAGATCTTCTAAATTCACACTGCCTGGGGAATCTGTTCACTGCACATTTTAAAACAGAGAGAAATAAAAGTGAAAAAATATTAAAAAACAGGAAAAAGAAAAAAAAAAGAGAAAAAGAAAAAAAAAATACAAAGTCATTACCTGGGCATTGGGTTTTAGTTTCTGGGGGTTTTCCTTCTTTATTTTAGCAGCTATTTAAAAATAAATAAATCTCTGCTTCTGGAAAAGTCAAGCTTCTCGGTTGTTCTGACCAATCTAAGAAAACAAATAAAGTTTTACTTTTTTCTTAAAGTCTCCAATTTTCAAATGCACTTATTTTGAAATTAAGAGCTTTCACATTTTGTCTCTAATTTTAATTTTGAAATCTCATCAAAACCTATTTCCTGTATTTGACTAAAAAATACTAATATTTTTGTTATGAAAAACTGATTTTCCCTATCAATTTTTATCATGCATAAAAACTCACCCAATTTTTTTTTAAGTCCCCCAGGAAATGGTTCTGGCTGAAAACTGGTCATGACCCAAGAATGTGAGCTTCCGTCCCAGAAAGCAAATGGTATCCTGGGCTGTAGCAAATGCAGGTAGAGGGAGGGGATTCTGCCCCTCCACCCTGCTCTGGTGAGATCCCACCTGGAGTGCTGTGTCCAGCTCTGGGGCCCCTGACACAAACAAGACATGGATCTGTTGGAGCAAATCCAGACAAGGGCCATGAAGATGGATCAGAGGGCTGGAGCACCTCTCCTATGACAACAGCTGGGGCTGTTCAGCCTGAAGAAGAGAAGACTCAGGGGAGACTTTATAGCACCTTCCAGTACCTAAAGGAGGATGATAAGTAAGGCAGAGAGAAACATTTTATCAAGGCCTGTAGTGACAAGACAAGGGTTAATGGTCTTAAACTGAAAGTGGGTAGATTTAAATTAGATATAGCAAGAAATTATTCATTTTGAGGTGGTAAGGAACTGGAAAATGTTGGCCCAAGAAGTTGTGGATTCCCCATCCCTGAGTGCTCAAGGCCAGGTTGGATCAAGCTTTCAGCAACTTGGTCTAGTGGAAGGTGTCTGCCTATGACAGGAGGCTTGAACTAGATCATCTTTTAAGACCCTTCCAAGTCAAATCACTTCCCAGTTCCTTCTCAGTTGCCTGCCAAGTCCTCCAGTGTGACCAGACACTTGGTGGTGAGTTTTAAACTGCTTGTTGGTGCTGCTGGCCCTGGCCACCCAGCTGTTGGAGACAACCACTTCCTTCTCAAAGCTGGTAGATGCAGCTGTGCCTCTGTCCTCCAGGCCAAAACTCTGTTTTTTCACTGTACCCACAGTGGAGAGGAGTTAAAGCTCTAAAAATGTCATCAGTGGCTGAGAAGATGAAGGTCCCCTCAGGCTGCTCTGCGAGGGGAGTGTCACCTCTGTCCCCATGGTGCTTGGGCAGCCAAGAGCAGCTAACAGACACTGAAAGGCCTGCCTAGGCTTTCTTGCCAACACTTTTAGTTCAGTGATATTAGGTCTATCATTGATCCACTTCTATACTGCAGACAATCCTGAGAGTGTGATCCAGTAATAGGATTGGCTGCTGTGATTAAGAAGGTGTCAAATGCAGTTGTTCGTAGCTGGCCCCAGCTCTTCCACCAGAAAGTACAATACTCTGAACTTGACCAGTCTACTCTTCCCCCAATTGCTTCTTCTGACCTCTGTAAAATGCCCCAGATTTAAAAATCTAGGCATTAAAACCTTCATCTTAATTGCATCAGCAACAGCAAGAATATTTATCTGATGCTGGCCTACAAATGTATTTCAGCTTCATATCCATTCATCAATTCAGTGTGTATCTGTAAGGGATTATCTATGTGAGGAAGTTGCACAAGCTTAAATTTAACCTGTTATTGCAAATTGATTTGTCTAAATCACTTTGAATACCTGTGGAAATGCTTATTTCAGTTTAAAGATTTTTTATATTGATCTATGTTTAAACCCAAATAACCTCACTTTTATTCTAATGGCAAGAGTGCTCCCATAGGTCTACACTCCAGCCCTCTTAACACCCACACCTTTAATTATGTGGTGCTAAGTCCTTTGCTAGAAGAGTTCCTTCTTATAGTCTCTGGCAGCCACTGAGATGATAACTCGAAGCTGTCTCAGGAGCAGTTGTCTCCCTGCTGCCTGAGCATCCATGGAAGCCAGTGCCAGGGCAGCCCTGGCTCTGCCAGGTGACACTCCAACTGATTTGCCACAAGATTGATTTCCTGGGCATTTTGGGGCAATTTACACGAAGAACCACCCATGAGGAGTAATTTCAAATGAGTCTGTATTGGGTATGACTCACTCCACTTTGTGAAGTCCTTGGAGGGGGTGTGAGCAGCTCTCTAACCCCCAATATTTCTACAAGCCTTCCTGCCATGGCACAGTGCATGCAGGACATCCTCAGTTTCACACTATGGCTGCTGAGATACGTTCCTTGCCTTATCCCAGGTGATTGAGCTGAACAAAGCGCATGTCTATACACTAACAGTCGACTTGGGTTCAGATTGCTTCCACCAAACCCTTTATATTTTTAAGTAAACCAGTTCTTTTCATCAGGAAAAGGTTTTAGTACAATCTCAAAGACCTATTTTCTGAGCTAATCTAATTACAGCAATTTAATATCATATCATCCCCAGTCACAATCAAACATTATATACCCCTGGAGATGGACAGGCAGAGTTGCCAAAAACAGACCATCTCAACAATTTCTGATAGCTGAGCCTTCTACCAAGGTATCATAGAACTATGACAAATGTAAACTCTTTATTAACACTCTTAGAGGACTGGCATTACTTTACATTGGTCTCTACACACATTCACACAAGATAAAGTAGCTTGATCCTCATAGTGGTTTCATATTGGTTTAATTATTTTGGTTTGTAGAGTGTTTAGACACTGCAGTGACAAGATATTTCTACCATCACTATATAGCAAGGGACCTTTCATTGACCTTATAGGACTTCTAGAAAAGCTGCTTGATTTTGTTTGTGGAAGCATGACTTTTTGGGAAACTAATGACATTTGAATTCCCACTTGTATATGATTTGCACAGAAGTTGTAATAGAAGATTGAGTTAGCAACAGCATTCCATTTTCTGTATCTCCAGTGACTATGATATTTGCATGTCAGATGGCATGCAGTTGAAATTTGCATATCAATTCTCAGGAAAATTCAGGAGTGAGACAATTCTCAAAATCCAGATACTTAAGCTGAAGAAACAAAAAGCTAAGGATGGCAAAAGCCTTATGCCACAAAATAAACATGTTTCACTTCTTGGACACAGAAATTCTGCTCAATAATTTGAACAGTGATGCCTGCTTGTCATGATGCCTGCCTTTTGTTTCTGGATTTTCTCCGCCTGGCTGCAAGTATTCACATATGTTCATTTACAAGCTGTGGTTAGACAAGAAATACCATAACAGATTATATTTGTTGATGGATAGTTAATAATTTTGAGAAATATTTGAAAGTACAGCTTGCTTTCTGTGCTTTGTCAAGAAAACAGGGAGTACTTGGGGTAATTTTTTTCATAACAATTTTTACAGTAAGAGGAAAAGAGGGGAAGAAAAGCACAGAATGATGCACAATGTCCACTAAAAGCAGCATGAAGTTTCCCTGCACCTGCAGTCAGCCCATGGTGTCCCTTCTAATGGACAGATGCAATGGACTTTGGACTAATGTGGTTCATTTCCAATTCAGATGCCCACATGTGTGCAGCTCCCAGCTGTGTGCACTGACTTCTCTAGTTGTGGTTCACCCACATTCAGGTACACTCCCACATCTTCACTTCTAATTGCATTCTGGGCTTCCTCCTCAAGGGTTCATCTAACATGAACCACAAGACTTTCTGCCACATCAAAACATTTCCCAGGTAAACTCTCAACAAGAGATTAGTCAACTTGAACTGTGTGTGAATTTCAATTGAAAACTCCAGTGCAGATCTGCATCTGGAAATTGCTGCAAGAGCACTGCAAAGTGGTGCCCAGGAAGCAGCCCACAACCTGTGAGCACACAAGGCACTGACACCTTGCAGCGAAGGCAGGTTTGCTCTTATGATTGTCTTTTGCATCTGGCATCACAGTTAAACACTGCCTGCATTGCTCAGCTTTTGTGTGCTGGGGAAGCAACGAGAGAGGGAGAGAGATTTTTCTTCCCTGTGTGTACTGGGACACTTATCAGCAGGAAATGTAATCTGGAGCCCAAATCAGTGTAAAAACTTCTATTGTTTCTTTCCATTTCCAACATTTTATTTGGGGAGGAGCTGAGGATCAGCCCATGTGGAAGAATTGCTGGAAATTTCTGTGATTATTCTATTGATAAATGCAAGCAGGCTGCAGCAAAATCAGAGCTGTGCAGTGGTGAGAGGATTGAAGCAGCAAAGGCACAGAGGAAAGATGAAGGACAGAAAGGTCATGGAATCATAGGATGGTTTAGGGTGAAAGGAACCTTAAAGATCATCTAGTTCCAATGTCACCAGACATGGGCAGGGACACCTTCCACTAGATGAGGTTGCTCAAAGCCCCATCACACTTGGCCTTTAACACATCCAGGGATGAGGCATCCACAGTGTCTCTGGGCAACCTGTTCCCATGCATCACCTTCCTCAACCCACAAAGAAGAGGATGAGGAGGGTCTGGATGACTTTTTCCTGAGTGATTCTACTTGAGAAAGCCCTGCAATGGCTGCAAGTCCTAAAGCTGTGCAATGGACAGAAGCAAAGGTAGAATGTAAGATGAGTAAAATAATTTTTCAGGAAATCTACAGAATTTTCCGAAGATTTTAGTTTTCTTTCCATCTTTAGAAGTGAGTAGACAGGGCCTTACAGGAGCCTGCTGTTCCTTTGCCATTACTAACTGGTAGTTAGCTGGCACAGGGCTGGTCCTTAAGGTGCCAGGGATGTCATGGTGGTGAGGGGTGCAGCTGTGAAAGGGGTACCCAACTCAAGGGTCATTGTGGTAGCCAGTGGGCTTTAGGGGTTATTTGCAGAGGACATGGGACCATTCTGGGACCAGAGTCACACCTGGTAGTGAGGGTGAGTTCACACATCAGCCGTGCAAGACTGGGTAATCAGGCATAACTGTTGCCTCAGATGTGTCTCCAGTAACTTCTGTTTAAAGTCATAGGGAATAGCTCAGGAAGACAGGTCATGCCACTGTTTATCACAGTGCTGTCCCCAAAGCTGAGGTGTGGAAATAAGAGGGAAACATATGTTCTCCAGGCAGGAGAAAAGCAACCTGCAAAGCTGTATCATTTCTGTGCCAAGTAAGAGCTTTAATTGGCACAAAAATTTTCTTCACTAACACCTGCAAGTGAGTGCATAGTACACTGCAAAATTAATAATCAGAGGGAGAATGAATTCCTTAGAGAACAAAGGGAAAACATTCCCTCTTGTAGATGACGGTGTATTAGGTATCTTAGGCTGCTAGAAAGCCAAAGGCACTACTGGAGCTGTGACACCCTTCTTTATTTCAGGTATGAACCTCTTCAATAAAAGTGCTCTCCTTCAAACAAAGGAATCTGGCTGAAGCTGCACAAGCTTGTCAGCATAGAGATTAGTCAGGTGAGAAGGAGAAACACTGAAGATGAGTCTGGGATATGTTGAAATAATGGAAAATATGAGGTTGGTCTCTGTTGGAGATTTTCTGTTACAGAGCAATTGGGTGAAAATTTTGAAAGCAAAAGCAGCAATTCTCCAGCATGACAGTCTTCTAATTGAAGGTGCTTTCTGCTGTCTCTTATATGTGTCATACATTTTTCCTCCTTTGTTTTCCACAGTGAGGTGAAACAAGAATCATAGACTTATAGAATCATAGAATGGTTTGGTTTGGAAGGAACATGGGCAGGAACATTTTTCATTAGGCCAGGTTGCTCAAAGTCAATCAAAGTACCCTTGAACGCTTCCAGGGATGGGGCATCCACAACTGCCCTGGGCAAACTGTTCTTGTGCTATATGACTGAATTCCTTCCAGATATCTAATCTAAACCTACTCTCTTTCAGTTTAAGGCCATCACCTTCATTCAGTCAAACCATGTGGCCTTCTCCTTACATCTTCACAAAGAAGGCTGTTCTGTTCCTGGAAAGGGAAGTGTATATAAGTTTTACATCTTTTTCCTGAAACTTGCACAATTACAGCTTACCAGCAGTAAAAGTTTCCAGGAAGGCTCTTGGAAAGGCTTATGTTTCATATTTCTTCCTTTATTTCTTCAATTCCCACCTCACCCCAAGGAGCAGCACTGCATAGCAGAGCACCTGTGCCTGGGGTTGGAGGCTGGCCTGGGTCTCGGCACACGCCGCCGGCCCGGGAGTGGATGAGTGGCAGCTCCACCTTCTGCAGGAGGGTGCCAGGTGGGAGGTCTGCCCCAGGGACTGCACCTGGGAGCCCTTTTCAGGAGGCAGCTGGACTCTGCCCAGCTCCAGATGACACAGAGTTACTCAGGACCTAATTACAACAACCTGGTGAAAGCCCAGTGAGAGGAGTTCCTCATTAAACAGGATGGTCTGGATGCCACAGCTGGCATGGCAAACTCTTAAATGGTTTTTGCTGGGAACGGTGAGTGCATACCAGAGGAAAGATCACTCTATAAATGTGCAATTTCTTAAATTCCTTCTCCAAGCATCTGTCATTGCTCTCTGCCAAAGACAGGATATTGGATCTTTAGATTGGCTCAGTGAAGCCAATCTTCTGGTTTTATGGTTAGGTCTGTAATGACAACTACAAGAAAAACTTTAAATACTTGAGTGGAAAAAAATCCTTCAATAGTATTTGTGCCTTTTTTTGGTCTTCTGAAGTAGTAAGCAAGGGAGATGCAACAGTATTGATCAGAACTATTCTACTAGCAGTATTTGCAATTTCCACTATATTATAGCAATATTTCATAGAACTATAATTAACATATATTGAAATACCATATAAAGTAGAAGACAAGCCTTTGCTGGTACAGTTTGTTGTGAACTACTATTGTGAACAATAGTTCTCGTGTTATGAGGCACATTGTGGAAAAGCCTTTTCCCTTTTTACTGAGATGAGCAGAATAAAGGATGGGTCTAACCAACAGAAATCTCTGATCTACACGTAAAAAAAAAGCCTAAAAAGACTGCACAGTTCCCAGAGACATTTGACAGGATCTCCTCAGGGACTGGATGTGTGGCCTCCTGATTTCAGAAATGTGCTTTTTTGTCTCTTTCTTCACCTTGTTTTGTGAGTCTTGCAAGCCAGCTGCCATGAAGCTGGTTGGGTGATTTAGGATACCAATGGCTCATCATTTGCCAAACAGAGGAGCAGCAACAAGTTTCTTTCTTGCATTTGTTTGTGCTATGAAGGTCTCAAATGTTTCTTGTCCACTAGCTAAAACATCTCTGACCAAGCTACCACCAACACAAATGGGTCCTTCCTTATCTTTCCCAAATACCTTCATACCTGATGTGTCCTGTGGCTTTAGTGTGCTCACCTGAGGCAGCCTGTCCTCTTGGGCATGGTGCCTCCCTGAAGCAACAAACTGCATGATCTCAGTGAAAATATGGCTGTGGCTTCTCTGGCAAGAGTAGTAAACCTTTGCTACATCAACCTGTTATTAGCATTTCATTCCTAGTGTCACAAATAATAAAAATTGACCCAAAATCACTCCAGCAGTTTTTAATTGCTACTCTTATCCTGTGAATCTCTGTTAGTAACAACAGAGGAAACAAGGCATCATAGAAGCAGATTTTTATTTCCTTTTTATTTTACTGTTTCCTACTGATGAGGGGCACTGCAGGACATGTAAAAATAAACGCAATATGAGCTACCAAACATGAAAGCCCTGGCCACTGTTCTTTTGCTGAGATAAGTGATGAAAGAACCCAGTTAAAACAAACCTTAGAGTAGATTTGCTTTAAAATTACTCTGAGTTTGCAAAGTCAAACCTTTCAGGCTCCAAATAATAATTATTTTAACACCTACTTGTTTTCAGAGAAAGCTCTCCTTGCCAAGAATGGTACTTTCTTCTATATATATCTGGGAGACACACAAAAGCAGTGCTTTTTATCTGACAGCTTCTGCTAAGCTCAGGTCTCCTTTATGCTCTAAAATGCATAGAAAGAGGAAATCTTTCCCCAGAGGACTTTCAGGCTCAGAATCTTTAAATTCCTGTGGAGAAAGCCCTGGGGCCACACCACTGTAGGCGTGGAGAGCCTCAACACCAGCAGGAATGGAGCATTTTTTGAAATGCTGTTGCAGAGGTGTCTAGCCCATGGGACACAGCTTTCAGGTGTCCAGGCACTGGAGGAAACACCTGCAAGAGCCACTGGCACAAGGCAGTGCTGCAGATCACACATGCCATAAACAAGGTTCCCAGTGACACCCATGCCCTGCTCACGTGTGCCAGGCTCTAAAGCTTCTTCAGCTTCCACAGACTAGTGCCTCTCCAGGAACTGGGTTCTGTGATACCGCTGCTTAGGAGAACTTTCCCAAATCCCTGAGCAGAAGTGCTCCTGCCCTGTCAAAATGTTAGGTAATGCTCACAGCCCCACTACTGCCTCGTTCCTGTCTGCTTCAAAGGAAAGCTCACTGTGCCTACTATCAACTAAAAATGTCTTTTAGCAAAATTGAAGCACTGGAAGACATCTCAGCACTCATCCCTGGGCTGCAGAAAGTGCCTATGAAAAGCTATGGAAAAGTTTTCACTTACAGAAGTCTGAAGGTACCTGTGGCTGTGTAGTGGCTGAGGATTGTCCCTTTGCAGTCTGCAGTTTATGGGGGTAAACTTGACACAACTCAACTGGGTGGGGTTCTCAATTTACCAGACAATGCCACTGCTGAGTGGCAGACTTACCCAGGTGCTTCCTACTCCACAAACCTCTGCCACTAGGGCTCTTCCTCCTTCTGTGTCCTCCCATACACAGAAATATCCGGGATCTGTGGCACAGGTCCATGTTTAAAGCTCAGTTTGGACATTGACTCTCTCAACAACAGCCAAATATCATGTGGCCTTCTTCTTTATGTAACAGACCAAGGCAGACCCTCACAAACCCATAGAATGGTCTGGATTGGAAGGGGACCCTAGATATCATCCACTTCCAATCCCCATCATCACAGGATCCCATATGGAAGTATAATATCATTGTGTGACACCAGCATGGGCCCCATCTGACATGCAGAATGTGCATAAACAACACAAATCATCTTGAAAGAAGTTTGTCTCTGATAGGTGGCTACCTGAAAACATGACAGTTTAATCAGCTTCTGAACAGAGAAAAACTGCCTTGCATCCATGCATAAGTTCTGTCCTACTACTAGCTAGACTTCCAGCTAAGTGGTCTGTTCCTCAAAGACACCGCCCTGGCACTGCATCATCTGCTGAACTAATCTGAAATGTTACGAGTCAGTCCAACTTCAGCAGGAATATTTCCTAATTTGCCATATGCTTTTAAATAAAACCACTTCTCATCCAGCTGACTTGCCCTGCTCAAGCTGAGAAATGACTCACACACATAAATCTCTTTCCATAGTTCATTCTTTTTGATCTCAGTTCATATCCACACACAATTATTTGCATCTACATTTTAAAAGCAGAACTTAGAGTATAAAGGTTACTAAGTTACAGAACCTCCTACCCCAGGGCAGTCTTATAAAATCCCTTACTACCAACAGCATCTTGCTGCTTGTTTTCATTATGCTGGCATGTAAGTTTATTCAAAGACCCCTGAAGAACTGGAGATTTGTTGCACTCATAAATTTCCCAGGATGTCTGCCAGAGCCATAATGTGCTCCCAACTATCTGAAAGTCATCAGTGAACTCTGAGAAGGCAATATTTTAAAACTAAAGCTAACAGTGAATGTTTGCACTTTATATAAATATAGTAAAAAAATTATAAATAATTAGATTATTTTCTTGATGTGTTTTGAAAAGGTGATGACATGAAAATTATGGAAACTATTTTCTCCATCTGAGGTACAGCAAGTTGATTCACTATCCTTAGGTAAGAAAATGCGTTGACTGTTTGTTTGACTGTTTGTTAGGCAAACAGTCAAAACTGGATGCTATATGCAGAAATTGAGAACACTTAAAAAACGGAAATGAATTGAGTATGAATAGGGAATGTCTATGAAAGCTCCTCCAGGCTTATGGCAGTTTAGGAGGAGCAGTAGCAGTTCCAGGACTTCTCTAGGAGTGGCAAAAAGAAATTGTGACTTAACTTTGACATCTTGCACTAAATTTTGGAGATACCTAGGCAGGATAATGTCCCAGCCTATGGGAAGTAAAACAGAGCACAGCATCAACACTCTTTGTGCCAGGGAAGTCTTTGATTATATGATTTAGCCATGCATGAAAAAGATATGTTTTTCCTCATTTGAGAACCAATTAAGACGCTGAGAGGAGAGAGCTGGTGCCCTGCCTCCATGGGAGTTTTGCTGATCATCTGCAGAATCTGGACGCTGAAAACTTCTCAAGTGACCCTGGTCAGAAGAAGACACAGCAATGAGGAGCAGGTTGTGTTCAGAGAGAGAGGCTGCTACTTCCCAACAGGAATATCAATGAGCACAACCAGTTCACAGATACAAAACCACAAATTACTTCTTCACTTATCACATGAGCTATCAAAGAGGCTCCCCTGGGATGCCACATGGACACTGGCAAAGTGTTCCATGCTGAGTTAAGCACTCTTGCATGCAAACTGAAGCAATAATCTGTTCTTCCTTTTTTTAATAAAATCTATGTTAGTGTAGCTAAATATCCAGATGAAGATTTGACTTCCTTCAGAAGAGTTTCTTTCTTCCCTTGGAAGTCATTTTGCATCAGGTGTGGGAGATAGATAGTGGCCAAGGAAAATTTGGCTTCTACTCTCACATGAAGCTGTGTCCCACTGCATGTAAAATCCTGTGTAACAATGCATTTATTGGTTTTCATCCAGAAATATTTCCTACTGTTGCTAGCATTCCTCCCCAGCTGAGAGTCTGGCTTCCATGCAGCTATCACACCAAGCTGTTCCTCCAGCCTTGATGAATTCCTTGAAAAATGGATTTAGGATGCCCACAAGTCTGCCTGGCTGTTGGAGCTTCCTACCAGGCCTCCAGTGCTGCAGCCTGTGAAATAGCTGTTATTCAGACTAATGAACATTTCTTGTGCAAGCACTGGTGGGTAAAAAGTGGCCATGAATAAATTTAGGATGGAAATTAAACATATATTTCTAAGCCTCAGAAAAAGGATGGTTCTGCAAAAACCTTTTGTTGTAGCAGTGGTAGCTAAATCCTGAAATACTTCAATTAAAAATAAAAAGTTCAATCATTTTCTGCTCTCCCTGCAAAACAGGAGATCAAACCAGAATTTTTCCCCCACTGTGTTGCCAAGCCCAAGTTCCAGCACAAGCACATCAGCACCTCTGGATTGATCAGTGGGGGCTACAAAGCACACAGAAAAATAACACACATGTTAAGCCTTGTTACATGAGGACACAGGTATGACAATCACATCCTGATGTTTTAAGGACCCTGGGTTAAGTTAAACAGCAGAGATGGCTCTCTGGAAATGCCAGGGCCTGGGGTTGTGGTTCAGCAGGCTGGGGGGAGCAGCAGAGCTACCCATGAGGCTGAGATACCCACACATTGCACCGTGGGGACTGAGGGATGGCATGGGACTAAGACATCCTGGGTTTGTTATAGAAAGATCTTCAAATATTTCTGGGCATTCATTAAGTTGTTGTTTTTGGTTTTTTTTCAACATCTAGTGCTGTGGTTTGACTGTTGCATTTTTCTTGAATAGATATTTTAATGGTTTCTTGTTACTTACATGTCAATAATAAGTAAATAGGTCTCTTTTATCTAGATTGGATTTAAACAGCACAGTGTGGCCTTTCCCTGTGGCATAGCAGTTGAAAAGATGGTGCCTACATAAAATATTTTGCAAGTGATGGGCAAATCAGATGGAGAAGTACAAGAGACCACCAGCTGAAATTATACTTTCCACCACAGCGTCGGGCAGAGGTCTCTGCCCAGCCACAGCCTGACCACTGTCAAGTTTTGCTGCTGGCACCACAATAGAGGGAGGTTTTAAGAAGGTATTAACCACCAGAGCATCTTTATTCTGCATCTTTTTGTGCTTTTGTGCCTTCTCTGCTGGCTCAAAATCAGCAGGTATGTAGCCTTTATTATTTTCAGAGTTTTTCTTTATGTTACTGATGATCTGCAGGAACACAATGGGAGCAGGTGGAGCCTTGCAGCGTATAGGTCCAAAGAAACAAAACTAGGAAAATCAATGTTTGCTGCTGGAGAAAAGAAAATTACCTGCACTGAAAGGAACTGACTCATGGAATGGGGTCTGTGGTTCCTGCCTTGACTCCTATAGGCAATCAACTATGTTTAAAAAGAAGGAAAGAAAGATAAGAGGATGGTAGAATGCTGCTCCATGAATTAGGGTAAGTACTCTGTCCATTCTGAGATGTTTCAGCTTCACCTGCAGAGTCTGCTTAAGTCAAACCAGTTTGTGTGATGTATTTTCATTTTATATCCAAATAGCTGAACATTACCTTTTGTGTCCCTCTCAGGTGTGCAATGGCCATGAGCTAACCCGTGTCTAAAGCAGCACCAAAGGGAAGAGGTAAAATACTGTTCCTAATTTGTGGCAATGGAGAAAAAAGGTCCTTTTTTCCCTTTTTATTCTTGTCAATGCATGGAGCTCATGTGAATGGACTACTCAGGATGGGGTAGCTAGTTCTTATTCAGAAGTGTGCACTATACAGGTTTATTGATTTCTTCTCTGCTTGGAGATAAAAAACAGAATAAGCAGGAAGCAGTTTTCACACTTGACCTCATGCATGTTCAGCCCTGAATTGTTTCCAAGTATTTTCTCCTACATCCATTTTTAACCTTTAGAAACCACTGTCTTTATGCACTCAGCAAGGGCATTCCAGACAGTTATCTCCTCCTAACCAGCAGCTAATTGGGCTTTCCAAAATGCACCACATTCAACCCCAAATTATTAAATCAATGGTGTTTTTTGAAGAAATCATTAATCATTTTACTTCTGCTTGTCTGCTTGATTTCGTCTGGTTTTCTAACCCCCATCCATGTTATACTAAGCAGCAGTTTTGAATTATGCCTATTTTTTCATCTTCTGTTATTAAAAGAGGAGTAATGATGATGCTAACATAGTTCTGGAAGGGGAAAATGATTAAGTAGAGTATATGTCAATAATCACTTGGCTTTCTCTTTCTGCAATGTAGTAGTAAAGGTCTTAGCAACTCCAGAAATAAAAGCCTATTGAAAAAATAACAGTCCTTTTTTATTGAGAACACTTACATTACAAATTTATTTTTAAAACATACATTGTTCTTACTCGCTCTTCAATTTCAAAATCAGTTATTTTATAAAAAAGCAATTTTTCTTTCTGACATAGTTGATATACAACTCTTTTTTATATAGCATAGGAAAGGATGCAGAATTATTGCTGTAAATGGAAAGTTTGTTTCAAATACTTCTTCCTATTTTGTTTCAGAGGTTTTTTAGGGTTCCATTACTACTTGTTCACAGTATCAAATGAATGCATGTGACATACACAATCCCTCAGGACACCAAACCACATATTTCTTGAATTATATTCAGATGTGGGTTCAGCCTTGTACATGCACATACTGATAATGTCACCCACTACTACTCACCTTCATGTTTAGAAGCTCTTGGTCAACCAGCCCTAGTTGAAGTGAAGCAGTAGCCAACTTATCCTGCCAGAAAAGGATTTATAATTCAAGGTCAATATAACTGGAAGCAATTCTGAAGTGTTTTGCCATCATCCCTTCCACTTGCAGCAAACATATTTGAAATGCCAAGATGGGAATGTAAAAGTCCAGTATCATAAAAAAAGAGAAAAATATGCAATTGATAAACTTTACAAACATAAGTACACAAACTTCTGGGATTAGTGCATGTCATTTAATGTCAAACGTCATTTTGTATTCTAAGATATGAAAGTTAAGGATCAATGGTGACCTATTTGGATGGCTTCCTTTTGGCCTTGCACTATTTTCCTGGGTTGATACTTTAAGTCCTCAATTATTTTAATCCAGCTGGCCCCATCACTAGCAAATATTTACAAAAGAAACACAGATTTGCTGCAGATAAAGCTGGTGGTTTAGGCTAGTAAATAATTCCATCTAGTTCCTATTGGGTTTTTTTTGGTGTCATATTTCCGTGAACAACAGGACATTTTTAAAATATAAAACAACAATTGAATTGTCACAGTATGGGTGGCATTTCAGTTCTGCACCACTTCTTCACTGGACTAGAAGATAAAAGGTTGAAATATTAAGGGACATGGGTCCAGACATGCTTCATCTGTTAGCATCCCAGCATGACACCAGAAACGGGCTTCTGAGAAAGAAACATTAAATTGAAGTTCTCAGGGATGTTAACCCTTTTTTCACTGTTCTTTACCTTCATCCCACATGCTCCTTTCCTCAGAAAATGGGGGTAATGCCATTGTAGAAATGAACACCAGGCATTTTGAATGATATCAGCAAATTTGCATCAACATGTGAATTAGGCTGCTGAGGACCTCCACGCCTCACCAAGGGTTAATATTCAGTGGGACTCCTCACAGAATCTCAACTTTACAACCAAACCATTGTATGTCCAAGCTTTTTGACATAATCTTTCTTTTTCTATTTTTATTTTTCCCCTGTGATTTCTGTTGCAGCTGAAACCCCTGATCTGTGTAGCCCTTTGCCAGCTCCCTCCCTCTTGGATTTCATCTGGCTGTTGCGGGACATCTCCTCACTTGTATCTCCGACTTCACCTTACTGTAGCAAAGACAAAGACAAATTTCCAGCTTTACACCTTTTACTTCCAACACCCTTTTCCTTTTCTGAACAGCTTTCTTGGCTGAGGTGCTTAACCTGTGATTTTATTCCAAGAGGTATTTGAAATTTGATTACAACACAAAATTGAGAAGAATGAGAGTATTTACTCTCCTATTTGCTTGGGAGTACGTGAAGCCTGAAGCCAGCCCATGCTGTTGAAACTGATCTCCTCTGTGTTGTCTGGCATAGGCCAAAATTCTGACACTTCTAATTTTCATAATGGAAAGGCAGCCCAGATTATTTAGGCACTGCTCATCACCTGTATGTCCATTGTGTAAGGATATAATGTTGTTTCTGAGAATGTCCTGTTTTCATTCCAATAAGAATTAGTCTCTTCTTCAAAGCTAGAGTGAAGCCCTGTTTCTAAATGTTTCAAGGTAGGAGTGAGAAAATTAAATTGAACAGATAAGTAATGTGAATACAGCCTTTCAAATTCTTGAGAATCTTAAGTAAAATGTAAAATGCTTTTTGAAAAGATTGTGTAGTAGAAACTATCAGTTTTAATAAGGCATTCCTCTCCTCTGTTGAGGCAAAAGTGCCCATATGCAGCAACCTCCGACCAGAAGTAGACAAAGCAAAAACCTCTGGTGTATTTAAATACTATTGGAAATCATAAGAGTGTATGAGAAAATACACTCTCGTGGAGTAGGCAATTTATCGCTTAAATAAAATCATATAAAGGGAAGGTCACAGTCTCAGTAAGGTTGAATTAAAAAGAAGCTGAGTTCTGTGGGCTGAATTTTCAGAGCAGTGCCTGGGCAACAGTTTTGTAGGACTCCACATTTTGCATGCACAGAGAAAATTCATCTCAGCAGTACAGAGCAAAGCACCTGCAATCTGAATTTCTGAGCTTCTATTTGGAATGGTGATCAGGTACCTGCACAAAACTCATCACCAATTCAGTGGTCCCTGGAGAGTCATGTTAATTAGAAAAGGCTGGTTTCAGTCAGTAACAGCAGAGGTCACGGCTCCCATGCAAACTCCCCCACCAGACTCCGCAAGGTTTAATTGATGAGTTTACACAGGCTTGACTGATTTTTGCCCATAACATTTAACTTGTTTGTCCTTCTCCCAGCCTGTTCATTAACAGGTCTTTGTGCAATAACTATATTTGTCCATTTTCTTTGAAGATTGGCTTTCCTTACTCCACATATTTGCAAAAAAACATCTAACTACTGCAAGTATAAATTAAAGATAAACCCAGGTTTTCTTGTCTCTTGTTATTTGTGCAAAGGCACCTCATATGAATAAAATTATGCCACTCCAACCTAATGAACGACTGAATCCCTCAACGTGTTTCTATCATTTATTGACAAATCTTAAAAAGTCATTTCAATACAAAAAAAAGGAGAATATGTGGATTGATAAAGTTAGTTTTCTCTGCCTGCAAACATGGCTATTCAGCTCCATCATATTCCAAATAGCACATAAACCCTCACTACACAGTTGCCAATAGTGTCAATAACAGAGATAATTACATCTGTTGCCAGAGTTATTGGGCTCCTTGAGCACCTTCTTGCCCCTACTGCCAGTACTATCAGAGAAGATGGAAGAACGAGAACAAATTTACTCAGTATGACAGCAAAGGAATGAATAAGGGTTATCTGGAAAAACAAAGCGCTTGGATATATAAAAAAGCATGGCTTTTTGTTGGGCTGCTGAGGTGAACCACAAATGACTCCTTGCCAACAGGCAAGGCAAGACTTCTGTAGATTTCAGTGGGTCCAGACTTTCACTTCAGAAATAGAAACACAGTATAAGAAAAAAGAGCATCTCCAGAGGATTTTAAAAAGTGGATAGCATACAGAATGCAGTTAATAACAGCAGAACAAAAAATACAACTGTTTCTCTGTATTATTTAAAGAGAGATTCAGTTTCTCTTATTCTCATCATTTTATTCCAGAACTCTTCAGTGAAAATAATTTTTGAAAGGAGCTCATATTTTTAGGTCCTTGTCAGACACAGACCCAAGTCACATTGCAGAGCCTTGGTTAATGTTTGAAGATGATTGCTTCATCAGTTACAAAAGCAAGTATTATGGCCATTTTAGTATTTCTGTCCATTTTTAAAGACCTTGTTTTACCAACTGAGTGTGAGATCCCTGCAGACTTAGCAAACAAAATTCATTCTGAAGATTACATATTATTGTCATCATCTAGCTGTCATCTTGTTGGCTATTTTGTATGTTCAGTCATTACTTTCTTTCTCTAATTTCTTGGAAGAGGTATTTTTCAGTGTACCAGACAAGCAAAACTATCAACTTTTCCCCTGGCTACTGAGTAGCCATACTAGCCAGACACAGGAAGCCTCTGATTTTAAGGAACCAAAAACATCCTGTCTCTTCAACTGTGCTGTTATTGTACTCTAAAAGTGGACAGAAGGGTAGTAATAAAGCTAAGAAAAGGCTGGAAAATGCTTACAGCAACTCCCCTCTTCCAAATACTTTACTAATAATAAAGGGAGACAGAAAGATAGTGACAGCTCCTTCTTTCAATGTTCAGTGAATCTCACTTCCAGCTTTTGCAGTGTGTCTGATGGCTACACCACAAGAGGTTTCTGCAGCCAAGGCTTGCACTTGCTGGCTGCATGGCATGAGCAGGGCTCAGATTCACCCAAGTTCCTCTAAGACATCAACTTTAAAGTTTATATTTGAATAGTTTGGTTTTTTTTTAATTCTGCAGTGGAAATCTATGTTCTCTTCTCTGTCACTCATGAAGTGACAATTTTTAAAAATAGCTATTGCTAGTCATGAGATTTCTGTTTCCCTGTGATTATTTCTGAGTCTATGTAATCATACAATTAATCCAATTAATTAATCTTTTTCACAATAGGCTTGTCGCATGGCTCTGTGTTTGTGGGCAGGCAGGTGCTGCCACAGCCTGCTGGGGCAGGTCTCAGAATTACAGCAGACAGAAAGAACTATATTCATGCATCATTCACTTCTACCCTGGAGTATAATAAATAAGAGTTCTTGTGACAACCAGTTGTCTGGCTCAGCCAGAAGAATAGAACTTGTAAAACCCTCACAATTCTGTTGTTCACCTCAGAGATGGTAGAAATTGCTGCTAGCCCCTCAGTTAACAACTCAATCCTTGGCATTAATTTTTTTCTATCCTTTGCAGAATTTTTTTCATCGCTGACTGACTTCATGCTGAGAAAATCCCATCTCTTTTGCTCTAGTTCATAGGTATACTTAACTTCTGGGATTCCAGTTTGATCAGGGCAGATTTCTGTTTTATCATTACAAGGCAGAGTAAACCCTCCCTGTCTATGTGCTGGGAAGACTAGACTAGGGTGTTTCCCTCATGAAATAGAGTGACCTTCAGAACTACACAGGGGAAGACACAGCTTCTTTCAGGGATACTAGGAAGACTCAAAGGTACCTAAGTTTAATATCCCAGGACTCTCTGGAGCAGAGGAATCCTTCAAATATCAGGAGGGAATGTTCAGAAAGCACAGGGAGGACACCAGACATGTCTACTGGGTAAAAGCAGCATAGCCAAGCCAAATATGTCCTAATGATCTCAGCAAACAGCGAAACCTCAAGCTTTTACCTTCAGTTTGATTGTCCACACCAAGCATCTACCACTGTTTCACACACCAGCAGGCACTGGATGTGATCCTGTGGGGCTGGCAGAAGCACGAGACTTACAGACAAGTGAGCCTTATGGAAAAACAGCAAAGATCTGGACGGACACTCACATCAACAAAAGCAGTCTGACTTTAGTGTTTTAAAATACATGCTTTCTTGCCTGAGTTTTCCATTTTTCCTGACTATGATCTTTAAGCTTAGAGGTCTTTCTCGTCTCTCAACTACCTGAGACTAATCCAGAGATTCTCATGCTGGAGTCTAATATCACAATTTGGTACTTTAGAAAATGGCATTAGCATTTATTAGCATGCATTAGCCTTAATAAAAAGCTACAATATATTTGCTGTTTTGTTCCTTCAGACATGATCCACTGGTCTGAAACAAGTTTTGAAACTCCCATAGCAAAACCATAATACAAAGGTCACACTGTAGCGAGCAAATTAGAAGCATGCTAGTATTTTTACATAAAATGCATATGCAAAGAGGCAGATATCCATCTTTCCATTGAAATCCCATAATTTGGTGTGCTTCTCTAATAATTCATGTGAGAATTTAGAAAGTGTGCAATACAGATTTCAAAATACATCACTGAACTGAAAGAAAACACTGACATGCAAAGACAAAAATTAATAACCTGGAAACTGAGCCAAAAAACAAACCCAGCCATTGTTTATGCAATCATTACCCTTTTTTTTTCTTACACAAAGGAGAATGTCTCATTTTTGTTTGTACAGATGTAACATCTTGTAGTACAAATACCACTGGATGAAATACCTATGTGAGATTTCAATTGCACATGTTTGCACCTTGTAACAACCAAACATGGATTCTGTTCACAGCTTAAGACAGTTCAAGGTGTGAGCTTGCATCTCTTAGTTCCAAATAAACTCCATGGAAATCTGGACAACAGGTTAGAAATAGATTAATTTGTCCATGTTCTGTTCTCTGGTTTCACGGGAGATGCACTAGGGCATCTCAACTACCCCCACACCATGACCTCAAAGAATGAGCATCACATCAGCTCTGTCAGTCCAGCTTAGGTGTCTCAGATACTTCAGAGCATCAGAGATGTGGTACATCTGTGTTTAGAGCACCTTAACAAACCACTCCTTAAGTGGTGTGTGGAGAGGGATTCATCAGGCACCCACACATCACCTCACCAATTGCAGATGTCCAGATCCCATAAGGGGCTGGGATGCTCATCAATATCCCAAATAAGTACACAGGGTGGGCAGACACAGCTCAAACTTATGGAAGACTGCTCTTTCTGGAAGAAACTCCGGAGACTGTCTGACATAAAATTACTAAAATGTACTGTTCTTATCCAAGGCAATCCCCCCAGAATTCTCTCTGTAACAGAGGCTTGACACACAGTACATAAGCAGACACTGAAGCACAGACAGACACTTCAATTTAATGAATTTAACCTCCATGATCAGCCCTCCAAAAAGAGCTTTTTTAAAGGTTATGTTAAATAGTCAAGGGTCCTTTGTGTTCATTAAAAGAAAATTAATAAAAAGAACAGATTTAATAATATTTTTTAAGATGCGGCTCACAGGAAGCCAGAAAATTCTCATATATTTGCCTTGCCTTAAATACAAAATTATCCTCCCTACTTCAAAGACCTGAAGCAAGGCATGATAAATGCCCACAGTCTTTCTGCTCAGTGTACAAAGCTAAGACAGATAAAGTGGAGCAGGACATCTTCCTTATCCAGGGCTTCTCTTAATCAGGAAGGAGAAAAAGAAGCATCATTCCTCAAAAGAAAATGTTCAAAAAGGCAACTAAAGAGCAGTCTGAGACCCCTGTCAACAAGGGGAAAAGGGAAGGGAAGGGAAGGGAAGGGAAGGGAAGGGAAGGGAAGGGAAGGGAAGGGAAGGGAAGGGAAGGGAAGGGAAGGGAAGGGAAGGGAAGGGAAGGGAAGGGAAGGGAAGGGAAGGGAAGGGAAGGGAAGGGAAGGGAAGGGAAGGGAAGGGAAGGGAAGGGAAGGGAAGGGAAGGGAAGGGAAGGGAAGGGAAGGGAAGGGAAGGGAAGGGAAGGGAAGGGAAGGGAAGGGAAGGGAAGGGAAGGGAAGGGAAGGGAAGGGAAGGGAAGGGAAGGGAAGGGAAGGGAAGGGAAGGGAAGGGAAGGGAAGGGAAGGGATTTTCAGGGTTTTTTGTTTTTAAAATTTCTGGCTTCTAATTCAAGATCACTTACTGGAGTGTGATTTTTGAAATCTGAGCATTTGAGGTCAGCTGTATTAAAACACATATGGAACAACAATAATGAAGGATGATCAGAACAGTATAATGTATCTTCAGGTTTTATATCTGATGAATTTCCCTCAAAGACAAAAACATTAAAGAGAATATCACCGGTAGTAAAAAGCTGAGCATTTGGATGCCTGCCATGCCTGATTCCCCATTGACACTGAAGTGCCTGAGATAATGCAGAACAGTACCTCACAAGAGTTGCTTTAGTTCTCTTTCACTGCAGGTAAATATTTCTCTTTCCTCCAATGGCAACCACTTAAAAAGCTGTGTGGTTATCTTACCCAAGTGTTTCAAATATTTAAGGTTGGGAATTTATATCCTGTTTCATAGAATCACAGAACCACATGGACTGGTTTGGGTTAGAAGGGACCTTAAAGATCATCCAGTTCCAACTCCCCTGCCATGGGCAGGGACACTCTCCATTAAACCAGGTTGTTCAGAGCCCCATCCAGCCTGGCCTTGAACACTTCCCGGAATGGGGTGTAAACAATCTCTCTGGGGAGGTTTATCCTACTTAATGCTGAAATAGATGTACAATTTCTGTCCTTTAACATGTAAAGTCCCATCTTCCTCTCTTAAAGATGAATAAATGGCAATATAATCTGACCTAATGACTTCTTCCTAAACCAAAGGTACACGGAGGCAGATTTTCCAGTCACTGGATGCAGAACATCAGAATGAGACTCTGCCACCCTGGACAACAGTAATGTTCCTGTGAGGGTTTGACATGGTCTCAGTGATGATACGAGTGGTTAGCTGGTGTCAGCTCATCCAGAAAAGAGCAAAACAGGGAACAGCAGCTATTCAGCAGACTCCAAGCTCTAGTTTCAGAGCTCTGTAGAATAAGAAGCCATCATGCTCACTCATTTAGTTCCTCCTTAAAAACAGAACTGCCAGGCAGGATCAGACCAATATTCCACAAAGTCCAGAGCCTTGAGTTCATGTCCTAGTCACATCTGACAACACTTCACTTTTACACAGGAGGGAGGAGAAATGCATGTCTTGAAGCTGGCAGTCCAGAAACAACAGAATGTTCCTGAACCCATGTGTTTCCCCTAGGGTGTATGTGACTCAAATGGACTGAATCCTTCACAAAACAAGATATTCTGAGCTGATACATTTTCTGTCTTCCCACTCTAGGGGGCTGATCATTTGCTACTGATAACTTCAGAAGTTATCCAAGTTACTTGGATGAGTAATTTGTTGAGGTACTAGAATAGTCCATGTTAGGAAAATTTGAGGACCATTGCTTAAAGGCATTCTATATTTTTATATGACTTTACAGCGATTGCTTACATTTGACAGTAAATAGCTGCTGTTTAGAGCAGAGAATTTTTTCTCACACAGAGCAGTAAATGCCTGTTTCCAGGGGATGCAGTATTCTATGAGCCAATCACTAGTACAAAATTACCCAAAAATTAACTGTTGCCTAGGTAGCAGTGATAAAGATCTAATTGCACATGTGTTGTACAAACAGACAGAATACACATAGATGCTGTATAAAGATATGTCTTTGAAAGCAGATTTTCTAAAAATTAAAACAACTATTGGCATAGCTTATAATTTTAAATCTGGTACAAAAATGCTCTAAAAATAAAGTTTGCAGAAATCTTCTGGGCAAGAAACCCATTGCTTTGAAAAAAGGGTTAAGCAATGATATTTAATAAAAAAAAATTAAGTAAATCAATAGACTAGATGTTTAAAGATTGAATTAAATGAAATGCCACAAATATGGATAAGAAAAGTAGTCAATACTGATAAAGGCACTAAAAGCCATTCAAAACAGAAGACAATACTCAGAAGAAAACAAGCATTCTTTCAAATATTATAGATGCAAATGACAAAAATGGAAAGCAATGGTATAAAAATATTCATTTTACATCTTGTTCCACATTTTAAATCAGACAAGAAGAGGTATCCAGCCTATTTAATGCAGATGGAGAATGCTGCTATGACATCAAAAAGGGTGGTGGGGAAGTATTTTATAAAGTTCACATTTTATGTTGCACAAAGAGAGATAATCTATATCTGAGAAGGAAGTACAGAAGGCCCTTCCTGAAACTAACATTTCATTTTGAACTGATATTGGAAAGTACTGACATTTGCAGTGGCAGTTCAGAATATCAAAATGTAAGTCAAAAAGGTGTACAGTTATCCTGAAAAATACTGATCGTACTTCAGGGACTTGGTAAAACTAGTGAAACTCGTGAGAACAACCAGAGTAATTACAGCTGGTAAGTGACTGCAGGGGGTTTACAAGCTGGTTTGACTGATTTAAAAACAGAAGACAACAAACTAAAACCATGAGTTAAACTATGGCTAGCAGTGGGCTCTGCCAATAAGTATTTAAAGGCTGAGAAGGAGATGTAAAAATGTTCAAGACATGAGTAAAAATTACGAAAAATCTTTATGTACCTATCTATCACACATTTCTAAGACATGAGGAGTTTTTGATTTACCAGTGTTTTCCAAGTTCCCTAAAAGTGCTAAGTCCTTAGTTTAGAATAAACCTATGATTTAACAATCTATAAACTCTGCTCTACCCATGGAGATAGATTAGGAATAGAGAATGGAGTTGTAGGAAAATATGACATTGAGAAGAGACATTCTCATACCTAAGTCAGAAAGAAGAAGCCCTTTTCAGGTATTCTAGGAGCTACCTGGTGTGGGAGACCCTGAGAGATGAACCATGGTGCATATGTGCATTTTACCATATGACAAGCAATGAAAAACACTTCCAGGTGGAGGGACATATGATTGGGTGCAGCATCCATGTGAGGTGGCTCTGCTAATTTTACATCAGAATTCTGTCATGCCCTTCTCAATAGTTTCTCCTAAAATCTTCATACGCCTAGTTACTGAGGCAGGTCAGGAAGGATAATTAGGTCCAAGGGAGGAATTTTGAAGATATTGAATTATTCAAGGGTCTGAAAGCCAACATAAAGAACTTTGGTACGAAGACATAATGTTTAAGTAGAGCTCTAATTTTTCGTCTGTGAGGTGCTGGCTTAAATGACATTGTAATGTCTTTTGACTGTAAGGCATTGTTCCTAACAGACTTCCCACTCAAGAGATCCAAAGCAGGTGGTTTGCCTCACCTCAGCTCTCAATAAGAGCGCAATCAGTCTCTGAACTCCACTGCTCCTACCAACAAATTGCAGACTCCATCAGGAGACCAACAATTTATCTGTCACAGAAAAGCGGCATTTTACTGCAAAAGGCAGGCTTTTTAGATCAGCACCAAAAACCCTGTCCTTCTGCTCCCTGTGCTGCACCTGCTCTGTGGATAATGAGAGGGTTTTCAGGCTCCAGGACTGTCAGACTGACATCTTTGGCAAGGTCTGAATCCTGTAGCAGTGAGAGAATTGTCTGGGTTTGTATTTTTTGTCGTGGGCTTTTTTTTGTTTTGTTTTGGTTTGGTTTGGTTTGTTTTTTAAGGAAATGCTTATGGCTACAATTGACTGTCAAACCCATGAACTTACCCAAGCCCCATTGTCCTTACCTGCAATCCAGCTTTCTGCTCCTCAGAGGTGACACAGACTGTTTGGGATGTGCTTGTACATGTGCTGGCTGTTTTCCTGACTTTCTCTCAGCATTAAAATCCTTTGTCTCAGCCAGTGCAACAGATTTTGCCGCAGAAATGACAAATGTCACCTTGTGCTATTGTGAGGCCAGCACATCACCACAAAGGTTTTTCCCCCTGACCCCATGACTTTGCCATTTCACTCAGCCCACAAAACCTTTCAGCAGCTCTGCTGTGTCAGCCAGAAGTAGTATATGCCTTCCTCCTCTGCAGCCTCCTCTTCCTCCTCCTCCCTCCCTCACCACAAGCAGGTCCTGGGAAAATGCTTGGCCTGCTACCTCTCATGTATCTCAGTATTTTTGCTGTCTCTTTAAGGTCTCTTGTTTGTGGATATTAAAATTTGAGATTTTGAGGGAAGGGACCATCTCTTTGTTCTGTATTTGTGTAACACACAGTGACAGAGAAATGCCTCCTGTTTCTGGCTGCTTTGGTAATACAAATTAAACAAGAGTAGTGACATGGCTGCCTAATTACCCTGCTTTCTTCCCTGTGTCAGCAGCAATTTCAATCAGTTGAATTTTGTAACAACAGAGTTAAGAGTGGGCACCATACTAAGTCTATTTATTTTGCCCTCTGGTGACTGAGAGTTTCTGGGCATGGGTCCTTAAAGAGCTAATGGCACTGTGAAGTCAAAACCTGGAGCTGTTTGCTCCTTCTCCAGGTCCTTAGAGTGATCGAGTGATGTTTCTCTTCCTCTTCTTTGACTTATTTTTGCAGAACAGTGTCAACCTCATTTTCCTGCTGCAGCCCTCCCAGAAGAAGGCTCTGGGTCTCTCCCCCTTCACTCTCCCACTGGGGTAGGCAACTCCTGCTGGTGCCACCAGCTGTGTCCCAGGCAAGGGCCACTCATATGTTGCACTCCTAGCAGTGGCTGCACTGCCATGCTACAGCTATTAGATGTTCTGCCACATTACACTTTTAAAAATGTGCAGCTTCTGCTTTGATCTTGGCAGCCTGAGACAGTGATTTAAATGCCTCCTACCTCCTTTCCTGAGTCAATGCTTCAGCACCATTTCTAAGAAGCACAGCTGGCTGACAGCTCTTCAGGAGTCAGCCTCCTGAAACAAGTCCCAGAGAGAGGGAAATATGGCATCATGCCCTGCTTGCTTTTAAGAGCTGAAACACACAGCAGCTCAAATGACTGTTTCCTCAAAGTTTTTCTTTTATAAATGATCAGCTTGCTGAATATCGTAGGATTCCTTGGTGCTGTTCTTAACCAAATTGTCACCTTCAAAACCAGGACCAGCTCTCCTGTGCTGTTTGCTGGATTTTTTTGTGTGGTAGGCATTTGGGTTCAGGTACTCCCCTGTTGTAATGTGGCTGCTGGGATCTGTGGTTCTTGCTTGGCCAACCCTTCTAAATGGTTTTCTCTCTTCGAGGAGCTCAACAGCTGCCCAGAGGAGAAACCTGCACCAGTACTGAACAAAACATCAATCGTCATTCAGCTCAAAGTTTTCATGTAAACCAAACTGCCTTTTCAAAGGCACATCCAACCTTAATTTTTATTGCTCCTAGCTGAAACTGAAGTAAAAAAGTCCATGAATCAGCAAACTAATTGCCTTTTGTATTAGCTGGGGATGGTTAGTATGAGTGCATAACTAAGTAAATATTGAGATTAGTGCTCTCAGGAGTAGGTACTTTCAGCAGATGTTTTGGATAGAACTTCCATGTGAATTGATGGCAAGCAATTAAAGAGGAAGCATATGTAATATGAAGTAGAGTGCAGTTAAGGAGTTATTTTAAGGAGTTATTTTAAGTAAGAATCAAGACCAAAAGAAGGTAAGTGTATAAAGCTAATATGCTAATACAAAGCTGTTTCTTTTTTCCTCAGATTAAATAAATGGGAACTTGAGATATTATTTCTGTTGGACCTCCCAAATACCTTTGATAATAAGACCCATATTCCTACAGAAAGCTTCTACAGAGTTGTGTTTTTTTAATTTGACATTGTCTGTTGTCTTTTTTAAACAAAAGTTTATTTAGCCCAGTCTGTTGTTTCTGATGAGATTTGAGAAATGACACTGAAATCACTACATAGTTGATGTGGAGGCCGATGCACAGTGCTAAGCAGCAGCAGTACTGAGCAGCTGTATGGACAGCTTAGCCCACAGACTCAGAATACAGATGCAGAAAAAGCCATCCTTGAGCCTTCATCTGGGAATTTGGCCTGCAAAGGAAAATGCCCATAATTACTGATAGTTATGAGAATTAACAGGGATCTTGGCCCCATGGCTTCCTTGCAGCATGGCAAAATCTCTGATGACAAAACTTGATACACTAAATATTATTTCTATTCTGTAATGCAATGAGCTTTGCCTAGAAGAACCCAGGTTGCAATACTTGATTTTCAGTTTTAGGTAAAATTTGCATTCTTAGAAATATAGGAGTTGCCACACAGAACTAAACCAAAGTCCTATTTCATCCATTGTCTTGTCCCTGACAATAGCCAGGAATCAATATATCCTTAGGAGGTATAAGTGCAGCATAACATCTCCTACTAAGTCAGCAGGAGCCCTTTCTTGCACAAGCAGTCATTTAGTGCCTGACAAGGCTTGCTAGGTACCTTTTTCAAGGAGTGTTCTCTGAATTGCAGCAATTTACCTGACTAGACTTTTCATTATGTAGTAAGTTTGCCATGCATATGTGAGCTGAGCACTTTTTAAAAGCTGCATATTTTACAGCTACAGCTCATAATTTGACAAGGCTTTTAGCTTGGTCAAATGAAGCCAATTCCTCATAAAACAAGCATAGTTGCTTCTTTTCAGCAAATGCTCTTTCTCTGCCAAATTCCACGCACAGCCTCAAGCTCTTTCACTCATCTCATGTAATTTCATATACAGCCACTTAAAACTTGGTCTCTTTTTAAATCACACCAAACTTGAAAATGCCTCATCAATTTTGCCTGTCTCTCTCGCTCCACCCCCTTAGGGCAGAAAAGAAATATTTGAGTAATTTTTATTTTTACCTACCTGATTCTGCAAAGGAATGCTTGCCTAAGCCCTTAGCAATGCTCCACTGAGTTCTTAAAGGGGGTTTCTAGAAATAGAAGCATTTGAAAATTTTCAGTAATCAAAAAAAAGCCAAAATTAAATCTTTGGTAACTTTAAAAAATGAGGTTAATCCATCTGTCCTAATTGATGGAGGGACCCAGAGATATAAATTGGAAGGTAGACATGTAAATGGTCAAGTGTGATGTGTTGTGGTAGGTTTCCATGCCTTATCAAAGATAAATCAGTGCACCCTTTGTGAAAGATGACTACTTACCCTGGCAGATTCATTTGTTACTGTGCACTGATAGTCTGTGACTCTGATTCTTGTTATTGCAAGCTTGATTTGCTGACCATAAAGTGTTTTGAAACCCAGGAAAATTAGTCTTACTTTTATTATGAAGTTGAATAAATTTGACTGACAGAACTATGAAAGCTTTGAAATTAAGACTGTAGGGATGCATTAACAGAACATGCATTAATCTTACTGTAAATCTTCATTGCATTTGACTATTTTTTGAAGACCAGAAAAATAAATTATCTGTGGCCTGTTACATACCAAATTGATTCCACTTAATTCTTTGTCAAAAAGCCATCCCAAAGAAAGATTGAGGCAGCAGTGTCTGAGCCATAGGCTTCTAGAGTTTATCAAGGCCATGATTAAACCCAGTGGCTATTCATCTTTTTTAAGGCAGAACAGTAAATCAGAGACTTCATTTGAGTGAAACTTCCAGTCTTCACTTCAACCTGAGATTGCTTTAAAATTTTTTTTCAAATGTAGCTTTGGACAAAACAACCTACCAACCCCAGAAAAGTTACAGAGCAGAAGTACGTGAGTCATGTAGCATAAGAACTACTGTTAAGTGCTTAATGACTTTTTTTCCACCAAATAGATATTTTGCAGTACAGACCAGTGGGGAAGACCACTCTGATCATGCTGATTAAAATGCAAAATTATTGGATACGGATTGATTTTGGTTGAGCCAAGTCTTGTGGCCACAAAGCCTCTGAGCCATTGTGGTTTAGAGTCGTTGCAGATCTGAACAGATCATTTCTGTATCCTTACTGTATAATTCAAATAAATTGAAGTTAGGAGGTTCTATTCACTCTCAGAAGAGGAAAAAGAAACAAAAGCAGCACACCACCATCCTTGGGAACAAAATGGTTCCTCTCCTTACACAAGATTTTCCTAATGAAACACCTAATCTAAAAGAAATATATTCTGGCATCTTGTCCATAGCAGGAGCTGACTGAAAACTTGTATCAAGAATGGCAAAGATAGGCACTGTCTAGCTGATATATAAACCAAACACTTGTGCAGGAAATCTGCTGCATATGTCCTGCTTTCCTGTCTGAGTTCAAAGGACTGCTCCACCCACCACATCTTTGCTGAGAGTAGCTGGATGAAAAGTAAGCAGAAATTTGCTACTACTGAAGTTGCTTTGAAACTGTTGAGGAGCCTTGAACCTGATTATGGGGTACGAGGTACAAAGTACATTCTTTATAGCAGACTTTATGGTCAAGTACAGCTGTCTAGCCAGAGAATTCAACCAGTGGGAACCTTTGATTAAAGAAGTTGGATGTGCATTGAGAAAATCCTCGCAATCAAATGTCAGCAAGTTGTATATGATCCTGTGCTGGTTTGGGCTGGAGTAGAGTTAATTTTCTTCACAGTAGCTGGTATGAGACTGTTTTGGATTTGTGCTGCAAACAGTGCTGATAACTCAGGGATGTTTCAGCTGTTGCTGAGCAGCGCTTGCACAGAGTCAGGCTTTCTCTGCCTTTCACCCCACCAGTGACGGTGTACAAGGAGCCAGGAGGGGACACAGCCAGGACACCTGATCCCAACTGACCAGAGGGATATCCCAAAACCACTTGGCATCATACTCAGCATATAGAGCTGGGGGAAGCAAAAAGAAAGGGTGATGTTTGGAATAATGCTGTTTTTCTTCCCAAGTCACCTCTGCAGATAAAGGAGCCCCGTTTACCTGGGGATGCCTGAAGACCTGCTTGCCCATGGGAAGTTGCAAATAAATCCCTTGCTTTGCTTTGCTTGTGTGCACAGCTTTTTTTTCAACTATTGAACTGCCTTTATCTCAATCCATGAATTGTGTCACCTCTTCTGTGGTTTCTGATTCTCTCCCTCATCCCACCAAGGCATTGATTGAGTGGTTGCAAGTGCCTGAGCTTCTGGCTGAGGTCAAATCTCACCAGACCCTCACCACTGTGTTCCATAACCATCAGGACAAATAAAACTGTTTCTAAAAGACCACCCACTTCTGTTGGTCTTTTATTAACCAATAAAAGTTATTGGTTATGCCTGTTCTGTGATGGTTTGCTAATCCCAGCAAATTCTCTGCAAGAAGTTATTAAAAGATCATCTGAATCTCAGCATCAATCAGGAAAAATACTGAGGCGTTGAAGAAATGTAATTCACAACATCCTCTATATCTATAATGAAGAAACGTGAAAATGAAAACTTTTTATGCTAAGAAAAATCATTGGTGCTGTCTTTAAAAACTGAATGAATGAAGGTCAAGGCTCACCTAGCTAATAAAAAGCAGAAATATATCAAGTTTCTATGGGTTTGCCTTTTATCCTGTTTTTTATTTCATTGAATGTGTATGAGTTTGAATTGGTTGGTCTGAACATCTTAATTTCTTATTTAACTATAAACATAGAGCAAGTGAAGATTTAAAAAATTAACAAAAAACCACAAATGTATTTTTGAATTTTTTTTCAGAATCTACATCACTTTCTTCATCCTATTTAGAGCATAAACATACATTTATGTCAGCTTTCTGGACAAAATTCAGAAGAGGGGATTAGCTTGCCTCCAGAGGACAGGTATGTGTTGATGGGTTTGAGAGGAGGTAGGAATTTCTTTAGTCAGCTTTATCACCAGAAAAATCATTGCATCCAACTACTCCTTACTGTTAACAATTACAGCTAATGTGATTAGACTTTCTTAACCTTCAAATGAACTTGTCACCAGAACAAAATAAAGACAAAGAAAAGCAATGCAGAAATATAATGGAGCTATTTTTGTTTAAACTGCTGTGCTATTCCCAGGAAACAACTGAGAAATGGATGTGTATTAATAACTATGCTGGAAGAACTGGACAAAAGAAAACCTGCTTTTTTAATTATTGAGTTTTTTGTTAGCTGTAGGTACATTTGGTCATGCCTTTTCAGAAACAGGACTACACAGCCTGTTCTGTTCCTGTGCCAAGATATAACTTGACATTCTTGATTATTAGGCATCACTCAAACTGGCAAAATGAGAGATAAGGTTTGTTTTGTTACTGAGTTCACTGAGCCATGAGAAAGTGTCACAAAGGTATTTTAACCCCAGTTTCAATGTGATTTTAGAGAGACTGGGTTGTCTGTTTTGGAAGCAAGTATGTACTGCTAATGCATCTTTTACAACTAGGATAATGCTGCAGGTAATTAAGTGAAACAGTCAGTTGTTGTGTAATCAAATTGATAACATCCATTGACTTAATCCTGTAGAGATGAAGTTAAGAGGAAAGCCCAGTTGCAATATTTAGGCTCCAATTCACATTGAACTTTTGGTAACCCTCAATGAAGTCTAATTGAAATTTTCAAATGTGTATTCCCCTCACACAATTAATGCACTTTGTGCTGCTGCAGAATTAACTCTAGCATTGTTTTTAAATGCTCATTTAGACTAACATAGGGATAGCAATTATTTTAAATCCCTGACCCATTTCAGCTTTTTTCTGGCTTTCTGTGGAGGCAATCTTCCATGACTAGTCTAGATGGGATCCAACCCACCTAACTGCAGGTTGCACACATATCTTTCTTATAGTTGGTTATAATTTCTGTGAAATCAGCCTACTTAGCAAAGGAGAAAATCCTGTAATTATAAAAAGCAAGAGAAAGGCTGCTGCCAAAGTTCCTCCATTTGCAGGCCTCAAAGAAACCACATAGGTGTAATTTGGCAAAAGGCTCAGGTGAGCAGGGACAAATTGTCTCCAAAATGGGACATCTGTCATGGATATAAACCTTCAGTAAGTAAGGTGAGAGTAAACTTAGCCTTGGAAGACTTAACATTACAATATAAGTGTTTGCACCTGAATTAATCACTTGAGATTTCCATGAAAAAAAATTAAGATATTCAGGATTCTGCTAATCTATAACGAAAGGACGATTCAGTTTCTGGGCTCCCAGGTCACCTAGATGGTTTCACCTGAAGACAGCATTGTTATTCAAAATCTTATAAAGTGTTTGCTGAAGATTAGGAAAGTAAAGAATGAGGAGTGAATGAAAATATTAAGAGAAGAAGAGAGAGACAAAAATTTATATTTACTTCCAGAAAATCCTATGAAAGTTTGGAACCAAATACTGGATAAATTCCCAAGAAATGCATAGCGGCTAGTCATAGCTTCCCCAAAATCCTCTATTGCTATTAACATCTTCTGTCAGACTGTAGTTTGGATGCTTTTCTGTACAAAAATTAAGCCAAGAATTGCAGTATGTCCATAACAAGTTACTCTTACTTTCCCAGTCAAAGGGGAAGTTTCATCTCACCCAGTTTATATCATCTAAGAATAAGCATCTCCGATAGTTACAGGAAAGAGATAGGAGGATCCAGAATGATATTCATCCTAGCTGTGGAAGGTTGTCTAGACCCACTGCAGGGAAGGCAGCACAGGTTCTAGGCTGGGGACAGAAGGTGGCTTGGGGCCCCTCATGTCAACACCATCACATCTCACATAGGCTGATCATGACGCTGCACTTTCAAACCACTGTCCAAAGAAGGGATGAGCTACCTTCTTCAGAGCCTCTTCCTCTCTACTGACTTCAAAAGGAGTTTAAATTTATGCATTAAACCCATAGATGGTGAAGATTAGTTGAAAAAATTTCATCCAGGCTTAATCAAAATGAGGATGCCCTGAGAGAGAAAACCAGTTCTCTCAGCATGTTTGCCCAGGGAAGTTCACCTTTCCACAGGGAGGGGCAAAATGAATGCTCCAGGGAACATTTGCTTACCTGCTGTAAAGAATTAACTTTTTCTTTTTTTCCATTTTCTTCAATGGGACTCCTCTGTGGTTTGCTCAGCAGCAGCATTCAGGGAAGGTATGCAGTGATGCTCAGCTCTCCAGGTTGACTGCAAATTCCCAGTCAACTGTCTGCTTGTGGATTGCACACACACTAAAGTCTTACAAGTAAAATATACCCATTCCCTGCACCTTATTTTAATAATTCGAATCTGATTAATACAAAATTTTCTTCAGTGATCACTAGTTACAGCTACAGAGGCATCTTTTCAGCATTAGATTTGGACATGCAGACTGCAGAAATTATGTATTTCCATAAGCTCTAGCTGGTGTTCTGTTATGGAAGCAAATCAGATCTGTAATTAGATCTTTCATAAGAAATCTGAAAACAGGGACACAGTAATTTATGCACCTTAGACATTTCTGAAGCACCTTGCTCAGATGGAGCAAGATGGAGATCAGATGGAATCCTTTCAGATGGATTCTCACCTCACTTATGCCCCTTTCTCAACTCCACCCACTTGGATTGTTTATATCTTGGTTGCACTAGGGTAAGTGAAACCTAACGGAACATTAGTTCATTTGGGGGTGGGTGGGAATTCTTGTGAGGATCCTCCTTTTCTACACTGCTCTACCATTCATAGACTAAACTATAGTATCACAAAGAGCATATTCACTGACTGAGAAAAAAGATAACCATATACTGAGAAAAAGGAAATGGAGGAAATGAACAAGCAAAATTCAAATTATTACCCTGCTATTATGGTTAGAGGCACAAATTAGATATTAGAGGCATAAATGTGTATTCACAAAGGTGCTGAAATTTTGACAAATCAGACTGTTGCAGTATCTGCTGCCAGAATCTGAATGAGTGAGAAAGCTCCGTTCATGTTTGATTTGAGTTTTCTGAAAAAAAAAAAAAAAAGGCTATCTTGAATACACAAGTTTGACTAGTAGTTGCTCAGATGCTGGCACCAGATCAAGTAGTGACACCCTCAAACAACAGAGAGTAAAACAACAAAACAGCTTTCAATTTTCTGCTTGCAGATAAAATAAAAGCAGACATGGATCTAAAGCAGGAGAGAGAAGAGTAAATACTTTTCTGTAAGGCTGCATGCATAGCCTCATGAAATGCCTTTTATAACTTAACAGTTATTGGCTCTATCCCACCATTTCTGAAGGCTGAGACATTAATCATCAACTGAACAATTGCCACTAATAATTCATTTGTCTGCATTCCAAATAATAGTGAGTAGCAAGACAGTTGTATATGTGAGAAGACACAGGAATATTTTTCTAGTTACTAGCCAATTCAGAAAATCCCTAAAGATACATTTTAAAACCAAAGCAAAGCAAAGCAGAGGAGGAATATATTAAATAAAAATTCTCTGAAGAAAAGTCTTTTCCATACACAGGTCAATAACACCATTTGCAATGAAGCATAATCAGGTTTCAAATAGTTATTACATGAGAAATCTTCCAAAGTACAAGGTATCTCAGGTGAATGCTTTCCAATTGACTAACTATGATCAGACGTCTGAAATCAATACCAGTCACTTGGTTTTGAAACTTTCTTCTTTAGTCTACATATAGATTCAGAGATTAACATTTGGATGGAATCAATGAGAGAAATAAAAAAAACAGACCTCAAAATTAAATTATTTTAATTTATATTGTTTTAGAATGCAACATAAACCATTTCATGTGTAGTCAAGTAAAATATGATCTGGGTCTATTCTGGATTTACAGTCAGGCCCTTCGTAACATAGAAAACACAATTCAGACAAGTATGGGGAAAGCAGTGGAAGTCCATAAGAATCCAAATATATTCACAGAAGGTCCAATCCTGAGCATTTTTATGTCAATGGGAGACCCATTTCTCTAACCAGGAATTGTTATATTGTCTCAGCTAAGCAGTTTCTGACTTTGTAAGATGTATGCCTAAGGAGTTTTTCCAGTAGTTGCCTAGGCTTAGGTACCTCAGCACCAAGTTTTAAAAATGTAAGTGGGTAAAGTGAACTTAATTTGAGACAAATTATGGTTTTACCGAGAGTTCAAGTGACAATATACATGTATTTACAAATTGATATATGAAGCTTTTGTGCTGCCTTTGGCTGAAGTAATAAGCTACAGAACTCACACAAGTTTGGGGTCTTTTGGCAGTTAATTTATAAGTGTCTGCTCAGAACAAGCAACTAAGACTTCAGGTCCCTCAGTGCCAAAAAGTAATTAGCTGGAACGTACATGAGTTTGTTTACTGTTAAAGACAAGCTGTACTGCTTTATATACCTTGTAGAACATCATCCTTTCAACACTGCAAATGAGCTTTCTGTGAAGACTTGCATAAGTCTATTGTAAACTAAAGCCAGACTCTATCCCAGAGGAATTAAGTGAAATCTAGGGACTGAATTTGGCCTATACTTTTAATCACCTGCAAAATTAAAAATGCCATCTCTTCCAGACACAAATTTGTCAACTCCTTTCAAATGAAACATCTACAATTAACCATAATAGCATGGTAAATCATAAAGAATAACTCTAAAACCATCATAATGAATAACTCTAAAACCAAGCTTTAATTAAACTCATATGCAAATTATTTTATAGCAGAAGTACAGAGTAGTTCAGATCTTTGTAGCCAATGAACGTATAAATTAATTCAGGCTCTACCATCCCCAGCAGCCATTTAACAATGCATGGGTAGTTTGATAAAATGACAGATTATTGCATTTTATTTCACACTTGAATCAGTGTTTCAGGAAGTCTCCTAGCCTGTAATACTCCTAGCACATAATAAAAAAAAAGAAAAAAAAAGAGTGAAGTGATGATACAAGCTTTACTTCAGCCTTTGACATTTTGTTTTCCATCACTGAATCTCTGGACTGCATGTAGGTCATTCTTTCCAATTAAAACACTGTGAACTATAAGGCACTTCAACAGCGAATGAAAGGAAAGTTATTTCCTTTTGAACATGCATAAAGAGCACAGTGACTTGAACAAGGTGTTCCAGTGTTTTAGTCACAAGGGTCAGACTGGGAAATAATTTTCTTCTGTATCTTCATTCTTTCTTTATTTCCTGGATCTCACTGCTTTAGTATAATAGAAAACCTGTGGGACAAACTTCTGAACTGCAACTCCTAGCACAGAATGACTATTTGTGTTGAGCATAACATTTTCAGATGGAAGGGGAAAAGCTTCTGCAATTTCTACAGCAACATAGTTAGCAACTATAATCTTCAATCAGCATGAAATGGCAGTCAATTGAAGGCATACCAATACAATAAAGAAATAATTGGACCATTGCATTTTCCAATTTCTGACACAAAAGCATTGAATAAAGGAAGAAAATTCACTTCTGTCAAATACGTGGCTGCTAATTTCACTCTGAAGACATTTGTCAGTGTTTCAGCCCCAGTGTCACTCTCTGCTCTCCTGGTCCCACACCAGTGACAATTTGCCAGTCCTATTTACCTGCAGCCCCATTTCAGCTTTTCATTTTCTCTAATCTCTCTCTCAGTGGAATAAAGAGTTCCCAGAAACATTTTCCGAGACATTTCATTCATAGATTATAGATGTGAAATACAGATTGTGGCCAATTTTTGAAATCCCACTTTTATAACTCTCTCCAGCTTTGTAAGAGAAAAATGTACCTTTACTTAAAAGCCACATACTTCAAAACTGTGTATATAGAACTTGTCTTTGAAAATCAGATTCAAACATCAATGTCTATACTTGGTTACAAGCCTACCTTTAGGCTGGCTTGCAAGTTTCAATATTTGGTGGAAACACATAGAGATAAAATACATTTTTTTCCATTTTAACACAGATTTCTTTTCTTCATCATTTTATGAATTCTTACAGCACTTTTAAGCACACCCAAGTAAAGTGAGATGTAGGTGATTTCCCATCAAATCTCACATCTATTAGTAAGACAAAATATCCTTTCTGTCATAACCACATTGTTTGGGGTTTTTTTTCTCATATCTAATAAATTCCTTTGGAATTTGGAGGTAATCTACGGTAATCTATGACCTGTTGATATCCCACAATTGGTAAACAGAGAAAAATACCATTTTAAAAATCTCAAGGGAAAAAATGGCACTAGTTAGTTATCAGTTAATATAGAATTTACACAAAAAGACCAGGATGAAATTTCTGTACTCCTAGATAAACACAGCACAATTCTCCAGCAGAGATGAGAGATGAATGCCTCAGGATATAGTCTCTCTTGCTGTACATTTCAATCTCTCTTACTGTTAATGGAATTGCATACACTTACTGAAATGCAAAACCACATCTCTCTGCTGGTATCTAAACAAGGAAATAAAACGTGTGTTCATTACTGAAAGAGAGCTTGTACAGGTAAAGCATGGGACTGACATTCCTAAGGGTGTTCTTACAACACTTGTATTACCTTGATGGACAATCTGTGTTGTCAGGACCTTGAAGGAAGTACTGCAGTCTAAAGGATGCCTACTCTGTAATTGGCAGCTGAATTACAACATTTTTTTACAAATAGCAGGAGATATTTGTACAAGTTCAGAGACAATTGTTTTAGGAGGAGCTGTTGTCTCCCTCCAAGGCAGAGAGGCCCTGCAGATAGACTTTGACAAATTAAAGGCCTAGGTAATCACTAACCATACGAAATTTAACAAGAGAAAGTTTCAGATTCTGCACCTGGGGTGGGAATACCCTGGATGTATATACTGACTGGGGAATGAGACTCTGGAAAGCAGTCCAATGTAAAGAGCTGAAAGTGTGAGACTCATACCCAGAGTGGCAGAGCAAGTGTGATGGCAGTACAGGGTTCAGTATAAACCAGTGCACTGCACAGTTGGCTTGGAAAGAATCCTTCAGACCTGCTAACTGGTGTTGGCAGATAGAGTTATTTTACACAAGAAACGTAACATCCAAGATCACCAGTGAAGGTTGCTCCCATGGAACTGAGGAGCACGGTGCTGTGGGGACCTCAGGAGTGAGTGTTCTGGGTAGAGCTGGGGCCAGTAACAGAGACACCAACAGCCTCTGACACTTCTGGGAAGCAACAAGCTGGGCTCCCAGTCTGGCCAGAGTTATCAGAGAGGCAGGGTTGAGTACAGATACTCCTGCAGCTTTACTGGAGCTGGGATGAGACATGGCTGAGATAAAATGGGGGCCAGGATCCTGGGTGGATGGTTCCAGGATGATAATAAGGCCTGGTGTTGCCCTTAGGACCATGTACTTTACCTCAGGAGAAGCTTTAAATAATGCTAGAAGCTTCCTTAGTGAATTCCATTAGTGTCCTAAATCTATTAGGGAACTGACTGCAAGCAAGCCAAGACACACACTAATATCAATGCCATGAAATCTCTACATAGCCATGTATATTTTCCAACTGACATCAGCTTGCCTCCTTTACTACAGCCAAACACAGCTACAAGTGAGGTTCTGACATCAGCCTGGAAGTGACACTACCTCCCAAAGGCTGAATTGTACAAACATTTTTAGGCAACAGGAATGCTTTTCTTTTCCCTATCCACCTCTAAAGTGGCTGGCTACCCCTTGTCAGAAACCATTGCCCAGTGTGACAGTGGAACAGTGCCATAATTCTTCTCAAGCAAACTCAGACTGATTGTCTTAGACAGTTTAAATCTTTGGTTGACGATTACCTGACCGATTTTGCCTGTAGCAAATTAAGAAACACGTGTGTGTTGCTTTGCAGGTCTGTAGTCCCAAAGTTTCCTCTAACATAAATGCCTCCCTTGGATATTTTTAAATGCATAAAATGGAAATGTCTGCTTTCATCTGTTAGGATCTGTTGCTCTGTTAGCAACACTTGTTATCCCACTGTATTGCAGCTATACTGGGCAACAGAGAACATGTAAAGAGCTCACCTCTGTCCTTCTCTCCTTATAATGGTGGGAACAGAGGCAACTTCATCAGGAGAGAGTTGAAGAGGACTGGATAATTTTGCACCACCTGCTCCTACATTTGGTGGCTATAATTCAGTGGAAGAAGTTATGGTGTGTGACATGAAGCCCGCTGGTGTTGCCAGATCCACCATCCGCAGGGGGCAATCATGGCCACTGTATGTGTCTTCATCTGGACTCAAGATTTTGAATTACCTTCTCATTCCTGAGAAGAAACTCTTGGTACCCTGGAGTTACTCTCAAAACTTTTTTGGAGAGTGTTGCACCATGCTACATATGTGATACCTACGGGTTTATTTCCATTATCTCAGTGAGATGTCAACAAAGGTCTGTAAATTGCTCTCTTTCCTGAGGAAAGAACAGGCAACCTTCAAATGGTCAGAGTTTGTAATAGGTGGGTACAGGACACACAGAAAGGAATTTCTGCCATGTCCACCAAGGCAGCTGAGGCAATGTAGAGATAGACCTAAGGGCCTTTTCAAATCTATCAAATTAAGAGTGGCAAGGTTTGAAGGGGAAAGACTCTTCCTTACAAAAAAAGAAATGGAGTTTAGGCATGAAGTAAGACCTAACAACCAAATTAGAAATGATAGATTTTTATTTTTCTCCTTGGAGATCAAGATTTGCACTTTCTGAGATGTCGAAGATTACTGAGACTTCATTTATCTAAAAGGTAGTTCCTCTTTTGGGTCCTAGACAGAATATTCAAAGAGAGAGGGCAAACATTAAAAGTAGGTTACCTCCTGGCTTGGCTTATTAGAAAATCCATCATGCTGGGGTGAACAGGATCTATTAGACTTAGTTGATGTTCGTAGTACAAGCTCTTCTCCTACTTTTACAGACATGTTCTTAACTTATCTCTTAATCAACTTTTTAGAGCACATGAAGAATGAAAAACAACCCATCTTTTCCTCATGCTTGAAAGCCATTCTTTAATGTTTCCTGTCAGAAGCTCAAGCTCCGTTTAACACACTGCAGTTAAGTGAGGAAGAGCAGGACAATTATCAGGATGTATTAAAGAAATTTGAACTATATCATAATCTTATAAAGAAGGGAACTTGAAATATATTACCATATAAGAAGTGAAAAATGTAGGGAAACTCTTGGACTTCATAAGGTTGTTCAGTGCCCAAAATATCTTTTACATTGCTGTGGGTGCTGCAGTCACAATTCTGCAGCCTGCCTTTCCCTGCCAGCTCTGTACCCTCTCACTCAGGCTAAAAAGGCAGCATTTTCCAGATTCTCCAGGGCTGGATTTTTCCCTTTTTGCTCTAATACTATTGCTCTCATGTTGCTATTCTCACACAAGCCTTGCATCTCCAAACTCTGCTAAGTGTATTACAGATTCTTCTTTTTGTTGTTGGCATGAGAATCCCACCTTCTTTCCCCCCGTCTCCTACCCTTAGTTGTAGTGTTTGATTTACATTGAGACAATAATGCTATTCAGAGGGGCCTTGAGGTGGGACTTTAGAGGTGGGTTTATTCAAAACTCATGAAGTTCAACAAAGCAATGTGCAAGGTTCTATACCTGGTTCATGGTAATCCCAGGCATATCTACAGACTGAGTAGAGAAGTGATTGGGAGCAGCCCTGCAGAGAAAGATTTGGGGTTGGTGGTTGATGAAAAACCCAGCATAAACCAGCAGTGTGAGCCCACAGCCCAGAAAGACAATTAAATCCTTAATCCTGGGCTGCATTAAAACCTGTGGGGCCAGTGGGTCAAAGGAAGTGACTCTCCCCTCTGCTCTGTTCTTGGGAGACTCCCCCTGGAGCACTGCATCCAGCTCCAGTACCACCAGCACAGGAAGGACATGGAATCGTGGAGCAAGCCCAGAGAAGGGCCCCAAAGTGGGTGAGAGGACTGGAGCATCTTCCCTATTAAAGGCAGGCTGAGGAAGTCGGGGCTGGAGAAGAGAAGGTTGTGTGGAGACCTCATAGCAGCTTTCAGTATCTGAAGGGGCCTGCAGGGAAGCCCAAGAGGGATTCTTTGTCAGGAACTGTAGTGATAGGATGATAAGTAATGGCTGCAAATTGAAAGAGGGGAAATGTAGGTTAGTTATTAGGAAGAAATTCTTCACAGTGGTGTGGGAGGGGACTTGGGAAACTGTCCCCCCGAATTACCCTGGGAGGTGACAGGTGTGTAGTTCCCTGCCTCCCCTGTTATCAATCAGTATGTCTGTCATCCCTTGGTGCTAGAAAATTCTTTGTTCTTTATACCTCCATTGGTTCCTTCCCTGAAGCCGCTCCTTCCCCTTACCCTCATTGGTTATAACCCTGCCACTCGACCCTGACTCTGCCCCCGAAGCCTTCCTTCACTGAACGCTTCATGCCTGGACCCTCCCTCTCTTGTCCCAGTTATAATCCCGATTCCGCCCCCTGTTCGAGGCTCTCAGAGCGAGCTCCCTCCCGGAGTGGTTGTTTTCCCTTCACTCCCTGAATTGCTGTTCCTCAATAAACGCTCCTGGAAAAAAGCCGCCTGTGAGCCGTCCCGCCTTCATAGAGGAAGATTTCATTACGCTATCCGGCTTTCGAGGACTCGGCTCTCTGACAAGCAGAGTGGTCAGAGACCCAGAAGCCGCAACTGGCGCCCGAACAGACTGGCCCCTCTCAGGAGTCAGCCGCAGAGCGTCTCCTCGGCTGCATCGGCTCTGTGATCCGGCTGCCCGAGGACGAAAAGCGCCGTTCGCCGCCAGTTCCACGAGCGGCTGCTCTTCGTTGAAGAAGATCGCCTACCTCGCGGGCTGCAGACACCTCGTCCTGGTTCGACTTCGAGTTTGGGAGCAGACTCCGAACGGGACGAGACCTGCAGCGCTTCCTCTCCCCCTCAGAGGCTTTTTCGTTTTGACAGCGGTCTTTTTGTGGTGAGTTCCTGGTGCCCTGTCTGGCACCCGACCCTGTCTCTTTTCCTTTTCGTTTCTCTCTTTGTCTCTTTGGGGATTTCCCTTTTTTCTGCAGTGAGAATGGGCAACCGCTTGTCTCCTGCCCGGCGGGATTTTTACCTCCACGTTAAATCCTCCCTTGTTTCGGGGAACATTTCTTTTAAAAAGAGGGACCTTAAAGCTTTTGTTAATCTTATTTTCGATAACTTCCCTGACACCTCCAGGGATGATTTTTCTTCTCTTATTTTCTGGGGAAATATTGGGAAACTGTTATACGCATTACAAGTAAAGGGGAATTTTTCTGTGGGGCATTTTTTTCCACTTTTTCATTCTATTTACACTTTATTTAAACAAAAGGGTGAGAGTTGGGTCCCCGGTTCTCCTAACCCTCATTCCGCCCCCCCCACTCCTAACCCGGTTTCCCCTAAGGGTGGGTCGGGCAGCAGATCCTGCCATAACCAGGCACAGGGCTGCTGCCGTCTCCCTGCTGCTCCCCGCCTCACTCTGTCCTCTCCTCGTCCTGGGACTGGCCATCCCAGTGCGACTCTTTCCTCTCCCCAAAGCCCTCAAACCCCTGTACCCAGTTTAAAACCATGTTATTCGATTCCTGATCTCTGTCACCACACCTCACAAAATGGCGCCGGCCACATGGCCGAGCAGCCCGCCACCGAGGGACAAAATGGCGCCTCCTCTCCACCTCCTCACTCCCTTCGGGCCCCTGCCAGTCCCCCTCAGGCTCCACCTCCGTCGAGTGCCGCCCCTGCGTCGGGTCCCGCCCCTACCACCGCGTCGATTGTTACGTCGTCGGGACCCGCCCCTCCAGCCCCCATGGCCACACCCCTGGGTGGGCCCCCGGCGGGAGGGACCGGCCTGCAGGAAGGCCACACCCCGGCGGGAGGGACCGGCCTGCAGGAAGGCCACGCCCCGGCGGGAGGGAACCCCCTGCCGGAAGGCCACGCCCCGGTGGGTGAGCCTGGCCACGCCTCCCCTCAGGCCCCTTCTGGTTCCCACGCCACCGGAACCGGGAGTCGGCCTGGCCGGAAGCAGGCCATCTTGGCCTGCCGGGCTTCATGCCACCGAAGCCCACCGGCCAAGGGGAAGGTCCGAGCCCTTGCCCGTCCTGCCTCATCCTCCGATGAGGATGAGGACAGCGACAGCCCCCGGCCCACACCTAGGCCGGGAGGTGGGTGGGCCCGGATCAGGGCAGAGGCAATTAAGGATGGGGATTTGGAATTCGCAAGAGATCTGGGGCCGTTCGCAGCACCTGTGGTGAGGACCAGGGGGCAGCGGCCACACTGGGAGCAACTCCCATATGTGGAGATTAAAGAACTGAGGAAAGCTGCCAAAGACTATGGTCGAGACTCTCCTTTCTTTAAGAATGTATTGGACCTCACTTTCTCGGGCCATACATTGGTCCAGCATGACGTTAAATATATTGCCAAGTCCCTGCTCACTCCCACCGAGCTTTTATTGTGGGACATTCAATGGAGAAAGCTCCTCAAGCCTCTTCTGAAAAAACACAATTTAGCAGAGGCAATTGGAGAGGGAGAGGAAGCCATAGAAGCCCTGGCAGGGGAGGGGGAGTTCAGCCAGCCAGAGGACCAAATACTGTTACCCACGGAGGTCCTAGATGACATCAAGGAGGCTGGCCGAGCGGCACTGTTAAAAATCCCCGATGGGAAAACCCCGCTCCAGAACTTTTCAGCTATTACCCAGGGCCCAGAGGAATCTTTCATAAAATTCGTGGACCGGCTGAGGGAGGCCATCGACCGGCAGATAGACCATCCTGCAGCGAGGGAAGAGCTCCTGAGAAAGATGGCCATGACCAACGCGACAGCCGAGACAAAGAAGATATTAAGGACTTTACCTCAGGACCCCGAACCCACCATCGCACAGATGGTGGAGGCCTGCACGAAAGCCGCCTCCACCGAGACCACTGTCGCCCTTGCAGTAAGTAAGGGGATTGGGGAGGCGATGTTGACGATGAACACCATCCGGTGCTTCGGGTGTGGCCAGATGGGCCACATACAAGCCAACTGCCCATACTGGCCCCCGGAGCAACCACACTACTCGTACACACCCTCCCCAAGACCAATACCCAGGAACCCGATGCCCTACCATCAGCAGGCGGGAAACGGGTCGCGGAGCGCGGGGAGGGGCCGCGCAAGGACAACAAGTGGCCCCTCACAGCGCCCAGGCCTCCCCACCATCCGGGAGGACCGGTGGCCCAGCGGACAGTTCCGGAGGGTTGGCGGAGCCACGACGACGGGCTCCGCCTCTTCCGTAGAATCCGCAACTTAAATTCAGACACTCACCGGGTCCTCAAAAGCTCCATCACTGTGACTCTCCAGGATGAGGACCTGGTGACAGTTCCCGCTGGGTTCCTGGAACCCCCTTACCGTAATTGTGAGGTAACAGTGTTAATACTCGGAGATTGCAGGCTCACACCAGACCGTGTTACCGTCGTTCCTGAAGTGGTGTGTTTTCAGCCGGGGTCCGAGGTCACCGTCTCAGTCGTCTGCCATCAACCACCTTGCACCATCACCAAGGGGCTCCCCTTCGCTGCCATGTACCTCCTCGACGTGGCCGACCTCACCGATCCACCAGTACAGGACTATTTCGCTGGACATGACTCCGGGGAAGACAATTTTGTCTTCCTCACACAAAATGTTTGCAAATCCAGACCAATGATTGAGACTGTTTTATCGCTTCAGGGAAAGTCCATCAAACTGGACCTGATGGCAGACACCGGGGCAGACGTCACCATCATTCCCCGGTCAAAGTGGCCCCGCGACTGGGAGTTGGTGCCCCCTTGTGGCACAATCTCCGGAGTGGGAGGAGCTGTCAACTCCATGCGCAGCAAACACCTGGTAAGTGTGGAGGGCCCTGAGGGACAGATTGCCACCATTCGGCCTTTTGTTGTTTCATCTAACATCATGTTATTAGGCAGGGACGTTTTGTCCCAATGGGGTGCCCGCCTCGATATCCCTAGCCCTGCATGGGATTTTTAGTATGGGCCACTGCGGAGCGCACCTCCCCACCGCTGAATTGGAAGACCGATGTTCCAGTGTGGGTGGATCAGTGGCCCCTTGTGGAGGAGAAATTAAAAGCGCTCCATGAATTAGTAGAGGAGCAGGTCCGCCTGGGGCATTTAATACCCTCCACCAGCCCCTGGAACACTCCTGTCTTTGTTATTAAAAAACCTGGCAAAGACAAATGGCGCCTGCTCCAAGACCTGCGCAGGGTCAATGAGGTAATCGAGGACATGGGCCCCCTGCAGCCTGGCCTTCCCTCACCCTCCATGCTTCCCCGGGATTGGCAGCTCGCAGTCATTGACATCAAGGACTGCTTTTTCAACATCCCATTGTATCCCGGAGATGCCCCCAGATTCGCGTTCTCTGTCCCTTCCATCAATAGGGCGGAGCCTTATAAGAGGTACCAATGGGCCACTTTGCCCCAGGGAATGAAAAATTCTCCGGTGCTCTGCCAAACTTTTGTGGCCCAGGTGCTTTCGCCGATCAGAAAGCTGTTCCCTGAAGCGATCATCCTGCATTATATGGATGATGTCTTGATCTGCGCTGAAACACAAGCTTATCTGCAGATCACACTTTCCAAAACTGTTAAAGCCATTAAAGCTGCAGGGTTTGAAATTGCTGAAGAAAAGATCCAGCTGTCAGCGCCATGGAAGTATTTGGGCTTTCACATTACGGGAAGGACTGTCGCGCCCCAATCTGTCACCGTCAAAGACGACCCACGGACCCTGCGGGATCTCCAGCAGATCTGCGGTACCATCACGTGGATCCGACCTCTCCTGGGACTCACCACGGAGGAGCTGGCGCCGCTCTTCAACCTGCTACGAGGAGATGGCGACCTAGCTTCCCCTCGCGAGCTAACACCTGCCGCCAAAGGAGCCCTGGAGAGAGTCGCTGAGGCCATACGATCCCGTCAGGCCCACCGTGTGGATCGGCTCCTTCCCGTCACCCTTGCCATACTGGGTAAGTGCCCAAACTTCCATGGTCTGCTTTTTCAATGGGACGCTGGGCGGAAGGACCCACTCCTTATCATTGAGTGGCTGTTTCTCCCGCACCAGCCAGCGAAAACTATTTCAACTCCTGCAGAGTTGATGGCTAGGATAATAATAAAGGCCAGACAACGCCTCCGGACCCTCGCAGGGTGTGACCCGGCGTGCATTTACTTACCTCTTAATTTGGAACAATTGGAATCCCTGCTTCAGACAAACGAAAGTTTGCAAATTGCTTTAGACAGTTACCCTGGACAGATTTCCATTCATTACCCTAAACATAAAATATTCAAAGACACGTTATATTTGGCCCAAAAGTCATTCAAAAATAAAACACCTATTAAAGGTGCTCTCACGGTGTTCACCGATGGGTCGGGAAAATCCCACAAATTGGTGATCACTTGGAAGGACCCGGAGAGTCAGAAGTGGGAGTCTGACATCCAACTGGTTGAGGGTTCCCCTCAGATCGCAGAACTTGCTGCGGTCGTGAGAGCATTCAAAAAATTTCAGCAACCTTTCAATCTGGTAACAGATTCGGCTTATGTTGCCGGGGCAGCAGAACGGGCAGAACACGCCCTGCTCAAAGAAGTTCAAAACAAACAGTTATTCGATTTGCTCACAGAATTAATCTGGCTGATCTCCCACCGAGAGCAACTCTATTATATTATGCACGTCCGGGCTCACACAGACCTGCCAGGAGCTATTGCAGAGGGGAACCGGATGGCCGACCTCCTTGCAATGACATCTCATTACTCTGCACCTGCACTTTCATTAACCTTACCAGACATCTTTGCACAGGCAAGGCTCAGCCATGCGTTTTTCCATCAAAATGCACCTGCCCTTGCCCGACAATTTAAAATATCAAAAGAACAAGCCAAAGCCATACTAGCCACATGCCCAAGCTGTCAGTCCTTCGCCCTTCCACCGCTGCCAACGGGGATAAACCCCCGAGGGTTGGCAGCATTGGAGCTGTGGCAAACAGACATCACTCACTATAATCCTTTTGGCCGCCTGAAATACCTGCATGTGTCCATAGACACATTTTCTGGGGCCGTGTTCGCGTCACTCCACACTGGTGAAAAAACAAAAGATATCATCAAACATCTATTCATGGCATTTGCCACATTAGGAGTCCCAAAAGCCATCAAAACGGACAATGGGCCTGGATTCACCTCGACAAGATTCGCACAATTTCTACAACAATGGGGAATTGCCCATTCCACCGGCATTCCCCATAACCCCACAGGACAGGCAATAGTGGAACGCTCCCACAAAGAGTTAAAAAGGCTGCTAGAACAACAACACGATTCGGCTCTGGCCATGACACCAGTTGAAAGATTATGCAAGGCACTTTATGTTCTTAATTTCTTAAATTGTTCTGACCGAAAGCCGAATCCCCCTGCACTCAGACACTTTTGCAATAACACCAGAGCAGTTTTGAAAGAGCGTCCGCCAGTCCTCATCAGAGACCCAGAATCAAAAATCATCTCAGGGCCGTACCCTCTGATAACGTGGGGGAGAGGGTACGCTTGTGTTTCCACAGCCCAGGGTCCCAAATGGATTCCTGGAAAATACGTCAAACCGTACCTGGAGAGCACTACCACGGACCCCCCAGCGAGGAGCAACCCAGCGACCCCATCACAATCACCACCAGATAATGCAGTGGCGTGGCGACGGAGAAAAAAGAAGAGGACCGGAAGACCACCCAACATCGTCTCCCGGGTCCTCATCACAAGGACATACCTACCTCTGCAAGACTTAACAACTTCCGCCACCCCATCCCCTCCTGTGCCGTTCCCTCTACCCTCATACCTAACCCGTCATCCCTTTACCCCTCCGTCCTGAAATTTATTTTTATTTTAACCCAAAAGGGGGAGCTGGGGGAGGGGAGGGAACCAAATGTATGTTGGTAATATTGTTTTGTTTAATTTTAGTACTAGGATGGCTGCCAGAACATCATTCACCCAAAAGGAACAACAGAAGATGTCCCACTGCGCCCAGCTGGTTGCAGCCACGCTTTCCATCCTCCTGTGGCTGCATGTAGCAGATGGCTGGGTGGTACCACAGCCGAAAGAAAACGTCTGGATCACGCTGGCAAAGTCCTTGCAGCAGGATAACCTATGTCTGGCCATGGGCAACGTGGACAATCCCCTGTCCACTTGCCTGGTAGGGGTCCCCTTGGTAGCTGATGATTGGCCGGTATCCAATTCCGACCTGCTCCGAACCACGGGTAGGAGGCCTAACCCGGTCGATACTTGGGATGAGTGGACCAAAATTTTGCCCAACAGCAAAGAGGAACCCCAAGAATTGGACTTACTGGGGTCCTCCACAGCTAGATATTGTGTCAAATTCTATTATAGGAGGCCAAGTCAAAATTGGCACGGAATTGACTTGGCCAAAGACACATACCGGAAAGATGTAACACCTATCAGTAAAAAATATAACAGCCAAACCTGGTGCAATTATACTAGCCAGGTGATTTCGGTTTCATCCACTCATCCCAAGACATTGCCCAGGGGGATGTTTCTTATCTGTGGGGACAGAGTATGGTCAGGAATTCCATCTCGGCTCCAGGGAGGCCCATGCAGCCTTGGCAAGCTTGCTACCCTCACTCCAAACAGAACTCAAATTCTGGATTGGAAAAAAGAGAGACAATTGGCACGCACCAAAAGATCATATGCTCAATTCGACGAAAATTGTGACTCCGAAATTTACGATTGGGGAAAAACAAAGAGGGTCGCTGTATCCATCTTTTTACCATGGTATGCAGCAGCTAAGGCCCTCGGTGAGCTTTCTCACCTGGAGTGTTGGATAAGTAAGCATGCCAACGCCTCGTCTGCCGCCCTCTCCGATCTTCTGGCAGACCAGCAAACCACCAGGCAAGCCACATTACAAAACAGAGCGGCAATTGATTTCCTGCTGCTCGCCCATGGCCACAGCTGCGAGGACTTCGAAGGATTGTGTTGCTTCAATTTAACATCACGGAGCACTTCCATCCAAGCCAACATCCAGCGGATCCGGACCGAAGTACAGGACATCAAAACGGAAACTTCGGCTGTGGACCCCGTCCACAAACTATTGATGCAGTGGGGCATTCCCGGGTGGGCAGCCTCCATTTTAAAAGGACTCTTTTGGATTTTCATAATTATCCTTCTCATTTCAGTTGCCTTAACCATCTTCAAAAAGACGCTTACCAAGACTTTGGCAAATATTTATTTAATTAACAAGAACGGGGGAGATGTGGGAGGGGACTTGGGAAACTGTCCCCCCGAATTACCCTGGGAGGTGACAGGTGTGTAGTTCCCTGCCTCCCCTGTTATCAATCAGTATGTCTGTCATCCCTTGGTGCTAGAAAATTCTTTGTTCTTTATACCTCCATTGGTTCCTTCCCTGAAGCCGCTCCTTCCCCTTACCCTCATTGGTTATAACCCTGCCACTCGACCCTGACTCTGCCCCCGAAGCCTTCCTTCACTGAACGCTTCATGCCTGGACCCTCCCTCTCTTGTCCCAGTTATAATCCCGATTCCGCCCCCTGTTCGACGCTCTCAGAGCGAGCTCCCTCCCGGAGTGGTTGTTTTCCCTTCGCTCCCTGAATTGCTGTTCCTCAATAAACGCTCCTGGAAAAAAGCCGCCTGTGAGCCGTCCCGCCTTCATAGAGGAAGATTTCATTACGCTATCCGGCTTTCGAGGACTCGGCTCTCTGACAAGCAGAGTGGTCAGAGACCCAGAAGCCGCACAGTGGTAAGAGGAGTGAGTGGAACAGGCTGCCCAGGGAGGTTGTGGATGCCCCAGCACCAACCCCGGCAGTGTTCAGAGCCAGTTTGGATCAGGCCTTGAGCATCCTGGTCCAGTGGGAGGTGTGCCTGCTATAGCAGGAAAGGCTGGGATTAGATGCTCTTTAAGATCCATTCCAACCCTTTAACATTCTATGATTCTGTGATAATACAAGTGCACTGAGCTTTACAACCAAGAGCAGCACCTACTCCTCATCAAAGTGTATTCTTATCACTGCTAATGGCACTGTAAGCAAGACAAAAGACAGTTTAATCAGGTTCTGAAAAAAGAAAATGTAGTCACTCTAGGAGACTTTTTCGGGGGGACTTTTCCTGATGCACTGGAAAGGGTATCTGCAGAGAGTGCTTGACAAGGGAGTCTCATCACTTTTTCTCCTGGATGGACCTAAGAAAAGCCTTTCTGTTTTTTTTTTTACTTGCTCTCTCTTCTATTTCTAATATTTTTCCCCCAAAGTAACTTTCAGGACTACAGCCTATATATGTTTCTAGCTACAGATTCTGATAAGAAGTCTTTCAGCGTGTGAACCCGGCTCAGCATCCTTTGTGAAGCAATGACAAAGTCATGTCTCCAGTGTTAGACATACAGTCTTTCTTGTGGAGTTCCCAAGCAGAGTATAATGGGGATTAGAGAAAAAGGCAATTAGAAGACTCAGAGCAGAGGAGACAGACTCAGATCAGGATTCAAGGCTTGGAAGTAAAATCAAGACAATGCAGAAGTTCACTGAACTATGGGATCATAAACCATTAAGATGATACAGAGCTAGGACAAAATTCTAGTTAAAAGCCTAAAAAATGCAGTCAGACAGTTTGTGAAAAACAGCATGAAAATTGTTCAAAGGGTAGAAACACGGACATTAGAAATGTTCAATCTTCAGACAGCTTTTATGGTTTTAAGAAGCAAAATCATTTTATGAAAGTCTGGAGACATAGACTGACAGTACTGAAAAGGAAACAAAGTGAAAATGCTGTAATAATCTATATCACTGCTAACAAGGCTTCAATAACAGTCTTCTCCGAGCAAAGAATTAAGAGAACTTTTTCTTTTAACTCTATAAGATGGAGTTAGATCCACAGAACACAATAGCATATAATTATGAACATATTAATTCCTAATTACTACTATTATTATCATGTTAAAATCAAAATAAAATTGTCAATTATAAAGGTTTGATACTATTCAGTGTTTATTTCTGTTGAAAGTTTACACTTATAACCAATGCTTCAATGTTGTTCATTGTAACTGAATGATTTCAAACGTGTTCACATTCTATATAGCAATAATCTTGCCTGCCTGTGGAAGTGCTGTGAAAGTAATTTCAAAGTTATTTGAAGAGTGTCACTGTAACACATTATGGATAAATGACAGAACATGAAAAGGATTGTCTGTCTCTGACAAGAAAGAAGCAACACATGCTTCATCCTGTACCAGACACAACATGAGAAATACATTTCTATATCCTGCTCTTTCCACCAGCACCACAGCAAAGAGCAAATGCAGCAACAAAGAAAGGTGCCAGACCTGTGCTGTCAGTCCTGGCACAGTCCAAACCTGCAAAGTGCTTGGCTAGTGATGCAAATCCTGTACTACATCACATCCCACATGTTAATTGTAGTATCTTATACCTCCCACATATGTTACATCATAGCTAGCAGTACTTCTCATTGAAATTCATCATTCCCTTTTGCTTTTCTTTTTTAATTAATTCAGCTCCTTATAATATTTTCTTGATGTTGGCGAGGTGATAGCCACACTTCTGCAAGTGACAGCAAACAGAAGTAATTCCACAGCTATCTCCAGGAACAAAATGGCACCAGCAAAGGAATAAATCCCCACTGTCAGGGGCTGTTCAACTTACTCCACAGAGACTGACAGCCAATCTAATATAGTTTCTGAGGTCAGTGTACATAAATAGTAGCTTATGCTGTTTTCACTAATCCCATATTTTGTATGGATTCATTTCCTGCAAATGGGTTTATAAAATGTCTTCAGAGAATGTTTAGAGACAAACATCAAAATGGAGATTACTGCCCTTTTATTTTTAAGTTATTTTTCTCTTGCCATAGAATCTGGCCTATCTGGCAGCATAGGAACATTCTGTTATAAATAGTATTTCTGCCCTTAGAAGACTTCCATGTTTCTGGCTGGCTGTCCCTTACAGTCTTCAATGCAAAGATATGAGGAAAACATTTTCCAAAGGGCCGAGGCTGTTTGGGAAAGTGTTGGGGGATGGATTTAGAAGTATTTTAGTCACTGAAATGTGTTTTTCACAGCCCCTTTTCTCATCTTTTGTCAATATGTTATCATAAATTGAACAGGAGATCATGGATTTAATCAAATCTTTCCACATGTTCCAGGGCACATAACTGAGTGCAAAGGTTTGGCACCAACTAACTAGCCAACATATATTCTGCCTGTGTTCAACTCCTCCAGGCCCTGGAGTAGTCCTCACTTTACTCTTAGCTTATGCAAAAGTGTCCAAAATGGTGGGCAAATACGGAACAAGATTTTAGATTTTGATTCCTGTAAGACTAGCGTTTGGCTTACAAGCCTGAAGATTGATCAATAGGAAATACAAAATTAATCCATTATTTTTTCAACAAAGAATTAAGCTGGAAGTTACTGCATGTTATTTTTCTTTCTAGATCAAAAATATATGAGAAAAGTAACCAAGTTTTACTGTAAGAGGAATTATTCATGCAATATCATGGACTAACTAATATGTTTTGCTAAAAATATTTCTTAAATAAAAGCAAGGGAACAAAGGCTTACCTTGAGGCTAAAGAAATACATAAGGAGTCAGGAGATACAGGTTCATTTCCTGTGCCTGATGCTTTATACCTATGTGACCTTGAATAGTTCATAGGTAACTCAGTACTGCTCCCATGGAAGCCAGTGACAAGTCTCATAACTTCAGTGGTAAAATAGTTAAGATGGTAAAATGTGAGACCCTGAAGCACTGTAAGATGTGTGTAGGAACCTCATAAAGTAGTTGTGGTTCTATCTTGGGCCTAACTGTATATAGTTTATCTGACTTAACTGGCTTTACTATTTTTCATAGTTATGTAGGTTATAAAAATTCCAAATGTGCAATGCAATGCACTATGTTGAAGTAAAATATGATAAATAATATAATATCAGCAGTTATAATGCAATACATGTTAATTATAATTATTATACATTATACCCTTACAAAAAATTAGAAAACTACTTCAAATGAATTTATATTACACAAAATGTGATGAGCAGCACTCATGCAGAGTAGGCATAAAAAAGAGAGGTCCTAACTGAGCTGTGGAAGAACTCATTGCCCTGGGATGGAGCACTTACTAAAAGTTCAGGACACTTTTTATGGTCATGGAAGGAAATCCACTGACAGCTACTAAATTCTTGGTAACTATAACTCACTCAAATTCTCCTCTGGGCTCCTAGAAATCACAGGCTTGTAGAGGATTCAGAGAAGCATCATGTTCCTATACTCTACCAGGAAATAATACTGATTTAGCCACCTAAAAGTCAGAGAGAGTAGTCAGAGAAAGTCAGTAGTCAGAGAGAGGATAGATAGCTGCACAGATTCTGTGCAGGTAGTGAACCTGTATAGGGACCAGAATGGTCCCTATATTCTTGCAGTGGGAGTCTGAACCTCCAGGCTGCCATGGAAAATGGCTCAGAGTGGAAGTTGGTGCTGTAGGCAATTTAGCACATGGCCATTTTAATCACGTGAGTGATCCCTCTGAAATCAATAGCATATGTACTACATTACAGAAAGCTCTGAAGCCTGGAAAGAAGAAACTTTGCGTGAGCTGCAAGCAAACCCCAATGAGTGGGTGCATTTACAGGCTGGGAGTGGACAGGGAAGGAGACACTAGGAAGTTTTGTCTGGAGAGTGAGTGTGAGTGAAGTGCAATGTGACTGGGAATTCCAGGTTACCATTCTGAATACGAAGTTATTAAATCCTGGCTGATGAAACCTCTGTGGCCTGGGAAGAGAAAGATTTATGCTGGATGGCCACCTCTGCAAATGCACAGGGATTATCTTCATGCAGGCCTGGCTGGGGCCATTCACTCTGCCAGCGATGTAGTGCTCTGATTTCTGCAGAGGGAAATCTCCTAAAGTGACAGACTGCACTGAGACTGGTATAACTAATCAAGCAGAAGGTACCAACTCTCAGCTGAGGATAGTTTTCTAGATTGACAGATTATTTCTTTCATTTAATGCTTTTGCCTGAAAATTTCCATTTTAGACATATTTTCTTCAGAATGCAATCACAGAAAATGAAAGGAAGCTGTGAGTTGTTTCTACAGTGTAAAGGTTGGTGCAGAGGGTCCCCTGTTTATCAGATATCTTATTTATTAAAGGTATGATCAGAGTACTGAAGCTTCATACAGTTTTGGTTCAGGGGCCAAGGTCTGAAAGCCTTGTAGTGCTGCACTACATACCTTCAGAAAAAAGTATGTTCAGATTTGCCTTGGAGTTAGGATATGTGGTGGAATGACACAGCTGGTGTGCTGCCTGAGTTCAGCTCTAAAAATAAGTAATCTGCTCAGTCTGCCCTGAGGTCTGTTCTTGCTATTTGGTGTCAATTGGCCATAGAAGAGAAATTTCATTGTGAGTCGTCAGATGACATTAGGGGATCTAATAATATACGTAATTATTTTAAATGAAAAAGCTTTACTGGGATTTTTCTCTTCAGATAAAAAAAACTTGCAATAAAGAAAAGGCCATAATTAACATTTAAGATACTATTTTCTCTGTCATGTAACCTCACAGGCAATTAAATGTTTGCACTTCACAGAGCTGTAATGATAACCAAATTCCTGCATAGATGCTATTCTATTGAAGGCTGAAGTAGGAATAATATTTTGGACTCACTGAAAAAAATTTTGCTGTTTCTTTCGTTAAGATAGGACTTACTTTTAAAAGGCTAATTTACATTTCAAGATTAAATGCTCTTAATCTACAAAAACTGCAACAAAATAGTGGACATTTAATATGCAAAATAACATCATTCCTTCAAAATTATTCTCAGGAGAGAATTCTATACCTTCAGAAAGTTGCAAGTGTTTATTTTCAGCATGCAAAATCAAGACATAAAAATATTGTTGACTTTTATGCGAGTTAAGATAGATGCAGGTCTGGGTTGCCCAAGAAGAATAAGAAAGAGTTCACTGTCTCTGTGTGATACAAAAAAAAAAAAAAAAAAAAATTCTGTACAGCTTTTTACCTATACCTTTGACACTGCCTTAAATACAGAAAAACCTTTTTCTGTACAGTTCTTTACCTATCCGTCTGACACTGCCTTAAATATGAGTTCTCCTCTATGCAAAGGATGTGTATTTTATCATTCTCTTGATGTGAGTTTGTCTTAAGCTTACTCTTCACAGTAGAGGAGTAAACAATGCCTTTTTCAGCACTGGGGACAATGACTGAAGACAGGTGATCTGTACTGTTCTGTAATTACATTTATAAAGCATTCAGTGAATAAATCACAGAATGTGTTCTGCCTCCAAATGCAAAAGTAAGTTCAGGTTTTTAGAACATCATTGCTACTCTTTACATTTCAGAAGGGATTTCAGTGATATTAATGAACTCAAAGACCCATGAGGTGTCTCTAGTAACTCCAATATAGGAAGTGACTATTTCCCATTAATCCTGTCTCACAGGACAGTAGTGAAGACTGAGTGAGCACTGAGTCCCTTAAAAACAGCTATCTTCTGAAAAATACAACCTATATTAACAGGAGGTGAGATCAATTTTTTTTATTACTAATATTTTGACATTTTTATTGCATGATCATATAATTCTCTAAATCTCCAGTAAGTTTTCTGCCTCCATGCAAGTTCCTTAAATGTGAACTAAAACCCTTATGAAAATTGATTAAAACTGATGTCATGGTCAATAGGTTAGTGTCTATTATGAAATATAATCTTGAAGACTGCATTGATTTCCCTGAAATGACCACATATCTTCTTGGCACCTGAGACCACAGAATAAGAACCTGGGAATACATCATTATCAAATACACCTTTTCAGCTGTCAGAAAAGGTCTGGAATTAGTGGCACCGGTTGGAATAGCAGTCTGGGGGATAGCCACAGGTCTCTCCTGGTTTCACAGAACATGATGTATATGCACCAGAGCATTGACAAGTATTTTGGTCCATTTCTCCCCTATATTCTTTGTGATTTCTGAATCTCTCAATCTCTCACTTGGAGAAAACATCAAAATGACACTGAAAAAAAAATATGCAGCTATTTGCAACATATTTATAGTGTTTATGTCAAATGTTCTTTTTTTTTTTTTTTACTTGTTCTGTACTTGGCTATTAACACAGCAGATCAAATAAAATATTTATAGACATTTGAAAAGCAGATACTTTTGCTATTGTTGAGATCTGTCAGAAGCAAAGACCTCAGCAGGATATCCTATGCTGAACCCTGTGTCTGGGTCTTTTTGTGTGTGTGTGAATAGCTTCAGCTAAGATGGTACAAGTGCTTCTCTACAAACCCATCTGGCAAATCACAGAAAGAAATTTCTTTCCAGGGCAGCTCATCCTACCTACCTGACAATCACCTGAGAACAAGAAATGTCATCTGCTACAGCTGCCTCTTTCTTATTACAGACTCAGCATGCTCACAGAACACTTATTTTAAATGTATGGGTCACTTTTGAAAGGAAGACAAAAAGAGATAAGAAGAATCCCTTCAAAAATTCTTCAGTTCAACTTATAACATGAAGAGAAGGTGAAAACAAAGACCACTATTAAGATTTTTTTGCCTATATGTTAGAAACCTTGATCCTCAGTGTGTCTAATGTCATCCAGAAATTTTTATTACAAGATCAGTTCTAGAGAAGTTGTTGGTTGCATTAATTCAATAAAGAATTGCTGTGAGACCAACAGATTAAACATTTGCAATGTATTCATTTATTTTGGTTTTAATGGAGCTGTAGTGGGTTTCCTTCTGAAATAGTCCATAAAGAGTCCATAAACAGGCTATTTTAAACATTCCTTCTGGAATGCAGAATGAAGAACTCCAAAACATCAGGAAGTGAACATCAAAGAAATGATCATGGGATTTGTTCTCTGTCTACTAAATACTTAAATGCCAAGGCATTTTATCTGTGTGTCAGTTGTTTCTTTCTTCCTTTCATAAAAGATGAAATGTAAAACAAACCCCAAAACTGAGTCAATTAAAAAAAAAAAAAAACAAAAAACAAAAAAAAAACACCACCAATTGCCTGATATATCTCTGTTGACTTCCATTGGAAAGACACTGCAGATGCTAGCTCAGTTACAGAGGCAAGATATTCTTTCCAAGCTGTCTTCATGACATACTGATGCTTAGGATCATTATTTTATCATGCTGTATTTTGATTTTTTGTTGTTGCTTTTTTTTTAAGAAGCAACTTCTAGAATAGAAAAGGGCATGATTTGTGCTTCAATAAAACAGTAGGAATGCAATGGTCTCTTAAGGAAATGAAAAGAAGTAAGAATCCAGCTCTGAAATCAGTGAAACTTGACATTTTGTTTACTGCTAATAAAAAAACACTCAGCAAACATTAGATAAAGCTACTCTAGAAGACAGGAAAGGCTGCTGACACAGATAATATAAAACAATAACTAAATAATTTAACTAAATAACTAAATATGTTGACAATAACTAAATAAGATAACAGAAAATTAGTTTGAACTTCTACAAAAGGTGATGGAACAGGACAGGAAAACCAAATTTCATTTTGGAAACCTGATAATTGTATGTTCTTCCCAAGCTTTCAGCAGACAGTTTATAAAATTCTGTCATCTGGGTATGGTGGTTGTACCTTTTTCATTATTAGATATACTCAGCCATGACAGATGTCTACTGCAAAGCACAGAAAACACTTGTTAAGAAAAGATTTTTTTTTCCCCTTTCTTATTACTTAATTCATGAGGTTTTTAATGTAGAATTGGATGGAGGTAGAGGCAGCAATTTATCTATTTAGAAAAAATATGGTAATTTCCTAATAATTCAAACTGTTTTTTCAGCATAATAACACTATAAAAATTCAAATTTTACTGTTACTCTGGATGTAATTACAATATTCATTATTTACTGTTTTACTCTGCTTATTTTTATAGTTTTGGAATGTGTTCAGTGTCTGTACTACAGCTTTGGATTTTTTTTTTTTTTTTTAGTTTGAGCACTGCAAGCTTTGCATCACCCATAAAAAATTAGTTCTTTTCTTCATCAATGGAAAAGAATCATAATTTTTTTAGGCTTCCAACAATTACTGCAGTTTTATATTTGATAAACATCAGCTCATATCTGCAAATACCTAGTCAGCCTTAATATCTGCAAGTAATCTCAGTGGAATTGATAATTCAGATTTAAAGGATACTCAGTGTCATCACAGCAACCTTCCTGTCAACTTAAAAGAAGTTCAGGTCAATTATAAGGGAAACTGGAGACAAGGGGGAGTTCCTCAATCATGTCTCAATCTTTTGTACATTTCTTAGAAATTCTGTGTCAAGTACAATTTCACAGAATGCAAACACATAAATGCTCTAAATGCAGCTTTCTTTGAAAGATAGCCTGGGGCCACTAATTACTAGAATGGTATTGCATTTATTGCATTGTTCATGGTCTATCAATATTTGAAACACAGTCTTAAAAGACATGGTTAATGTTATAATTGAGGGTAATATGACTGTCCATTCCTATTCTTGTGCATCACCTGCTTATTTTAAACTGTCCTGACCACAGAAGAGCCCCAAGTTAACTACAGTAAATTCCTATATGGAAGTGTCAGGTGAAGACAACATTTGATGGGTCACTTTTTTCTTACTGAGGATCCATCAGGCTCCCATCCTGCTTTCATTGCCAGGGCTCAGCACATTCACAAAGCAACCCCAGGCTGAGACCGAAACCTCACTGGGCAGCCACGAGCTGTCTCTTGGCTGCTGGAAGAGAGCCACAGCCAGCCTAGGCTGTCAGACCAGAACACTTTCTGCAGAAGAACCTTGTCTTTGTCACAACCAGCTGCTTGATGATCCTTGAAGAAGATGGTATTGATTCATCCTGCTGTTAGCCCAACATCCAGCTTCTCCAGACTAATCAAGCAGAAACAGAAATGAGGCAAAGGCTAACTACACGCTCAGCTTAAGTTATTACCTGCAAACAGACAGTTGTGGATGCAGGCAACAAGGTAGAGTGGGAATAGCTACAGTACTGCCTGTGATTGATCAGCTGCTTTCAATGCTATTCCCATCTGCTGGGATTGCTCTACAGCATTTGGCCATAGAATGAGCTGTGGTGATGCCTTCTCAAAGTAGGACTCAAAAGGTTTTTTAAATCAGTTTAAATCTGTCCTGAAGCATAGCAAAAGCAGACTCCATCTCCCTTTTCAGTGTCTTGCAATATTTACTTTTACTCATTTCACATTCATCATTTACTTAGAACTATTAGCTAAACAATCAATTGGATAGGAAAGCAAAGCAAAATGTTTTGAAAGGTTTGCAGAGCAGGGGGTTCACCTCCACAAAAGTTAATTCAGGTCCCCACACTGTTTTCTTTACAGATACTAAGCTCTTTTGTAGTAACATTCCTAAGAAGTCAAGTTAGTTCTGTGTGGTTATGAGAATGCATCCCGTCATTTGTCTACTGATCTTTCCTTTCCTATAAATGCTTTTATTGCTTCCATATGGACAAAAGCAATAAAATAACCTAGACTTCAACTAGGACAGAATATTCAGCAGTAAACTTCAGCAATACAGTATCCTGGGAGCATATAATAACATTTTACTGCTTTCTGATTGTCATCCTAGAAAAAAACATATAAGGCTCAAGTTCTTGCACTTCTTCTTTAAGGCTTCCTCTCTTTAAGCCTGTTTCAGGCTGACTACATATCTGACAATTCTGTTCTGCTGGGATTTTCTATTATAAGTGTATGGCTTTCCTCTTTCAGACAGGAAACTTGCTCAAGGGACTGGAGGATGCAGGACTACATAGACTGAGCTAACTTGGAAAATAAAGACTGTCACAGAACTCAACACCTGCTGCATCTTGCATGTCTCTTTAGAGCAAATAGAGGCTGACTTGCAAAGCAGAAGAAAGTCTCCAAGTGTGTCCCACCCAAATAAACATACCACTGCAGATGTTATTCTTTTCCCAGAGAAAAAAAATACAAGAAAAAGTAATTCAGCATGAAAGATGTTAAGTATGGTGCTTAATAAACATCTGAAAAAATGCTGGACCTCCTTTCATAGTTTGACTACTATAAAGACTAGGACAGGACAGAAGAGCACAGCACACCACAGGAGAGTGGATAGAATAGAATAGAATAGAATAGAATAGAATAGAATAGAATAGAATAGAATAGAATAGAATAGAATAGAATAGGACTGTCTGCTAGCCAAGGAACTTGGTATTTAATGCAGTTCAGGATGTCACTTCAGTGGTTTTGCTTTAATATCAATGCAGACATTGATCTTCACCCCTTCGGTCCTTAGTGTGAAATGAGAGCACCTATACTCACCAGAAGAATCCTAATTCTGTACTGCCTTACAGTCATGAATGGAAAGTGAGCATGGATGTCATGGTGATGCTGGGATTTTAACAGTCTTGGAGCTTCTTTTCTAAAGTGGAACTGACTGCTTGAAGGGAAAGGCAATGAAGATCCAAATCTCAGTAGTGCTGGGGAAAATGTTCTTGTCATCTTAGTTACATACAGCAGCTGAAAGTTTGCCTTTGTCTGTCAGTTTAGGTAGGTTTCATGACTCAGTTGTTTCCCTAGAATAGCAAAAAGAATGTGGGCTGATATTTAACCATTTGCACAGGCAAAGATAGTTGCCAATAAAGAGGTATAACTAAGCAATTGCATCAAAAAGGTTTGTTACCTAAATAGAAAATTATGAATCTAGTGCTGGTTACAAGTTATGTCCCTGTAACTATTGTGACAACTACATAAAAATGGATTCACTACTGGGATTCAAATTCAAAAGGACTGATAATCTGTGACAGGTTAGGATTATCCAGTTGGGTTATTTTGGTTTTTTTGCATTTCAGCTTGAAGTAGTAGTGAGTGGTTTTCACTAAATAAAGAAAGCATTTGAACTGTTGTATTACCTTGAACTTTTCATTCTTTACAAAATTAGAGGGTGTGCCTTCTTTATGATTCAAATTTTACCTGAAGTAGTAAAAAAATGGTAAATGTTGAAGTTTAACATTGTTAAAAGCCCATAGCAATGTGGTCTGTGTTCAGCTGGTAGCTTTTGTTTTTCTCATTAGCTGATCAGGCTCTACATTAATTATGTAAAATCAATAAACACTTTGACAGACTGTGCTACATTATCAGCATTAATAGCATGCATCATAAAGAAGAAATAGTGCACATAATTATATCGTGAATAAAAATATATTCCCCACAAAAATGTATAGGCAATAAGCAAGTAGCTGTTGCAACAAGCATCAGAGGCCTGCAGCCAGAGGGTGGGGTATGGGACCACTTCCACATCTGATGAAACTCCACTTGAGACCCAACCATGAAACAAAATTAAACTTGGTCTATATCATGTACTCTCACACTTCACTCTATTTTCAGTGGGAAAGTCTTTTAGTGGTCAAGATTGGATGGAATTTTTGTGTACCATGACAATTGTCCCAGTGTGACAGCTGGAGCTCCTGGATCCAGCAGCCAGATCCCTGGAGCCAGGGAACACTGTGTAAGACAGCAATCCATTCCTCACATAGCTGTAATGGCTGATGGGCATTAGAAAATTACAGTTCATCTTTAAGGGCCATTAGCATTGACAGTCACTTACATTTTAATCAATATGAGAAAATTCAGCTGTTTTACCTCTTGGGAGCCCAGCCCTACTCTCTTGCACAGCCAAATTGTCTGTGCATGCTGTAACAACACATTCTGTAACTTCTAAGCAATGTGTATGAATTACACTAGATAAATTTTAACTAGCTACTGTTAAAATTGTCATTAGAGAAAATGAGTAACAGAGCTGTGAAATATGAAAGCTCTTCTAAAAGTGCAATTTTGGAGAATTAATTTACCTCTTAACAAAGAGTACTGAAGTACTAATCAACATACCACAATTAAAGACTGGCATTGCTGATAGGATTTGCAGAGCTATTAAAAAAACAGAGTTAAACCCTTCCTTATTTATTGGATTACTTAATCCTTTGGCAGTTTGCTATGTGCTAAAATTCATGAGTTTATTAAAAAGAATGGTAATTTTATGTATGTTGTGCATCCCAACAGAATTCAATTAGATTTTGTCTTGTGTGATATGTTAAAGGAGTATCAGAGGAGTTATTGTAAAGAAAAAATCAGTTATATTTAGTCCTCAGGTACCTTGGTTCTCCACTGAGCTCAGGGCTTACTGGACAACATGTTTAGGAGTTCAGACATTCATGCTATGAAATGCTTCTAAATCCAACCTTAGCCCCAGCTGAATGTTCTTTTTTTATCATTTCCTTTTTATTTATGATTCACTACATTTATTAAGATAAAAGTCTGCATTGCAGAAAGAGCCTAAAGTATACCCCCTACATACAAACTGATCTCCAGATTACCAGCAAAATTGCTGCCTTTGTATACTTATGGGCTGACGTGATAACTGAAAATAACTTCCATTAGGACTATAAAAACTCCAGCTGATACCAAATGAATTTCATTTGATACCAACAGAGAAAAATATTGGCTACTGAGATATTCTTTGTTCATGGTTATTTACAGTTCGCCATAATCTGCGTGCTATTCAGGAAACAGAAGTCCCCAGATGTTTTGCTTTACATCATGTGGTTAAACACAAGCTTTTCCCTGTCTGAATAACTAACATTCATATATTCATAAGGAATTCTTCTCTCGTGCCCAGTATGGTTTCTGTGTCTTTCATTCTCTGCAAAATACAGTTTTTGTAAAGGGGATATAGTGGCTTGACCACCACCTATTTTGATTTTATTTTACTTCTGCAGATTTTCCTGAAAAGATTGCTCTTTAGATTCATGGAAGTGGAGGTAGCCAGTGTGACAGGCTATGGTGAAATTAAGTTTTCCTTGGTATCTTGCTGAACCATATTGCACATGCAGAACCAGGACACTTTTGTAAAAAGACAAGACCAAGATACCACACTAATATTTAATATTCCTACATCCCTAAGTAGGTGATTATGTACATCATCTACTGAAGGGCGAGTCACAGAGATTATGTTAATGCGTGATCAGGAAGAAAAAACATAATTTGATGGGTAATTGGAATGCTCTGGTGTTTTTATATAGCTCCAAGACTTTCTTCCAAAGCACAGAGAGGCTTTTTGGTTGCCATGAAAATACCACTGTGAAACAATGCTGTTTGATCCAGCTGCAGATTACTCGCAATTAGTGACTCAGGGTCAGAAAAAAAAAATCAAACCCAAAAATATAAACCAAAGCCATAGTTAAAATTATGTGCCATCTTTTTCTTTATCTAAGAAGAAGGTCATAAAAGGAGAAGCCAGTGGATTTCTTAAATGTAAAGGTCTTGCAATTTAGAGATAGTTTTTATTTTTTTTGTAGTTAACTTATTTTTTATTGGTTTCATCCTTCAATGTAAGTATAATTAATAGTTTTATTTCCACAAAGACCATATACATCGGGTTCATCTTTTCTGTCTTGTAGCTTCATCATTTTTATATGTATTTACATATTTTCCATTTTTATTTTTCAGTCTTGTTTTGTCTGTCTAGAACTGGCAAACAGCAGGCTTCAAATGAAATCAAGTTATTTAAATCTTCCTTATAGTCAGAAGAGAAATAAAGACACTTTCAGAGAAAAAACTATCCCATGTGAAAATAGGTGCCAAAGACAGGGGGATATGGAGTCCTCTGGAAGGTATGACTTTGCTGCCTACAGCATGAGCCTAAATGATAAGCTCTTAACAGTCATCTAATTTTTCTATGTCTCCTGGTGGATGAGATAAATTCCACATGACACAGTTTGTTTCATGTTTTTTTCCAACAGCCCCAGTGATATATAAAATTGTATCACTTTAAACTTATTTGCCCAAAAGAAAATGTATGTCCTGGACTGGTATTTATTGAAGTCTCTCCAGTTCTTTATGAACTAGCTTTCCTATTTACAGATCCAGAAGTCCTTAAAATGTTGGGCTTTTATTTCTTCTCCTCTTCTTTATAATTTCCTTGAAAAAAATACTAGACATAAACCCACATTTAGATCACACTTAATCCTAGCTATGTGAACCCCATTTCTGGAGTGAAGTCTCAACTGTTGTTTCCCCTGAAATCAGCAAAGTTTAAAATTATTTTAATTTCCTGAAAATCAAGCCAGAAAATAGGTCTAGAGAATTTTGTGTATCTTTTAAAAATTAATCTTTCATACTCGCATTTGGATGCCTAACTCTGAATAAGCTTGTGTCCAGAGGTTGCTGAGGACACAACACCAATATTGTGGAATGGCTGTTGTCATCCATCACAGGTGCTTTCCTACCATGGAGGACGAGTGTCTGTTTCTGTCATGGGATGGAAAACAGAGATCTTCAGCCAAGCCCTGGGTGAACTGCTATATCCATATGGGCACCCAGCAGGGATGTCACTGGGGTCCCACAGGGGACGCACAGCCAGGCCCAGTGTCCCTGTGCATCGCAGCCGTGCGGCACGGAGGTTGCTCACTTGAAGTCAGCTGAAGGATTTGTTTCCACACCAGGGTGAGCTGGACAAAGATGCTCCTAGATGCTCAAATGCACTTCTGATTCTAAGCCAATTTCTGCTACTGCAAACTTCGAAGTACTGGGTGCTACTAAGTACTGCTCAGCACCTAGCCCTTAAGTAAGGACAGTAGGATTATGTTCCCTGGTAGGCTTCACTAGCAAGTATGGAAGAGGAAATATCAATTATTAGAAAAGGTCACTTTGCTGGAAAATTATACTGAACATCAGCTAATTTTAAACGTCATGTATGAAAGGAGTGTGAAAGGAGTGACTAGCACTCCTTGTTATTTTAGGAAAAAATATGCCGAGATAAAACTATAAACTCATCCAACTACAATCATAACATTTACAAATATTACCTTGAGTACATCAGATGGCAGAGAGTTTCTCATTGACTTTGTCTAAACTTTTTCTGGAGGCATTTTCAAAAATTTTTCATCTGTCTCCTTCATTGACAGACTTTTCAAAATAGGGTTTTTTTGGTGGCTCTCACTATAAAATCTTCTTAGCTGTTTAAATATTTGTGGTTTGGCTTTGTTTTATAGTCATAGAATAATCTTTTCAGTATAAACTTCATGACCACCCAGAAATAACAGATGAATTGCTAATACCAAACTCAGAAAATAAATAAATTGTACCATTTCTTTACTCTGAGGAATGCAGCTAGGATATTTATTTCTCCAGGCATCTGACTTACATCTCCCAGGGCAAATAATAACTCTGGGCCTTTCTGCTGAAACATCTTCTGTATGTGGTTTTAGAAATGAATTGAAGTTTTACTGTTTTCTGCTAAAAACTTAACAAAGCAAAAGAAGACAAAAACACTGGAATAAATGAAATTAGGCAGCATGAATTTCTGCAGGTTTTTTAGGTTTGTTTCAGCTGTTGTGATTTAAGAAATTATATTTTCTTTTGGTCAGCAAGCAACTCACAGTTTGCTGCCTCATAGAACTCTACTTACTACAGATCATCCACAATGCATTTCTAATCATGACAAGTTAAAATCTTGCGACCTGTCATTAATTATTTACAACCACAGTGTTCAAGAAACTGGAGCCAAGACGTTTTTCCTCTTAGAGATTTGATATAGAAAACTGTGATAATGAAAAAAGAATTAATATAGCACTCTAGTTCTTTATTTCAACACTGGTGTTCTTTCTTTCTGTAGTATAACACCACTGTAGTTATTTATTTCAGCATTGTTGAAACAAAGAACCAGCTTTGAGACCAGTGTTATGAAGTCCAAAAAGTAGAACAGGACAGAACTGCCTTAGCCATAAAGTGAGGAAGTTTAAATGTATTGATCTACTTCAGCGCTGAAAAGGGATCTTGTAAAGTAGATGAGGCCTAAGTCATAACTCAGGATATCTAACTTTGGGTTATATACTTGTGCAGATATATGAAGACTGTCATGATCACAAAAGTGGAATGAGATATGTCCCTGACACATATTTCCTCCAGAATCTGTCAATATTTGTGCTGCCAAATCCTCTGTACTCAACCACTCAATGACCTTCAAAATGCCTGGTACCAAGGTCCATTCAGCTGACAACTGGCCAATTTTCCAAGATAATGACAATGGAGAAGCAGAGATGCATATTGTCTGTTAGGCAGATTAAACTATATTTACTGTTGAGCAAGTGTTTTTTTTCTATGGAAAAGAAAGAATGGGAGTCCTTTAAGCTCTGATCAGATTGACAGATTGGAAACATAATGCTGAAAGATTGCTTACCCTGCAGCTGAGCTGTATTTTTAAAATGACATTCTACACTGAAAAGTGACTGAATAAATGACCTAATTTTTATTTTATTATTTATTTGGATATATGAGTATATAAAAAGTGGGTAAACTGTGTTTTGACATTTTAAAACCCCCCACAAATCAAACTACAAAGGGAAAATGAGCGGCAAGTACCATTATGAGAGTGGTAAGGAGGCAGTCATCATAAAAGATCACAAATTATGTTATTTTCTGGCTTTCTCAGCCTGACTTACTTCTAAAACTGAAGGAAAATCATCAGTTCTGTGGGACACTATGAATGTAAGAGCTAGTTTCTTATGGATCTAGAGTACATTCAGTTGTTCCCCTTTCCTGCCTTTGCTGAGAGCAGCTCTAGCATTGTTTTCCCCATTTCTCTGTCAATACAGAAAGAGGTAATGTTGATTTTGATCACTGTTTAAATTCCATTCAGATCCTTCCAGACAAGCCAGCCTCCCTCTAACTTGTGCAGCTACAGCAAGATAAACATTCCCAAGCACAGCAGGTGATAGTAGAAATTAATTAATCATTCTGTCAAGGATGGGCATGCCCCAGGGGACAATGAGTTCACAAGCTTTCTTTGGTTATGCAGTGCTAACAGTGTAACACAGTCTTGGATAACACAAAAAAGGAAGTTGGTACAAACAGCCTGAAAAAATCTGATTTTCTACCATCACCATTCTCCAGAGAATTATCTTCTCTACCACAAAAACTAATCAACACTCAAAAACTAACTACACAGGTCTCTAAGAGAGAATTCAAATTGGCCAGAATTTTGTGGGCTACCAACTTGAGTTCTAGGAATTCCTCATTTACCAGAAAAAAAGAGATTTCAATCTTGTACAGGGTAGCATCTCCATTCTAGGCCCTTCTTCAATCCAGATTTTTTTGTACAAACACAGGGTATTTCTGTGATGATGTCATTCTGAGAGATGTCATTCACATAAACAGTTGTTTGTCATCTGAAAACTGTTATTTTTTGACTACTTAGGGGCCATTTTGATACTACTTAAATTAATGATCCTGGTAACTGCAAACACATCTGAGCTCCAGAGACCAAAGAATGATTCAGCTGAATAGTCCCAGGGCTCCCAATGTCAGTTCCTCAAGTGGCCAGTGAGGAAAAGGAGTTCTCATGCCTGTTGGACATTAGAAGTTGTCACTTCATGTATATTTGTCATCATTTCTCTCTGCTGCCCACTTGAGCAGGTGCTAAGGTCTCCCAGTCATGGGTGATGTGTATCTCTCCTCCACCTCTAGAACTTTGTGTAACAGCAACACCAGTGGTGAAGATCATTATTTAACTCTGATTGCCTGCTGATTACACATCTAGACAAGGATAACCATCTAACAGAAAGGAGCAGGCACTTTCAATGTCCAGGTCCTTCTGCTCATCTCAGGCATTTGAAGTATTTGTCTTAACTGAGATGAACCCTGGAGCCATCCACCTCAATCTCCCTCTTAACTGGTTTAGTCCATGCCTTATTCTTGGACACATAAGGAGATTTTACCATGACCCCAGCTCTGTAAAATTACCAACAATTCTGACAAACAAATTTATTTACTCAGACATTTGGTAGATATATTTGTTCTCATACCAAGGTCAAATCGCTATATTGCCAATACACTGGACAGTTTTCTAATATTTGTTTTCTGGAGACCTCTTGTTTTAATCTATTCAATTATTGATTAATGGATATTCTCAAGGAGCCACTGAAGTCAATGAAAAGTCAAATCAGCCTCAAGTCTTCCACAGCTGTGCCATACACTGTTCACATACACTAAAACTTCAGTCATACAGACAGTTTCACTTTCACTTTCACTTTATCCTGTTTCCACTGCTAATTAATCCAGATTATATTATTTAGCTGGTCAAAAAGAAGCTTTTATTTATTCTTTGTTCTGGGACACTGACCTTTATGTTCTATGAAATAGCAGGTGCTGTAATATGTGTATTACTTTAAGCTGACCCATTTTGCAGTGGACGAAAGAGAAAAATATGAAGAAATACCCACAAAATAAGTAATACCACATGCCGATAGAATATGTGTGCATTTGAACATGAAAACTCCAGAACTATTTACTGGACTTTGAAAATAGCACGAAAAATAAACTTGCTCATTACCTAATTTAACTTTCCTGATTGGGAAACATCCTTTACTCTTGCATATGCCACAAAACCTGGTCAGACTCAGGATTCAACAGCAGTTCCTCAGGATGTTTGTCCCATGGAGATCAGCAGAATCCCACTGCATTTGAATAAGACAAACAGGGTGATTTTTCTAAAATTTTATTGTCACTGTTTGAAATGTCATATTAACACAACTATCCATTTGGCTTCCTTGACTTGCTGCATTCACTTATCTGTTTGTCTAGAGTTGTCTTTTAAATAAAATTCTTCATCTCTTCTCTTTTTTATATCTGCCACTTTGTGCCATAAGGGTTCTGCTCTTCAGTGTTCCTTGAAGTACAACCAATCTCTGCCATCTTCCATATCCTATTTGCTCATCCCATTTCTGTCACCTGTTTTTGCCTTTTCTAAGCTACTTTCTGCCCAGGGCTCAGTGTCCTCTGCCCAGGGCTCAGTGTCCTCCTGAAAAAGGAAGGCAGCTGGTTATATGACTGTAATATCTAAACATAAGTGTCCAGTTAAAATTATACTGATCCCAGCACCTCTTCCCATCACTTCCTCTATATTTAGACTATTTTCACCTTTATACAAAAATCCTGGATCCATATGGAATAATATGGTCTCTGCATTTTACTTGGATGGTCCTTGGCTCCAGTCCCACAGCAGTTGCTGAACTCAGACAGGCAACACATCAGTGTAATTGATGCAATAGAGAGAAAGAACATGATTTTCCACAGTCTGCTTGGTTTTGGTGCCTGACTTAAGTATGTCTCAGAAGTAGCTGAAGTTCTTGGTACTCAGTGAGAGGGGATGGTCTTTCCACCCAACGTAGCTGCCAGAACGCTTGGAAAGTGACTTTCATGCATTTCTCATGTAAGGAAATAAAACACATTAAATCCTTTTCTGGTAAATATTTAATGCTTCTATTGAAAGCACAAGAAAACAAAAGGAATATTGAGCTTCTTGGTCAGGTCACAGATGTGTCCTCCTGAGAATAAACAGCCCCTAGTGCTGGCCTGGGAAGATCTGAGCTGTAATTGGCCATTTTCCATTAGAAATGCAGGAGTTACATAAGGACCCAAGGCAATGTCAGCAGTAAGTTGTTATCTCACCAGATTCTTGTCTGTCTCAGTGATGGCTGGAGAGGACCATCCCCTCAGGTGAGCTTGCCTCAGCCTTTTGATCATTCCTTTTGAGTTTCTCCCACTCTGGATGAGTGCTGCAGTTGCTAGGCCTCTGCATGCAGGGTGAGAGATGTTATGATGCAGGTAGAGTCTGAATGTACCTGGCTTTTGTCATTCTGCAGGAATTTAAGCAAGTACCTGCTACATAGCTTTAGGGGAAAAAAGTAGGTACCCATGTCCCAAGAAACAGTAATTTCAGGGAGACTGTTCAGAGACAATTAATAATAAACACCAGAGTACCTTTCAAATTAAGTAGAGAGCTATCTAGAGAGCTGAGGTAAATAAAAAGGTATCAAGCAATTCTGCAAAGGGAAGAGACCAGCCTGCTGTCTCACCCCAGGATAGGTTTTAATCACTGCTAGTAAATATTGTTTCCTCCAAGGTCAAAAACGCCAGGACAGTTTTATTCATACCTGCCTCTCACATCAAACATGAACATATCTGCATATCATTTTCAAATGCAAGGCAGGTCCTGATCCCTTGACTATTTTCTGATTGCTGTGACTTCTGTGAAACACAGTGAACTTGAGTACTGGCAGAGAAATAGGCTCTTTGGAGGAAGATGATTATGTTGCTAATGGACAAAACCTATAATTTTCCTTAAAAAATCTATATATTTGCAGCACATCGCAAATATTTCCTTAAATCTACCGTGCTGATTGTGGAAAAAAACCCTCTTAGATAGCTGAGAAAAATATGTTTACTTTGCACTGTCAGGGCATTTAACTATAAAATGTCTCAACTTATTTAAATCTGTGTGCAGCAACATAAAGTGTACTTAACCCCACATGTTGCAGAAATATGATCTACAAACTAGTAATAGCATATTTAGAGGCTGGATATCATAGCAAACAAACTTACTTCATTTTTGTTTGTATGATAGTTACTTTTGTTACTATATTGGAAAAAGGCTAAACAGAGAATATTTGCTTAGAGAAAATAAACTCCCTGATACTAGCACTGTGAGATACACAATAGTGCAACACCCTGGCTCTGCTACAGCACAAGGCCAAATGAAGCCACAATGGAATGAAGAGAGAAATATGTTTTGTTCACTGTCCTACACCCCAAATTCACATGGGGAGAAGAGGCACTTCTCACCATGTGGAAACTCTTAAAAGGATGTGAAAACAAATGTTTTTAATTGAAATTGTCATTGGTGAGCCAGACTGCTGTCTGGGGTATCTTGCTGAAAAGTGACAGCAACAGCAGGGTAACAATGGAAGAGATTGTAAAACCAGTTTCCATTATGCACTAATTCAGGGACCACATATGGGATGCTATCATGTTGTTTATTTTAAGACTTAACACTAAGGGTGGAAAACCTCTTGCTGCTGCAAGGCTGAGAGCTGGGTAGGAAGCACAATCCAGGTCAGGGACTGGAAGTTTGTGATCCTCTGCTGCTGAGCTGCTGTGTAGCATTGTGCCACTGACGTCGTCCTCCCTGCCTGTGTCTCCTCTCAAGCTCTGTGATTATTCTGTCTCTTGACATCAACGTTTCCCTGGGGATGGAGGCAATCTTTTGCAGTGCATGCTTAAGTACCAATGTAATATCATTGTGAATAATAATTTGCACTACTAAATTGTCTATGGAAGGTCCAAAATCCCTCCAGTCCAGCTCTCCAAATTCACAGCAGGATAGTGTGACAGAGACTTGTCAATCCTGGAACAATTCTGCCTAAAGGATAATATTTCTTTAAATTGTATTTAAAAAATTCTTTTTTTATATTTGCTCCTTTTTACTCAGTGAAGTCTTGAAAGTTTGACTGTGTGAGTTTTGTTCACTCACTCCTGGGTTCTGTAGATGTGTTTTGCTGCTGAGCACACATCAGCAAAGAGCTCAGGCACAGGGTCAAGCTGTCTTCTTCAGCTCACCCAGAGAAGATCAAAGCTGTGACACATCCGTCCTACCTCTCATTCTCACTGGAATATTTATAGCCAAACCATGTTCTTTAAGGGCAGGTATCTAAAGCTGATGCTGGTATCTGGATGTCAAACACAAAGCTGATGTATTTGATGCTCTCCAGCATTTCCCTTTCAGCTCCTGTTTCAGGCTTTAAAGCTTCCTGGAAACCCAGTGTCATCTAGTTTTCTTCTGGCTTTACACAAATTAACCCAGCAAAGCGTGAAGGGAGGTGAACCCCAGAATGAGAAGCATTTTGACTTTTTCTTCTATAAATCAGACAAAAAGGCTTTCTCTCAGTAAAGGAAGATGGGGAAAGCAACTCATGCTAAGCCAGACTGATCTTTCTGAAATTAGAAAACAAAGGTATTGCCAATTCAGCCAAAATATTTCAGTGACATGAATAAGCCTGATAATATATTCAGGTAGGCCAAAATTATCTGCTTCTCTATCAGTTCACAACATGAACAAACTACAAGCAAGCCATTTCTGTTTCAGAAAATAATGGAACCTAAATCAAAGAATTAGTGCAATTTTATATTCCTATACAGAGAATTATATAACACTCACTCTACCACTGAATTCATAAGTAGCCTCACTTGTTCTGCATGCTCTTGCTTCCCTAGCTCTTGAAATATTAAGACCTTCTTGATAGCATCCTTTGTATTCTTGGTTTAAAACCTAGGTGAGCTAATTAGGTTTGTACATATGTGTAATGCACTGTTCATGTGAGGTGCCTCTTCACTGTGCATTTATATATCTTTGATACAGACATGGGAATGCTTTGGGCATGTGGCAGCTTGCAGACTATTCTGGAGTCGTTCACTTATGGCAAGAATTTGACTGCTGCCTCTTCCTCCTGGCATGGGGAAGGCCAATCCCCAGGTTTCAATGGGGCTCAAAGCCCTGCTCAAGGTGCTCACTCTGGTCATGCAGCATGCTGAAGCAGCAACCAAAACCTGACCTGACACTGTCTCTCCTGTCCCTGTGCTTGCTTTTTGCAGGAAGGCAAGCTTTGAAAATAGCAAGAGTTACTTGCAGCTTTCCCCATGTGACTGACTGGGGAAGCTGATCATGGGGCAGTTCCCTTTTGCACTTCTATTTAAACATATCCTGACTCTCTTCATTATTACCCCCCTTCTAAGGGAGTAGTCTTCTTCCCCAAGTACTCTTTTCTATCTTTGTCCCTCAAGCCACATTTTAAGCACATATCCACCCGCCTCCTGAGGATGCTTACAATTTTAATTCAAAAACCATCTCCCTTTGACACAGATTAGTGTCTTCACACTTTTGTAATGGAAAATTATGAGCAGAAATAAATAATCATGAGCCTCTGGTACCAGAAATAATTTTTTCCCTAAAGGAAGGGATCCTCAGCAATTTCAGTTGTCTGCATAATTAATTTTTTTGTGTCCCTCATTTGAAGTCTCTGTCACACTTTGCAAATCCACACCAGGGCACTGCAGCTATTGCTGTAGGGCACAAGCCATTTATATCCTCCAAGTCCCATCTTGGAAGCCTCAGTCCCACTGAGTAGATATTATACATGCAAGGAATCTCACTGATACCAAAATGACTAACTGTGTGAGTGCAACTCACAGCATCAATAAGCTCTGTGACCTACTCGGTGCATCAGTATTGCTTTGCAAATGCACTGCAAAGTAATGTAGGGACTGCGCATTGCAGAAGGAATGGGTTGAAGCATCATCACCTTTACCTCACAACTGTTTGAAGTGGGGAAGGAGGGGCTGCTTTGGCTTTGTTTTTCATGAAAGATTTTTACTGCTTCAAACAGGAAATATGTAATTATTGGGGAACCGTAAACAATGGTCTGAGTACAGGAAGCTGGGATGAGTAATAAGACAAGTGAGTCCTCAGTAGATGTGATCTTCACATAGTTTGTTTCACTTCCTCCAGTTCAAATGTGTATTATTGCTAATATTAATCTCAGTGTAAAACTCAGCACCAGACATGAAATATTAGGCATACTATGAAAATGGTAGGCTTTGTGAATGTTGTTAAAAAGTCAGTCAAATTCAGAATCACATCTAAAAACACTTTTCAGCTTTCCCCTCTTCTTCCATAAGTGTCTGTAGTATCTTATTATTCACATATTCACATTATGCCATTGCCTACTCTCTAACTGGAAATGCAGAATTCATAGACTGACATTTTTTCATTACTTACATCCACTTCAGAAATAGTTCAAACTGAACTCTATTTTCTCTGACATAAATTACTTTGTTTTTGAGTTCAGAACTATAAAGTGTGTTATTTTTGCCATGACTGTCACATGATATCTCTCATCTTTCTCTGGAGTCTCTGTTCTACATAAAATGTGAACAAATCTGGTTTGTTTTGTTTTGACTTGACTTGTTTTGTGTTGTTGTCTTCATTTTTTTTTAAGTCAGAACATGCATTGTGCATTTTTACAAGGGCAATAAGTTTTTTTGCTGTCCTTTCTTTGAAATAAGCATTACTAACCTAGAGTCTCCCCCAGATTTAATTTTTGTTTTCCTAAAACTGGTGCTATGCTATGGCTCCTTTTAGATTGACCTCACTGAATACAGCTGCTATTTCTTATGCATTCTCCTCTACCCAAGCTCTGACTTATTTAAACAATGGAAAGAAAGCGCTGCCTCTACCTTTTACCCCTTGAGAGGAGACTCTGCTCCATAATTATGAATCACTCCCCTAAGATGGTGATTGCATTAGAAACTAAAATATTTGAGAAAAGATAACCTGGGTTTATTTAAAAATATAATAGTTCAATAGATTTTAAGGTCATCAAAGCAGCTCTGATTATATGGCTCACATTCCTACAAAACAGTAGGCTAATTCCTGTCTGAGTTAAACAGTATATTTCTGAAGCCAAATCATTTTTGAATTAAAGATACATCCCTTGGTAGATCACTCCAACAATTAATTACCTTTGCTACTTAAAACTGCAAATCCCCCTCAAAATGTCAAGCTTTGGCTGGCAATCCAAGCACATACACAGGCTCTTGCTTCTTCCACAGGGCTACCAATTCACTGGTGTCAGATATTCCCATCCTCTCTAGGGGTGTTCAAAGGCTGCTCTCAGCTCAGCTTCAAATCTTATTTTTCAGGATAAAGGTGCTGCTTCCACAAGACCCTTATGTCAAAGTATATTTTCCATGCTTGTAATCTCAGATGTTTGTTCCTAAAATCCCTTTAGATTCCTAAAATTATATTTTCTAAAATCTCTCCAGTTTTCATCTTCTTTTTTTTTTTTTTTTTTAAGCCTGTTACTAGCATGTGGCACAGTATTCTGCAAACAATTCTGCTTCTGTTGCATGGGAGAGCAGGGGACAAATACACACTCCATATCTGCATGACATCCTGCTGTTTACACCTCCTTGGCTACCTCTACATTCTCAGCTAGCACATCACAGTAGGAGCTCATGTTCGGTTTGTTAATCAATGAGATTGGCCATAAAAACTTAAAATGTAACTGCTTGTTGATAGAAGATTTTGAGACTAATTTTCCTGTCTTATTCCATGCTCCAATACACAAACGTGTAAAAGACACAGAAAATAAAATGTATCAACTGCAACTTGCTGCTGTAATAACACTTGGGTATGACATCCAGTTTTCCCCTGTGTCCTCAGTGGTGAGTTTTCCCAGTCCAGCCAAGAGCTGAAGAAATGAATGTGGTGACAGGAACCAGAACAGGAGGAATACAGCCCTTTCTCCAGCAGGGCTCCAATGCTGTGCTGCTGCCATGTACATGATTTTCTGTCAAGAAGAACATCAGTAGTATAACATGGCACTGTCAGACCCAGAGTGGCTCAGCAGTGTAATGTCATCCAAAACCCAAACATCATGGTGTTCAATAGAGAGGTGTGAGAAGTGGGCTTTGCCATTTTGAATCACCAGGCTTTTTTTGTCCATAGTCAGTCTCCCCAAAGGTTTTCCCAATTCATGAACAGATCTACCACTATGCCTTTGAACCTCTTCAAATTCTCCATTACCCAAAATGCAAAATTCCTCCTTCTCCATTCATCAGGTGCACACAACCCTTCTGAAATATGGTTCCAGGCTTGGAAACAGGTATTAGGACTAGATACACAAAGCACTGGGCAGCAAATTCCTTAGACTGACTGAAGGGAAAGCTGTGCTCCAGGACAGTTTAGGTGAATGGAGACAAGAGATCTCTGAAGGCTGCTCCTAGGATATCAGGTTTATTAGGGATGGAGAAAGGTCTTGCTTGGAGCTGCCAGACGCAGCACGTGGCGAGGCCTGAGGGGATGGGGGAGGGGAGAGACAAGGGGTAGAGAGGATGCTCTAGGAGAGGGTGGAAGTTCCAAGAGGGGGGAAGATCCAAGAGAGCGTCTGGACCCTCAGAGACCCCTTATCAGGGGGCTTCAAGGTGGGCTGGAACAAGGCTTGGGCCAATGGGGTCACAGACACCTGATGTTTCAGGGGAGGGTTACAGGTGTGGGATGAACCATACATTTTTTGGGTTGAGATAGAGCAGTCCATTTGACTTTTGAACCTATCTGTATGTAAGGGTATTGTCCAGCTAGTAGGGGGGATTGTTTTCATCCTGGCTGTATTATTGTGAATCTTCTGCCAGGCAATTATATTTATCCATCCTTTCCAACAACTGACCAAATACCTGGCCTCCACAGGTGACTGCACTGGGAAGGAGCACACAACCTTCCTTCCACAGCTGTCCCTTATCACTACATTCTTGGACAGACCTATACAGAGCTATACAGTTAGCACCCCCTCTCATCACAATTTCAGGTACTTCAAGCTCTACTTTGATGTCAGTAGCACTCTCTCCTCTGACAGAAATACTGCTCCCAGGCTCAACTCCCTACTTTGCTATCACTTTCTCCTATTCCTGGTTTCTTTAATTTAGCTGAGCTGACATTTTTATCCCAACGTGTTCACTTCAAAGTTGACCAACTGTTCATTCTTTGCTTCTCTCACTTAATTTTTGTTCACTTTCTTCATCTCTCTACATGTCTTTGAGAACAAATATTTGCATCTTCAGTATGAGTGCTTAATTCCAGTGTGGGTTATGAAAACAACAACCAAGTGACTGTTGGTTCATGTCAAGTCAGCCATACTCCACTGATTCAGTTTGCACACATCGTGCAAGTTTTAAAAAAACTCTCATTATACCAAATTATAAGACATGGACTTCATTGGCACACTCTGGAAGGCATTATATGGAAAGTTAACTGTCAGAGGAAGCTGAGAACAAATGGCAGCTCAGTAGTTTCAGATAAAATTCCCTAGGTTTTACTCCTCTCTTGGAATTCTTGACAGAATTTGCTTTCTCTTTTGCCTGTGTGTGTATTCATGTTTATAGGTTTGCATCTTTCCTATAAAAGAGATTTACTGAAAGGAAAAAAAAAGTTAGGAATAAGCAGGCAATTATTTTTGCCTCCAACAGCTGAATATCAATCTATGTGCCAGTTTGCCTTGTGAGTCAATATGGCCCTGACTCAGCAAAGTTCCCATCCACACACTTATCTGTAAGCTTGCAAATAGTCTCATTGACTTTACTTCACCATATGTTCAAGTTTGACTGATTCGAGACTTCTAACAGATGTACACAACCTTATTAAATACAAAACTGAGGAAAACAAGGTGCCTGGCTTCCTCAATAGTTTGACAATCAGGCAGGAGCATTACAAAGGTTAATCACATACTTGAGGCTTAGAGCAGAAATCAACCAAGAAAACATTAGTTTTGTCTTTTCAAGCATCCCTTTCCCTTCCTGACCCTGACATTTACATCCTGAATAAATGCAAACCTAGATTCATATTGTTCTGATACAAAATCTGTATCAAAAGGTTTTGCAAAATGAAGGCTAAAGTCAGCTTAGCCTGTCTGCTGCAGTTTGTCTAATGCTGAAAAAGGTGGCATAAATAAGATTGGCCTTTGCAACTTAGATGCCTTTGATCCCATCTCCTGACATCAGCTTTCCTTCACAGCCTGTTTTAGATCAGCCCACACTTTTTACAATTATGTTTCCAAAGGTTTGATTTCAGCAGAGGACATAAGGCATTCATTTGTTGTGTTTTCTTTAGTCACCTCTTGAATAAAAACATGTGTCATCTTCAGCTGAAACCACAACCAACTCTGCTCCCCACAGAAAAGCAAATTGTGAATGGAAGGACAGTGGACATGGAAAAGGACAGAAGAATGATGATCTTTTTAGAGAACATGAGATAGCTTTTAAAAAAGGCAGCAGAATTTCCTTGTTCTGTAGCTCTGAACCCTAAAATGCTTTGGCCTAAAATACTAAAGTGAAAACTGTGAAATCAGAGCACCACATTTTGTACTGCTCTATAGCACTGTTAATCTCACCTGACCCAACACTGGTTGGGAAGCCAACTTTGAGAGTAAAGACGAAGGACCATCTCATCACTTAAACCTGGGACCATGGGCTGTGTGACTGCAGCATTTTGAAAAATCTCTAATTTTGTAATAAAGGTCGGGGTGGTCAAAATAAAGAGAATTACATCAATCAGCAGCAACTAATGGATGCCTATAGGCCTTCTAACTACAACTTCACAAAGATTAATTGTGTTGTATAGCAGAGGGTTTCAACATAATTATTGGAACTATTTCTTGACAATTGAGAAAGCAGAAAGACCTGAAAATTGTTCTGTACCTAAAACAACCAGAACAGGAAGAGGAACAGAACAGACTGCTGAGCACCCAGTGATGTCAGGAGAGATTCCTCAGGGTACTGGTGATGCTTAAGTTGATGTGATGGATTGAGTTCCTCTTCAGCTAGGACAGTCATGTCCAGACAGGCCCTGAGCATCATTTGCAAGGGTTAGAAAAACACCTTTTTGGATCTCTCAGATTCTGTCGATCAGGTGCATGATTTAGTTGCTCACACTTAGGTATCTGGAATAATTTTGAGATATCTTGGTGACTGAGCAGATTTTCAAGGTGTAATAAATTGTGTGGTACACCTGATACCTGCAAATTATCTGGGATACTCTATAGCATCTCAGAATACACTAATCTATCACCTACACATAGGCAACTATCATTCCCCTAGACCTTCACTGGCTGTAGCAGGAGCTTGTACTTACAGCTCACAAGTAGAGACACATACAGACACCTGGATTTGAGTTTATTGTTGAGCTGAATCCCAATCCTGCTGACCCAGCAACCGCCACTGTGCCCAAAACACACACACACAAAAAGGGCAAAAATATAAATTCCCACTGATTTTGCTCATTTTCAAAAGGGCTCTTCAGAGTCAGCATACTAATTAAATTGTTTGCAGCTCCTTTCACCTTCTTTCCTTTTTTTCTCCCTCCTGTCCCTGTGCTCCATCAGTTATTTCAACTTCTTTCCTTCTTCCTTTTCCACTTCTTTCATCCATTGCCCTCTGTACACAGAATGGCCACCCTCCTTCAGACCCTGAATGTGGCATGTGCTGAATCATGCCACAGTCTTTAGAAATTAGCAAGGCTGCTTTGCAATGCAGCCAGTCAAGGACTACAGAAGAGAGCTTTTGCCACAGTGCTGAGATCCTTGTTTAGCCAGCTGGGTGGTACATCTGACATTGCCCCAGCTGAGGAATGCCTTTGATCTTAGTCCAGGTTAAGCACTGATCAAATGCTCTTGTATGAAATAAGGTGCCAGACAAGAGGAAAAAAAGTAGCAACCAAGGTTTTGAAGAATTATGGGATTCAGATATCTCTGTTCTTGGCACATCCTCTCAGCTAACTTTAGGCTTTCCTGGTCTCTGTGCCAGCTTGTTTTGATGTCATTTGGAGACACTGAATTTGGATATTTTCAAATTTCATTATACCATGTTGTGAAGGTATTTGAGCAATCTCTGAGACAGACATTTGATGTGCACATCACTGTAATTCTCTTGTGGGATAACTAGACCTGTGGAGAAAAAAAATACACAGGAACACTGAAACATGTGGGTAAAAAGTTATATGCAAATTGTGAATAACTGATTCAGTTATTCCAGGTATTCTGCTTTCATTGGATATAAAGCTGCTTAAGACTATGTATAGATTAAAAATCTGAGCCATTTCCTGGTACTTGGATACATACCTCAGCATTGTCCCAACTACAGAAAGGTCAAGATCCCTTGGTGCATCTTGGTTTCCACAGAGAGGAAATTAACAGCTGTGCATTGGAGAGGAAATATGCAGTCCAGACAGCAGCAGGCCAGGATGATGGGTGCAGTAATCCAGATTCAGAATGTCTCCTGAACCTTTGGATTTTTAATCCCTGAGATCAAAAGCTCCCACAGGCAGAGAGCACACTGCTTTGTGTGCACAGTGCAGAGAAGCTGTCAGTGCTGAGTAAATAATACACAACAAGTTCTATAACCAGGACTTAAAGCATCTATCAGTTCTCTCATGGCAGCTGCTTATTTGCTTACTGTGGGAACTGAGTGACATTTGAATGAGTGCATCCAAGCAGAGAGGAGCTCTGGGGAGCTCTGCCATCCTTCCTGCCAGCTCCAGGCTCTAGCACCTCATTCATGACAACTGGGTGACATTCGGTTCCAGCCCCAAGCAAACCACAACAGAGGCATAGATTTGACTCTTCAGAGTGATTTCTAGGGGTAAGAGGAGCCATTTTTCTGGGGCTTTAGTAGTCCTGCTTACACCAAAAGTACTGCTGCACCATCATCCTTGGGGAAGCAGTGTCCCTCTGCCACATTTCATTTGGCTGGCATTTGGAGGGGAGAAGTTTTCCTGAACCTGAATAATCTGGGAACTTAAAATATGAGCAATATATGCATTTTAAACCATTTCTCATTTGTAATTTGTTCTGACATTATACATGATATTTTCATCCAAAATGGAGATATAGACAAAGTCAAATATTTCACTCAGTTTTTCTTGTTTTTAAAGTTAAAAAGGCATTTTTCATAGGCTTGAAAAGAACTTCTTACACAAACAAATCCTGTTTCCTGTTGCATCTTTCAATCATGTCACTTTATTTCTTTCTTCAGCTGTTTGTGCTCTATCTTAAATTTACTCAGGCCTCTTGCAGCTTCTGTTCTTATAGGGAAGCAACTTCAGACCTGGGGAAACAGCTCCAGACTCTCATTCTTCCTCTGTTTAGAAACCTAGTAATTTGAAGATGATATATAGTACTAGCCTGCTATTATTTCTTAGTTCTGCTCTCTGCCTTGTCTTCTGCCTTACAGAATCCTTTTTCCCTGAGGTACTTGAAAACAGCAATCAGTCTCTGTGTCACTTGGCTCAGAAAGCTCAGGTCTAGTTTTTTTTTACCTCATATTCAGCCAAATCACTTCCAAACAAAAATGTACAAGCAGCTGTGCTCCATTGGGAATTTGTACTTGGAAGATAAAGCTACCTTTCTAGAAAAAAAACATGCCACAGGATAACATTTTCACTTGCCTTTCTGGAGAAGTGGTGTCAACCCTCTGAAAATATCAAGAAAATGAGTGCTTGCAAGAATGCAAAAGTGCCAGGGCATGCATCCATACTATGCATTCCTCACTAGTTTTCCTATACTTTTCCTCTGTGGCTCTATTCTCACTTTCACTCTTTCAGCTGATTACTTATCTAGAAGTGTCCCCTGATTTTAAGGCAGCTGTGAAGATGGCTCCATGCATCAGTCAATATTCCCACAGACAAACTCATCGTTTACATCAAGCCTGGTTTCTCTGTCTGAAGCCCCAAGAGAACAGTCACTCCCGATATAAAGGTTTATGTGATGCCTGTCTTTTGCACAGAGCTGTGAAATGGCTCCACATCTGCAGGGAAATCACTAAAATCCTTTTTGGGGTTTAACATGTTAATAGACTAGCACAGAGTACTAGAGCTGTAAAATCAACCTTCTGCTGCAGGTTTAACCTTCTATTTTTCAACATATACAAATAATATATTTCTGGATTTAGTGTTTGCCATGAGAACATGACAGCCAAGGCTTCCTTCTCTAAGAAAAATACAATTATGATTTATTTTAGAATGCTCTTTTTTAACGGGTTGTCACAGATATGATCAAATCATAAAAGCTTGTTAAAAATACATGTCACCCCAGACACTTCAATCTACACCATGTTTTCAACAATTCATGTTCTGAGTGGAAAGTTACCTTTGCCATGCTCAATATTATCTACCATATCTGAATTTACTTATTTTATGTTCTTACCTTGCAGTCTTTAAGTTTATGTTTCACTTCTCATGCAATTAAATCCTTCTTTTTCTTGGGTTGGATTTTGATTGCTCTTTTTTTTCTTCCCCAAGCATGTACAGCACAACTGCTAGTGGAAAGAACAAAAAAAAAGGTCCACTTACCCATAGGTGATAAAAATTCACAGTAAAGCCACAGATGTGGCAGTGTGAGAATTACTGTAGCAGCAGGAACAGAAGATAAAAGAGGATTACATATGATGAAATGTAGTAATTGACTAGAAGTCACTGAAAAATACCAGATGGATGTCACTTTTCCACACAGCTCTAATTTGCCTGTAGACTTTATTGAGCTACACTTGAGCTTTGCTTTTAGTATTTTCCTGAGTGTAATTGGGGTTTATTGATATGCTATTATGGGCCAGTTTATATTTGACCATAAAAAAATACAGTTTGAGCCTCCAGTTTAACCAGAACACAGTACTATTCTGCTTAGCTGAAGACAGTCACATTAATGACTCCAATAAGATAAATTCCTGTTTTCCCCCTCAGACCTTTGCATAGAGTATGAACAGTAAATGCTTCACACTGCATTTAAATTGCAGAACCATTTTCAGTGAGGGATTGCTGCATAAAAAGATCAGGCATGTAATTTCAGATACTGCCAAAAGAAGCTTATATGGGATTTTGATTCTAGTTTTGTGTATAAAGAAAACAAATCTACATACTATAATGACTTGCCAGAGCCAGTTTGGGGCTCTGCTTAGTTATCAAGAAATTATTTTTCTATTTAGTTTAGCACTAAGGGCAGGGGAGAAAGGAAATACTTGAGTTTTGCTCTTTTTTATCTCCTTCCACCTGGCAGGGGTTGAAATAAAAGAAAGCGAGGGACTGCTAGTTCTCTCCCTCTCTTCTGACTGAGTGGGAGAATTCTGCTGCTTTTCTGGTTTGGCTGGAGAAATTGTGCCTCAGTGGCCAGGAATTTGATATTAGTTGGTATTTAACTCAAATCTTTCTGCCCTTCAGGTAAAGGATTAAAGCATCACATATGGGAAGAAAAGATAACCTCACCTGAGTGACCCACCATGACTGGATTTTCTCAAGGGCCTGAAGTACAGTGTTTTGGGTAGATGAAATCAGCACTCACCTCTGCACCCGCCCTTTTGCCACCCTCCACTGCAGGGTCTGATGCACCACTTTGCTTTATCTCTCCCAAGAAGCAGTTGAACCAACACCTCAACAAGGAATTTGTGTAGGTCTCTTGCAGGGAGGCTGCTAAGCTAGATGGGCAGCAGAAGAGACTCTGACATGGCACCTCTGAAATAGCAAAGCATGGGGAGATCCCAGCCTCTGGTCAGTGGCTGAGCCAGGAGCTAAGTTCAAGATCAGGTCAGAGAAAGAGCAGCTCCTGCAAACATCTAGCAGAGGGAAGGCAGCTTCAGGAACCTGCTGGCCATGACCTGAGGAGTAGAACTGCAGCACCAGTGCTGCTGGATATGCCAGCAAGCCCTGCCACTGCTACAGAGGTCTGTCTCCTTCTGTCCATAATAATTTCCTCTAAATCACCAAATCAGCATCACTTGTTAGCTCTCCCTTCCCAATGCAGGGGTTGCACAAATGCTCTGCCTCCACATGGCGTTCCTAAAAATGAGCAAACCCTTCCTACCCTCTGGTAACCTGCTTTGAATTCTTCTTAAAGCTTTCATTTAAACTATGCTTTGACTGTAAGACACTACTACATTGGCCATTTTGCTCACACAGGAAAGAAAACACAATTGTTGCAGTTTAATTCTCATGTATTGATTTCCTTTTATCCTCATAAAGACTCTTCCTCTGTTTGAACCCTGGAAGACAAGCTGGGAACACCAAGCAGTATAGCCCTGCTCTAGTGTATGTGCTACATGTTCAAAATCCCACTTCTTTTCCTTCCCCCCCAACAGAGAACCTACATTCTGACAATTACCACTCTAGTTTCAATTTTTCTCCTTCTTTTCTACACCCAGCCAGCAGGGTGACTTTTAAATACATCCAAACCTTTGCTGATGGTTGATTAGACTACCCAGATATGCCCCTAAACACCCACCATGTTACTGACCAAATCAAGGTGCACAATAGCTGTGGCCACTGACACTGAGTTATTAATCAAAATTTTTAACTAATGCTACAGTAGATGATGTGTGCTGTGTGACATGTTTTATTCATCTTTCAGAAAAAAAATTGTTTTTTTCCTTATTAATTTGTGTCAGATTACTGCCAGTAAGGGTGTGTGAGTACTTGCTTGTTTATAGGAATTAAATAGTGGGAGGTTATCATACATGCTTGCCCTTAAACCTATTTGAATAAGCTATATTTATATAATATCAAATAATGGTACTGTACCAGGACACATGTAATTTTCATTTATGCAAATAGGTTCTCTATAATAAGAACGTGTTGTTCTAGCTATGACATTGTCCAGATTGTGCATTTTGACACTGGATGTTCCTCATGGTACAAATGCAGCTTAGTACAGGGGCTTTGTTTCCACTACAGATATTTTAGATGAGCTCAGAAATGCCATTATATAAAATGCTAAAAAGGAGTTTACAAGTCCATAATGTCAAGTAACCATTTCCTAGGTATTTGTAGCAAATAAAAAATAAATTTTCTGAAAAAATCATATTTTTAAATGTTCTGTTGATTGAAATTAAAATACTGTTTCTGTTTAATGGCAAGACCCCCATTTCTAGAGAAAGAATCCCGGACAATTTTCTAAAAAAAAAAAAAAAATTGGAATACATAAAGCCAAATATTTGTTTAAACTAGTAAACTTCAGTTTGCTGTTCAAGAGGACACATATTGTCTGCATATTATAGAAAACATCATTTGCATTGCAGGTAGTAAATTAAAAGCTGTCCCAAGAATACATGATAAATAGATAAAATGTATAGTTCAACACTTGAAGATGAAGTTGTAAACACCAGCAAGCTGTGACCTTGACATTTGCTTGCATTTATCTGGATGCCAATTTAAATATCTTTGACTGTTCACTTCAGTATATTGTCGCTGCCTTTCTCTAGAAGGATACATTGAAAAAAATTCTGGTGTGAGAGCAGAAGAAATTTGCATCCCCACTGCAAATGCAAAGTTCTACTCTATAGAAAACCACATAAAGAAGTAATTGTAAGAAGCTGAACTTAATAGTAAGTTTTTGAAAGGGACAAAGAGCTGAACCGGATCAACATCCGTATGTCAGGTGTTTACTGTTTCATTACAGGGCTTGAGAAATAAAAGTATATTTAGTTTCTTTTCTTGATCCTCCCATGTAGATGAGCTCCTATGTACTCATGCATAGCCCCACATTGCTTGATAAACCACAGAACAGGGTTTTGACACCAACATTAATTATTCTCCAATTACAGCCCCAGCTGTACCAGGTAGTTGCTCATTAGCATGCTGCCCTACTGCCAAGGGAGGGATTAGATAAAAACAGACACCAGAGAAGAGATAAAAGGAGGTGAATGCAGGGAGAGACCTTTTAACTGTCTGTCTCTCTTTCCTCTGAGGATCTCCCTCCCAAACTACCTTAAGTCAAGTGGCTGGTGTACAGGTTGCAGTGCTGGTAGAGATGCAGTACACCTGTCTCAAGTGCAGCAATTTGGGGCTTTTCACTTTGCCTCACACAATAATGACAAGAAGACAGATTATTTCAAGTGCCTCCACAGTTATGGCAGAGTGAATGTGCCTTGTTGCTAATAATAGAAATAATTGTTTTTCCAAGTTCTGTATTTTATTTGGAGCCAATTCTATCCAATTTAATAACATCACTTGTTCAGAAAAGAATGTAATTAGCTTTTTCGTGGCTTGAGTAAAATAAGTAAAATTGTTCTCTCATCGATCAAAAAGAAGTCAGTGAAAAGACAGCTGATTACAATGCACACATGGTAACGTCTAATCTAATATTCCACTTTATGAGGGAGAGAAGGATCAGACATGAAGTTTATATCATAATCATATCAAATAAATACATTCCTACAGTCTTGTCTGCAGTGCTGCAGTGGAATTGGGATGACAGATCCAGTATTTATGAAGTCTGACAGAGGAGCACAGCTCAAGGGGTTTTGATATATGCTGGCACAAATACGTCCTTTTTATTTTATTTTGCTGCTTGGATCAGACAGAAATTTATCACTCTGATTAGTACGTATTTATGTCAGCAAATTTATAATGATATAAAGCATTTCTTTCTCAACATTTCTGTTTTCAGAGCTTTGGAGATTTTCATGGAAACAGGGAAAGCTGGAAGGATATTTGTATTTCATAGCAGGCAATTTTCAACAAGAAGAGTAGGCAACACCAACTTGCAAGCTCATAATCACCATTTAAGCAGGTTTGCAGCTCAACTACAAGAGATCTTTCTTTTGATCTGTAATCATAAATAGCTCATTACATAGTAGCATGATTTTGCTTCTATGCTTCACTGTGGGGATAATAGATGGGCTGCTTCTTTATGTAACTCTCTCTAAGAAATTCTGGGTCTCTATGTAGAAAAAGATAGCTTCAGAGCACTCATTGCTCACAGACATGTCTGGTCCCCATCCTGAACACAATCAAATTTTCTAGTAAGCATCAGCAGAATGGTGCTGCTTGGGAGATATTTACAGTGATGTTGTCTAAAGGGTTTCATTCTTCTGATGGATGGTGTCATAAGCAACCTATCTGCAAAACACATTATTAGATCATCAATCCTTATTATATACAGCAGATGTAGGAGTAATGGAATAGTGACACTTCCTAGTTCAGGATATACCATTCCCCCTTGGTTCTAAATCAACTATTAACCATGCAGAAGTCCCTTATTTTTGCTCTCTGAATTTTTGCCTGCCTTGTATTTCAGCACTGATCAGATTATTTTAGGGATGTTGGGATCCTGGTTGATGGCAAGTTGAACATGAGCCAGCAGTGTCCTGGCAGCCAGGAGGGCCAAGTGTGTCCTGGGTGCATCAGGCACAGCATCTCCATCTGGGCAAGGGAGGGGATTGTCCCCCTCTGCTCTGCACTACAATGGCCTCACCTTGAATGCTGTGTGCAGTTTTGGGTGCCACAATATCAGAAAGATATTAAACTATTAGAAAGTATCCAGAGGAGGGCAATGAAGATTGTGAAGAACCCTGAGGGGAAGCATATGAGGCTGAGGTCACTTGGTCTGTTCAGCCTGGAGGAGACTGAGGGGAGACCTCATTGCAGTCTGCAACTTTCTTGTGAGGGGAAGAGAAGGGGCAGGCACTGATCTCTGTAATGACCACCAACAGGACCCAAGGGAATGGCCTGAAGTTGTGTCAGGAGAGGTTTAGGTTGGATATTAGAAAATTATTCTTCACCCAGAGGGGGTTTGGGTACTGGAACTGGCTCAAATGCATTTAGAAAATGCCCTTGGACACATGGTGTTATGGGATGACTCTTGGGGATGTCCTGTACAGGGCCAGAAGTTGGACTCAATGATCCTTATGGATCACTTCCAACTCAGCTTATTCTGTGATACTTTTGCTATGAAACCTTTCACTTGGCCTGCAATTTGATTAACAGCTTCAAAGACTAAAGATGAACTGATGAACAGATACATATTTTCTAATGTTGGCTGCAAAGTGGTCTTTCACTCATGCAGGATAAGTAATTCTATGAGCATCTGATGTGACACAGCCTCATTTTTTTGCTATTTGTGTCCTCTGATATCATTTGTGTTTGCCAAATTACACAAGTACTTTCCATTAACACCACAAATACATCCAAAGTCTTCCCACAAAATACATTGGCAGTGATCCTTGGTCTGACACATTCAGCGATGCCAAGATGCCAGAGGGATCAGACAAAAGCCAGGGGTGAATTTGCAAATGTTCATACTCCCATTTCTCATCCACCCAAATGCCCATTTTTATAAAACTGGTAAAAAACATAATTACTTTTGAGACCTCTGCCTCTCTGTCAAAACTGGCTGAAAACAGCTACTGAGTTCAAGAGTTATTAAGAGTGAAGAGAGAGACCTGCAGACAGAAGAAGAGATCATTCCAGGCTTGTTTCCATGGGAAATCAAGATACAAATGTTCAGGAAAAAAGTGTGGGTTAGCACAGCTACAGCCTGAGTGAGAAGAGCTGGGAACGAGCCAGCCTCCCTCCAATGGGGAAAGCTGTCAAGACTGCTAAGAAAAGGATGGCATAGAGGAGAATGGCATAGGGTCAGCCATGCTGGAGCTCCCGAAACAGGATCAGGTATTTGCAGATGAACTCTGCTACACCATCCAGACTAATAAAACTCTGCACAGCAGTTGTTGGCAAAGCAGAGAGGGACACCAAAACCTTCTGGCTCAGCTCAGCTGCCAGCAGCAGAAGCCCTGGAAATCAGCCGTTCTCACTAACATGCTCTCTGTCCCAAAAGGGGAATGGAAAGGGCTCCTGTGCCATCCCATCATTGGCATTCAAAATTACTTTTCCCTTTGTAGATTTGCAGATACTCATCATGAGGCACAGACAGATTCCTCCTCACAGGCAGGGCTTCCCTTCACGTCCACTTTTAGATTGCAAGAAACTCCAAGCTCTAAACAAAGCTTTTCCCTCTCTTAGAGGTCTTAACAGATATCTCTTCTGGGTGGTGCCTCAGCTACCCAGGGAGAAGAGAAATTATGCTAAAGCATTATTTTAGAGGAAACTCAGGATCTTTATTACTTTTGAGACTTTCAGGATTCACACTGGGTTGAGTTCAGTCACAGAGAGTTCACATTGACTTAGCTCTTTTGGAAAGTAATGCTAGAAGTATAGACACCCCCTCTGACCTAAGTAGTTTTACAGTAATTCTCCCAATGCTTCCTACAAAAAGATATTTTCCACCTGATTTCTGACTAACCCTGTATATCTCAGAATGCATGATCTGCTTGAGTTTATAATGATTTGATTTTTAATTTGATATTTTAAGGAAAGATTTTGCAAAGAAAAAAAAAGCCTCATTCCATGCCTGATTTCTTTTTAAAGTTAAAAACTGTTTCATTAACAAAGAGAGTCGGGGATCTTTGCAGATTGATTCATGCTTGAGTCTGCTGTTTTTCTGCTAATTAAAGCCATTAATCCAAAAAGATTATTATGGACAGTAAATCTTTTCAATGTGAAATATGTTTCTTTGATAATGAATTGCCTGTTACCTGAAAATCTATCCTGTGCTCTTTTGTTTTTCAGCTTGTCACAGCAGCCTGAATACTATATCCAATTTTTCTTATTTGTTGTCTGTACAGAATGCATTTTTCCCCAGTCTTTTAGAATTACCTCTGTCAACTTTGGCCCTTCTGCCTGGATTTGAGCTTTGATGAGGGTGTGCATTGCCCTCTGCATTCATTACCCAGTGAGGGGAATTGTGGGCAAGCCCAGGTTGAAGCCTCATTTTTGAATCACAAGTCACAGCACCAGAGAGAAGTAAAGCAGGGGAAATGCAATGCAGCCTGCCTGCAGGTTGCCAATGTTTATGCATTCATTGTACTGATGGTACAACTTTGTGGCTGTCTGCTGTTGAATATCCTTTCATCCTCATCTCTCCTGCCTAGTGACGTGTGCTAAGAGACTTAATCAGCTCTGTCCAGATGGATGCTAATGAAGGAGACCTTATACAAAACACTATTATAAATTCTTATTCACATCTCATTTTCTTTTGTCTCACTCTATTTTTAGAGTTGATTTCTGGAGATGCAATTACAATCCTGATATTTATCAAGCAGTCAACATCTGAAGGTGCTATTTCATGTCCACCCACTCTGATTTTTATCTGCCAACAGCTAATGAACAAGTTCTACACATATTTTTCATCTGTCCCATAATAATATTGATCTTGTGTGGCATTTAAATAACAAACAATACCAAAAACATGTTATGTTTTCAGATATGCAATAAAGATGTCTTTTTATCTACATACTAGGGCAGACATTTTTACATGAGATTATTTGCGTTTACACATGGGCAGCAGTAGCACATAAATATTCAGGACAGCAACTGCAAAATATTTCAAGTTCCGATTTCAGGAGACATTAGGAAGGAACAAGTGGTCCTGTGAGATGCTAATAAAGTCTGATTACTGTCAGACTTGAACATTGTAGCTGACTAATCTTGGTCCCTAAGAGGCTGCAAGCACCAGTGGAGCTATTGTCAAAACTGGGACATTTATAGTTCATCTCTCCTGTTTAATTTTTACGGTGTCAGTAAAGCACAGTGTCACACCGTCTGGGCCTCGAGAGGACTTCTCTAGCCAGTATCCACCCTCACAATGTTCAAAGAAGTGCAATGACCTTTGGAATGTTTATCCTTTTGCAAAACAACTGAAGCTGTCAATGATGTCCAGAAGTAATTTACAGGGAAAAGAAGCAACCGGAATGGGCTCATACATGAAGATTTGACAGCCTTGCACAAAACTGTGAATGCCAGGCAAAGTGTAACTTGTGAAGTCAGGACACACCATGGATACTTCCTAACAGCATGCTCCTGTCCTAAACATAAATGTTTAAACTTTGGGTTTGCTTTTGATTCAAGAGATAACATTTTCTACTAAAGAACACTTGTTCTTCTCATGCTGTGATTTCTTTTCATTGCTGACTTAGAAGAATTTATACCTCCTGAGAAAAGCAAAAACTTGGATTTTGTGATTCTCTAACTGCTAAGATGAGGAGGAAAGGAAGGAAGAGGGTTGAGTCCAATGACTGCTGTGTTCCTGTAACTGTAAGAAAAAAAAAGACAGGCCTGTTTTTGAGAAAAGTGACCTCTGATCTTCTGAGGAAAGAGAAATAGGAGTATAGGCAGTCCTGGTAACAAAGTCCAAGTCAAGATTCCCTGATTTTTTTTCCCCCATTCTTTGGCTGCTTAAAACTTTGCCTGACTTGAACTTCTTGGGATGGCCTTTTTGCAACCCAGTACCTACTTCTGTTGACAGACCATCATGGCATAGGCAGTGCCCATTGCACCCATCTGTCTCAAGAGCCAGGGGGACAGAAAGGATGACACCACCTTAATTTCTTATTTTAGGAATCTGTGATGGTGTGTAGTGTCCCAGATATTTAAAAAGAGCTTGGTATTATCATGGAAATTATCTCATTGGGGTCAAAGTGACATTTTTGCTTTCTGAAATTTTCCCAATATTTGGCCATGTAATGAGTGGAGAAATCTTGTCTTGCCCTGATTGTTCACTCCAAACAGGTTTATGCTTCCCTGGACCAGCGGGAAGTACCTCCCTTTTTATTTTGGGGGGTTACTATTTCTTAGCTGCTGGCCCCATTGATTTCTTATTTTTATTTCCTCCCAACACTTGGGCTTCACTGGGGGCTGAACAAGACAGTGGCCAAATCTCCACCCTGGAGAAGGTAACTAGGCTAACTGATTTCAGGCCAAGGAATGGCTCTCTTGTAACCTTTAAATTATTCACAAGCACTCTTTGTAAATTATTAAGTTCCTAGTTCTTAGATTTAGTTCTTTGAGTTTACAGGATTCATTTTCATATGCTCACATCTGTAGCTGGCTGCTGTTCATCTCACTCAGAGGATGGCAGCTCAGCTCTTCAGAGTTAAGCATCCTAGTTTTGCATTCATTTCTTTTGGTTTCTCTGCTCTTTAAAAAGAAAACTACCAAAATCAGTCAAGAGAAACAGAGGGCAAAGTACTTACGTCAACACTTAACCATGACTCAGACCACTCTAATTCATCCACTCATTCCAAAAGTCTGCTCAACCCTCTACTGTTAAATAGCAGTGATTTCAGTATCTCCAGTGCAAATAAAAAGAAAAGCAAATCTGTTTTGTTGGGTTTTTTTCAGGCCAGCCCTGTGCTGAGATACTCAGAATACACCATCCCAAGCTTGGTGCCTGCAGGCTGGAGGCCAGAGACAACACTCTCAATTCCTGCAGATACCAGGTGAGATAAGTACAGATATGTTCATGTCCCTTCTTCTCTATATATAGATGTTAATCAGTAAACAGCAAAATTTTAGTGTGCTGCCTATCCACACTGCTTAGTCAGTATTATAATTCAGCTGAAAGGTCACTGAGGATTATTGTCCCATTGGAAGACACCTAGAGATTCATGCCAGCATTTAAAACGTGGATGTCATGAGCCACATTATATTTCATTGAAATGACATTTTAGAATCTCTTGCTGCTGGTAAGAGAAGGGCAATAATGTCATCCTTCACAGCAATATTGTGAGGGAGAGATTACCTGCTGTCAGCTCCACACATCTCAAGTCTCCTTTTGAAGCATCCAATGTTGACAGTAGAGAAAGGTAGCACAGAGGGTTGGGTGGATTGCAAGTTTGACCTGGCTTGGCATTTCTTGTCCCCTTGCTTTCCCAGAGGTGCTGAGTAACCACAGCACCCATACAGCTATCCAGAATTTTCTCTGGCTGGTCTTGGGGCACATGAAATGCAACAGACTTAAGCAGGGGAAGAGCTTTTTCTAGAAGTATCATGAATGGGATCCTGAAACCCAGCAAACTGCTGCCTCAGGGCTGCTAATGTTGCCTGTGTTTTCAGAATAGGCTAGAATTTCCTTCTGTCACTCTTGTTTGATGGGCTCTTTGCTTCTCCTGTTCTAATTCTCTGCTGGGTACTGGCTTTTCTTGGCATATTTATGTCCTTAGCCTTCTCCCTGTATGTTGAGCATTTACCCCCAGTGTATCTGAAACTTACTCCTTGACAAAGGCTTGCCTCTCTCTACCTCTTGATGTTTATACTTTCCTTGGTGTCTGGCTTTGCCTCCTTGTAGCTCTTCTTCCAGATGTTTGCTACGTGTCCTTTGTATTCCTTTCACACATGACATACAGTCCACCTTACTTCACAAACTGTGATTAGAGAGGTTTGGAAACCTGTTCTGACAGGTTATTAACCCAGCCCCAGAGCTGCCAAACTGAAACTTTGGTTATATGCTGTGGTACCATTCTTATCTTTTCAGTGCATTAATGTCACAAGTTTTTCCCCATTTTCTTCAGAAAAATCTCCTGAAAAATCCACCCATCTACCCTCAGTTATAAGTTGGATCCCTGTAGCTGTTATTGGCCTAAGAGAGACAGAAAGAGTTCATGCCCAAGCAGCTTTAGCAATGCTGACTTTGATCTTTTAGGAGCTTCAAAGCAATATGAAGAATACAGTAGAATTTTGGAGCAGTCAGAATTCCTTATTTCTGATAATTCCTTCTCCACAATTTCTATGTATTTTTTGCAAGTTTCTTTTTCCATACACCTCCCCAGGGATAGAAATCTTCATTCTGGAACACTAGAAATATTTTCCCTCTACCATAAGAGGATCTGAATTTGCCTGTGACACATCCTCAGCAGGTTCCAGATGTGCTGAGTGAAGATCTCTCCCTCCCTTGTTCACATTCTGTTGGTTGTCCTTGCTTTTTGATGGAGGATGCAGGGCTGAGCCAATCTGCTCCCTTTGGAAGGAGGAGCTGAACTAGCAAAGACCTAGCAGTTAATTTGCTTAAGATATCTGGCATATGTTGTCTAGGATAAATTAGAGACCAAAAACACAAGGAGTGCAGTGGGTCCAAGGGCCCTCCATCTGGCAGGCAGGAGATGACAAGTAGCTCTTCACCATTTGGGAATGACAAAGCATCAAGTAATTTTGCTGAAACAAGATGAGTATCTCCAACCTCAGTAGTGCCACACTAGGTAGAGGCAAATCTTTGGAACAAATCCACTCTTTCTCCTGATTTCGAGTCTTAAAATGCAGCACTGTGCTAAATAGTGCTAGGCAGTGGCACAGGCTTGTAAACAGGCTGCAGTTCTCCCACGTTTCTGATAAACTGATTCAATTAGCAGCTCCTCCCCAGTGCTGCTACGAGGATTTCTCATCTGTTTGTACAAGAATAAACAGTCTGAAAATCAGAAAACAACATTGTCTGGTTGGTCAAAAGCTGGAATCAACATACTGATTGGCCCCAAGTAAACAAAGCCTTTTATAGGGCTTAATTAAATTTTATTTATCTTCTGTTGATCCTCATTTATTTTCCACATCCTTTCAGTTTTTAGATGTGGATGGACAAAGGTAGAAATATGAAAAAATACCAAAATTAATGACATTTCATATTTTCAGTCTCAGAAAGTAGCAGAAAACAGGCAGAAGATTCTTCTGAAAATGCCTCGTTTCAGGCTTTCACATACAAGCTTTTCAGATATGAATTAATGCCCCTGTTGGACTATAGTCTGAAATAAACACCTTTTTTAATATACATTGTCAGAAGAGATGAGGAATAATCAGAAGCCCAGTGAGAGCAAGGAAATACATGGATTACTAAACCATCTCATATCCACTCATTTATGTTTGTGTCATGATCTCATTTTGCAAAATTCTCAGCCCTGTCAGGTTCTACTGTAGTTGTTAAGCAGTGTAGTGACTGCTCTGAAAAGTGAAGCCATTAGCTCTTCCCACTTCTGAAGCTGCTTTGTTTATTTGGCACAGGATTCTTTCACAGAGCTGCAAATCAATCTCACTCAGATGCTGAGCTCCACCTTGCTCAGACACAGACCAAAAAGAGGAATGAATATACAGGAGAAGCTTAAACTGAACTAGTTTTATTTTCTTCCACATTGCACAGTTCATAGATACTGTTTATTTCCACCTTCAGGCTACCCAGGAAGTCATTGCCAGACAGGCAGCTGCAGCAGCTGTGTGCTTGCTAACTGAAAAGCACACAGCCCTTCTCAGACATCCTCTCCCTTCTCATAGGTAAGCAGCTGTATGCCCAAAATAAGAGTATAAATTAATTTGCTGACCAGACTGACCAGACAGGAGAACCGTGGTTCATCATGCAATGGAGGGTACACCACAGAATGTTTTTTACATTCTCACACTGTGATAACATATATCACAGTGTGAGAATGTAAAAACAGACTAGAAGAGAGTAAATGTCCACAGGAGCTCAAGGTAATCCTAACTTTGCATGGGTTCAGGCTCAAGGCTCATTTTATGGGGTAGAAATGGTAAGAAGTAGATAGCTGAAAGACCAGTCCCTTCACCCTTTCCCATAGCTATTCCCTGCCTCACTTCCATGGCAGAAATGACAGGGAAGGGGTTTAGTAACACCTGGTACGATTAGTATGTTTTCTTCAATTTACATCATTTTGACTCAACTGGCAGAGCCAAAAAAATTTCAGCCTCCAAATTCTTGTAGAACTCCTTAAAATGACAAAAAAGCCCTAAACGTTACTTTGACAAATTTAAAAGCTGTGAATTAAGTCACAGCTTTGAGGATCGTGCCCACCTACTGCCTGCTGCTGCCAGAACATGCAGGCAGGCTTAGGACAAAGCATTGCCTTGTCTCAATGTGACATTCACATTCTCTGGACAGAGAGACATAATTCTGTCTCTCATAAAAAGCACAGAGAGAAGAAGAGAAAACAATCTTTACCTCTGCTCCTTTGTTTTCCCCATGTGGAATTTGGTATGGAGATTGTTTACCTGAAGTGATTGCTGGGTTGGATTCTGGTGAAGGTTGTTTGGGTTCAATGAGCAATCAGATCCAGCTGTGTCTCAGACTCTCAGCAGAGAAGTCACAAGTTAGTGAGTGAGTTGATAAGTAAGTAAGAAGCATGTATGTAGAATAGGGTAGTTTCTCTTTAAATAGTATATTAATGTGATGTAGTATAAGTTTAATAAAGCTATCCTTCAGCCTTCTGATCTGGAGCCAGACATCATTTCTTCCCACAGTTGGGGGTGCCTTTTTTACTATATCTCATAATCAAGGAACATGCCTGAAGGACTATGGTTACATATGGTCACTGGAAAGCAGACTAGGAGGGAACACCAGAAGTGTGAGGAGAGAGGAACAGCATGAGAGGCCTTGCATGGGTCTCTCAAGAGGGTTTGGGATGAGGAGTTCCACCATTGCCATAGTAAGCCTCTCTCAGGTTTTTTATTTTGGCGTCTAGTTACAGAAAAAGTGGCCCTCTTCCTCCTAAAAGAGAGAAACTTTGAAACAATATTTGATTGCAGTTATATAATAAGTTATATATTTGGGTAAAATCCAAAAGAAAGGCTTAAGGAATCCTTTCTCTCCTAGCAGATGAAAACTAGAAATTCATGAGAAACACTGTCAGAAGACTTGAGTCCAGAATGGCTCCAGGCTCTGTGCTGACTGATATTTGTTTGGACTTTTTTATTATTATGACTGAATTTAGACATGATTTTAAAGGGAAAAAAATCAAAAAATAACAATCAATTTTTTTGACCTTTTCTTTCAAGATACAATAAGTTTTCTGTTCAGGTTTCTATTTACCTTAAAAGGGACATTTAGGACTGTTAGCTTCACAAGGAAGGGATCACGCTGTTCTGGCAAAAAACTCAGTGTGCCTGAACTTGTAGAGATAAATGATTCAGTGTGGTCCTCTATTTTCTTGCCAGGTCTACCACACATTTTTCATCTTTTGCTGCTTGGCCTCTCTCTTTATTTAGGCTACTAATTTTGCAGATTTAAAAAATTCCTTTTGGCCTTATGGTATTGTCTTCTTCAGGAAAAACAAAAACAAACAAAAACAAACAAAAAAATCTTAATGAAATGGGGGAACTGTTGACTTCCTATAGAAAAAAATCATCATACTTATCTTAAAGCCTGAAATTTGATCAAGAACACCTCAACCCATCCTCACACAGTTATAGCAGTGGAGGGTAATAATAACAATACTGTTGCTACCTGGCCTGTGGCAGTTGTTATTACTGGAGACAGCATCCCTCTGCTGTCAGCTGGAGTGACAATAATATATTATTTGCTGCAGATTGGGACAATTGCAAAGTGCATTTATTGCAAAGACAGAGAGATTACAGACTCTTGTCGAGTTAAATACCTTTTTTTTTTCCCAGCAACAGAATTTTTGTCTATAATATTCTGTAATAAAGAAAGCTAAGGGCCTATGGGTGCTTTTCATATTCCTGTATTAATCTTTCTGGTCATTCAGACACATTACTTAGTGAGTCTCCCAGATGTTACAAATGGCCTAGAGGGCAGATTCAAAGCATCCAGTTTTGTGAGGTAATTAAACATTAATGTAATGGATAATCCTATTTTTACAAGCTACAGAGGAACACTGCTCATAGACTGAATGAGGAAGTTCACAAGGGAGGCCTTTAGGACACCTGCCTTACAAAATTTTCAGACAGAATAATTTCAAAGTACTTTTCATAAAATTAAGAAGAGTCATTTGCAATCATAATGCCCTAGACTGAGTAAAAATATATGCTCTAGCTAGCACTGATGATTGCAAAACAAAATGTGACAGCAGTTGTGCAAATAGGACAAGAAATAGCTATTTTCCTGTTTTGTCTTCAAACGGAAACAAAAATTCAAGTTTTCCAATACTTGGAAACATCTGTTGCCTCTCTCCCATTTAGTCTACTTTCAGAGTTTGCATTTTGGTGTCTTGTCTGCCTTTTTTTCTTGCAGAAGACTGAAACTCAGTATTTTGTAAGTAAAGGTATCTAAAAAGCATAAGATGCTGCAATAATGGCAATGGAGGGAAAAGACAACTGTTATTAGCGTGGTGTATCAGGCTTGTGTTAAGCCAAGCACTTCAGCTCACTTCACTGAGACTTGTAGGGAACTATGTTTTCAATTGTGCTAACCAGAAGATTAGAAGAACAAAAACCCCAGAGATACTCAGCTGGCATCTGGGTGTCTTGCTTGCCTGCCTGCCTAATTTTTATTCTGAGGGAAGAAGAGACATTTAAAGTGATCAAAACAGAAGGATGGTAACTCCAAAAGTGACACTCATCCTTTTTCTTTGCTTAAATAAGGAGCAGCTAAACATCAGCATTTAATTTAATGACTTTCCTAGTCATAGCATGGTGGTGCAAGATGTTCAGATCTGAAGTAAAGTGAAATTTTAGTGTAGCCACAAAGGGATTCCAATCACATTCTATACCAGGATATTGAAAATCACTTCATTTAATACCATTTGGAAAGTAGCACTGATAACCCAACTGTACATGTTTGTTATCAGCCCCAAAATAAAATTAATGTGGCAACATGGAAATAGAAGCAGCAGCTATGTTGATTCTATTAGTCACATGTAGGCAGGGTACAGTGACAGGGCTCACAAAGCCAAAACCGGCTACCCCTCATGCTCAATATCTGTGGAAATTTGGGTGTCCATACTTTCCTATTTCAAAGCCAGACCGTTCTTCATCATGAAGAAAGCTGGTAAGCTTTTCAATAGACCTAATCAATACAAACCCCACAATTCCATTCTGCCTAGTACATTAGCAAACATTGAGGGGGAAAGTAGAATCCAGTTCTAAAAATTTACAAGGACAGAGTTCCCAAGTCTAAATTACAGTGGAACTTCAATTATTTTACTGTGTCCCTTGGGATACCTGTGCAGGCCTGCCAGCTGATTTTTAATGGGTCCACCTTTTGTTCTAAATCTAGCTATACACGTACCTGACACTCTGAAAACTACAATTAAGAAGGAGAAATCCTCCTTGATTAAATTTATCAACCATGTTGAATTGTTTATCAGTGCCAGAGACTTACCTGGAGGGTGTTTTTTCTTTAGGTAAAGGAAATACACTCTGAATTCATTTGGTTGGATTATACAATTTACCTGCTCTATAATGTCCCCTCCCTTGTACTATTCCTTCTTCTCTAATGTTATCACATTTATCCTACAGACCATTGTCAAGCACTACCACAGACTCAATTTTTACTCTTTTACCAAAGTGGTTCCCTTTTTGCACCAGTGGGTCTGAAGCAATGAGCTCAGTTACTGGGCTGAGTCTCCTTCCTGTTTTAAAGGATTAGGGGTATCTGAGGCTTAATGGTGTCAGACTTATTGAACAGAAGCGTTATTCATACAGATCAATGAAACATCCTGGGCTTGAATGCTGCCTTGGCATAAATTGTTATAATGTCACAAATAGAATGTTTAGATAGACTTGTAAGTACAAATTTTCATTTGTGGGGTCTTTGCCTAATTGCCTCCATTGACTTCAAGGTCGATACCAAGAACTAAAAAAGTTAAAAAAACCTGGTCTTTCACCAGGTCCTTTCCATAGTTCTGATACTTTTTATTAGAACTCTTTCTGACTGTTCCCACTGACTGGTGAACATTTTGATCAACTGCAGGTGTTGCATAGACATCTGTTGTCAATCTTTGTGCATGCACATCATTGAGGAATCCTTATTGATTAATTGTTATTATTATCTACACTATTACTTAATAAGTCTAATATTTCCTCTAAGGTAAATGAAAAGCCTCAAATTAAGGACTATGAGAATGTGGCTATAAAGGAGCCAATTCCACACAGGTAGTAATTTCTTCACATGAAAAATCTGTCATAACAGTCATAAAATCTCTTAGAATGGTTTGGGATAAAAGGGATCTTAAATATCATCTAACTCCAACCTTCCCACCATGGGCAGGAACACCTTCCACTAGACCAGGTTGCCCAGAGCCCTGTCCAACCATGCCTTGAACAGGAGGTTTTGCAGGTGTAGCATGGTGGAAATAACAGCACAACAACAGCGTGAGACCTACAACAGAAAAAGTCCTAATAAAGGGCTGCAGAAAGAAGCCACAAGCATTTCAAAGACTAAGGCATCGAGCAAGGATGATGCTCATAACCAGAGGAAAGTAGATTTTGCAAAGGCAGATTTTCTTAGTTGTAAGACAACTGAGAGGTTTGAAAATGATGAATGTTTGAATATGTCTTACATCAGTTTGATGGTCACTTTTTTTGTTCTGTCTATTCTGTACTGAATCCACTTAGAGAATATTAAAAAATGACTACATTCTGTGTCACTTGAAGAAACTGCTAGTTGACCTAAATTCTATTATTAACTAAACTGATCTTCTCAGAATTGGAAATGCTGCTCTGCACCTGCAGAAGCAGAGCAGGGAGTTTTTTCTTCATGGTTTTGAATCCTTGCAGATCATTAGTGAATTCAGGAACTATACTAAAATGTTCTTTCTTGTAACACAAGAATCCCATATTTTGCTCAGAAAAAGATCACTAAGAAAGGCTACAGCAAGGTCCAAACATTGTGCACTGTCACTATGGCAAGCCAGGAATCTGAAGGAAAGTGGAAAATATCTTCCTTTCCTGCCTGCAAAGCTCCCTGTCCCTGTAGCAGATGGCTGAATGCATGCACCACCGGATTGATGCTTTCTAATAATTTTCTTCTCCATCCACTTCATAGCAAGTGGCAGCTGTTTCAGCCTTTTTACCATGTCTGGTTTTGCAGAAGAAAGGGCTCCAAGATATATTTGCAGAGATCTTTGATAGTTTCAATAATCTAAATGAAAAAGTGATTTTGATGGCTTTTGGGGCCATTGCCAGAATTGGCACAGACTGCAAGAGCAAGGACAAACATGGTGTGGAATTTGTGAAGATTGCCAGAGTTTCAACATTTCTTGACTGATGTAAAGCACAAGCAGACTGATGGATTTAGTAAGTGCTGTTAAAGTTTTAAGGGACAGGTCAAAATGTGTGTATGTCTGTGAAAGCACAATAAAAATAGAAGCAAAATCTGATTCTATGGAAAATTGAAAGCATTCTTTAAAAGTACAACTAATTCAGTCATTTCAGCCTTCCAGAGTATGGCTTTTTCATTTGCATTCCTCCCATATACCCCAGCAAGAAACACTAATAATAGCAATTATCATCCACCATAGTAAGAGTAACAATCAAACAATCTGTGCATGGTAACACTGAACAGAATAAATGAAAGCAGAAAAGACTTACTCTTATAAAGACAAAAAATTAAGACTATTAGGCTGAATTCAAACCATATACAGGGACTGCACAGCCTCTACACTTTTTGCTATAAAAGAGGTGTTGCTGAAATTGATGGAATTACAGCAACATGAAATCAGCACAAAAATAACATCAAGAGTATAATGCAAAATGCACAAAGGATGGCATTACTACATAGAATCACAGGCTACACATCTATATGGCATCAGGAGCAAACTGGTGCCATCCACAGAGGAGCCTTGTGCAGTATGACATACTGATATGCAAGTCCTAAGTAGAACAACTTTGTTCATCCCACTGCTCATGCCAGAGATATCACCCCTGCCTTAACCTGGTAGCATTCAGAAACAGAAGATTAAACCACTCTTGTTCTGTGATACTACAGCATTGTCCAAATCTTTTGGAAATAGTATCTAATTAAGTCTTACAGAGACCTGCAGTAGGTAAGAGTTGTCTTCATTTGTAGTGATGGGAAAAATGTTTAGATACTTCCTCAGGGCTGTCAATGGGAAAGAAAAATTCCTAACAGAAGAGGAAGCCCTCATAAGAGGAGTCTCACTGCTGTTGAATCTGCAAGAGCAGAGTCTTGATGTCATCAAAGTGACTTGGCTATTCATGCCATGGCACTAAAGAACAGAAATGATTACTAGCTTTTCTAAGACTAAGAGTCTCACACTTTCAGGTTGTCACATCTTCCATATCAAGATTACTTACATTTTTTAGACCAGGTCAAGGGATATCTTCGAAAAGCACAAGCTTCCTTAGGCAGAGTTGCCAGGAAATATATAAGCAACTAAAACCAATTTTCTCTTCCTTCAAAAGCTCTCTTTTACCATGCTGAGACATGGTTCTCCTTGTCTGGCAGAAAAAAAAAAAAAATCCACAAAAAACTCAAAAAGACCTGATTTCATTCAGCTTAGTATCTTAACACCAACAATGCAAACAAGAACAGGGAAAACAAATTCACCTTTTCTACTGTAATGGTCCTTCTAAACAGTCCTCATCCTCCCAGTAAAGTCATCTTGCAAGTTACTACTGCAGTAATTTCTTTCCTAAAGAAACACTTTCTTCCATTATTTGAAAACTCATGGCAGGATTAAATATTAGACCTTAGCACTTGATAGACAATACAAAATTTGATTGTTCTTATTGCAAAATGAGAATTAATATTCCATCTATATAAATCAACAGGACAAAAGAAAAAAGTGGACCTGCCTCAGTGTGGTAAATAATGTTGGAAAACAAACATATTTCCTTCTCTTTCTTTACAGCTATAAATGTAATTGATGCCCTCTAACCATAGACAAAATGATTAAAACATACTTGGTTCAGTTGTAGTGTCTGCTCCTGTGGTTGTATGAAACACAGATTCACATTGTATATAAATTATACACAACCAATTACGTATACCCTCCTGTTAAGCTGCTGCAGCACAGTTAAGAGCTGGAGCATAGGAATTTTTTTTCTCTCTTCCAACAATTTTGCCAAGAAGCATTTTTTTATTGAGCAAGTAATCCTTGAATTTTGCTTGAATTTGCCAGACAGTTTTGATTTTAAATGTCAAGAGAGATGCAAATCCATAGTGAAAGAAAGAGAAGAAAAATAAAAAGGCAGAAGTGAATAACCTTCTCCAGCTTCCTGATCAGTACTGCTTGCTGGCGAATAAGCACTTTGAAAAGGCCCCCACTACTTTCTTTCTTGCCACCATACTGTTTCTTCCCTGTTCTTTTGAATTTCACACTTCCATTTTCTGTTGCTCTCCATTTTTTTTAGAGATTTCCAAATAAGCAACAAATATAAATCTGTTTATCAGTGTCAATCAGAACCACGAGAGTGGAAAGCAGTCACAGACTATTGCCCTTATTTGGTCTGCTGTTTCTACATTTTTTTAATCAATATGGCTTACCATTCTTAAATTCCTGAAGATTTTTTTTTTTTAATATTCATCCTTAAAACAGACTAGAGGCTGCACGCATCATCTGTTTAGTTGCATCCTGACCCTAGTTTTATAAAATCTGAAATTAAATGTCTTAAATGAAAAGTTTGAGTCTAATAATTGTGGTCCCCCATTTCAGGTACTTAACCTTCATTTCAGGCAAGTGTATATAATCTCTTCCCTCCGTCATACATTAGTCAAACGTTTGAGATGACCAGACAGTTTAGAAAACATCTGAAAACATTAAAGACTAGAAATGCACATAAAAAGTGGGAGGTTTCATAGCTTAAAACCTTTCAAATCATGCTAATTTAATACTATAAAGAACTATACAATTATAAAGAAAATCACAAAGCCTACAGAAGTTAATGCCAGATGCATGTCTGTTGAGGTCACACTTCTTAATAGTTTGTGGTGCACTTTCTCTGTGCCCTGAGTGCTCCAACTCAAAGCTGATCCCTAAAAAGTCTTTCTCAGATGACAGAAAACTTACTTTTCTGAAATTTATATAAATCATCAGTCCCTTGCTCCAAATACTTCTGGAAAACCATCAAAAGGGCTAAGGAAGTGTCATTGGCACATGTGATGAGTGGATGGCAGAGAGTAACAGCAAAACTGAAGCAAAGAATTGATCAACAGGTCATAATGACCTAAACCAAAAGCTGGGTTTGTTTGGTTTTTTCTTTTTGGTTTTGTTTTTTTAGGAGATTTTTGGAGGCTGTTGTTGAAGCCTTCTCCTTTAGCTTTTTTGTTTTCCTTTGACAGCTCTTGGAACTACTGTCTATAATTTCAGGCCCATCTCTAAACACAGCAGACTCACATGTCAATGTATGCGATTCTCAGCGAAAAAATATTTTTTCCCACTTATTAGCATTTTTTATATTTGTACAATCAAATAATTAATAACATCACCCACGGTTCCTTGCTCTTTCAGTTTTCCCATCAGACAGTTGCCTTGTTTATTTCTTTTTTCTTCTGGATAGATAGAAATTTCAACCAGTATGTGTACTGGCCAGCCTTTGGGAAAGGCAACAATCACTTCTAATCTCTTTCTTCTTTGTATCTGGAACGTCCTTTGGGACAGGGCTGCCAGCCACCACTCCAGACCCCATGACACATCTTATTTTTCCTCTCTATCATGCTTTTAAAACTCTCTAGCTTACAAATTCATGTCAGGGTTTTACAATATTTACTGAATTTTGAGTATGTGGGTTAAAAGCTGTATACCATAGTCCTATTTTAAATTACAATAGTTACAGTAAAGTCCATTTTCTGATAAAAAATTATGCCTTCCCACTGGAGAGGTTTCACTTGCCTTCCAGCCAGTCTCTCTCAGGCAGTTCCTTAGTCTGATCCTACTCACTCATTCTGGGGAATAAGAAACAAACAGTAATAAAAATTTTAAATCTGCAAAGAGTACCTCGAACTCAGTATGAAGTGCTTCAGTATATAAGGAATGAAGTAGGTCAATATCTCCTTCCAGTCCATGAAATAAAGTTTGGCATACATGAGGCACAGCAAGCACAACTTTAAAAGGTCTGTATCTTCAGAATACCAGATCACCTCAGAAGTAATTAACTGTTCATCACGTAGCAAGAGGGGTTATTACAGAGCACAAGTTCTACTATAAGCATTCATACGCGCTTCCCAAAATCTCAGCTTGTAGCACACACAAAAAGAAAGTGACCTTGAGGTCAGAAGCAAATTGCTATTATACATCACCAAGGACAGCATGTCAAGTACCATATTTATGTGTGAAGTGGAAAGGAATTAATGAACAGAATTCAGACAGTGTGTGCTCTTTGGAGCAATACAAATGAATGATGTCTTGCAACAATTATTCAGCCAGATCTATTCAGATAGGAATTACTAACATATTAACATGGTAAATGATTTGTTAACCATCATGACTTTAAAATCTATAACAAAAAGTTTGCATTATTTTATTCTGAGGCTTTTAACAAGCTTTTCACTTTCCAAATAAACATTCAGTTGTGAAGAGGCTGTTCAGCTATCATGGGCAATATACACAGTGCTCAAACTTTGGACTGCTAATGAAATACCTAATGTTATATAACAAGTTCCTCAGGATTTTGCATGAGGTTGACATAAATAATTCATGCCTGAATGTTCAATTGTCAGCACAAATGACACTCTGTGTCTGCTTAGTTTTGCCACTTGATTTTTTTTAATTCTGAATAACTTGTTCTTCACTGCAGGCCAGATTTTGTCACTCCTGCCCCTATTCATAGAGGTTTCTACACAGATAAATCTAATCAGTATCAGTGATGAACAAATTTGGTAAAAGACAAAAAAGACATCCTCAACAGGAATAAACTCTGTAAGAAATGTCCTAAAAAACTCTGGCACTGAACTATCTTAGTATTTGGAAAGGAACAATTTACAGTTTTAGGTACCTACTTTCAAAGAACCTAGTAAAGTGACTTCTCCCTAGTGCTGCCTCAAGGAGAAGAGAATACATTTTATTACATTTTTAACAGATAGAAAAACACTATGCAGGCCTGTGGTTATGTAGACTGAGTACAAAATTAACTCCATAATTTTCTTAATTTTTTTTTTTTTTTTTTTTTTTGTAACTGAGAAGACAAAACTTTTAGGCAAAGTTAAATTGCCAGTCATTCCCAGAGCAGGTAACCAGTAGAGGATAAAACTGAGTGTTAAAAGTGTGGTGGTGGATACCACACAGTATCAAGCCATCTGTACAGTTGTTATTATAATTTCCCTCTCTTTCTCTATTTCCTCAACTGCAACTGCTCATTTTAGTAAGACTAACATGGAGCATTGACATTTATGCTGAGATAAGTTAAAATCTATGCTGTGCTTTTGTGAAATAATGTGTGAAAAAATCAAAAGACCAAGTTTTTAAAGTAATTTCACAAAAAATAAATGTGAGATTGCTTATAACATCATCAGGAAACCGGTATAAAAAATACCATAGACATAATAGAATGAAATTCCTCGAGAACAATGGAGAACTAGATATTTTGGAAGTAAAGAACATGGTATTTTTTGAGCCTCCAGTGAACATAAGTTGAAACTGAAGCTGTCTGCATAGGAGAAAACAGTCAAATATCAGGTCAACACCTCCCACCTCTCAAAAAAGTGTCTGAGTCAAACAGCTCCCACTGACTGGAATGTTTTGTGCAGTTCTGGGAATTTTTGTGCATTGTGTGAGAAGTTGATGAGAGAGAGAGAGAGATTCTGGAATAAACTAGTGCCTGCCTAAACTTTCGGTGATTTGGCTTCATGCACCTCCAAGGTAATGAGGCATGAGTTCAAAAGGTAAGATCTCACACAAGTCAACATAGAGGCCAAGAGGGAAACTTTCCATTTGTAGCTCTACTTTTCAGAGCTGTTTATATATTAATGGTTCCAAAGAAAAGAAACAAAAGAAATCCAGCTTAATTTAGCAGTGAAGGTTGTCAAAAATTGCTGCAGCTGAAGGGCCTTCAAACACAGTTGACCTGACTACATTATCAAGTATAAACTGTGCTTCTGTTTGTTTGCTTTGTCCTCTGAATATGTACAAATGTGACTTTCTGGTGAAACATTCTTCCTGAGACAGAGAAAAGTGAGACTCAATCCTTTAACAGACTGTAAAAAATTCAATATTTTTCAACAAATCTGACACTCACTTATGGAGCTGTAAAAGGATTAAATAAGTGGTAATATTTTTCTTGACTTATACATGGCTTCCATGAATAGTAAAGCATACAGCTGCTATGTACATGATGCCAAGTATTCTGTCCATAAAAATTCCCCTAATAATGAAGAACTTTCTCAAAGATTCAAATGCTTCTTGTACTCTCAGGAATTATTTTATTTGCTAGGCAAACTTTCATCCCTGCCTTCAAGAAGTTTTCACTCCTGTAGTATTAATGAGATTCTTCTCTGTCTTCATCGTAAAATCTGGAAGGAAAGAGCATTTCTGCTCTAATCTTTTGGCACCTGAACATTTAATTAAAAGACTTTCATAGCTTTCAAAAAAAAACCAAAAAAACATTAGCTTTGGCAAGTACCCCAGCACACTCAGGAAATCACAAAGAAAATATCCTACTGTAGACCTGTTTACTAAAACTACAAGGGCAGACCTCATTACCTTGCTTATTCTTGGTTTTCAGTGTTTTTAATTTTTTCACTACTGCAAAATAGGTAACTCAGCTGTTGTATATGACTAGGGCATACATTTTTCCAGATGTCATACAGAGAGCACACATATTTGATAATTTGATGGAAGTGGAGTCATCCTCTGAGCTGGAGTGTCCTCAGTCATCAATATCATCAGTAAACCTAAATAAGTGAATCCAGGAAGTATCTTCACATTATCTTTCTGTGCAGTCTGGTCTGCCAGACTGCTTGAACTTGTCCCTAATTGTGCATCATCGCTGACAGCTACAATGGTGTAAAGAATTTGTAAGTCTATCTGGATAAGTGGCATAAAAACTGTATCCATGAGGGTCACAGCCTATTCCACAGTAATCAGAAATATGTCTGAACTCAGTAAATTACTCTGATGAATGTTGTCTTCCCTCTGTGCATTTCCACTGATAACAAATGAATAATGTTCTTCTACGTTAGCCTGCGAGAATGGCCCATCTTCAGATGGAGGGACGTGAGTGTCAGTTTGGTAGGAAGACTCGAAGCTGTATAGGCACATTCACAGGCACATAGCATCCTTAGCAGAAGTCAGTAGATATTTCATTTGAACAAATTTTTCTTTGTTCTTCTTTCTGGTACAAGGAAATGTGACATGTAAGCAGTTAAATTATTTTGCCTTCTCCCCCACCCCCCACTTTTGTTGCCTAACTTTTTTAAAAAATTTTGAACTGAAACTACAAATTTTTTTATTATGCTGAGTCTTTCCTATAAGAAAGATTTAGGCTAATTCCAAAAGAAGACTCAAGGGAGAATGGTTCCTATAGACTAATCACAACCTCAGGGAATTGGCATATCTATCTTGCATGTTGCTATGGCCCAAAGATGCAATTATCTCATACCAGCTGCACAATTTATTGTGACTGTTAATGAAGGACTAATACATGTGCAAAATTATACAGTTAAATCCAAAAGCAGAGTCACATATAAAAGACCAGCAACATTTACAGGCAATTATTGAACTAATCAAAATATATTTTTCTGTAGACCTGGAGACCTCATTTATGCAATGAATGATGATACCTCTGTAATATTACTTGTGTAAGCAAGGGTACAGGACCAGGTCCCAACTAACCAACTTGAAGCACCAACTGTAGCAGCATGCAAAAGTTGCAATTTAATGAAGTGTCAGTTATAAACTGCCAATTTAAAATGGATTAGGCAGTCAGATTCACAATAAAAATCGCCTCTGGGGAGAATCTTGGCCTACTTAATTCACAGGCATGGAAACAATTAAATTGTAAAATAACTCTGCATAAAGAAATCTTTGGAGAAATTGTTCCTGATATATTTTCTGCAAAATGTTAAAAGTTTCAGTTTTAAAAATATTTATGTAAGTATAAGAACTGAAAAAGTCTGAAAATTCAATTGCAGTATAAAATAAAATGTTTAATGTGCCAGTACTCAGCTTCTCATACAAAATAAGAGTATGCAAATTTATCACAAACATCTTTGCCACTCTCTTCTTTACCTCTATACTTTCCCTTGGCTTTCGAATTTCCTTAGTCAAAATTTTCTACCACTTCTGTCCCCCTCTTTTCTGCCACCCTTCCAATGAGGACCTGCATGATTTCTCTTAACAGCCACACCTTTGCTACAATAATGGAGTAAGTTAATACAATTTTTTTCCCAGCTACTGGTGAGAGAAGGACAAATAACCTCTATTTCTGAAATGTACTGACTCTAGTCTGCATGAACTGGCACACATGCATATAAATACACAATTACACCTATATGAAAGCCAAACCTCAAAGCCAGGAAATTGACTCAAAAACTCTGTGGGACCTGAAATGTTGGTTACATTTCTCTGGTACTTGGGTGTTTCAAATACCTTTACTGGAAAGAAAAAGTAAAAGAAAAGACTAAAATGCTCCTGATGTTATTGAAACAAAAGTCAACTACTGTTTTTTTCAATTCTCAGAGAAAATTCCTTGGAACATGTAATTTACCTGAAAAACAAACAGTGTTCAATTTACTCAAATTCATTTTCCCAATTTGTAAAAACAGAAGGAATTTATTACAGATTAAATAAAATTTGGTAATTTCAAGATTCCACTTTTTTTTTTTTTAACAGATAATTTTCATGGACTTCCAGGCTGCAGGCTATTTCATAATCTACACTTACAGACTTCACAGATTTCCAGGCTGTCATAGACTAGATGGCAAGACATGCAACAGGAATAAACTCTGTAAAATATATCGCATTTGATGTCTTCCACTTCAGACCATCCTTCATCCTGGAATCAAATGTAGATAGATATCAAGAGTCCTTCACAAGATGATATTCAAACAGAATCCTAAAAACAAAGACATTTGGAGTGGATCTTCTGGAGGTAGCAATTTCCATAGGTAATTTTTCAATGAGTTACTGGTTTCAATTGGTCATCACATGTGTACGGTCTCTACTTGCACAAAAAAACCTTATCTTATCCTTGATGAATTATTTAAGATAGAAGATTTTTAAGAGATAGGGTAGTGCAGAATACAGCTGGAATCCAAGAAAGCCAGTCTTAAACAGGTACGTATGTAAATTTGATTATTCCATTTGAAAAGACATCAAGTGAAGTACCAAAAGGCAGCAGATTGAATGAAGGGCATCTTTAATTTTCAAACTACCCGTCTTTTCTGGGCAGTCATTTAGCATATGGAGTAACAGCTCACATCCATCCTCTTCTTCAATAGCAGATGTTTTGAATAGAGGAACTCCATATGTCTTGTCCTTTAGGCTTCATCCAAAATTCTACAGATTATTTTGAGCTGTGGAAACAAACAGTAAATTTTCCTTATTTCTGCCACTGAAAGTGTTCCACTTTGTAGAAAGAAACTCTCAAATTTAGCAAGACAAAGACAGTGAATAAGAGGGCATGATTCTCAGCCCCAGTGGAAGAACCCTGGTTTCCAGTTTCTGGTTCACATCCCGTTTCCCATTTTATTTGTCTGAGTCACTGCTTTTTTTAACATGAACTACAAAACTGGTTCACTGATTTGGCTTTGTTTGGACAGCATTTTTGAGGTTCCACAGTTTTGCTGTTGGTAGATTTGACCTCATTAACACCCTCATTGTTCATGTTGGCAAGTGGTTAAAGTTCACTTTTTGTTAAATGCATCAGTCTGCTCACCCAACTGTAAAAAAAAAAAAATTTTAAAAAAAGCCACTGCTATATCCAAAGATATTATTGAATTTAATAAAAAATATAAAAAAGCAAAGCAATATAATGAAATATCCAAATAAACATAATGTAATTTTAATTTGAATCTACATTTGCAATGTCAGTGCTTTAACTGAAAAACCTGTACAGCTTGCCACAGCTAAAAACTACATGAACATGGACAGATTCCTACACTAATGGTTTAAAACCTGATTGCAACGAGCAATGAGAAATTCCTCTGAAATCCAGGACAATGCATTATAAGCAGTTGTACAGCTTCCTAACCCAGAAAGGGTGTCAAAAGAAATTTCACAAGCCAGAAAGAACCCATGCCTCCCATGGCAATGCTGAAGGGAAGAACATCTATATGTGGGTGAATTTCCTAACATCTATGAAATTTTCAGCCTGTACCTCTTAGCCAGTGCTGTCTGCAGGTGATGAAGGAGAAGGGGAATAAAACAATCTTGTGGGCATTAAAATCTTGCCTAAATCTTTTTAGAATAATGCATTTCTAGAAGAAAACCCTGCAGCTTTACAATTCTAGCCTTCCACATCTTTGGAAAACAGGTATCTTAGGGGAAGTTCATGTTTGCAGTTCTCAGTGTTTGAACACTATCCTCACAGACATCCACAAACATATGGACATAAACACCACAGCCATTGTCAGGCTGACAAGTAACTTGTCAATCAAAACCAGGCAAGCAAGAGGTGACACCAGGATGCCAGAGGTGGTTCCAGGCAACAGGAGAAGTCTGCATCTTGTACAGAAGGACCTGATACATTACTAAAATGAAGGAGTCCAAAGAGGGACAGGACTCATGACATAAGACAGCACAGGCAAAATTACAGGCAATGCAGCCACACAGGGAAAGAGAGCATAGTGAAGAGACACCTGAGCTAGAAAAAACCTGCAATAGTGAGGGGCAACATTGCAGCTGAACTTCTTGTAGACCTCAGCAGAGCAGATCTGGGCACATATTCACTAACATTCAGTAGTGGGAAGTGTTTAGCTGCATGTAGTGCTGCAGTAAATGATTCACTGTCTCAGATCTCCAGACATCTCCATTTCATGTATAGACACAGGTGGGGAGATTAAATAACTATCCATTTAGACTTGCCTTCAGACATGCAACTCTTATTCCTTTCATTAAACTGTGAGAAGAATAGAAAAACAAACTAATCCAGAGGAAATAAAATTGCTCAGAGGAATAATTATAGCAACTTTCACCTCAGCAGCTGGGTCACTGGTTCAAAATCATTCAAATCACTTGTGACTGAAAGTCATTACCAGTTGACTCCACTCAATGAGCTTGTGCTTCAGGTCAGAGTAATAATTACTGCAGGACTAAAACCGCCATTAGTGTCTCCATTAGTAAGGCAAGAGAGGAAAAGAGCGAGAGAGAAGTAGCAGTCTCAGTCTCATTAGTGCTGCTTTTCAACCAAGAATGAGAGGAAAAAATACTTAGAGGAATCCTGCACTGCTGAGGCCTGATTTAGCTGCCCAAACAAAGCACCATTTGCAATACTCTGGTAATATCACACCTGCACTGCATCTACATCTCCAGAAGGACACTGGTCCCCCTTGGATCTTACCTCTCACATCCACCAGCACTGTGTAGATATGATAAATAGCCAACCTCATCTTGGCCCTAACACTTGATGTCCATCTGGGGACAGATGAATTCTGCCCTTTTTATTCCACTCTCCCAGTACTCCCAAATAGAAACTCCAGCTTCAGAAATAATAAATTGAAGTCTCCCCTTTCCCCTGTATTTGTCTTTGACAACTAACATAAACCACACAGAAATTAAGAAATTTTGTCAGAAAATATGTGCATATAAATTATGAAAAACAGGTACTCAGCACACATCCACCTGGAGACCCATTTTGCTAAAGATTCCTTATAGCCTGATATCTGCTGTTTAACACCAGCAATTTACCTATACCTGGGATGGTTATTTTCCTTATAGGAAGTGATACCTGAGCATTTCTGTATCATAGAAGCAAGCTGAAGAAGCTGAGCTGAAGAGCTGCTCTACGAAGGGTAGCCAGGCTAGGAGTGAGAATTATGACAGTTCAGTGTGGCTGGACATGCTGATGGCTCTCTGGTACATGAACTACAGTGTAATACAGCTGAGCTAGGATTGTAAACCCACTGTTCTGTCAAGTCAGTGATAGACACAGATGAGGTGAGGTGAAAAGTACAGATTTACATCAGCCTAAAGGAACATCAAGGTGGAAAACAAAACATTTAAGAGATTAGTTTCTTATGTTTTCAAAAATAGCTCTGTGAAAATACCAAATATTAATGACCATGAATCCAGAGGTCTATGAATAGAAAGCAGTATTTTAAAAACAGGGACAAATGTGTGAATACTGCATTAAAGATTTATTATATAACATCTCCCTTTGTAGCAATTGCTGGTAGTTTTTAAAAATACATTTGCTTATGTGACTGGATTCTTTATACCCAGATACCATTCATAATAACATGCACTCATAATAACAGGATGGTCTTATTAGCATTCCATATTTAAAAGATCAGCTGACATGTTCAATTGGGTCTTTTAATATTGTAACAGTTTTTCTAATGGTTGCTATTTTAATTTCTCTGTCTCTTTTAAAGTATCACTCTCTTAAATATTTATTTCTTTCTTTAAGCACAGTGTTTTAATCCAACATCAATTCCTTAGATTTTAAGAGGTTATTACAACACATCAAACATATGGGCTCATTTCAGCTCCCAGTGTACATAAAATTAGTCAAAACAAAATACTACTATTTGTTACCAAAACATGTGGTTCAGTCAGTAATTTAGCAAGAACAATACATTTTATTTTTTCTCACCTCACTCTTATCTCTGTAGATCACACAGCAGAAGCCCGAATTGTAAAATGAAGTTCACTATCTCTCCCTCGCTCTGTTCCTCACATATATTTCATTCAAGGTTGTCTCCACTTTCAAGGCAACAATTGTTTTCAGAGGCTGGGAAATCTATTTTCAAAATTTATATTGCCTTTTGGAATTACAGAAACAGATAAATCTTGCAACAGTGGTGGAAGAAAAACTTCAAACTATATAGACATGGTATTGAAAACCTGAGATAATTCCAGAGTCTTTCTCACAATAAAGATTTCTTTTTTCTTGTTTCTATATGAGAAAGAGGGGAAAAAGCCTATGGGAGCATATAAGTTTAATGCCTGACCTCCTGTTAGAACAGAAGCACATCTTCTTTTAGGGAGTAAATTCAAGCACTGATCTTGGGACCATCAGTGAGTGGCTCTGGCTCCCTCTCCACTGGCTCTGTTTTGGGGCACCATGCAAAACTGCCATCATGATAATGTCCAGGGACATTTCAGGGTATAATATGCCCCCAAGATCTCACAATGTAGTTATAAAGAAGATACACATTGGCTTTGCCACCTTCTATCCATGCAGCCTCCTGCTACCCTAGAAGGCTCTGCACTCTCAGGATCCTAACACCACATCCTGGAACAGATAAAATACACACTTACATTCATGCTCTAAAAATACCACAACCTCACATTACTTCTATGTCTTTGAATTGGAAAAAGCAGACCCAATATTTATTGCATTTGAGGACCTCAGGAGGGTCATGCTAAAGGCAAAGAACTCCAGCACAGAGAGGAAGCAGCTGCCCTGCCCAGAGAAGCAAGGGGAGGCAGCATGGCACGGGAATGATCCTCACCCTCCCACCATCAGCAGCATGGGCACAGCCAGGGAGGAAGGCAGAGCTCTTCCTCACAACATTCACTTCACTTTCCTTCCTGGAGAAGCAGGAGCCACCAGCAGCCTCCGAAATGGGTGCTGCCCTTTGGGCTGCCAGTCCCCCATCACACTGGCAGACAGCAAACCCAGCAGGCTGAAGTATTAATTATTACCTAGTTGTTTGATGTTCACTGGGATAACTGTAAACCAGAACAGATAAATTGCCAAATTGCCAAATTCATTACATTTGGGCCGACTTTGAGAAGGATGTGGGGCCCACTTCTGTGCCTGCCTGTGAAAGGACACAGGACAAACAGATGCCAAACCAAACTGTAATTCACCAATGATGTGTGCTGGCATCTTGTAGCTGTCAGAGGTTTCAGGGCAGAAAGCAGACCTTAAACATAGCTTTTAAAGACAAAAATACTACTAACAGCTTTATCTGCTTAGAAGCAGATTTCCCATTTAGCACAAGTCCACAACTATCTGTGAACAGTGAAAAACTGTAAAGAAAGATTGAAAGAAATCTTTAGCATTCATAAGTAAGGAATTATAGAGTAACTCTGATATGAGAAAATCAAAGAAAAAACGAGTCCTAATATGACCAGTTTTAAAAGAAAAATGTTTTTGCGTATAAATGTGCATATATTCTATTTACTCATATTTTTTCACAAGATTTTCTGATTAAAAAGAATCCAAGGATCATGTTGCTGGGGAAACTAAAATGATGGTGTAATCATCTGAGAAAGTGTGAAATGTAGAATTAACACCACTGAATTGAATTTAATAACACTGTACAACATCAGACCTAGCCTTAAATCAATATTTAATTTTCTCAGCCATATTACAGATTAGTTGTAGCCATTATATCTCCAGGGAATATCAACCACCCCACAGAGGGTCAGCCTACCCAAGTACTAATTTGCAGGATCTTCTAGTGGATAGATGACAAAATATTCTTTCAGAGTTTGTAACTCCAGTTTCCATAAATATTTCAATTTTTTCATCCCCAATATTCTACTGTATTTGGTTTTACCCACTTAAGCTCAGTGATACTTATGACACATTACAGCTATTATTTCTAAAACTAGACAAAACATAATACACCTTTGGAAGGCATCAAAAATAATAATCACTAATGTGAGTGCATAAAAATAAGATTCTACACCCACTATTTTCAAGAAGGCTACTTTCAAATAAAAGTCAGATCTGAGCTTTAAATTACTTAACAGCAAAAATCTGCTGCTCAAAGTCCTTCCATATTATATTTCAATCCAGTTTTTATTTGGAAGTACCACACAAGTGCAAGAAAATGAAATTGCATGGACCATAAGACATGCTTTCACCCTTAACTTGAAAAGAATTTGTGAAAATATTTTGTGGGGCAGCAGCAGAGATGCCATTCCCTGAATGATGCTCTGCTGCTGCAGTGTGCAGGCACAGCAGAGAGTACTGCCACATACCAGGGCAGCAGCAGGTCACACCAGGGGTGGCATCAGTAGCAGGTGCTTGTGCAAAGTTGCTGCCAGGCCTGGGACCCTCCAATTAACTGCATCAAATCCGTAGCGTCCTTGAGAAAAGAACTGCAACAGCTTGATGCTACAGCTCAGTTCTCTGCTACTACACAAGGAGAGGCTCATCCATCAGGTCACTTGACACACAGGTGTGCATCCAGGAGTCTATTCAGGCTGTGCCCCAGGGCACAACCTCACAAGTTCCCACATATTTGACAGAATTGTGCTGGTACAAAGTGATCCAGTGCAGAATGCACTCAAATGGACACAAAACTGGCCAAGGTGAGAACTGCAGCGTATGCAATTTAGCAACTCGGGGCTGGGAGTAGAATTTGCACTGCTTATAGCACTTTCTGAATTTGAACAAAGTAATCTTCAGGGATGCATAGATTTGCTAAATTATTCTTGCATAGACAAACAGAAGTACTTGTGAAGAATACTTGATGCTGCAAAGAGCAATGATTTCACTCAGTCAATAACAGCACAATTTGGCAGAAGAATGTAGAATCAGGTTATGTCCTGACAGAAGATAAATTTTACAGTGTTCTCTTTGCCAGTAGGCTGAGTTTATGTATAAGAGCTAACTTGCAACTTAGTGTATTCTGCAAAAGAAAGCCTGATATCTGCCACAGAGTTTTGACCAACAGCAACCAAACAGCATTAAATTATTGGGAATTCTCGTTCTGGTGTCAGAGAAGGAGCCTTCCCTTTATAGATTACACTTGATTTTTATCAACCAGCAATTTATGAAGTGCCTGATAGAGACATTTGAAAATTTCTTGGCAAGCATATGTGTTTCATGAAGCTAAAAGTCAGGGATATAATAGAATGTTACAGGGATTATTAATGGAATTGTATGCAGAGATTGCACTGTACATTCTGGTTCATCTGTAATTGTTGGGCAAGCAGATTAGTCCTTTATTTACATAAGCTATAAATTGTCCTAGGAGAAAAGTATTCCAAATTGTCAACAAAAAAGACTTTGGTTCTCCATCGGTTTGGCAAGAAATGAAGAGAGAATTTATAAAAGAGCAGATGGTAGAAGAGATGCACCAACATGTTGTATGCAACAGCAAAGGAAGATGGGAGTCTTGTAGGAACAAAATATGCTTTGTCTGCTTAAAAGTTATAAGCAAAGAATATCTGTGATTCAATATATGAGAAAATGTAAGCTTCCGGAACTGAGAAATAAGCAGATATTTTTCTGGATTTCTTTCTACTATCACAAATAATGAAAAACAATCTATAGAATTTACTGCATTTGACTGTAAGAAGGAATTTAAATTACTCATACTACATTTACTGTTCGTGTTCAATAATTAGCAAACAATCTTTGAGTAACCATGAGAGTAGCTGGTGGTATTTCCACAACAGAGCACAGTATCTGTGAGAGTTGTTACAGTCTCAAGAGACAGATTCCAGACCTGGAAAAAAATATAGACAGTACACATGTGCATGGAAATTTTTTGAAGATTAAGACAAAGGATATTGTGTGCAATTGTTCATATTCAGGTAAGTCTGAGTGAAGGGATGATCCTCTTTCACATGCCTGAAATGTTATATCCAAAGTCACTTTAATGTTGGCAGTAGAATGATCTCAGTGGAACAATCTTCATTTACTGTATTTAAATATTGTAGCTAGGGGATTTATCTAAAATATTCATTGTTTGTTCAACCAAATTATTTTTTATTGAATTTAATGAGGTTTTCATGCTTTTAAGAATTTGGTTTTTCTCAGCTATACTGTGCTATGTTATGGGCAAAGTAAATGAATAATCTCTACAGTTTCACTCTCAAACACTTAAACATATAAAAGAAACATAAAACCACTGTCATGGTTTGACACGGAAAAATAATTTTCTCGGAAGGAAGAGGTCAATTTGGATGTTGACCAATTGAAGGTGGACATGCCTCTGAGAACACAGAGGGGTTAAAAGCAGAATTCTCAGGGGAACTCGCTCTCTCTGGTTCCGGTCAGCTGCAGTGCAGCCTCTCCCCTGCCCGGCCGTGGCCCATGACCTGACTGAGGTGGGCCCAAGGGTGGAGGGACTGGAACCCCCTGCAGATGGAAGGGTGGAGAAATCTGGGATGTCTCCATTCTTCCCCCAGAGTTTCTCTCTCGGGAGAGAGAGAAAGAGACAGCAGCAGTTTTTATCAGCGGGGAAGGAGAAGAGCGGGGGGGGCCGCAAGGTGCCCAGCTGCCATGGGAGCTGGAGCCTGGGCAGAGAGCCATCCCTGGGAGTCAGGACTTTTAACCCTTCCTTGAGAAATGAAAGCCTTGTGAAATTTTTCTCCTCCTCAGTTTGAAAGAGAGGAAGAAAGACAGCTTGGACCCTGGGATGTTAGAAGGAGAAATTCTAGATGGGAGAGGATGATGGAGTGGCTTTTGGCTGGACTTTCTCCTTGGTAGCCACAGACTGAATCAATCTTCTCCTCCAAGAGAGACTGAATTTTAGGAGGATGCCAGTGAACCAAGAGACCTGCTTCAGCTGGGAAAAGACAGAAGTGGAGCAAACAGAGAAAAGTTAGGGGGTTTGTGGTGGTGCCCCCTGTCCCCAAAGAAGGAGAAGAGAAGAAGATCTCTGTTCTTGGACCCTCGGCCCCAGGGGGAAAATGGTAGGGGGGGGGGGAGGGGAAACTGTGGTCCCAAAAATGAAAAACTGAACTGTTGTTTTCTCCCCTCTTGGCAGGGCATCCTTGAAAGGAAAAATCCTAAAGGCAGTCTGACCACCCATGCATTGGTGGTGGGAGCACTGTGCATGGAAAGAAGAAGGGTCACCATGGCAAACTTTTCTCCGGGCGGTGCCATGTGTGACATGGAAGCACAGGATGTGGCAGCTGTGTTTTCTTGGGGGGTCTGTGGCACAGGAGAGACTCTGTTCCCTCGAAGGCCTGAGTATTGATTGTTTGGGGGGTGGAAACCTGACTGGGGTCCAGATTGTGTCTCACTGTGGTTTGTTGGAGTTGGGTGGTGGGAGGAGGAATGCTTTGCAAGGTTTTAATTTTGATCTTTGTGTGGTTTTTTTCCTTTCTTAATAAAGTTTTTTTCTGTTATTAAGCTTGGGCCTGCTTTGCTCTGTTCTCGATTCCACTTCACAGCATTCAATTGAGAGATTGCATTTTCATGGGGGCACTGGCATTGTGCCAGTGTCAAACCATGACAACCACAAATCCCCAGTATCATAATTTGAAAAGGAATCAACATACTTCTTGCAGTGTTGGGACTCCTGGTTAAGAGTAGTAATATTGGGTCAAAAAGAACTGAGATTACATCCTGTCGTGCAATCAAACAAACAATTATTTTCTATTGTAGTTTAATTATGTTTAAAATTTTAGGTTTTTTGTATTTTTTACATTTTTAAACCCAGAAAAAATATCACTACAGAGAAGAAATAATTTCACGGCACTCAGTACTTATGACACTAAATTGATGGAAGTCAATATTCCTCCTGGGTAGTGGACATTAAATGTATATTTATTATTTGAAAATATGCTGCAAACCACTTGAATAAAGAATACCAAAATTCATTTGTTTTACACAGACATGACATTGAGGAAGAATGTTCGTTATAGTTAATATATGACCTCAGCAACATTGATATATATACAAGAAATGCATCATTTTAAGAGAAGGTATTTTATCACATTTCTACACCCACATTAAATAACGAGATAGGCAAACTAGACAGAGAAACTAGAAAAGAAACTTTAAGTGTCCATTCTGATTATTTCAAGCGGTACACTTAAGCCCTAAAACCTAAGACTATGCCAATCCAAGCACACAGAAGTACCTGGAGGGTTTTCAGAGAAATAGGGCCAGAACAAACCACACTCATTAGATCAACATTCCAACTGAATAAATGTTATCCAGTATCTTTGAAAAGAGAGCTTGACTCTGAACATCTGAAAACATTATATACAGACAGAGCATCCACCTGGACATTTTCATACTGAAAAGTCCTAATCATCTCACTCATTCTGGCTTACTTTGTAGCTTTTGGACTTAGCTGAACACACTGCTGTTCATTTTTCCATAGTGGAAATTAACAACTCAAGAACCCAATTATAATAATAACTTAAGGGTACATTTTATTTATAAGGTAATATGCATAATCTGGACTAATAGATTCCATGGCTGAAGGACAAGGACTTTATTAGTCCAAGTTATGGTTATTACAGGTTATTATACTCAATGTTTAATTAAATATTGAAATCTTAAAAGACAGATGTGGGAGGAAGTTTGCTTTCTTCCTTTACCCTCCTTCAGCCATGCCTGTCTCTTTATGCACCTCCTTCTTTTTATACCATATCCATTTTACATTACCTTATGATCTTTTGTGCGCAGTTTCCGTTTATTTCCACAGACTTTGGTGACAGCTGAAAAAGGAGTTTGGATCGTATCTTTCAAAGTGAAAAATACTTTGAAAACCCAGAGAATTATAGTTTTTTGCCTGAGCTTGGAGATACTAATAGACAGTTGAGGTGTTTGCATATTCACAGTAAAGCACCATAGAAAAAATCATTATGTGATTAGAAGAATTTGAGCATGGAATAGGCTTGTAGGAAGGTAGATAACACAAACTTAATCCCAGATCTTGCCAGTGGAGGTACAAGACAATTAGGTCTAGCACATGCCTGGTTTTAGAAGGCCATCATTAGATGAGATGAATTCCATCTCTGCTAAGAATCATTCTTGGACTGTTTCCTTGAACTGTAACAAGTACAGCCTCAAATTCTCCCACAATATACAGCAGATGAAATGCAAGCAATTCAACCAAGTGTGTTTAGCAGAACTCTCAAGTGACAGCTGTGTTGAAAGTTACTTAAGAAAGTGTTATCAAACATGAGAGAGCAATGGGCAGTTTCAGGGACTGTAAATGGAGCACATCAAATTAACATTGATGATGAAAGCTGATGAAAGAGTTGCAAGTCAGCTGGCAATTATCCTCCTGGACATGAAGATAGCACAGCTTTCCTCTTTTTTGTTACAAGGTCACAAGCATCACCACATGGATGAAGACAAAGGGTCCAGCAATATAGTGGGAGGAAATGTTAACCAAAGATACCAAGGTGCTGATCACAGATGATTATATCACCATTGTGCTTATCAGCAGTACTTAAGAAAAAAAAGTCTTGCACTAAAACCAACTGAGATCTGTTCTCCCTCCACAGCTGGAATGCTGATATTTTCACTGGAGTAAGAAAATTAGTTCCTCTTCTCCCCTGCCAGTGGTTCTGTAGGCTTTCCAAGATGAAAAATATTTTTGTATCCCCATGACCCTTTGAGCACATGCTGATATCCAACTCAAGTGTCTAGCAGCTTGGACTCTTGCAATGCAGAGATTTAATATCTCTCAAGATAACAGTCTGTTATCAACAAGATCAGTAATTTATAAAAGGAAGAGATGTTTCAAAAATGCCATGGAAATCTGAATATTAATAGGAGAAATGTACACAAGTTTGAGCCAATTTACTCTCTAAAATGGCACATGAAGAAGTAACTGGAAAATAAGGCAGAAAATGGATTTCGAGTTATTTTCATTCACTCATTCGTGATACCCGCTCTCTGAACTTCCTCACAACCTGATCTGAGATAAATTACTCAAACACAACTGCAGTATTTGGATAATGTCTCCTGAACAGGACTCTGAGCTAATACAAATGATGGCAACAGAACCTCAAAACAGAAGTGAATTTCACTGTTTGAAATTATGAAGGCATGCATGGTGCATCAGCACAGCGTCTGTGGAGCCATACTCTGGGAGATGCCTGGAACATCAAACATGACCCACATTCCCAGTAGTACCACAACCAAGAAAGATAGGGAAATTTTTTCAGATTAATTCCAAAGAAGAGCTTAAATGGATATACAAGAAAGATGGAGAAGGACTTTACAAATGAGGCTGCTGCCACAAAAACCTTGAGTAAGCAAACCTCTGAAAGCAGGTAAAATGAAACTTTAAATTTGGAAGTGATCAAGAGCTGAAGGAAATTCTCACATTCAAACCAACCATTTAAAGGAAAAATTGTAGTAGATAGAAACTTCTCCAATTTATATAAGGTGGAGGTGGATTTTAACAACCTCCTCTACTCCTCAACATAATTATATTTCCACTGAAGAATTGGCTCTAGGCAGCCCAGTCTGTAGGTTCTTTTCTTTTTTTCTCTCTTTTCTCTTTTCTTTTCCTTTCTTTTCCTTTCTTCCCCCATTTCTGTATCCACATTGTATCCACTCATCTGTATCCACATTGATTCTACATTCCCTCCTCTGGTTTTAGAGCACTGAAAACTCTCTGCAACTAGCATTACTCACTCTACACATACACCTCGACAGGTGAGCTGTAAAATAAAACTATCTTATCAGAAATCTTCCCAGTTACCCACAGCTGTCACACGTGTGAGTGAGCCTGTGCTTTTAATACTGTTGCCTTTCTCTTTGAGTGAGGAGCCTTATTTGAACAGAGCACTTTCCACCTGACCCAGATTTACCCACACTGAAAGCTGAAATGTGCACAATATCCTACTGAAATACAGGAGCAATATGAGAGGAGTCACTGTGGTTTTGTCCACCTGTCACTCTAACCCTAATGGTTCCCTGCTTTTCATTTCCCCTCTGGGTTTTTCACTTCTCCAAACCACTGCTACTCGACCTGCGACACTGACAGCGAAGAGCGGGCTCTGCTCAGAGATCTGCATGCTCCCCAGGAAACTTGAAGTGAGGCAGCCAAGCCTCCAACAGGGAGCAGGGGTTTTAATGGAAAAAGCAGTTGCTAAGGCATTTGGATGACTTATATTTTTTTTTAGTTTCAACACACACATGTATTTCAAAGTTTACTCTCTGGGTATTTAACCCACATGGGCAAGTAGTCATGCAAAGAGAGCCTATCAATTCTATTGTGCATAAATTCTACTTGACTGAATCTCAGAGCTCAAGCTGAGGGCCAGCTCATATGCCTGGCAGAAAAAGACACAACTTCTGGCAGTGGAACAGTTATTTGTCTAAAAATCAATAATTTATAGAGGAAAGAAAGGCTGCATAAAACTAGGAGTAAGGAAAAAAAAAACAGTAAAAGCTCTAATACAAATGCAGGAAATAAATCATTCTTCCTTCTTCTTTGATAGAAATTAAATTCAAAGATTCTTACATCCAGTTTAATAGAAATAAACCACCAAGATTAGAGCTCCCTGTGGCATACACATGCAAGTACTAAGTTCTTATCCAAATATCTCAGCAAGCAGTTGTTCTGCGAGGCCAAAGAAGTAGGTGAACAAGGAAGTTTTAAGATTGAAACATTCTTTGAGACTAAGGGATCTGATTTAATTGTGCTTGCCTTCATCTGACCCAGTTCTCCTATGGAGAACTCTGTTTATTCACTGCAATCTTATTTGGTTGGGTCAAACAATCAAACTTTTCCACTTCAAGATCAGAGATAACAGCACAGTGACCTGGTTTCAGGAAAGAAAGGTAAGGTGTCAGGAAATTAGTACTGATGCCTGAGTTTCAGCATGGAAAGCTCCAATCCATGGTGATGTCACAGTTAGCTAGATTAATGGAATCAAGATCTCACAACAGCAGTGCAAAGATTCTACCCATCCTACATTTCAGTAGAAAAATGTAAGAGAAGCTTCATGTGCAAAAACTTGTTTCTTCCATCTTTGAAAAAAAACTTTTCTTCATATAAACAACAATCCACCTTAGAGTTATTAGTGCTAGTAATTTGGTTTTCAGAGTAGTGTGCAATATTTGAAATAGCTTTGTTTAACATAATGTTAAATAGCACAAAGTAATTAAAAATTTAGCAAAATTGCAGTCACAGAAAATGCCAGCAGAATGTAAACAAATGACCCACATTTCAGATAGCAAAAATATGAACAATTGCCTTCAGAAGGATCTATAGAGGGAATGGAAGGTAGATGAAGGTAGAAGGATAGCAGATACTAGGCCTATGCCTTATGCCATCCTTGCATGAAACAAAAGGGAAAGATGTGAATAATAGGAAAAGCTAGGGCATCCTAGGCTATGTCTATCCTAGGTAGAATTTCTTGACCCTTAATATCTCCTCAAGATGCCTTAGGGTCACAGAATAAACCAGATTGGAAGAGATCTCTGAAATCATCAAGTCCAACCTATGACCAAACACCATCATGTCAACTAGTCCATGCCACTAAATGCCACATCCAGTCTTTAACCCTTAAACATCTCCATCAACAGTGATTCCATCAACTCCCTGAGAAGCCCATTTTAATGTCTAATCACTTTTTCTGTGAAGAAATTCTTCCCAATGTCCAACATAAGCCTTCCCTACTGCAGATTGAGGCAGTTTCCTCTTCTCATGTCAATTAAGAGAAGAGGCCAACCCCCACCTGCCTACACCTCCTTTCAGGTGTTTGTAGAGAGCAATAAGTCTCCCTTGAGACTCCTTTTCTCCAGGCTAGACAACCCCACTCCCTCAGTTTCTCCTTATAGGATTTGCTCCAGATCCTTTTCCAGTTCCACTTCCCTTCTCTGAACTCACTCCAGCACCTCAATGTCCTTTCTGAATTCAGGGGCACAGAACTTGACACAGGATTCAAGGTGTGGCCTCAGCAGTGCTGAGTACAGAGAGATAATCACAGCTCTGGTCCTGCTGGCCACACTATTCCTGATACAGGCCAGGATCCCACTGGTTCATGGCCACACACTGGCTCATGGTCAGCCACTATTGACCAGCACCTCCAGGTTCTTTCCTGCCTGGCCACTGTCCAACCATTCTGACCCCAAACTATAGTGCTGCATGGGGACTCAGCACTTTTTGAACCTCATGCTGTCGGTCTCAACCCATCCAGACAGCCTCTCCAGATCCCTCTGCAGTCTTCCTGCCCTGCAGCAGACCGAAAGCTGACTCAACTTAGTATTGTCCATGAATTTGTTAAGCGTAGACTGAATCCCCTCATCCAAATCATCAATAAAGATATTAAATAGGACTGGGCCAACTGGGAGCCCTGGGGAACACCACTAGTGACTGGATACCAGCTGGATGCTCCACCACTCTCTGGGCCCGGCCAGACAGTTCTTAACCCAGGAAAGAGTGCCCCTGTCCAAGCTGTGGACTGCCAGCTTTCAGAGGAATATGCCAGAGGAGATTGTGCCAAAGGCTTTGATGACAAACAATGTCCAAGATATGGTATAAAGATGAAGATAGTGCATGTCATATCTTACTTGAGCTAGAGCACTGTGCTAACCTGCTAGCACAGTGCTAGGTATGAAAGAGACATGGCCATATAATAAATCAAAACCTACTCTCTTTGACTCATGTAAGCAATCCCAAATAGCACTGGGACATGCTGCCAGATGACGCTGCTTCACAGAAATACAACATTAGCTTCCACAGATCCTGAGCAGGTAAGGCGTTGCCTGTAAATGGTCAGACTCACACCCAAATATTTGTAAGTACTCGCACATGATCATACAAGCTAGCTTCAGACTGTGCATTAGGACTAAACCAAAGAGAGATCCATGACTTTCAGAGGAGCTGTTGTTGTGTGTATAGTCACCTGACACACTTTGTCTGAAGCAAGTCTCCTCTGCTTCTAGTAAGATACTTGTGGAACCATTATCTACTCATTGGAGCAGGCACTATGCAGCATAAAAAGCAAAGCACATAAAAACCTCCCAGTTCACAGAGGAAAAGGATGAAAGATTATACACAGAAACTCATGGTGTTAATCATGGCCTGTGTTCCTCCAAAGATGTGAATGTAGAAAAGCTCTATAAAACATCTGTTTATATTTCTGCAAATGAAAATTATTTCTTGGTGATGCAGCTTTTGTCCAGCAGTTCTGTCCAGATCTAACTCATGCACTCTAACAAAGGGTGACCTGGAAGCAAGGCAAATAGTGGTAAGGACAGGATAATGGTCAAAGCAATCTGTGCTATAGCCTGAGCTGCAAAAAAGATTTGGTGATTACTTGTAATATCAGCTTATGCTAATGATCCAGTAGCTCCTATGAGCACCAAAATCTTACAGAGCAAAACCAGTACAAGATCATCCTCAATTTCTTCTGGCAAAACTTGGAATCAAAAATAAAGCAAGAGAGACACACTATCTATGTATAGGGCCCAAGGGATGACCACAGTGTTTAAATAGTCTTCTATTTGTAATGAAATACATAAAGCTTATCCCAATTATCCATTAGACTAATGAATAATTAGCAACTAATTCTGTTCCTCTGTTCCTCTTGGAGAAGGTCACCTGATGCCACCTATTAAATGACACATAGTGGAAGAGAGTTCTTAAGTTACCTAGCAAATGTCAGTGGTGGGGGTAGATATTCAGCAGTGTACTAAGTATCACTACCTCACAGTTAATGCAGTTTTATGGGAGTAGGCTTTATTTATCATATCTGAAAAACAAAAATTGCAGCTGCATGAGCCAACATGAATATTCAAATTCTTAATTCATTAACACAAATGACAGTACCAGATTGCAAAACTTAGCATAAAATCACAAATAACTAAATATGGTGTATGGCATTGCTTCTCTGAGCAATCAAAAACCTTGCATAATATTATAGCACAGCTGGTTAGTAGCTCCTGCCATGTAATTGAAGTCTCCTTAATAGATAAAAAAATCTTTGAAGCGTTCTCTAATGAAATATCCCATTGGTTCCAACAGTATCGGGAGTAAGTTCTCTCTTAGGTTTTCTCTGTTTCCAGGCTCATTGAGTCATGACAGAGTAAGTAATGATTTCTGTACATTATTATAAACATTTTCCCATTTATCATACAATATAAAAAATGGGTAATATTCCATGCCCTTGAGCAGCTGTGCAATGTATATTTTAGGTCAAACACTTGATGGTATGTGAGTATTCACAACAGAAAATTAATAGCTTACATATTCAGAGCAGTACAAAAGAAAGAGACAATAAAAGTTCCTCCATTACGGGAATTAGGCAAAACCAGCACACTTGACTGGTTATGAAAGGTGATACTGTCCCAGAAACAACTTTATTACCTGTCATGTTGAGATCCAGAGCCATAAAAATCTCATTTCCCCTTGTAATTTCTGACATGCTCAATAGCCCTGATAATTGAAGTACACTCCTAGGACTTTTTTAGCAGGCTGAGATAGTTTACCAGCTAACTACTGGCAATTGAAATCAGTAATGTGAATGAAAAAAAATGAATCAATTAATCAGCAGTATATAAGATAAGTAGCAAATAAGAAAAATAATGTTTTGGTGCAGAAGCAAAAATTTCAATACAAAAGGTGCAATATAATGTGTGCAGAAATAACAGGGTGCAAAAAGTATTCTTGTGACTGGACTCTGGTATGTGTTCCCATACATAAAATAAATTGTGTACATCTTCCTAGCATTCAGATGTGAAAAAAATGCCTGGAGCCATGATAACAACTGAATGTTTCATTCTGTGAAGAACTAATATTTTCAGCAACAGTAACCAGCACTTTATGGAGATGAGATAAATCATTGCAATGAATATGAAATAAAGAAGGACAGTATGTTTTCTTAATTTATTCATTCATCTATTCATTATATACATTGATGCATTGTTGTTAAGGCATATAAAACATTAAAATAAACAGGTGTCCAGGGCTCTGGAGTTTGTTCTTTGTTTTGATCATTAAATTCTAACAAAAGGGACAAGATTAAATTATGTACTTCCATTTGCAAAAATATGGTACAAAAGCATTCTGCTCTGGTACAAAACATAAATGGTAAATTAATTGCTTCAACAAACCATTGTGTATACTCTTTGAAAAACATGTTGAAGACATATACTATTCATAGAATACTCCAGAGAGCAATGTGTTATGCTTAAGTAATGATGAATTTTCTGCTGGCCACTGCAATAGCAGTCAGTTAGGTATTTTCTTAGTTAGACCCTTGAGAATTTAGCAAGTAATTAATGATCATGAAAGATGAGATGATTCATTATTGGCCATACACATCTTTCCAAGATATGTCATTATTCAGGTTTGTCATAAAGCAGTACCTATTGCATTAAAAACTTATTCAACAAGAACTATATGCTTAAGAAACTTACAAAGGGGCTGGAACACTGAAATATGAAAGGCTGTAACACACACATTCCGCAAGGCCAGGCCAGCCTTGAGGCAGTGTGTCTGTCCAGGAGGAGCTCCTCTGCCTTCACAAGAGCTCTACTACAAGGGCAAGCTGCCTCAAAACAAGAAACAAATGGGATTAGACATTGCAATCCAAATTACTTACAAGAGATGATGAAGAGGATAATGAACCTAAGCATCCTCAGCAATATTCTAAATATAAATTGGAGCAAGAGCTTGAATTTAGGTATGGATGCAATTCATAAACTGGAGCAGCTACAACAGAAGAGGCTGAATGCTGTCTCTACACTGCCACACAGGGTGTGACCTTGAGGACAAATTCAGCCTATCCATATTTACCACCCACCTACCTTGCTTGATCATATTAGGCAGACAAAACAGCTGGTACTCTTCCTGCTAGTGCCCCAAAGTCACATCCCCAAATTCAGATCACTTAGGGGGGAAATGGGAACACCAGGTAGCAGGGAGATGAGAACAGAGCACTACCTTCTCCCTCCCTCTCTCCCTCCTACGCCTCCTCCTTTGAAATAAATGTGTAATCTGAAGAGATGTGCTTACTGATTCCATGATTCTGTCACTTTTACATGTTGTTCTGTCTTGGTACACTTACCACATGAGAAAACAAAACAAAACAAACACAAAAACAAAACCACATTCTTAAAATAGTTCAATAATAATAATAAAAAAAAAGCCACCTTCTTGCACTAAAAATAATTAAATTAAAAAAAAACCCTGACAATATAACAGAAAAAAGTAAAACCCTATAGGCAGCCGCTATTTTCTTTAAATCAGCCAATATCTTTTGGAGTTTGAAGTGATAATAATCTGCAAGATACTATTCTTTTGGAAGGTAATTCCTCCCATTCATACAAAGCTACACAAAATGAAATCTGGCAGTGCAAATAAAAGACTATTTTCAGCCAGAGAAATGATGCCTGGAGAACTACAATTTTTGCTTCCTCTGTTGCTGTCATGCTGGTTCTTTACAATCTGGGCCATCATTTAACCTGTAGGTTCTGCTGTGCTTTTTCATAGAGAATCACTTGGGTTCTGAGAGAGCTGATTCAGTTTTAGCCAAGTGCACAGAGTGTTGAACAAAGAGCAATAAACCTCTGAGCTCCTTGTCTACTGTTTGATCTCTTTGATTAACATTATATGATAAAGGTGATGTTTAGGAAAAACAGTTCCTAAGAAATCAGCTCAGTCTAGAAAACTAATTTATGTTACTTTTCAGTTACATCAAAGAAAAACTGGCACAGAGCTAATAACATTCACCTTCCCAGAAACATTCTCTAGAGAGAGGAAAATATTTTCTCTTGAAAATCAAGGTATGATTTGAGGAAATCTCCATAACCTGTCTAGATGCTGGTGTTTTCATTTGATGACCCAGGCACAAAAACAGAAATCAATAACAACCATCAGGTATTTAGAAACACATGGCAAGCACCTTACTTGGTTGCTCATAATTCTCAGAATATTTTCCCAAGCTGTATGTTGTCTTCACTGGAGTGCTCACTGAGATAATAATCTGTTCCTATAGCCAGCATCACTGATGGAAAAAAAGACCTAAACAAAGGGTCTACACACAATGCCATAAAAAAGGATGAGAGGATCGACTAATCCTAAAGCCACTCTTCTTAGGGGTGCAGTCAGGGACCAGAAGTACAGGTGGGAGCTGAGCCAACAGCTGAGCAGAACTGAGCTCTCCCCAGTGGGCACCATCCCACAGGGTCTCAGTACAGAGGCCAGAGCCAGGGACAGGGTTCATGGACTGACAAGGTAAGCAATAAGCCAAAACTCACAGTATAGCTTAGGGTCAGGGCTAAGTGCCCACAGCTGAGTTAAAATAGGGCTCCAGGACTATGGGAAGGAGGATGCACAGGTGGGGATTTCAGGTGTGGATGCTCAGGACAGTTAGGTCCATCCAGAACCAACCCTGGTGTTACTGGAGTTGTGACTTTGAGAAAAATAAATTTTCTTGGTAGCTTCCAGTTTTCTGCTGTTTCTTGCCAAAAGGCCAATGTACGTACAGGAGATACATGCAAAGCATAACAATTAAAAACATACTCCAGCTCATGTGTTCTTGTTCTGATAAATTAGAGACACATGGCCAGCTTCTTTGCTTTTTTTAACCTCATTAATTTCCATTTCTATAATAAAAATTTACATATAGAAAATTAGGGAAATCCTACCACTAATTTTCATCAACAAGCTTATATACATGTAAATGTTTTATTGCTAGAGGTACACTTAGTATAGGACAAGATGACCAAGATTTTAGGAGGAGCCAGTGCAAAAGCTTGAGTAGTCATTGGCCCAAGCAAAAACTTGAGTAGTCATTGGCTTGAGTAGAAGGAAGATTTTGGTTATAATAAGAGAGACAAAATGACCTGTTTAATCTTTCCTTTCCTAAATCCTATATTATTTTTTGTCTGTAAGGGAGTGAAAAAATACTTTAACATGGCATGTTTATTGGTTTCCTGAAAAAAATTGCTATGCATAATATCTGTGTATGACTTGTCTACTGGTCTGAAACACAGGCAGGAGATTGCCCTGCTATCCTCTAGAAATCTCTTTCCCTGATATTTTGCTTACCCTTTGCTGTCTGAATTGTTTACAGCCTTTCTATTGTAAGGATTAACAAAGACCCTGCCTATCTTGTCAAAACCAAGATCTCTAGATTTATGTTACAGCCTTAGTTTTGGCTCAAATCTCTGTGAGGGTCACACCACTTATCTGCTTTGTCAAATGCATTTCATTATTTGCATTCTGACAAGACAAATTAATAAGGTCATTGTTTAGATTTGCTAACCATTTTTTTGATCAATAACTATGTTCAAAGTGGGCATTCATTGCCAGCCAGAGATGAGAGAATTAGAATAGGAATATAAGTGCTTTTAATAAATTGCCTAGCAAACAAGAGTAATCTCGGGAACAGAATTAGGAAACCACTTTCTTCTGATACCAGAGAACATCTTTGTGTTGTATGCCAAGAAGGGAAAAAAAATGAAACGGTGCAAAGCCAGACACTTAAACTATCATTTTATTAAAAGAAATTACAAGAGTGCATAAGATGTAGGCCACAAAAGGGGAACGGAAAAAGTGATTTGTGAAAGATTAATTCTTTTCATCATCCTGTAGCTACATGAAGCAATATATTTTAATTGGCTGGATGCAAGAACCTGTATTTTGCCTCTTTTCCTACTTCCCTTTTAACTGCAGTGTTAGCCTTCTTTTATGAGACCAACAATGGCAAGGTACCAGCACAGCAATGAAGGAAATACCTTACCATACGTGTAGTGTGGGGGCTCAGCCAGGGGCTGAGTCTTACCAGAATGAAAGGGAGAGGGCTGAATAATGTTCTTGTACTGCAAGCTGTCCAGCAAGAATTCTCATCCACAAGGTTTGTGAATTAGTACCACGAGGACCATTGTGAGGGCACAGAAAATGTAAAATAAATGAAAATTAAAGCATAGGAAACTACTGGTTCCCTAAGGAAAGAAAAATCCAAGAAATAAGAAAAATCATTCTGTCTTTTTTGGTGGGGGACCTTTTCACAACCTAAAAGTAAATACAACCTCATTTTTTTCATAATCAAGAAGTGGAGAGAGAAGTAAACAAATGTGTTACAAACCATTTAGGCAAGATTTATCAACAAGAGCCTATTGTGAGGAGAACTGAACCTCTGATCCAGAGCAAAGATCATGATTTTTCTGTGGAGAATGTTCCAAGTCCTGACAACTGTAGTTTGACTGAATAAAACATTGCAAAATAATATGTTATAAACAGCTTTTCCTAAGCTTCTATTTTAGGAAATAATGAAGTATGTTTCCTGAATTATATAATGCAAAAAGTCAATAAGTAAATATTTAAGTAGATGTACATTTGAAGTCATAGCTTCCAGGTCTCAGCATCAGGCAGACACTGAGATACAAAGCAGCATTTCTGAACAGCCTTTCTGAGCAACAATTTCAATCCCTATTGTATCAGACCACAGATAGACCTATCTGTCATATTTTTAAGATATCCTTTATTATCAAAAATTATCATTTTGTCACAATTTTCATAAGTACTTCTTTTATTGGTGACAATAAAGTACTGTAGGGAACATAAAAGGAGGTGCTGAGGATATTTATAATACTGTGAATGTGAGAACCAGAAAGGAGAAGGGCAACACCACACGGAATGGCACAGGAACTTGCAGAGGTGTGCATGCTCCAAGTGGAAGGGATGAAGGGTGCAAAGCTATACCAAATATTTAATTTTTAATTTGTCCAGTGTCACTACTCAGTGAAAAACTTTGTCTCTAACCAGCAATGACAGATTTAGAAGTTCTCTCAGAATTTGTCTGCTATCCATTAGCAGGTGAAATATAACATCAGTGTTCTTTTATATATATTTTACTTTAAATTCAGATATCTTCTGATATCAGTTGTTATATGAAAAGGATGAGTTAGCCATTAAAGAAATGCACTAACCCCATGTTTAAATTCCCAGCTGCTGCACCACTGATTTTGTTTCCAGTAAAGAGGCAGCCCAAGTTTCTCTAGTTATGAATTAGTTTAAATTTCACCTTTTCCCTGGTGTAGATGGAGGAAAACATGTTATATAAGAACTTGCCAAAAATTAAATATAATCAATGAGATCCAATAGGATTAATTCATTTAAGTTACCTTGCCTGAAAACCACGGCCTAGATGAGGTGGAGGCTACATTACATTAGACCTTTATTAGCCAATCCTGATCCAGGTCAAAGTCATTCAAAATTAAGCCTTATTGCAGACAGTTTAAAAGCCCAAAAATAACACTTGGCAAAAGAGTGTGGGGACGGGAAGGGAAGGGAAGGGAAGGGAAGGGAAGTTGGAATAAATTCTTCTTTCATTGGAAGCCATATCTCAGAAAAAAGTCCTCTCCACTACCAAGAGACGCAGCAGAAGTAGATTATCTCACATGTGTTTCCATGGTAAACTAAATTAATGAAAAATGCCTCATTTCTGAATTGCATCACCGGAGAGCAATTGTAATGGAAGTACAATGAGATATGTGGGTGATAATATTCTTCCTCCTCAGTGTAGCAGAATGGGAGGAACATATCCCTGGTGTGCAGTAAATGCCAATACATGTAGCCAAAGCATTTATTGTTTTGAAGCCCTCAGGAAATTTGGGTAAAAACTAAAGCCAATTTTTCTATTGGATCATTCACTGAAATGAATGTTCATTATAACACAGAGAAATGAAACTATGCAAAGCCATTTTAAAATTAAATATATTTTAGCAAGTACAGCAAGGACTGCTACATTATTCTCTCGGTAGGGTGTGAGCTGCTGTATCAGTAAGCATCTGTTCTTTGTAATTCCTCCAGTCAGAATCCAATGATTTAGTAAATATGCAAAGAACCGTACTTCTGAAAATTAACATTTTTCCTGAGGTGTTTGTTTCTAGTTCCCATACAGCAGATGGCACTGGTGGAATAAGAAGTTATGATGCGTGACCACTTGTGGAAGCCCTTCAGCAGGCCCAGTCAGGATTTTAATGCCTGCAAGAATGGGCACCCCACAAACTACTTGGGCAAACTGTTCTTATGTTTTACAGGGCTTACCACCCAGGAAATTAGTGCTTTCTTGTGCCTAAATGGAATTTGCTCTGTTTTAATTTGTGTCCGTCGTCTCTGGACACCACATTGAAGAGTCTGCAGCTCATTTCCTTGCACCCTCCAAGTATTTATGCACGTTGATAAGACCCCAGCTGAATCTTTCAGGCAGAACAATCACAGTTCTCTCAGCTTCTTCTCACACGTCAGATGCTCCAACTCCATAATCCTCTTTGAGATCTTTGAGACTAACTCCAGCATGTCCATATGTCTCTTGTACAGAGGAGCCCAGAACTGGACCCAGTGCTCCAGATTCTGACTAGAGGGGAAAGATTAGCTACTCTGATATGCTGGCAATGCTTTTCCTAATGCAGCCCTGGGAAATTTTGGCTTTCTTTGATGCAAGAAAATATTGTCTGTGAAGATCCCCAAGTCCTTTTCTGCAAAGAACTCTGCACTTACCTTTGCTGAATTTCATGAAATTCCTGATTCTCCTGCCTGTTGAGGTCCCTATGAACCGGCAGCACAACCACCACATCTAATAACCAATCCTCCAAGCTTTTTATCATCTGCAAATCTGCTGAGGCTGCACTCTGTCCCACATCCAGACTATCAATGCTAATGTTAAACAACACTGGTCCCAGTACCCATGGTGGTACATGGCTCTTCTCAAGGCAGACACTGTGCTGCTGCTGACCCCAGCCCCTGAAGACTCATACTTAAGCCAGGTTTCAGCCCACCTTTTTCTTTATCTAGTCTGTATTTCTTAATTTTTTTCTGCCAGGCTTTTATAGAAGACAGGCTTGAAAACCTTGCTAACCTGTCTTGGTTAGACAAGACAGGAGTCTGTGAAAGAGGGCAAAGCCTCCTGTGCAATGGAGAACGGCAAACCCCCCTCCCTCTGAATTACGAGGATCTTTAAATTAAAAGGCTCTCAGGCAAAGATATGGGAGTGGGAGTAACAATTCTTTACTAGGAGAAAACTAGACAACAATTTAAAAAGGAAAATGCAATCGGTACAAACAAAACTAGTGAAAGAAAAAGTCTAGAACCTGAGGAATGCCAGTATCAGGTTTTGCTGGGACAATTGCTTTCCCTTGCAATAGTTGATGAGTTGCAGCTGAAGTGGTGATCTTTAGAAGGGTATAATTTTCCTCTGAAGATCTGGTGGCAGTGGGGGCCGGTCTTCCTCTGCGCCGGGGTTGCCTCTGAGCTCCGCTGCCGTCGCCTCTGCGCGCGCCGGCTGCTTCGCTGCGAGTGCCGCCGAAGAGAGAGAGAGCGAGAGCTGCTTTCCCCGGGAATCCCGCGAAGAGAGAGAGAGAGCTGCTTCTCTCGGAGTCCCGCAAAGAAGAGGGAGAGCTGCTTCTCTCGGAATCCCGCGAAGAGAGAGTGAGAGAGCTGCTTCCCCCCTCTGGGTGGGACCCCTCACGGCGTTACATTTTTTCAGCCTTTCATTGAATCAGTCAAAGGTGTATACACAAACCATTGTCTCTGAGAGAGATAACAAAAAACCTGTCCAACCGGTTCGCCTTCGACAGATGGCAAATGGAATACAAGCTTATCTTACAACCCAGGACATTATCCACCCCTTATTCTATTTCCATCTGCACACCATGAAATCTTACACCCAGTTCTCTCTTAAGACTAAGTTTCCCTGTGGTACACAGCGGGTCTCCCCATCTTCCTGCATTACCCACCAAGTGTAACCAGGTCCTTGAGCAAAGACAATCCCACGAATGGGTTGGTCTTTGCCTGAGGTGGGATTAATCCAAACAGTTTTCCCTAAAATACCTTTCATATGTACTACAGGGACCTTATCTCCATCTACTGCGTGTAAGGGTTCTGACTGAGCAGGGCCAGCTCGATTGACAGACCCCCGGGTGTTGACCATCCAGGTTGCTTTTGCCAGGTTAATTTCCCAGTTTCTAAATGTTCCCCCACCGAGTGCCTTCAGGGTAGTCTTAAGGAGTCCGTTGCACCGTTCAACTTTGCCGGCAGCTGGAGCATGATAGGGAATATGATATATCCATTCGATACCATGTTCTCTGGCCCAGGTGTTGATAAGGCTGTTCTTGAAATGGGTGCCGTTGTCAGACTCAATTCTCTCAGGGGTGCCGTGTCTCCACAGGACTTGTTTTTCCAAGCCTAAGATGGTGTTCCGGGCAGTGGCATGAGGTACAGGGAAAGTCTCCAGCCATCCAGTGGTGGCTTCTACCATGGTCAGCACGTAGCGCTTGCCTTGGCGTGTCTGGGGCAGTGTGATGTAGTCAATCTGCCAGGCCTCCCCATACTTGTACTTGGACCACCGCCCACCATACCATAGGGGCTTCACCCTCTTGGCCTGTTTGATGGCAGCACACGTCTCACAGTCATGGATAACCTGGGAAACACTGTCCATGGTTAGATCCACCCCTCGGTCTCGTGCCCACTTGTAGGTGGCATCTCTGCCCTGATGACCTGAGGCATCATGAGCCCATCGAGCCAGGAACAACTCCCCCTTATGGTGCCAATCTAAGTCTATCTTTGACACCTCTATTTTTGCTGCCTGATCTACCTGCTCGTTGTTCCGGTGCTCCTCATTAGCCCGACTTTTGGGGACATGGGCATCTACATGACGGACTTTCACCGTCAGCTTTTCCACCCGAGAGGCAATGTCTTTCCATATATCAGCAGCCCAGATTGGCTTTCCTCTACGTTGCCAGTTGGCCTTTCTCCACCTTCCCAGCCAGCCCCACAGAGCATTGGCTACCATCCATGAATCAGTATAAAGGTAGAGCTTTGGCCACTTTTCCCTTTCAGCAATGTCCAGAGCCAGCTGAACGGCCTTGAGTTCAGCGAGTTGGCTCGATCCACCTTCTCCTTCGGTAGCTTGTGCAACTTGGCGTGTGGGGCTCCATACGGCTGCTTTCCACTTCCGGTTCATCCCTACGATGCGACAGGAACCGTCAGTGAAAAGAGCGTAGCAGGTCTCCTCTGCTGGTAGTTGGTTGTATGGTGGAGCTTCTTCAGCCCTTGCCACTTGTACCTGCTCCTCATCATCAGTGAGACCAAAGTTTTCACCTTCTGGCCAGTTCGTAATTATCTCCAAAATCCCAGGGCGATTCAGGTTTCCAATACGGGCGCGTTGAGTGATGAGGGCAATCCATTTGCTCCATGTGGCGTCAGTGGCATGGTGGGTAGTAGGAACCTTTCCTTTAAACATCCACCCCAGCACCGGTAGTCGGGGTGCCAGGAGGAGTTGTGCTTCTGTGCCAATTACTTCCGAGGCTGCTTGAACTCCTTCAAAGGCAGCCAAGATTTCCTTCTCTGTGGGAGTGTAGTTGGCTTCAGACCCTCTGTAACTTCGGCTCCAGAATCCCAGTGGTCGGCCTCGAGTCTCCCCAGGCACTTTCTGCCAAAGGCTCCAAGACAACCCATGGTTCCCGGCTGCAGAGTAGAGCACATTCTTGACCTCTGGTCCCGTTCTGACTGGGCCAAGGGCTACAGCATGAGCGATCTCCTGCTTGATCTGGGTGAAGGCTTGTTGCTGCTCAGGGCCCCAGTGGAAATCATTCTTCTTTCGGGTAACCAGATAAAGAGGGCTCACAATCTGGCTATACTCAGGAATGTGCATTCTCCAGAAACCTATGGCACCCAGGAAAGCTTGTGTTTCCTTTTTGCTGGTTGGTGGGGACATAGCTGTGATCTTGTTGATGACCTCAGTGGGAATCTGGCGCCGTCCATCTTGCCATTTCACTCCCAGGAACTGGATCTCTCGGGCAGGTCCCTTGACTTTGCTCTTCTTGATGGCAAAGCCAGCTTCTAGTAGTATCTGGATGATCCTCTCACCTTTCTCAAACACTTCTGCCGCTGTGCTCCCCCACACAATGATGTCATCAATGTATTGCAGGTGTTCTGGAGCCTCACCCTTTTCTAGTGCAGCCTGGATCAGTCCATGGCAGATGGTGGGGCTGTGTTTCCACCCCTGGGGCAGTCGGTTCCAGGTGTACTGCACGCCCCTCCAGGTGAAAGCAAACTGAGGCCTGCATTCTGCTGCCAGAGGAATGGAGAAAAACGCATTAGCAATATCAATGGTGGCATACCACTTTGCTGCCTTGGACTCCAGCTCGTACTGGAGTTCCAGCATGTCCGGCACAGCAGCGCTCAGCGGTGGAGTCACTTCATTTAAGCCACGATAGTCCACAGTCAATCTCCATTCTTTGTCAGATTTGCGCACAGGCCAGATGGGGCTGTTGAAGGATGAGTGGGTTTTGCTGACCACCCCTTGGCTCTCCAGCTCCCGAATCATTTTGTGGATGGGGATCACGGCATCTCGATCCGTCCGATACTGCCGGCGGTGCACTGTCGAGGTCGCAATTGGCACGCGTTGTTCTTCCACCCTTAGGAGTCCTACTGCAGAGGGGTTTTCTGACAGTCCAGGCAAGGTGTTCAATTGCTTAATGTCTTCTGCCTCTACAACGGCTATTCCAAAAGCCCACCTGAGTCCCTTTGGGTCTTTGTAATATCCGTTCCGGAGGAAGTCTATACCTAGGATACACGGAGCATCTGGGCCAGTCACTATAGGGTGTTTCTTCCACTCCTTCCCAGTCAGGCTCACCTCAGCTTCCACCAGAGTCAATTGTTGTGATCCCCCTGTCACACCAGCAATGGAAACAGGCTCTGCCCCCACATGTCCCGATGGTATCAGAGTACACTGTGCACCAGTATCAACTAAAGCATCATATTTTTGTGGCTCTGATGTGCCAGGCCATCGGATCCACACTGTCCAGAAGATCCGGTTTTCCCGTGCCTCTCCCTGGCTAGAGACAGGGCCCCTCTAACACTGGTTATCATTCCTTCCCTGGGCATACATACTAGAGGTCCCTTCAAGGGGGTCTGACAGATCGTACCCACAAGCTTGGTCACGGGAGGTTGAGGCTACCTTCACTTTGGTGGAACTCCCCCGGTTAGAGTTTCCCTCCTTGAGTTGACGGACCCGTGCTGCCAGGACAGAGGTGGGTTTCCCATCCCACCTCCCCATGTCTTCCCCATGGTCACGCAGGAAGAACCACAGATTAGCCCTTGGGGTGTACCCTCTCTCTCTAGCTGGGGATTGTTGGGTGCTGATTCTGGGGCCTGTGACTCTCACGGGTGCTGTATTAACCTTCCTTATCTCCTCCCTCATCTCCTCTTTAAACTCCTTAATCACAGCTGAGATATGAGCCTGCATTGGGCCATTAATCATACTCTCATAATTCCTAAGTTTGTTGGCAACAGAACCTATTGTCTCCCGGTGGGTGTCAGCATTGATCGTTGCAATGAAGGTGGCGTATTGAGATGGCCCAAGATTTGCCAGACTCCACAGCATTTGTCCCGTACACCTGACCTTGTCAGGGTCATTATTGTGTCGTCCATCCCTCCCAAAGAGTACCTCCAATACTGCCACTTCTCTCAGCTGTTGGATCCCTTCCTCGAGGGTCTTCCAGCGCATTCTATGATGGTGCTCTTGCATTCTCTCTCTGTGGATAAACCTCTCCCTGACACTCATTAAGAGCCGCTCCCAGAGAGAAAGGGACCCTGGTTCCCTTACAAAAACCTGATTTATACCCGAGTCCTGGGTCAAGGGTCCCAAGTTCCTTGCCTCACCACCGTCCAGCTGCACGCCTGTACCCATAAGATCCCAAACCCGGAGTAGCCAGGTAGCATAAGCCTCACGCCCTCGTCGCACAATGTCTTTATGCAGATTGCGAAGACTTTCGTACGTCAGGGACTCGGTGATGATAGCAATCTCTGGCTCCCCTGTGGGTTGTGAGGTTCCTCCATTCCTGTCCCTATCTGCAGGGTGCTCTGCTTTCACCTTAGACTTCCTTGTTTCTACCGGGGCCACTGCTGCTGACCGTGACTGCCCTTGTGGTTCAGCTGGAACCTGGACAGTTGTAACATTAGTGGGTTCCACAGCTGTACTATTAGACTGTCCCTCCTCAAGGCAAAGGGCCGGTTTCTCACCAGCTGGGGAAATGCACTCCTTCAGCATCTCTCGTATCTCCTTAACCAGAACCCTCACCCAATCTGGGCGGTTCATTTCTGAGGTGGGCTGTGGGGCAGGGTCAGGCTCTGGAGCAGCAGCATCTCGAGTCTGTGGTGTAGGTGTGAGGGTAGTTATCCAGGTTAATCTTCCCTTATCTCTGAATGCTAAATATAACAGGACTATCAGCAACACCACCCATTGTATGGTATCATTAGCACTTATAAAGGATCTTAACCCTTTGAGAACTGGTGGAACAGACCCAAAAAGATGGTTAAAAGGTTGAGAGAAAGTTTGCCCAGGTGCTATTTCCTCGCAGTAGGTACCGTTATTAAAGTAACCCCAAAAACATACAGTTAACGTGTGATAGCTATGAATCCATGTACCTGCCTTCCAGAGGAAATTAAAGATCCATGAATTCCTCACCCAATTAACCCAGAAGCCAAACTTGATAACAGACACCGTAGCCTTAGTCATAGGACCCATTTTTAGATAAGGGTCTGCAAATGGGAAAAGTATAGCTACGATCACATGCCACCCAAACCAAGGTAAACTAGACCACATGGTGATGCTGAAGATGTTTTTACACACAACAAAACCAAATTACTTAAGAACTGTTAATCCTTTTTCCCTCTCAATGCCCTCGGGCCTCACGTTGATGCGCCAAATTCTGTCTTGGTTAGACAAGACAGGAGTCTGTGAAAGAGGGCAAAGCCTCCTGTGCAATGGAGAACGGCAAACCCCCCTCCCTCTGAATTACGAGGATCTTTAAATTAAAAGGCTCTCAGGCAAAGATATGGGAGTGGGAGTAACAATTCTTTACTAGGAGAAAACTAGACAACAATTTAAAAAGGAAAATGCAATCGGTACAAACAAAACTAGTGAAAGAAAAAGTCTAGAACCTGAGGAATGCCAGTATCAGGTTTTGCTGGGACAATTGCTTTCCCTTGCAATAGTTGATGAGTTGCAGCTGAAGTGGTGATCTTTAGAAGGGTATAATTTTCCTCTGAAGATCTGGTGGCAGTGGGGGCCGGTCTTCCTCTGCGCCGGGGTTGCCTCTGAGCTCCGCTGCCGTCGCCTCTGCGCGCGCCGGCTGCTTCGCTGCGAGTGCCGCCGAAGAGAGAGAGAGCGAGAGCTGCTTTCCCCGGGAATCCCGCGAAGAGAGAGAGAGAGCTGCTTCTCTCGGAGTCCCGCAAAGAAGAGGGAGAGCTGCTTCTCTCGGAATCCCGCGAAGAGAGAGTGAGAGAGCTGCTTCCCCCCTCTGGGTGGGACCCCTCACGGCGTTACATTTTTTCAGCCTTTCATTGAATCAGTCAAAGGTGTATACACAAACCATTGTCTCTGAGAGAGATAACAAAAAACCTGTCCAACCGGTTCGCCTTCGACAGATGGCAAATGGAATACAAGCTTATCTTACAACCCAGGACATAACCTCAAGATCTGCTACTCTTCTCCTTGCCCTCCAAGCCAGTCATGGAATCACAGAATGCTTTTAGGATTATGATGTATGATTTCCCCTTCATAAATCCTTGCCATCTAAACCAAATCACTTTCTTGTCCTTATTACATTAGGCAAAGCTTTCCAGGATTAGCTGCTCCAACACCTTTCCAGGGACTGGGATGAGATCTTCCAGCCTGGGATTGTCCTTCTTTCCCATGGCTTAAATTTGGCAAAATAAATTACACCATTCTTCTGAATTAATGCAGACACTTCCTCTCTCCATGCTTAGATGTGACAAGTCAAAATTAAAACAAAGCACATTATTTTGTTTTGAATACATTTTTCTGTTTTCACCATTTATGAAGCCCTAAATAGTTACTAAAGGAGAATTCAGATATTTTACACTACTGAGGGAATGCTGGGGTTCTGGTGCAGTTCCAAGTGACCACAGCTGCAAGAAATGCAATGGGTATTTTAGAAGAAATCTCCTGTGGTAGCTTCAGAAAGGTTGTGGTTTGTCAGGTAGGCACGTGGGCTTCCCTAGGATGACACTTACTTTTTTGCCATCACCCAGATAATGATTGCCATTGGTCAAATGTTGCCAGGAAAAAGCTAAAAAAGCAAGGAAAAATCCTTTGACTGAAGTCTAAACAGACTGCTGAGTCAAAAAAGTACATCCAATGCCCTCTCAAGGCTGTGTTGAGAAGGGACTTGCAGTCATTCAAGTAGAGAGACAAAAGAAAGGACATGGATGGGGAATTTCCTTTAGTGTCACTATGAAACTAGACTTTCCTTGGTATTAAAAAAATGTACTGTTCATCCCAAATTTTATTTATTTTTATTTATGTAGTTTTTAATGAGAAGGGTTTATTCCCTTTAGGAGACAAAGTAAATCCCCAGAGCTATTACATAAGATTAGATGGTGCTTGGAAACTTCTGGAGCATTCACCCTGGGCATTAAATCCTAGTTCTGAATTTCCCAGCTTTTATTAGCACTTTAAATATTACAGGACATCTGATTTTTATTTATGTTTAATTATGGTGTTTAAAAAGTGAAGCCAAATGGAACCTTTTTACTTACAAGCGCACTTTAAAAGCATTTTGATAGAAGATCTTAAACAAGTTACACCTTTCTATTCTGACATGTCACATGTGAATAAAAGAACAGAGCCAGAGCAATTTTCTCACTACTTGGATAAAACACATTTGAGATGGCCAAAGTTCTTAAGAGCAAGAAATTATATAGGCAGCCTAGGGAAGTGGATAAAGGGCACTCTTTTTAACAAGAAGATAAATGGTAATTCTTACATATACTCTACCAGTTTAGGATTTTTCCCATGCATTATATATGCAGTACACTATTTTAGAATAATTTCCACTCAGCTTTTGCACAGGATACACAATTGACAGGACTGGGAAATCATTCCTAGGTCTTTATCCTCTGCTGGACTTTGGGGCTGCACCTTCTACTTCACTGTATGTCACTGTGTTGAGTGAAAAAGTGGGCAACCTCTTGGCTTCACTGGTACTCTGGTGCCAGGTAACACAAGTACTCTTTCCCCAAACACTGTTTTGGCAGTAACTTCATGAGCATCTGCTGCCCACAGCTGGGAGCAGCTTGGCTTCCCCCACAGCTGCTGATAGCAGCAGGCAGCTTGTGTCTTCACCTTCTTCTACAGGTTCAGTTCCCTCTGTCAGCTTGAGGTCTATGGCTTGGGGCAGCGAAGAGCAGCTACCACAGAAAAGGTGAGAGCAGAGCTGCTGTGGTCAGTGCAGCAGTGTAAAAGGATGCTTCAGTGACTTTCTCCAATGCTTCAGTCCATTCTTCTGGAGACAGTCCAGATTTTCAGAATTCATGACAATAGCTGGTATTGCAAAAGGCATTATAAGAGTAATGGTATGTTAAAATTTTTACCTAAACCTTGTTGAAAAGCTGATGAGTTTTGAGAAGGAAAGCAAATGGCAAATTACAGTGGAGAAGAAAAAGTTTAACTGGACTTCCATTCTACCATCATGTAAAAGACAGACAGCTTTTCTGAACTCTAGTGTAACAATGTCAGGAGTGATGTGGAGTTCAAAAGAACAAGAAAATGGCATTAAAAATCATCTGTTCCTATTCTTGCTATGATGGCTGAACCCCATCAAGGCATTCACCTAGAGCTAAAAAATTCCCTTCTCCTCAGAACCAAATACACAGTAGGGATGTTTGGTGAAAGTAGATGAGAAGTGAGCAAAAAAAGGAAAGTAGCTTGAGGTATTCTAAATTTTTCTCCAAAATATATACCCAGCAGGGTTGAGTATGAATTGCCATTCAGAAAGGCACAGAAATTATCAGCCACCCTGTGCTAGTTTTGTTTCACTTGCTTTTAAATTTGTTGAAAATTTGTTTTGGTTTGTTTTGTTTTAAACACCAGAGCCATTGTTTTCTGTATGCTCACTTGGGTTACTTTCATCCTTCAAAATTTTCTGAAATACAAGCCATAAAAAACAAGTCATTCTTTGTTCACCCTCATAAATCACCACACAACAAAATCATTGCCCTACTGCCTGCAGGTGACTGATTGGAATAAACAACTTCTGACACTGAAGAGATTATGACGAAGAATAAGGCTGAAGGAAACAGAGCCTGATGTGGAAAAAGAAAAGGTTAACTTCCTCCCCGCTAACTTTTGGGACACAGAATTCTAATGGATCAATTTCAAAAATGATGCTTTGTGTCAAAAGTCTGTACATTAAAGCAGGGTTCCACTTCTGAGAGGCAGGAATGAGAGTTTCACAAAGGAGCTGAGTTTCCGATGTCTTCACGTTTTCCTCTGTGCCATATACAGAGCAGGATGCTATGTCAGAGTGGTACGGAATATTCACCATCTGCTCTTGGCTGAACTCTCACCAGGACTGAGTTTCTAGATCCCTGCATTTCAAAAGTGCTGAGACACCCTGATACCTCATTTGTCTATGAGCAATAAGAATATTCAGCACTTCATCACCTGGAAATTTTCCACCAAGAGTGACCTCCAAAAATCTTAGTCAGGTGTCTGCAGTCTGTAGAAAAGGTATATGGTCTGTATGAGCTTTGTAACAGCCAAACCACAAAGGAACAATATGTAAACCGCACCATGAGCAATGCCAAGTGAGAGGAATGGGGAAATTTGCAGAACTTGGATTTGGAATGAAATCATTGAACGAATGTGAAAGGGATTCAGAGAAAAAAAACATCTTTCGACTGAAGCACCAAAGTTACACATATACAGACCTGTAATGTCTTACCTATAAAATCTACATGTTGATGAGATAGCCAGGTTCCATTTACTCTCAAGGGAGAGATGTGAGCACTCCCAGAAAGATTAATTTGTCTACTTTTCGGCATCGATCATGAGATAAACCAAGTCACAAATCACATTTTCAGCACTCCTATAGATAGCTTCTAGACAACAGATTAGCTCAGTTGTTTAAAGCATGGTACTAATAATGCCAAGCTCACCAGTTTGATCCTCATTAGGGCCATTCACTTAAGAGCTGAACTCATTGATCCTTGTGGGTCCCTTCCAACTCAGAATGTTCTGTGATTCTGTGTAACTGTTCAGATATTAAATTTTGTATCCATAAAATTATAGATCAGTTTGGGATGGAATAGACCTTTAAAACTCATCTAGTTCCAACCCCCCTGCAGAGAGCAGTGACATCCTCAAGTAGACCAGGTTACTCTGAGCTCCATCCAAACTGACCTTGAATATTTCTAAGGATGAGGCATCTGCAGCCTCTGGGCAACATTTCAAAATATGACTCTCATCATCCCATTAGGTTGAAAAGATAGTCATGAAACAATTTGCCTGAGATCAGGAAGAGATTAATTATTACAGCATTTACCAGATCAGTAGGAGACCTGAAAGTCATTTTTCCCCCAGCGACCAGTGTTTGTGTTTGTAACCTACTGAGAGAAGGGAACTTTAATCTCTCATCTCTTAGTACAGGTGGGCCACAGTTCAAGCAAATAATAGGAGCAAGCCAGTAGCAATACACCTGAAATGGAATTACAGTCATCTGGATTCCTGTCAGCACTTCCCTGAGTGAAACAATCATGATTAAAATAGAGCAACAAAACTTAAAGTTAGAGCTAGGTCCTGTCTTTGGTCCTCATTAAAAAACACTGCTGGCAAGCAAGACATTCTTAGCACACCCTTTTAACCTCTCTGACTTTTTAATTCTTTGCTGCCCCTGAAGAATAAAGAGTACCTTTCTCACAACCAGATGGTTAAGTTCTGCTCGGGTTGCATTGCATACCTCTTGGGCATGTGAGCAGCTATGCCATTGACCAGGAAATAGGCTTGTCCATTCTGTTTCTATCTGCTGACTTTGAAATGTGGCAATACTGACTGTTAATTTGTTAGGTATAATTAGAAATAACTTTGAGACAATGCAGTCCTCAGGGACCTTCAACTCCCTAAAGAAACCCAGGCAGAGAACAAGTTCCCAAATATTCAGTTCAGCCACAGTAGCAGTATTCTTAACTATGCAGAATAGAAAAACTCTGGAGGTCATATTGCTTTTTAGTTACAGGGATGGTTGAACAGATTAATTTTTTTTTAATTTTCCTGCATAATTAGATATCTATGTTTTTCAAAATACCCTTTAGGCACCTAGGTAATATTTTCATATTTTTCAAAAATATTTTACTTTTATTAAATTTTACCTCTTTCCCACTTTATTGTTATCAAGCTCATCTAATTTTTCATATATCCTTATTGTCTTCCATATCAACAGTGTGACCCAGTTCCATACTAGATATCATTAGTTCAATCCTACTTCTCATGCCAAAATTATTAAAGAAAATACGCAGATGAACTCCAAGGCTGATCCATGAAAAATGGTGCTAGTAGTTCCCTTCAGCCCATTGCATATTTTTCTCAATATTGTTCATTTTCATCTCCACTTTAAACAACTCCCTAACTCTCTCAAAGTTTGTAACTCTGTGTTATTAATGAGCGCTTCCCTACAGGCATAATTTCAGGTGCTTTGCTGGTAAATTAGTCTGGCTCAGTGGAGCTACTTCCATTTAGCTTCAGATGTCTTTAGAGTGGTCAGTTACATCTGAGCTAGTCACCCCTGACTAATTTTGCAGTCAATGGAGAGAAATAAGCACTTACAGGTGTGATTCATCTGGTTTATTTTAGATATTTATTTCAGGATGGGATGAATCATACCCTAAAAGGAACTAGTTTTTGGCACTGCTAAAAAAAGGGAGCATGAGGTGAGTAGTTTAGAAATAGAGGTCACCAGACTGGACACATGCATTTAGTCAGATCAACCCCATCATTCACTACTAAACAAATTTGATCCCTCATGTCTTTCTGCTTTATAAAACCTGTTATTTAAAGAAACTAATTCAGTTATTCAGGCATAAGTCTCACTTGACAAAATTTATTCTAATTTATACCATTTTCTTTTACCTTTATGTCATATTATTCTTTCCATCATAACTTTATCTTGCATACTCTTGGTGTTATACTTGATGATATTTGAGGTCTGTTGTTGCTCAATACTTTCACCCTAAATCAATTAACCTCAAGGAGTTTTGCTCCAATCTGCAAAGCAGATTTTTTCTGCATTCACTCCAATTTCTACTTTATTAATTTTTATTTAATATTATGAATTTATTTATACATTATTATATACTACATAATATTGAACTTCTTTTCTTTATGCTTATATTTTACATTTTCTTGTAAAGTGCTGGATATTCTGAAAGTTAATCCCAAGCAATGCCAGAAGTTTAGAGCACAGGAGATTCACTACTAGATATGGTTCAAAGGGATGTACTCCCCCTTTGTAACTCTTCAGTTGTGTGTCTTTAGTCCCAGCTTTGAAATAACTAGTAAAGGCTATAAATGCAATTATGCATTAATTTTACACCCAGTGAATCACAATAGCTATTAAAATCTGAAAACTTGGAAGGAGGAGAATGTAAAATTACTTAGAAATACATAACACCAGAGCAGTAAACAACTTCCACTCCCTAAATCCTCTTTATTGTGAAGCCTCTTTGCAAACTGATGCACTCAAAAATGATCTCTCTGATGCTTAGTAAATTAATTTCTATTTGGCTTTATTAATACTAAATAGGTATTCCTATTAACAACACATATTCATCACTTGATTGCCATATTTATAAGAAATAATAAACCACAAACATTTAGCATAACATTCCAATAATTAAAAGAGTATAGTAGGGAGGGGCACAGTCTGAACAGTCAAGAATCATGCATAATGTAATAGCATATTTTTCAGCTGGTGTCAGCAGACCAGATTTCAAGAGATATTTAAAATTTGTTTCTATAGACAAGAGAATAAGGTCTTTCAACTGATCTAAAGCAATTTCTGTGTAAAAAGCTGAAGAGACTATCATTATAATATGTAATGGTAAACAGAGAATCCTGACAGAGAACATTCTAGGAAACTGTTTTTTCCTGTATTTGATCTGTGTTTAGTGAGGAACTGATCCAAAGCTCATTTGAGAGTCAGTTGAAAAGCTCTTGCTGAAGCCAATGTATTTTGGACCAATGCTGGATTGCAAAAATAAGGTAGGTGAAATTATCCACAGAGGTTTGGACTTGAGATGAAAAGTTATGTTCAAGATCATGTACATAATTGGTGTTAAAATGAGAGATGAGACTAAACTGCAAATTTGAAAACACTATAGAGTTGTTCTGGATTTTTTTTTTTTCCTATCTGACCAACCCCAAAGCCCTCAAAGCTTTGGATCTGTGGTTTTATTCAGAAGCACTACAGAAACAGGTGTGACGTGTAGAATGTAGAGGCTTCTACAGACCTACCAATAAATCTTAATTCACATATCAGAGCCTGGTTTATTAAATACTGTGGGTTAATAACAAAAGGAGCCCTTTAAAAAATTCATGGATGAAACTTTTTATGGTAAACTTTTTTTTTTTATAGAAACTTTTTATGCTAGTGAAAACATTCATATTCAAGACGTGTCAGAGCCTCCTATGAAAAAAGCTAGAGAAGCCAGCTCATTCACAAATGGAATTTTTAATATTTACCTCATGTAAGAATCAGTCAGTTTTGTATTATCAGTAATTCACTCATCTACCTTTTATAGATTTAGCATTCATAAGAAATTATTACATATATTAAACTGGTTTATATCAGAGTTAAAATAATAGAAGAGTTATGCTTTGCAGGAGTACTTTGCTATTGAGCCAGTGCTCATGCTGGGGTTTCCATCTGCAGATTATCTGAAGCTGTTCTTCATCTTTAAACTTGGGTAAATTAGATTCATCCAAAATAAGTTAACTACCTAATAACACTATTTTGGGTAAAATGTAAATTTTGAATTCAATCTTCTAATCTCTCCTTTCTGTTTGTTTTTATCCCTTGGTTATTATTGTAATAATAATTTATAATATATATCATATTGTTGAAGATATGAATTCTTAATGTTCTTTCTGCATTGTATTCTTCTGCATTATTGTATTCTATAATGTATTTAAGGTCTTTAGTAAAAATTAAATATATTTGTTACCCTGAGAGACATTCATCGGGGGCTGGCTCCTGGAATGCTCTTTGGAAGGATCACAAGACCAAAAAATGGCTCACAGTTTCTAGCATCAAAGGAGACAGGCTGTTATATTACATTTAAGCTTCTGCCAATGCAAATCTCTAAAATAAGACTGGGGATCTATGCGTGCTTTTTTTTCTTCCTGTTGACTATAAAGAAGCCAGAATGAGTAGCTCAGATGTAGATAAAGAGCTGCATGAGATCAGTTAAATCAACCTCACTTCAAGTGCTGTAAATTTACCTCTGTCTGTTGTCTAAAGGTCTTCTTCGAAGGGGAAATATAAATCCCATTCAAAACTTTACTCCACATCTTTAGGAGCAGCTCCAGCAGAGAGGAAAAGGAATGAACAGGACATTTTGTGTTCTGCAAGAATTTGCAATTCTACCAATCTGATAAGGTACTAAAATTTTCAGAGTGACATTACTTTGCTTGAGAAATTGTAAATTCTGAGACAATTAGGATAACATATTTAAGCAGGAAATTCCTTAGGGGGTACAATCTATGCCAAAGATAGGGCACTTTAAAACAGGTATTTACTCTACATAGCCTGTTGATAACCAGAAACCTCTCTGGAGCTTGAGAACAGGTACAAAAGGAACATTCAGCAGCTAACTGTGAAACGAAGAGTTTGTGTGGAATTTAAGCAAGAGAAGAAAAAGTTGTCTCTAATGCTGTGTAAGAACACTTGTAAGCACAGTGTGTTCTGCCTTCCATTCATTTACAGTGTACATAATAGCTTCCTGCGCTCATGTGTCCCCAGGTACACTGATCAAGCAAATGTGAGATAAAATGTAGGCTTTTAAATGATCTGCAGGCCATGTTCCACCAAGTTCACACTGACAGACTGGTCTGCCTGACACATAAATTTAGTCTTGATAGCCCTCAAGTCACTGATTTGCTTCCAATGCATCTCTTGGACACACTTGGTTATGATCTGAAAATGAATGACTGTCCAAAGTATTCTACCTTGGCAGCATTCCCACTGCAGAGAGAAAATCCCTAGCCTTTTTAGGAGTTGTATGGAAACAAATTATTTTGATCCAAAGCTTTAGATCTAAATCAGACCCAAACTCAAAGAGCAATAGCAAATCTACACCTTAGTCTCTTCTGAAACTTTCAGCATACTTAGCAGTGTGACTTGCTTAAGATGTTATACACTTCAGTCAGCAGCATAAATTTAACTGAAGTAAGCAGGAAAGAATCAGTACCTGACTCTGGAGAGGTGAAGTTGAGCACAGAAGGGTCTGATTCTGAAGGGTCATTCAGAATACACAGTCTGGTTGAAAGTCCAACACAGTACTTGTTTTCTCAATGCAGTGGGCAGTGCTGTCAAAGTCACATTTCTGTTGCTCATAAGAACAAAAAAGCACTTGTTCTTTCCTGTTTCTCCTTTTTGTTTTTTTGGGTTGTTTTTTTTTATTATTTTTTTGAGAGCTGGGCTTTCTTAATCTTAAATTTAGCATGCAATAAAGGGCATGGGCAACTTTTCTAGATTGATGTTAATGCAGAGTGGAATTGAGGGCTATTTATAGCCTTTGTGACTTTAAGCAGCCATTGTGATTGAAGCAGAGACCTTCCTAATTCATTCTTCATCATCCTATAGTTGTTTTTGTTTGATCTAATTATCTGTGACTGCAGGTGTCAGCCTTTCTTAATGTATTTGAATTGTGTGCTAGGAAAAAACATCACAAGAGCTTTGAACATACGGATTCCCAGACAGACAATCTATAAAGCCTTTTATTTGCTTTCCCTGTGCATCACTGGTGGTTTAAAAACTATACAAAGTAAAGTAGGATTTTTTTTCAATCAAACTAGGTTATTTCTGTCTATGCTTGGTGCTAAGAAGGCCTGTAACAGAAGTCACTCTGCTAGCATCTACAGTTTAGCAAGGTATTTAAGGGGAAGAAATCACTAAGCAGACAGACTGCAGCAGACTAAGTTTACAGCAGCTATTGTGCAATGTTGAAAGAATTCTACTAAACAAAAAAAGAGCCATTCTGTAAATCTGGGGTAAATATGGGATTGCAAGTCTAGCAAGAAGGTCAGGATGCACAATGTTACCTGGCAATCATCCAGAGTAAAGATGCAGCTTGCAACATGGGATTGAAGAAGACAGGAGAGCGCTCTACTCAGCACCCTATAATTGGGTAAGTGGTGAAATCACACTCTACTCCACCCTTGCCAAAATATGCTGATGGTAGGAAAGTAGAATCCAGCTTTTCTATTAGGCACTCACTGGAGAGATGAGGATGCAGGCTGCAATGTAAATACATAAAGCGGAATCAAAAGAATCCTCCCCTCTTTGTTACAACCTCCCTGTTGCTTTTACTCTGTTCAACATACTCCCCCTTCTTTCATTATTAAACTCACTTATTCAATTAATCACTTGGTAGTGAGAAAGTACCATTCTCAGACAGCTTGCTTTTCTACACTTCTTGGAGTGATGAGGAAATTTTGCATGTCTATAAAGTTTACTGTGGTCATTTCTACTGAACCAAAATCTGGGAACCTTGAGCAAACATTTGGTTTAGGGTTAAGTATTTCATGCACAATATCTTTTCTTATACTCATTTATTATGAATTTTATATAAATTTATTATTTATTGAATTTATGAATTTATTATTATGTATTTTATTCCTCCTGTAGACTATAGCAAAAAAAACTTCCACCAATGCACATCCTTCCCCTTAAACTGTGTGAGGCTGGCTTGGCTTATATTCAGCCTCTGCCAGTGCCTGCAGCAGCCAGTCCTCACCAAATGCATTCGCACATACTCTGACTCTCAGGCAGCTTTGTTATGCTATTTTGTTATTTATGACCCACCTACCATGTGGGGCAGGATTTGGGAAGGGTACCCCTACTCAATTTAAAGGTGCAAGCAAAATTCTGGTGTTGAATTCTGCTGATCCCTTATCAGTTCCACAGCTGTGTTCCCAATCAAGTCTGTCAGCGAGGTACACAAACTAGCCCTTTGCAGATGATACAGAACATGGGAATCCTTCTGGGGCAGCTATCTCATTTTTATAACAGGGCATGTGCAGATAGTAATGGTGCCCTCTGTGCTCAGTTTCAGCTCTCCAGAGTCAGGTACTGATTCTTCCCTGCTTACTACTTCCCTTAACTTCACCACCCCTGTGGTAACTAAAGAGGAAGGTGGTGTTCTAGGCATACTGTGGAAAATGCCTTCTGGGAAAGAGTTTGTTTGGACTGGCTGCTGGTCGTTCTGACTGTGTGCCTGTGAGGGGCACCTACCTCCCACTGCAGAAGGGAACTAATGAGATGCAGCACAGATCAGAGAGAGGGAAAGCACATGCAGGCCCTTCAGCTGTCACACAGCCTTTGTTTTGATATTCTAACTCACCAGGATGACTATTCTGTCTTAGGAAAAACAACATTTGCTGTCATTTCTCTTTTGTTTTTCTGAACATATCGGTGCACTTTTGGAGCTCTATGAAACAGCTACCACTGGGAAATAATTCTGTTGCTGGAGTTATCTCAACAGTAGAACTGTTTGTACCATTTAACATCCCACACCCACCAACTATTCTTTTTCTTGGTGCTCTACAGCATAGTTAACTGGGAAAATCTATTATCCCAGACCACTATTACAAAGACTTTCCTACTGTTCAGCAGGACTGGCTCTATGTCTTCCTATGAGGAAGAACCTGGTGGCAGATTAATCTGATTCTGCTGCTGAGAAGAAACTTCACACACTGCTGTACATACAATTTTACCTAACTATGCTCCTTGCCACCATCTAGTGGGTGGCTAGACATTATCCCTAAAAATTACTGGGTTATCTTTTGGAGAAGGCACAGAAATACTTTGCATAGCTACCACACTTAAATGTGTTTGTCAAAAATAGCTTCTCTGCTAGCTGGTTCAATAATTACTGTATCTGTTTTATCTGCTACATGTTTTTGTCATAAGAAGACAGCTAGAAGTGAAATACAGCAAATCTTTGCTCTGTATTTAGTTCATCCAAGCTGTCTTTGAAAACCTCTGAAAGCCTTTAGGAACATATGACTGTTCTCAGATGGAGCCACTACTTGCTGCAACTTTGCCTTTTATAACAGAACATGCTGAATATGGACCAAATGTGCATATACAAAGAGAAACCAAGTCAAGATGACGTAGTGAAATTTACTTCTGACCTCAGTCAGTTACAACTATTATCTGGCTTTTCATACAGACACTTCTGTGTAAGTTCCCCTCCAGCCCTTTAGACTCCCACTAAACTGAAAGCTTAACAAGGCAGATGAAATACAGATGGAGTCTTAAGAATGCACTTACAGTTCAAAAAAAGTGTTCTGCTGTGTTGTCCAGCCATAGTCCCAACCTCCTGCACTAACAGGAGTGCTTGTTGTTACACTAACAAGCACTTTTCAGCTGGATCTATCAATAAAAATTCAATCCTCAGAAATCACAGTCATTTGTGTAATAGACATTGCATTTTGAGAGTCACACAACTTCCCCTCTGTTGCAATGAAGAAGCTTTGGCACCTCTACTGCCAAAGTCACAAAACCTGCAGTGTACAACAGAAAAGAACAGTAATATGGTGAATGCTCCAAACTAAGTTTTTAGGAGATAGTTTAAAAACTGCTCTTATTCCCTCCCAAGCATGTTTCCAGAGCTATTTTCAGCAGTCATTACAGTTACATGGTTAGATAGATAGATAGATAGATAGATAGATAGATAGATAGATAGATAGATAGATAGATGTGTCTGTATATGTCTATGTATACCTATGTCTACACACATATATTTATTTTCCTGCACTTCACCTGTTGTGACTTACTGATGATTCCTTATCCATTCTTATTCACAGTGATAAGGATTTCCTCAAGTCTTCCAGTGGACTTTGATAGTCTTTCTCCAGTGAGTACACACCATCACCAGTTTAAATGGCACTTTGGGACCTGCTATGAGGACTCTTTTCTTGCTTACATATGACTTAATTATTACTGGTAAAACAATGAATAAATTTACAATGAGTACACTTTCTCATGTTTAAAAAGCAGTGATTAATAATTTGCTACAGTTTAAACAGGCAAAACAAGATTTCCTTCTTCCAAAACTTTGGAAGAAGGGAATCTTGAGAATTGTCAACAACCAAAATGAAGCTGGTGTACACATCTAAATCAGGCAATTTTCATAGAATCACAGAATTATAGAATGGTTTGAGTTGGAAGACACCTTAAAGACCATCTAGTTTCAACCCCATGGGCAGAGACGCACAAGACAAGATTAAAGCACCACCCAACCTAGTCTAGAAGACTTCCAGGAATGGGGCAGACAGAAGACCCCTGCGCAACCTGCTCTGGTGCCCCACCACTCTCATACCAAATAAATTCTTCCTAATGCCAATTTAAATCTACCTTCTTTCCGTTTTAAGCTATTGTCCCTTGCCCTCTCACCACATGCTCTCACAAGAAGACCCTCTCCAGATCTCTTGTCAGCCCCCTTTATGTACTAGAAGGCTGATCTAAGGTCTTCCTGGAACTTTTTTGTCATCTGAAGAACCCCAACTCTCTCAGCCTGCCTTCAAAGGAGAGGTGCTCCAGTCCCCTCCTCATCCTCATGGCTCTCCCCTGGACTCTAAAACGTCACATCCTCCTTATCTTGGGGACCTCAGACCTGGACACAGCATTCCAGGTGGTGTCTTATGAGAGTGGAATACAGGCAATTACCTTCCTTGACCTACTGGTCAAAGTCCTTTTCATGCAGCCCAGGATACAGTTTGTGGTTTTGATGCACTAGATGTCCCCTGAACCAAAACTTGCATGGATTGACAGCAGTGTCCCCTTGGGAAGAGCCTAGAATGCCCAAAAGGCCCATAGGTCTGCCTACAAAATCTATATTTATCTGTAGAAAGCAGGTCCTCAGGTAGCTGTTTTTCTAACAAACTGTTAGAGCTGCTTCTGTGTTTAAAGATTTAGAATAATGCTCATAACAATAATAATCATATGTGTTTGTTTTCTTTCCTGCTTATGAGAGAAAGAAGTATAAAACATATTCAAGAACACTTCATAGGGTAGCTGGTTGATTTAGGTAGTAAAATAACGTAAGCCAAAAGATAAAAAATATTAGTTAGATGTGACACTCAGACAATATCCTTTCTTACGAGAAACACCTTTTGAATTTGACAGATGGCTTAATGTGAGATCTCAATATACCTTCAACAGCAAAATAAAAGAAATAAAGGTGATAATAAAAGTGGATGGCCTAGAGGTATGTTATTTGCATGGGATTCAGAAAATTAGTTTTCAGTTTGTGGCAGGAATTTACAGTAGCCAAATAAGGTTAGACTTATTAATCTCTACTGGTAACCAGTGAATTCACACAAAGGAATTAAGAGCAAGAGGAAATTTAGCTATTAGAAAAAACTCCTCCCCTCCCCATATGTTCCTTTTCATTTTCTCAGTGGAAAATCAAGAGGATTTTAAGTGGGAAAGGCTAGTCCTGAACTGATAAAAATCAAACTGAAATTGGCAAGGTTATTGCTTATCTCTCAGCTTTAAGGTGGAAGCAATGATGTGTGAAAGTAGTGCACATGAATGGTGCCAGAAGCTTCACTACTCAAGAAGCTGAAATCCCTTTTCCAAAACTACTGAGTGTACAACAGCATTGGGCAATCACTGAGATGAATATATGAATATATCACTATGTTTGGACCATATAAAATCATAATAATTTTTTTTTATACCATACAAAAGAAGACTGCAGCCTCTAAGAAAATATTTTAGAAAGTTTTTCTCAAAGTTTTCAGCTTTGTTTTCATTTTTTTTTTTTTTATTTCTAAAATGGATAAATACTTAAAATAAATCCCAAGATCTATGAACCAGCTCTACCACACTATGTAAAGGATGTGATACAGATTATGGTGCACCGTTTCAGAATGAGACTTAGTGAAGCTAAACACAAAATAATGGTTCCTGAGGGAATTATAAAATCAACAACATGAGCACAAGTCAGTTGCAAAAAATTTTTTTGCTATTATTGCAGTCAAGATATATTAATCTTTTGCCATATATTTAAAGGAACACAACTGCATGAAAGCAAATGTTTAAAAATTCATGTTATAGAACTTTCTGGGACAACATAATTGGAATTATTGCCTGCTATAATTATTGCCTTGGGTCTTAATTTTTTTCTTCTTTTTCTATTTTTCCCTTCTCTCTCATTCCACTAAAGAGGAGATAAAATTCCTCTTCATGTATCAGTGCACCATTTCTTGAGTGTTTCTGCCCAGTGTTTCAGACAACATAATATGCTAAAAAAATACACAAATAAAGTATTTTATAATACATTTTCAGAATATGGAGTTCCAGGATCAGTTCTCGTGATATCCAGCAATATAGTTAAACCTCAGTCTTTTTATTTTGCATCTAATGGGGTTAGTCATCTAGTATTAGACTTTGCATTTAGTTCTGCTGTTAGTGAGCACCATAGTAGCCTTGCAGGAACAGAAGATTTCCCCTTTTGAATTAATTTGGTCCTTCATGAATGTTCATTTGATAAAGCTATACAACTGTATTTCTTGACAGCTCCCTGTAGTATTGTATCAAGGGATAATTTAGGCAAGAGAGTACAGGAGAATACAAGACAAAATTTGTGCAGCACACCAGAGTGTTGGCATTTGAGGTGAGGGACATGGCACCACCAGGACTTGATCCTGAAGATAGCAAATTTTCTCAGAGGCAGCCGATATATCTGATATCTTGCAAAATGGACTTCAAACTAAATATGATTGGAAAAGGAACACTTAAAAGCTAATGTGAATGTCTGTACATACCAGCTAGGGCTACAGTTCTGCCTGGCTCCAGCCTTCCCCATCCAAGTATTGATCCTTTCATACAACTACTGCTACTGACGTCAACACACACACATTAGGAGCACTTGACACTTTTTAGAACCGGGTCCTCAAGCAGATGCTGATAAAATCTGTAAGTGCTGAAAATGCATGCGGGTTGCTAAGGGTTCTTTAAAGCCAGGTATCTTTCATAAAAATAACCAGTGCCTGGCCAGTGTTTGGTCATGTTCCACAGGCCACTCCATCTGTAGAACAATTTCTTGATACATCTGACTCACTTGGGAAAGAAATAAATACAAGAGTAAAAAACACGAGTAGAAAAATTCTTCTGTCAATATGCGGTCAAGAAATCTCTTATGTCTTTGGATTCTGCCTGAAGGTTTCTACACAAAGTTCAAAGAGACAGACTTGCTGAAAGCGGGTCTGTATATATTCACCTCAAGGAGTGGGACTGGAGTGTATGGTTGATATTTTAACTTCCAGTTTGCAGACTGGAGGCATTTCTTCTTCTTTTTGACTGTTTAAAAAAAAAATTCACTTTTTTTTTTCTTTAATGTGTTAAAATAATAGTGAGAAAATAGCCAGTAAGGCTTTTCTGTCTTAGAAAATCAAAGTAAGAATTGCAAGAGATGTTTATAATTAGGCAGGCCTTGATTTGTCATGCACTGAGACATTTATCTTTCACTTGTGGTTACAAGAACAACATACTATGGGTAAGCCAACCCATATACGTTCTTGTGGGGCATCAACTCTTTGCAGTCGCTGCCTACACATACACATTGCTACTCTGATGTACCCTGGGGTAAATGCAAGCAAGTTCACCCTTCAGTGAAGTTATTTTTCCTTTATTATCCTATTGGAGAATGTCTCACAGCCCAACAATTCCACAATTGATTTGCTGGCAGCTGAGCCCTGAGGCTTGGAATGTAAATAAGACTCAGAATGAAAGTGATGTGCACTGCAGCAGCCAACACTGAGTGCAGGTACTTCATCAATTGACCTGATTTCTGGAAAATCTACTTGCAACCTTGAAACTTGCTTGCAATTACAATTTTTGCAATAAAATATTAGTCTCCATGGTAATGAGAAGTGCTTTACTAACTCATTTAGGGAAAAAAAAAAACAAAGGAGATGACAGTATCTCTGAGAAAATTAAATTTTCAACATTATTTCACAGTTGGACAGCTTCATGAAGACTTGTCAACAAATTAGTAGCATTCTTCACATTTTATATATGAAAAATCAGAGTAATTAATAGGCCTCAGGCCTTCCTTGCAAAAAGGAGATTTAATGAGCTCTGTAGCAGTATCAGAACAGAAGAGCACATCAATAGTTGGCATCTGTCCATGCAAAGGAACACCACCAATAGAAAGATGGCCCTGCCTTATTCCTTACCAGATTTACTAAATGTAATTAGATAAATGCTGCTCTACCCATTTAAATGTTGCAAAATTCTGGGGCACAAATTATCACTTTGGGACAGGAATTCTGTCTTTGCTATGCGTTTTTGTAGTATCTATCACTATGGGAGTCTCACCCACAGGCCTTAGTAACTGAGGGGGGAAATGAATAATTCCACTTCAGTAGGAACTAGAAGAACAAGAAGAAATGTTACAGGCTCTGTAGAAAGCCAGGTGCTCAACAGACCACGTGTTGTTCAGGCCAACTAATGAAAAAAAGGTCTCTTTTACAAGCTACATATACAGGCTTACAATGGTTGTGAAATCTTTGTGAATAACCTCCTCACAGGAGACAGTCAAAATAACAGGCAAATTATTCAAGACTGGGAGGTACAAAACTGAAGTCAGGGTGGGGAGAGAGAAAAGAATGATCCTTTTTCTCCTGTCTTAGAGGGTCAGAGAGAGAGGTGCAGAATTCAGTGCATGGCAGCCTACTCAGGGGTGTCCTATCAAATCCACTTTCCATCAACAAGAAGTCTTCTAGAAGATAATTGAGTAGTTGAAAAAACCAGTCCCATTTCTCCTGAGATGGAGCTCTCTTGGATGGATGGAAGAAGAGTACAGATTGTGTCCTATGAAACTGTTGGGGTTTTAATATCCTTCTAGCTCAGCTTGTTTTATGAAACCTCAGAATTCCTCACTAGAAGGAAAACATTATGTTATAAACTGCTCTGTTGGGTTCTGTTTCTTATTCTTGCCATTGAGTTACTGTCAATCATGGATAAGCAACTTTATCTCATTATTGTTCAGGTTTTCCACCTCTAAAGCAAGATGCTTTCCTTTGCCAAGCACTCTAGATGAAAACAACAATATTGTAGAGATATAGATAAAGTATTTATTCTTAAATTTGTTATATAGCCATAATTACCACTGAGCAAAAAGGAAAAGAAAGAAAAATGTTATTTACAAATCACAGCTGGAAATTATCTAAAAGCAGCCACTCTAACTACACTCTACAGTAACTCACAGGTCTTAAATATCTCAGTGCTTTCTTGGGTAGACACTAAAAATGCAAGTATTACTGTACGATCTCATGCTTATAGCCACAATTATTTGAAACAAAATTATTTTAGTAAGAACAACAATTTGATTTCACAAATAAAAGCAACAAGAAAAGTTTAAAATAATTTCTGTGGTTTATGTCAGTTAGTCTCATATCTTGGCCTGCTGTCTGATGGTGTCTAATGGTTGCGTATTGGATCACACTGCTCTTCACCCCAAACACAGATGCAGTTTTTAAAATCTTTCAATAAAGATTTTGACTTAGGAGTTAAAAATGGGTTCATGTAAATCATGCACTATTAATGTCACCTTTTTCATTGTGTTACAGTATTTCATTGTATGTATTTCCCTAGAGTTCTCACTTCTAGAGATCAAAAATCCCTTTTTCCCTCCTACTTTTTAAATATAGGCCTCAGTTATGGAATTCTTCACATGCAGATGAACTTTCAGGATTTCATGGAACCCATTGTTAGGTAAGCTGGAAATGAAATAAAAGACAAGGTTAAACTCATGGTTGAAAAGTTAAAAATAGCAGGAAAAGGTATAGGCCCCAATTCATTCTTTCTTCTACATCACTTCATCATAATTTCATACTACTCAGAACAAAATTACATCATCTGACTGATTTACCACATTCAGCACTATATTTTATTCAGGCAAATTGCTATGTGAGTGTAAAATGAAGGTCCAGTGTGCTAACATTAGGTAATACAAGGAAAGTCAAACAATTTTTCTTGTCCTCTGACGACGGTTTCAAATGCTTTTCAAGAGATGTTTCTTTAGATGCTGAAAGGTTTTTGCAGTAGATTATAATTTTCCTAATCTTTTAATAGATGGCACAATGGAATTTTATAAAGTGTACATTAAAGTTCTAATAACTTTAAAATAGATAGAACAGTCTTTAAAAGTGCCTATTTTTATTTATATTTGTGTGTATATGTGTGTAGTTTAAACACGATTAAACTGGAGGACAAATGTAATGAATTACAAATTGATTCTGACAGTAGAGATGCTTGTACAGCCTCTTGATTAGGACAATAAAATTTTAAAATATAAAACTTGAAAACATTCTTAAATAATAATGTTAGCACATGCAATCATTCAGATTGTGTCTCCAATCTTTTCCTCATACAGCTTGAAATAATTTTAGGAAGGAAATTTGAGAACCTTTGAAAATTATTTAAGAGTTCCACATTCCATTTATATTTTCTTTTTTATCTTCTGCTTCTTTGTGTCAAGAGCAGATAGTTATTTTAATTTCAATGTCTGGCAAAGAGAGGTGTATTTTCTCTAACAAAAAGCTAGGCAGATGTACAGAGTGAAGTAGTTCAGTATTAATGGTGAATTTGTAATAAGCTGGCATAACTACATTGGTGCTTTCCTTGAAAGGTTTAGGTGGATTATTGATAGACAGTTCTTTATTTTTTCCCATAAAAGCTGAAGTATAGCTTGCACTAAGTCCAAAGCATTACAATGACAAGCAGTGATGAGTATTCTTATGGTTCAGAGAACAACAGAATAGTGGAATCTTTGTTATCCACACGTCTTTGACCTACTACATTTTCATATTTTATTGAAAAGAACACATCCCATATACCATAATTCTCACATTCAGAATTAACTGTTCTAAAAATATATTTCTTTATCTACTTATTTAGGGAAAGCAGAATGTGTGATTAAGTATATACTTTTAACACCATTTAAGACTGTGAGCCAAATATCCTTCAACTCTACCCTAAACATATTAGTAGCAGCAAAACATAGTAGCAACAAGTCTTCAATGGACCTGCTCATTCTCAACCAGTGAGCAGGGATATGTCTACAGCAGCAAGACTAAAGGATTCAGTACTTCACTGGAAGCCTCAATTTGAAGGAAAATTAGAGTTGTAGGGTCTTTCTGTCCTTTTCTAATCCTCTTCTAATAACTTCTGTTCCATTTAATCCAGAGTTATCAAAGTACAGGAGCCTCAAGCATGTTCAGTTCCTGTGTGTTTCATAAAAAAGCCCATGATGGCTGTGTAAATGGCAGCAACCTGATAGACACTTTCACAGAGAAATCCACACCAATTCTGCATGGTGACTGCCTGGCCAAGCTGTTCACCAGCAAACACACTCATAGCTCTGGTCAGTCACAGAATAAAGTGAACCTGGAACAGGTGGCAAGCCAAAAAGCAGAGTGAGGAATACCAAGGGATCTTAATGAGGATGACGTATATGGGTCACAAGGGGAGCCACAGTTAGTAAAGCAAGGAGGTATAGGAAGATAAGACACAGAAAAAACAGGAAACAAGACTCCATTCATCGCGTTCCTCTTGCAACAATCTCATTTAACTTGTTTCCTTTCTTTTTTTTTTTTAAGAGTTACAGTTGATCAACATTGTAACTGCACCAGGCATACGAGTTTGCTTGTCTCTACCTATGTATGTGTACTTATAGACACACACACGTGTACAATACATGACATACAAAACAAGCTGCCTAAAACCTGCTACCTAAATGCCTCATTCAGTGTAATTAACTGGGGTACCAGCTGTCGAGAGGAAGAGATCATTGAAATACTATTAACAACAGTAGAGAAAATATGCCTATTCTTTACAGAAATATTTGCATATAAAATGCCTGTGCACACCCCAACCGTGGAACAGGTAGGGACCAGCTGGTTACCTCCAGGCACAAGCAGTGGCTCTCAATGGTCACAGCCACATTTATGATGGCAAAATCCAGGCAATGGAAAAGACACAGCTGTTCCAAAAAGAGCTGCAGTAGCAACTGACAGCCTTTTTAAGCTTCTGAACTGTTTTGGTTGAATCCTGCATTACCACAGTCCTTGGCATTTTATTCCCTTGTCTGCAAAGTCACTGTGACACTGTCAAGTGTTGATCCCTTGAAATATGACGGGTTTTGCACACTCCTTTCTTACAAAGCAAGGCTGGCCTTTGTGCAGATCTGCAATGGTAGGCTGCTAAAAATAAGGACACAATAGCCAGATCAACTTAGCATGCAGAGAAAACTACAGCACAAGGAGATACTGACTTCATACACACAACCCTCCCAGAACCTGCAGGGGAAAAAAAAAAAAAAAAAAAAAAAAAAAAGTGTTGTATTTAGGAACTGCTTCAAATTGAAATGCTATAATAACCCTCCAAAGAAGCAGACTGAAGATAAATTATGCAACTGTAGCTGATTTAAATCAGATTTTGAGGGAACTAGGGAACTCTCCAGAACAGGTATTTGCTCTGCAGTTCTTCATGTTAATTAAAGCTGAACAGAAGGTCATCATAAAAGCTGCCATATTATAGAAAGAAAAATAATAAAACCCTAAGAAAAAAAAAAAAAAGGGTTATTTCTAAATGGAAAATAATGGGAAGCAGAGCCTTCTGCCTGTGTTAACTAGTTCATATGGAAATGTTAATCACTATTATTGTATTGACATAAGTGGTGACGAGATGATTTATACCATCTGGGCATCTGGCTGTGTGGAAATATATATATTTGACCAGAACTGACGATACCAGCAGACACACTGAACAAATGAAAATCCACTTACAAAGCACAGATCAAGGATGTGCAGATGTCCAAGAAATGTAAGCAAAGGAGCTACTAAGAAGAATATGTCATTCAAATGGGCCATTAGTAGAAATAAATACATCAGCAAATGTGATAAAGTCAAACTAGCTATGAAACCAAACACAGAAAAGTGAAAGTGAGTCAAATAGTACAAGTCCAGCAATTGTCACAGTGAGTCTGGTGAAGCAAATCTTAACCTTGATTCACAGAACCTTACATATATTTACAGATGCTTAAATTAAAATAAATTGTTACATATGGGCAAACTTAAGCATGAACTGAAATTTCATTTGCTTCATTAGAAGATATGGAAGATAAGATTGAATACATTATTTTCTAACTAAGGAATTTCTTTCTAAATTGGGCCCCTCTCTTCTGAGTCAGGGCCCTTCCATTAGCAAACACTAATTAAAAATTCTATACATATTGTCATCTCAGGAAGATTGTTAATTTGAGAATTCTTGTTGAGAAGAATTTGACTTGATAATATGTATGGTGTAGTAGTTTGGGGGGTGGAAGCTGAAATAATAAGGAAATGTCAGGAAACATCAACCAGCACTTCCTAATCATGAAATAATATGGTAAATCAGCTACTTTTAGGAAGTGATATAAATCTCAATGCTTTGGATTGTAGAAGCAGAAACGTAGAAAACATGCTTTTGTTGGTTATTGCACGGTTTACCATGTAAAGGTAAAAGGCAAAATGACCCAAAAGTCATAAAGACATCTTTCACTTTTAACATTTCACAATGGCAAATTATGAAACACAAATCTTCCTCACTGCGGCTATTTAGATCACTAAGTCAGGATCAAAGCCAGAACAGACAAGATCATTTTAAAGTACAAGGCCCAATTTAGTGGTTTGCACATCTTTGCGTATCTATTTTAGTTCTTGTACCACAGGGACCAGAAGTCTGCAATCAGTTCACAGAGCTTTGCATGCTTGATGACAGCAGGTCGCCGGCTTTCCACAGCTTCACCACCGAGAAGCACCTCAAACACTTTGTGGTAGCTCTTTAACAGGCACAAGTTACAGACTTCCATCTTAAAAGCAGGAGCTTCACATATACAGCTGAATAATATACGAGCCTGGCAATTGTGCTGGCTCAGCTGCTGCCTCACACGCAGCTGAGCTGTCCGTGTTGCAGAGCAGATGTTCCAAAGCAGGTGTCAGCAGACAGTTATGGGTGGCAACCACCAAAGCCCTCCCAAAGCACTGTTTCCACTCGAGAGTTAAAGCTTCAAAGGAGACATGAAATAACCTTGTTAATTTGACGCTTGATAATGCAAACATCTTAAAAATCCCACTCCAAATTGTATGTCACTCCCTGGCACGAAGCCAGAAGTTCTCATCCAATTTCAGCGTATTAAGGTTTTAATGGGGGCTTTTTAGAGAAGCTTCTGCCGAACATTTGGTGCTACCAGCTCAATGCCTAATCACACCTTCTTAGAAGGAAATCGCGGTGATGCTAAAACGAGGAATTAACTGCACCTGATACAGCCTTTTTCTCCTTACAGTACCTGTCCTGCGGATAGCATCCGCAACAGCCCCAGTAGGACGAGAACCTCTTCGAGAAAGGCTGAACGCTCTGCCAGCTCACCCCGCTACCCGTCCCAGGCGGCGAGACCCCGACACCCATCTCCGCCACCGCCCCACCGTTCTGTATCCTCTTCCCGGGGGATTCTCGCTCCGCGCACGCCCGCCGCCGCAGGCACCTCGCCCGTGCGAGCGGAGCGGGGGACGCGGCGCCCGCGGTTCTCCCGCCCCTGCGCCGGGCGGCCCCGCTCTCCCGGGCTCAGCCGAGCCGCCCCCACCCCGCGGCCGCCCAGATGCGCGGGACTACGACCACCGCCGGGGCAGGGCAGGCGGGCAGCGGGAACGCGGCGCAGGCGATGGCGGGCAGCGCCGGGAGCCCGCCCAGCCCCGCCTGTGCCCGGGTGCGCACTTTGGGATGAAGGGGAGCGACCCGCACCGGCCCCGCGCCCGCCGCGAGTGAGCTCCCGGCTCCGCCCGCCGGGCCCGCCTGCGCGCGTCATCGCGCGCGCAGCCAATGGGCGGGCGGGGCTGGCCCGGGGGCGGGGCCAGGGAGGGGCGGGGCGGGGCGGCAGCCAATGGGCTGCGGGGATGTTCCCGGAGGCGCAGCCGCCGCGGCCCCTCCCCCGCCGGCCGCTCCGGCTCGGGGCTCGCCGGGCGGGAGAGTTTCGCTCCCGGGTGGGAGATGCCGCGCGGGCTCCGTGTCCTCGCAGGTAACGCCGCGCGGGGGAACGGGGTCTCGCCAGTGCCCCGTCCGCTGGTGGGACCGGCCCGGGGGGTGGGGGCCGGACGGGACGGGCCACCTCCTACGGCGGAGCCGTCGCCGCCTGGACAAAAGGGGAGCGGCGAGCGGGGCAGGGCCACCGCCAAACTCCCGGCGGGGTTCGCCTGCCCCCCAGCCTCGACCCTTACCTCGAACCCGCCGCTGCCTTCCCGGGCGGGCTCCTTCCCCGGGGCCGCCCGCCGGGTGCCCGGGACGCCCCCAAGTTTGCGGGGCTCCGCGCACGGCCGGCGCCACCCCGGGAGCGAGCCACCCCCGCGGCGCCGGCGCCCTTCGGCGGGCGGCAGCGCGCCCGCCCCGCCGCGGTGCCCGCGGTGTGCCGCGGCCGCTCTCCGGGTCGGCTCGGGCTCGCCTTTCCTGGCGAGGGCGGCGGGGAGGCGCCCTCCCCGTCCCCGGCCGCGCGGCAGTGCCGTGTGCCGCTCCGGGAGGTGGCGGTCCCCCGTGGGTGCCCGCACCGCCCGTGCGGCCATCGCGCTGGCCGCGGAGGGCAGCCCCCCATGGACCGGCCTCCTGCACCGCAGCGAAGAGGGCTGGCAGTAGCTTTGCCCCGGATAAATAGAGCAAGCGTAATGGCAGAAACTTTCAGGGCGAAATAATTTTTGAGTAGATTAAATATTTTAATTGCGTGGTTCGTGTTGATGCTGTAGCCGTGCTGTTGGAAGTAACGCCATGCACTTCCCTCAGTTAACAGCCACGCTTTCTCTCTTTGTTTCCGTCAAACTACGAGCACAGGGGTGAACTACTCCGAGAAAAGGTTTTGCTCTTAAAGCAGCTGCTTTGCTCAGCCGGGGAGCTCCAGCCTCTCAGGTTGCACAGCTCCAGGTTACTGACTTTATCTGAATTTGGGAGCAGCGCCATATGGTCTCCAAAGCGAGGAGGGGCAGCGGTGTGGCAGCGTGTACTGCCTGTCCCTGTGCACGTGTGTGTGCAGGAACTGGGAATACGCGGGGACCGGAATGTAGTCCTGCAAAAAGAGAAAGCTACAAAGCAACTGCTGCAGCAGCTCTAATGGTCAGCTCTGTTCCAGAAGCCAGATAGATGCTTGGAGCTGTTTTCCTAGATCATGCAAAGTCATTAAATGCAATGTTTGCAGGGGTGCACTAGAGCTATTTTTCCAGAGTCTCTATTTTTTGTGTGAAGGTATTAAATGCAATATTTTCAGGAGTGCAACAGTTGATTTAATAAGCAAATAAATAAGAAGAAACTTAAGATAGGCTACTATATGTGCCTGTCATTCTTTGGGTTTACAAAATAAAAGATTCATAGTCTGCCTGGATTTTATTGCGGTTTTCCATTCATAGCTTCCTTTGCTTGCCGTTTATACCAGCACTTGATAATAATGCCACTCACAGTAGTGTCTGAGCACCCAAGAAGTGGAGGCAGAGTAGTAGTCCAGACAGAAGGCTGCCTCTGGAGCATGCAGAGAGACCCATCCGAGTAAAGGTGGCTCATGGGTGTAAACCTCCAGCCTTAGTTACCTCCACACTGATATATATCACTCAGTGTGCTTGGATTGCAGGGTCTTTTTCATCTGCCTCAACAACTTCATGAGCCCATTTAGCAGTAGAACTTCAACTGCACTTGAGGTGTGCTGAGTGATCTCATGAACAATCATCTCATCTTAATTCTATGGGTCTTGCTGTCTCATTGCTTGAATTGTTGAGATTTAGGGCCTAGCCTATTAACTGATACCTCCATATGCCTATCTGTGATGTGTGTATGAATTCCTTGTGTGGGGGAATGTGTAAGACTAGGTCCTTTAATCTGATTAATTGAAGGGAGTTTAACTCTTTTGACAACTGGCAGTGTTTGCTTTTCAAACGTGGAAGGAAATTATAATGTTTATCATTTTCTACAGAGCTTTATAAATGTTTTGCAATCCCTCTGATGCATCTGTTTGTATTGCTTGAAAAGAACAGTAAGAAACAAAAAAACAGTGATTTGCTCTAGGTTTTAGAATTTGTCTGTGCCAAAGTTCTACTTTAGCATCTAAGAATTTCTTGTATTGATCTCTGTGCTCCAACCATGATAAATTCTGCCTTTACTTCCTCACTGAAGTACAAAATTATGTTTTGGTACGTTCCAGTAACTATGAGAGGCTCTGAGGAAAAAGCATGTAAGGTTATATGAAACTTCATCTCCTGTCCCAAGCCAGCTTTCCTTTAAAGTTCTATTTTTAGTGAATTAGAGCCGTAACCATGCACTTGTATGTGTTTCTTCCAGATTTTCAACCAACATAATGCTGAAGCTCCCAACTTGGAACCAGCATTTCACAGAATGGCACAAATGGAACCTAATCTGGACCATGACGTATCATGGTTCCTCCTTCCATCATACTGGGCTAAAATGGTTGTGGCATTAATTTCCTTCCTCTGTTTTGCTAACAGCTATGATGGAGATTTTGTCTTTGATGATTCTGAAGCCATCATCAACAATAAGGTTAGTCTCTCTTCTTTTCCTTACACCCTTTGGCATAAAATGTCATAGGAAAAGAAATACTGCAACAGTTGACCAAAAAAGGCCCAAAACCAAAAAAGTCCCAAAAGTTTCAGCCTGGTAAAGAGCTTCCTTTGGATATTACTTTTTTTAAAAATACTTCATTTTTCCATTTTGTTTTATTGGGTGTTTTTTAAAGTTAAGCCTGATTTAAGAGTACCTATACATCAGGATTGCCAATAGGTCTAATTTTATGCTCATCCCTGAGTCAGTGAGAGTGTACAGTAAACTTTTCTGGTACCTGTGGATGTTAATAGGAGATTTTGTTCATTATCTTCTCAGGGGTTACAGAATCAGACCAGTGAATAAACTTAGTCTGATTGCAGGTACATAAGGCATCATTAAGGCATCATGTAGGGTGCAGGGGGTTTTCAGGTGCAGTTTATACCGGAAAAATGTTACAGGAGCAAGCAAAGCTCCCTTTTCCCTCTTTTCCCCCATGAAGTTCCTGTGACAACAGTACTTTTGAGATAGAGGTGGAGTATTCTTGTGTTCCATTTTAAAGCTGACCATACATGCAATGAACAGACTTTGAAATGCTTAGAAATTAACATGTGATTCAAACAAACCTCTAACTGAGATTCTTTTGCCTTTGAGCAGTGGGGTGTCTTCAATTGCTGAGACACTTCACAGGATCACATGTAGCAGTGAGCGAGCCCATGCCCATGGATGGGTATTGGAGTTAGAGCTTTTATGCTGTTCTGGAAGGTACTTGTTAAGCATTTAGAAAGAAAAACACAGGATAAAAATAATCACATTCATCTGTTGGTTTTGTCTTCCTGAAGCCATGGGGTTACAAAGAGGATAATATGGAGACTCATACTGCTAGAAAAACACAATTCACTTTTTTTTCCTTGCACAAGATATAGAGGCAACTTATCACAATGTGCTTTTTAGAATCATGCAGAATTACTGTTTCCTTAGCCAAATTTCTATTATGCATGTATAAGTCATCATACATTCAGTTATAAATGTATGGAGGGAAAATACATCTGTCAACATGGAATAAATCTCAAAGCTTTCAAGAAAATACTGTAGACAAATTAAGAACCTATAGTATTCTTGTTTGGGTTATTTTTTTTAAGTAGGATTATATTTTCAATTGCACAGTTTTTTTTTTAAGTAGTGTTGTATTTTCAATTGCACAGCAATTTCAATTACATGAAACAGTAATGTTTCATTCTGCAAAGTTTTATTCAGGACCTGTTTATAATGTTTTCATTTCCTGAAAGAATGAACAAAAGACTGATGTTGAAACAAAGCAGGTTGTTTTGGTAATGTGCAATTTCCACACCTGTAATCTCTCTCTATTTCTTTCAGTCTTTACTCTAAAAATGTTTCAATTTATCTATGTCACCCAACAATTTGCACCAGGATTCTAGCTGTTGGCAATGCTGAGACATTCAACCAACTGCTTAAATAAATGAATTCATATGTAGTTTGTATGTTTGAAAAATTGGGAGGCTGATTCTATTTCTCACATAAAAAATCCTCTATTATTCCCTAGAAATTAAATTAGGATTTTGTAACAATATCATTTTAACACTGGGTTCACATGGATATATGGAAATTCCAAATCCACAAGAAAAATGCAGAGATAGTGAGTTTGCCAGTTTAATGGGGAGGGAGATTATCTAGCAATGGCACAGTTTATTAAACAAAGCATGGCATAATTTATTCCTATTTTAATAGAAAAGACAGCAGTTGAAGTAATTTTATAGATTTGCTGAGCATTGCTACTGGAGTATTTTCTTGGGTACCACACAGTGCCCTTTCTGTTAATTTGCTAGCTGCCATCATCCCAGTCTTTCATTTCTTTTATTGTCTTTTTAGCAAAAGATACACATTTAGTTGACCCAATCCCAATTGTATCATGGAACACTCCATTATTAGATTTTTATTGGAGTTAAAGGCCGTTTTCCAGATGCTTTCTTATCATTTTACGCAGCACTTTAACTGGTACACAGTGGTGGCTTTTGTCTTTATTTACTAGCTTGGCAAGACAAACAGCTGGATTAAGCAGAGCTTCAGACACAGTATGTAATTTCCATAAGCCTTTATATAGAAAAACTGACCTTTCTTCAAGTCTTGAACTCTGCTGTCTGTAAGCTGCTGCTAATCAAATATTTAGAGAATATTTGATAGCTGCTTTTGATTTTTAAAGAGAAAATCATATGTAGCTTTTAAACAGCTGTGTCTCTTGAAGAAAACCATTCCTATTTTAGGGTAAGTTCACTAAGTAGGAAAATTAATGTAAGAAACTTCCTCACAGAACTTGGATACCAGTGCAAGATACATGATTGAAGATTTTTAGGTCATATGGAAGTGTATTCTAATCACTAAGTAATTCTATGCATTCAGCTTTTCCTGCCTTCTTCCGATGGAAGACAAAAGAAAGCTGATTATAGCAAAATGGGAAATCAAGCCTTGTACATTTCCCATCTCAAGTCATTGAAGACCATCTGTGACATGGAAGACATACTTTTCTTTTTCAGTACTAACATTTATAAAAGTATGTCTTTCATAAACCTTATGTACATAAGGAGCAGTGCTGCTGGTTGAAAAAACATTCTGAGGGCCACACCACCCTCTGGCAACTGTCCCTTGCAGAGTACAAAGACTTCAATAGATGTTGGTGTACATCTCTGTCCCAGCTTGCCCCAGAAAAGCTGGCTGTATCGATTTAGTGAGCTGCTGGTTGAGTGTGTTCCTGCTCTGAGAGCCAAATTATGACCTTTAGGGTTTGTGCATACCAATAAAGTATTTAGGTGCCTAAGGCTAAAATTGCAGTCCTGGGAGAAGAAAGAAATTTCTAGCTATATCTTGGCAGTAGAAACATGTATGAGAGCATGAAGAAATTTTTCACCTTGGTAATTTTTAAGCTCAAGTAGGATCCCCTGTGAGTCTTGATTTCTTAAGGATTTTCCTGAAAGTGCCTTAATTGACAGCTGCAGTCGAGCTTTTTCAGACTGCAGTTTTAGCCCTGCTCTCTTTTCTGTGTATTGATTAGTATCCTATTAGAGAATGCTTCCGTTCATTTGACTAATACTAGCCAAATTTGATCAAATGATAGAAAGGAATCTCTTCTTGGATTTAAAAAAAAATTAATTTTGGATGAATGAATGTCAGAATTTGTCAAGAATATTCTTGTTAAAGAAGCAAGAAAAAATTAGTTATTTTAAGTTCAGTTTAGCAGCAGCCAGTCATCAGAGTCCAGCAGTTTGGCCATAGTTTGGGAATAAGTGCAAGCCAAAAATACTAGCTAAGGGTGAGATGGAAGGTACTGGAGACCACAGAAATGCTCAAGATACTATAGAAGCAAGTGAGGCAGTAGCAGCATTGGAGAGGAACTGGAATTAAAAAAAAAAAAAAACAAGGGAATTGCAACGTGGGAATCTTGTAAGTAGATGGAGTTGTAGGAATAATAAGATGGGCACCAGGGTTTGCAAGACCTTTGATGGGGTTAGCAGGTCTGTCTGTGTACTTGTGTTTGCAGTGTCTTGTTCACCTCCTTTGGTTCATTGATCTCAAATAATTTCAGGACAGAAGGTGGGTGTAGAGTAACTTTCTGATTTCAGGAGTATTACTGACTAGTTCAGTGTTGTTCTTTGGTTCTGTCTCAAATGTCTTTAACCTGCCTGTGCCTTGCTGTAGCATAAATTGGTCTTTAACTGCACTAGGGAAGCAGAAGAAGGGCAAGTATATGTTAGTTTGAACTTCCAAGCTTGTCCTTGTAGAAAACTGAGGCAGATGCTGGCAAGATCCATGTTTTTCCTCCAAAGTGTATGCTTTCCATTTAATAGCCTACATTATTTGGATTTTTCATATCAGCATGGCTTTGAGTTAAAGGGAAGAGCAGGCAAGACTTTTTCTTTGCAGTGTTTTTTTTTATGGGCCCCTATTGCACCCAAAATGAAAATAATTCATTACCTTTCTGTCTTTTAATCTTTTAGAGCAGTATATAGATATGTTGATTATTGATTTCATGTATGAAACGTTAAAACAACCTCAACTATTTTAATAGTCCTGTGCAAAGCAAGGCTTCAAAAAAAGCTAATTCTTGTTTCCTACCTTTAGACTCCTTGATTTCATGCTTTTGTTAGTAGTTATGCTACTGCACTGGTAAAAAATGTCTATTTTGCAGCAATTTGTAGTTGGCCTTCTTTGCAAGACAACCTACACCTAAAAATCAAAGGCTTTTTACAAAATAATGCAGGAAGGAGATTTACGTGTTTCATATCTCAGATTATAAACTGATGCAAATACAGCTCTAAATTTCATGTAGTTATACCTACTTACACAATCCAGGATCATGACCTTTACAATGACAGGCATTCAAGATTTGACCTTCATTGCAAACTTAGGTCAGATGTCAGTAGTGAGCCAACAAAACTCCTGCTATGTCCATCTTAGTGTGAGCTTGTATTAGGTAGAATTTGTTTGTGGTTTAGCTGCTTTGAACAAAGGAAAAATTTTAAGAATCTGGTAATTTGTTTTCTTTTAGGACCTCAGGGCAGAAACTCCACTTGGTGACCTGTGGTACCATGACTTTTGGGGTAGCAAACTCAGCAGCAATACCAGTCATAAGTCATATCGACCGCTAACTGTCCTAACTTTCAGGTGAGATTTGTATTTTTGCTTGAGGTCTGAATATTTTTTAACCTATATTGACTCAATTGAATTTAGGGGGGAGGCAACAAAAAAGGCAAGAACAAAGTAGCTGGAGGGTAGTTGGATACCTTTCCAGAATACAATTTTTGAATTCACTACCTTAATCTCAAATGGTGTTTTAATTTTCCAATGGTTTCTTCCCCAAAATATTCACTATTTTGACATTCTGTTTTTCTATCTACTTTTCAGGGATCTTGTGGTGGTGTGGTTTAGTATGTCACATCATCAAGAAAGTAGGAAGTGTATGTTCCCTTTGCTTAGCCATGCTGCCACTTACATTGCTATTGTAGTTTTTGTTCTCTGCTTTCCTGCTGACCTGTCAAATTGTTTATTTTATAAATAGCACCACGGTACTGTGGCCTTTTTCCATCAATACACTGTATAGTCTTCCCACCTCTTCACTCCAATATTCTAACTCGAGTGTCTGAGAATCTAGTGAAATGTCTCCCTATATATAACTTGCTGGTTTTGTCAAATAACTAGAGGTTTAAGAAGATTACTTTGTATATGCTTAGCTCAGGTTTTTTGCACAAAGATTCAAGTAAACAGTAGACCATGTAGAAATCTGGCGCACTAATGCAGAGAATATTTGAGGACTTGGTCTTAATTTCTTTATTCTCCCCTTGTGACTCAATGGTGTCAGTGGGGACTTGGTGCTTGTTCTCCCCATTCTACAGTGCAGAAGTGTTCCCACCCTTAGTCCTCATATTCAAGCAAAAACTTTAACTCTTTAGGGTTGTGTCAATGTTTTAAGTACCTTGCACTGTGGGTTTCCCTGTGTATTGGGCTTTCTAAACATTTTTGTCAAGATAAACAAGCAACAGAATAAAACATGTCAGAGTTCTAAACCTATAAAAGCTTTCAGTGCATTACACAGAATATGCTTTCCTTTTTTTATTTTTTTTCCTTGTCTCTGTGGTGTAGTCCGTATCTAATAACATTCTGGTTTGTTTAAAGAGTGAACTGGGGTACAATCATTACTATAGCTGAAAATATAGATGAGCCTGTGGAGATGGTTCATAAAACACTTTTTTCAAAGAAAGAAATGGGTTTACTTAATTTCCCTAAGCTCCAACCTTTGTGTGCATCATATTTATAATAGGTTAAGCTTTTAAATAGGTTTCATTAATGCCAGATGCACATTGACCAAAATAACTGGATAAAGTCCCCTATTCTAACAAAGTTTCTGTGTATCTTACCTGCTGATAAAAGCATATGGATAATAGCATAGTGTTTCCCCTTTTTCTTCTCAGTGTCCATTTTACTGCAGAGTTCCTGTCTTGAATAGGGATTTAGACTGTATTTTCACTTACACTTCCTTCTGATTCTAATACTTGTATGAAATGTCTCTTTAACCAATCTCACAAATCAGTTATCAAGATATGCTGACTATTTTCTGGGTGGATACTGATTGTACCCACATGCTAGGACCTCTTTCAGAGGGTATGTCATATTGGTTTCCTCACTGTGTAGATTTAATTAACATAATTTCATCAAGTTGGCTGCTCTTAAGCCCAGGGGTATCCCTCAGTGGGCTGGGTTATTTATCCCCAGGATACTCCTGTGTTACAACACTGAAGTTACATTGTTGACCAAAAGCCAGTTCTAAGTAACTACAGGAATGATTACAACAATCGTTCTAAGGTATGTGTTTGGAGAGGATAGATACTGTATCCATGTGATATTCCCTATGAATGTTTGGCCTAAAGACTGGGATATTGTTTCTATCTTGCTGTGGTGGCTAAATGGTAACTCCAGGTGTACTGACTGAGATGTCCACTTTATTTTTGTGTACACATGTCCACTATGGGGCTGTTTAGTTTTTCTATTTGTATTTTTCTAATCATTGTTGTAATTCCTACCCCTAATATTTTTGTTTCTATATAGAATTAATTACCTTTTTGCTGGAGGCTTCTACCCAGTTGGTTTCCATGTCATCAATATAATACTGCATTGTACTATCTCAGTGTTGATGGTTGATGTGTTCTCCATATTATTGGGTGGATTGCAATTCAGCAGTAAAGGAAGACGGCTAAACCTGGCTCCAAAGTCCTCTCTTCTTGCTGCTTTGCTCTTTGCTGTACATCCAGTGCACACCGAGTGTGTAAGTATTGAATAATTATCTCCAGAGATTTTCATTTTAGAAGTTCTTGACCATCTTGACTAATTAATTCTGGCATAGCCTTAGACTCTACAGATTGCTTTTATATATTCTTAACACTTCTCTTGTCACTTGTCTTAATAGAACAATCAAATATTATGGTTTGTACATCCAAGGCTTGTAATTCCACCAAGTTAGACCTTATTAAGAAACACAAATCATTCAAGTACAATAACTAAAGGAGGATAGCACTATGCTACAGTTTCACTACCTCCTGGATTTCCCCAATTACTTTTCATTTCCATTTGCATTGGTAAAAAAAGCAAAGAGTTTTAAAATTGGAGATGGGGCACTCTATAAACTTTGTATGTGACTAGTAGAATACGGCATTCAGTTTTGCATCCATGCTGCAAGGAGAACACTGGAAAAATTGGAGAGTACTCAGAAGAGCTATGAAAGTGATTAAAGGGCTGGAAATCATCCTGTTTTGTGAGAGATCAAACTGGGTTTATATCTTTAATATGAAGGAGAAGATTAAAGAGGTTTTTTTTATAAATCACAGTCTGTAATTATGTACATGGTCAACACAAATTTGACAGTAATGGGTCCTTTAATAATGCAGGCAAAGCAAAGATATAAAGATGCAGAATAGAAGCATGGCACATATATAGCAATCAGTTAAAACATCTGACCAAAATACAAAGTCTTTGGGAATTCTGTGAAGAGAAGATGGTGTTCTTAAAAAGCTCTTTTGTGCTCAAAGTTAAGAAAACCTTATGGCCTTATGCTAGTGGGCTTGCTTAATGTCGTCACTGATCTCTTGACCTTTTGATAATGAATAAACCAAACATAAAATTATCACAATAAGGGAATTTTTTGGGGATTTTGTTAGAATTTGGAAGGTCTGAGCTACAGAAAAAGTACTAGCTTTAATTTTGGTTTTGTCCTAGTAATCCTTCAGTGCACATTCTACATATGTGGCACTGAATTTTTATTTATTCACAATATGCCATGGTTTTGGGTTCTTGCATTTGCTCTGCATACGATTGGTAGGGAAAAAGTTATTGAAAGCTGTGCTCTCAGCTGACTGGGGACCTTGCATGTATTGAAGACCTAGAGATGGTGCAAAGTTATGCATTAGTAATTTGCCCTCTTTTCTGGCAGTGTGGCTAAAACATCTTGACAATCATTCTCTGGTGTTCACTTGCCTGCACAATAACTTCTTTGTGAGAGTGCACTGTGTCAGAAGGGCCCCTCATATTTGTTCTCCAAAACCAGTTTTAGATGTCAGGGTAAAGTGAAACAAGTCTTCAGTGCTTTTGATGTTTTGATATGTAAAGAGAAGTCTCACTTGAGTCTTAACTTTGTAGTAGACCTACTATTGACCCCTTTATCAATATCGATAAATTTATTCTACATTCCATTTGACTCTAAAAATCTATTTAAATCAGCATGAGAATATTAATAAGCCCTTTGTCATGTCAAATAAATTACAAGTGATGTGGTCTGCTTGCATATTTGAAGACTTGCAAATGTTTCAGGCAAACAGTGGAAGAAGAGGGGGAAAAAGTAGCATGCTTATATATCAGGCCTCTTCTAAAATTCAGGAATGAACAAAAGCCTCTAATCATTTACATGGTGAATAATAAATCCTGCTGCAGTGAAGAAGTAATTTATACTGCTACAGTTCTAGGATGAGTGTGTGTCTGGCAGCATCTCTTAAAAAGCATTCCTTGTGATTTTAAACCTGTGAGTTTTAAGTATCCGACATCCTGGTTTTGAAATGAAATGACATATTTTGACATAAAATTGTGAAGAATCCATCTGTTTGCTGCTTTGGGTTTTTGGTTTATACAGAGAAACAAAACTGTCATGTAAAACAGATATTGAAAGGTGTAATGCTTTCAGTACCTGTGTAAGGAAAACACTATAATTTTCCTACATACAAGTAAATACTCTTGTGCTATAGTTCTCTGCTCTAGAAAAGGCCTATTCTATGTAACACTTCAGTGATGAAATGCTAAATGAATAATGGACATAAGACTATATCTGATACTAATTTAAAACTAATTTGTTTGGGTTTTTTTTCCATTGTTTGCCTTCTTTCCAGAATCTGTATGCCTTATCTTGCATTTTAGGTAACATTTTACTATTGGAGTCATCTGAAGCTATGTGTGTTATTAGCCTTTTAATCTCTTTGCTGTAACAAGCGGACATTTAATTTCGAAATTGTGTCTGCTCGCCCTAACTTTTATAGCATTAGGAAGAGTGGTTCCTGAAGCAGAATGACACTTCATTATTTTCACCTTCCAAAGCACTCCACAGCTATTGAGTTAATTCTCATAATTCCTTTGTATGATAGAAGAAGCAGCAGTAGAGAAGTTAAGTGCACAGCTGTAGATAAATCAAGAAGTTCTTCTTAGCTGAATTTAGGAGCCCAACAGTTTCTTCTTTCGCAGTGTTCAAGTAAAGCTAACAGTAAAAGTGGGAGAGACTCTCTGAAGTGGAATCAGTCATACTCTCATACCCCTACATTTCTTTCTCTGATGTTATTTGGAAATAGTTGTTCCATCATGTTTCCCTAACACAAAAAATGCCCATTTTCTTTTTTGGTTTCCTCTTTCTGTTCCACACAGAAAATGGACAACTGGTATACTATACGAGAACTGAAATTTCTGCTTTTGTCCCTTAAATACGATCAGCAAAAAAGAATTTAAAAAGAAAACCTGTAGCTGTTCTGCCCTGCTTCTGTACATCTGAAAACATGGAATCAGCACTCCAGGAAGCAGAGCTAGGCTGAAAAATAAGGGGTATTTCCATGATCCTTGCTCTGGGTGTATGTTCTAGTGAGGTTCCAACATGAGGGCTTATACAGTCCCCTACCAGCTCCATGTCATGAGTTTCACAAAAAATTAGTGGTGTTATCCTGACACTTGTGGAATTGAGAATTGAAGACCCAAAAGTGTCTTGCTCTGTTTCAGCAAGTTATTTTAAATACAGTTTAGGGACTTGAACCAAAGCTTACAGATAGCCCTGAGACTGCACTTGATTTAAATAGGTTGGCACAGATCTTGAGTACAGAGGTCCCAGGATGTGCTTCTCATTTTCTTTTGCATTAGTACAACTTCTGTTTCAAGATGCAGTTGGAGGTAGCTCTAATGCAATCAGTTAATATAATACAAAAGACTGCCAGAGGGGGAATATTTTTTTTCCCTGAATCTGCAAGCTGGAAGGTATTTGTCCATTCTGAGTGTTCAGATTGCAATTTGAAGGCTGGCTTGTCTTCTGAAAGTGAACAGTTTTGATTTGTGTTTCAATAGAGCTGCCAATTTAATTGTGGTTCAGGATGTTTGGCTTCCAAGCCATGTAATGGCTTCAAATTGAAAGAGAGTAGATTTAGAATAGATATTAGGAGGAAATTCTTCAGTGTGAGGGTGGTGAGGCACTGGCACACGTTGCCCAGAAAAGCTGTAGATGCTCCATCCCTGGAAGTGTTCATGGCCAGGTTGGATGGAGCTCTGAGAAACCTGGTCTAGTGAAAGGCAGGGGGGTTGGAAGGAGATGATATTTAAAGTCGCTTCCAACCTAAACTGGTTTATATTTTGATGTTTTCTAAGTGTTCTGCTGAAATGCAGTTGGATCCAAAAAACAGATGGAATTGTGTAGATTCTCAATTTAATGCAGTGAAGTCCTCCTTCATGTCTTAAAAAAAAAAAAAAACCATAAACTAAAATTTTTATAAACCAAAGCCAAACCATTTATGTAGTTGATACTGAGCAATACCAATAAAAAATAGGATGCATCTAAAAATCTGGATATAACTAATCAGCTACACCCACTTAACTGTATCACTTTTTTCCTTTTTATTCTATTATATATTTCACTTTGTGTGTGTTCCTTTACTTAAGTTTTTCTAAGAATAAAAATCTGATAATTTGAAACTACTTTTTTTTTTTTTTAAGGTTGCTGGGATTGTTGGTAGAGCAGACCTACTGTGTGCCCTGTTCTTCTTGTTGTCATTCCTTGGCTACTGTAAAGCATTTAAAGAAAGTAAGCATTCTGTTTGCCCCTTTAATTTCCTATTGTGTATATTATCATCATTTGTACATTTCAGTGAAGTATAGCAAAATTTAAAATGTCAGATTGATTTGTTTACCTTCACAAAATATATTTTTTTATAAAACCTACTTTAGCAGCTATTTATTGTTAGAAATTCTGAAAAGGTTGCTTTCCCTAATTCTTGTTAAACACTGAATTTGATTTAAGCAAAGTCCACTTTCTGACAGGCTTATTTGCTAAGTGTTTTAGTGTTTAGAAGTTTAATGAAGCATTTTAAGAAGTATTTTAGAAATAATTCAAGCCTACAAATGTATATGCTTAAATATTTTACTACTCTTTATGCCATTATGTTGGGATGTCTCAAATGGAAGTCAGCTTTTTGGAACACTATTTGTATTTTTAATGAATTGCAAAGAATTATTCCTATGACTAAGCCTTCTGGATTCCTGCAATATGCAACTGCTGGCATATAATGGTGAATATAGTGTTACTCATAGTTTTTGTAAGACAGCTGTGTTAACATGAACAATTCCGTGGTAGATGCTTTTTCAAGTGAGCTTTCAGATCTGTAGTATTATTTGATCTGAATGCAGGTTGGCAGTTCAAATACAGTTGTGGAGAAATTATCTTGGGAGCTCTGTTAAATAAACACACAAGAAAGCACAAGTTCATGACTGTGGAAAGCTTTGCAGGACATGTAGTCTGGGATCTGAATGGGCTCTACCACACGAAATACGGGACTCATTTGGGAAGCCACAAGGAGCTGTGCTGTTGTTCCATAGGCATGGCCTGTAACAATGAGCCAGAGCTGGCAGGGTATTTCAGAGGTACCTCAGCTGACTTTGTGACATGGCTTAGCAGCATAGTTATGGCATCAGAGAGACCTCAGTGTGGGCTGAGAGGCGTGAGTTAGTCCACAGTGAGCTGTCTGATGCTGTGAGCAGCTCCTGCTCATTCCATTTAGATTTTTTGGAACTACTGTACATATTTCTATTGCTGATATGATATGTTTATCTTGCCATTTCAAATGTTACTTAGGATGATTCCTGTTTACTTCCTATATATATATTTTTTTCCTTTGAGTTTAGGTTTAATTTCTTTCAACTGAGCTAATGATTTCTTGATGAAAATTGGCCTTGGGTTCTTGCTTGTTTATTTATTCTTATTCCACCTATATTATTGGATATGATTGTGCTTATGATGTTTCTTTTATTAGTGGTAGAGTAAGATAGACCAAACAAAATATTGCCTTATCTGTTTTCCAGTGTCTCTGGTAGACAGATAAGTTTATATGGCAGGGGTAATGCCACTGCCTGTGGCAAATGATCTTTGCTTGAATAACACAGTAGCCACATTCTTAGGATGAGCACTGGAGACAATTATATAGGACCCTCTAACTATTTTGTTATAGAGGACATCTTGGGAATGACTAAGGATGCATATTCTGGTTAAGGATGCTCTTCAACTTGTGAAGGCCAGCTTAATAGCTTTTAGAAATCAGTGTCAATGTAACAATATTCTTGGACTGAAATTTGTGTCATTGATACAGAAGAAGGAAAATGTTGCAAAGACAAGATACTAAGCAGCCCTTACTGATTTTTATTGGGTATTACATGATAATAGGGGAGCAGATGTCTTTTAAGCAATTTTGCCAAGGAAAATTACAGTCTGCCAGCATTGTCTTTCAGGTCAGTTTTCAATGTTTATTGTCACCTTCACTGCCTGCTTTTCCCTCAGCACTTCTTGGAGAAGTTTAGACTTTCTCTGTACACAAGAATTTGTATCCAAGTTACATACTTGAGTCTTTCACCTTGACTACTGCAAAGGCACACTACTGACTCATCAACCAGGAGCGTATCACCCAGGAACTCCAGACCTTTTTCTGCAGAGCTGCTGCCCATGCCTTAATTTTTGCATGGTGTTGTGTTTGATTTTCATGAGGTCCATTCCTCCAGCTTGTCATAGTCCCTCCAAACAGCAGTCCTGTTCACCATTGTAACCATCTATTCTCTAGCTGAACCCCACCAAAGCAATTTTACTTGCTGCCCTCATTATATTTTTTTTCCTTTTGTGGAGGGGAGGTTTGTCCAACCTGCAGTTTGAACGTGTTTGAACATGAGTGCTTGTGCAGGAAAGGGGTGTGTCTGTATTGGAAAGGGCAGCCACAAGAGAAGGGAGGCTCTTTTTTCACAAGGAGCTATATGATGACAAGGGGTAATGGGTGCAGTTGCACTGGGAAAGGTTTCACCCTGATGTAAGGAAGAATCTTTTTGCAGCAAGAACAATCAATCATTGCAACAGTCTCCCCATGGCAGAGTCCCCATGACTGGAGGTTTTCAAGATGCATTTGGACAGGGTTTTAGGTGATCTTGTCTAGACTCCCTTTCCTGTAAAAATTGGACCTGGTGATCTCTGGAGGCTCCTTCCAAACTGAGCTGTTCCTGTAGTTCTTTGTATGAAAGGTTTTGCCACTTGGAAAAGATAACCAAATATGGGGAAGTGACTGTGGTAGAATATGACTCTTCAGTGAATTTGTAAAGTAAAGAAAAAAATTTACCCTTGGTATGAATTTCCTTCTTTTGTCAACAGTTCTTCTAGGTACTCTCAAATGATAGGTTAAATAACAAGTAAAGAACTTTTATCTGACTTTAGCTGAGTTTGATTCTGTATAGATTGAGGGAGTCAATCCCAAATGTAAGCTAGTCTCACTGTGAGTATAAGAAGATGCATTTAAAAAATATGCACAAAATAATTTAAAAAACAGACTTAGACAATGTCTCCTAAGCAGCAAAGAAAAAGTCCTTTTACTTCTCTTAGAATATTGTCCTTCTGATGTCAAATCCTCAAGATCCAGAATGTCTGTGATACTGCCAATGCATGTTGCTAGTTCTAGAGCAAGTTAAGAGATGTTATTACATAATTTTCTAGGTCAGGCCAAGAAGATAATTTATTTTTGTGAAATAGTCTTTGTGAGAAAGAGAGGGAGAAAACAACCAAAAACCCCTCTGTATCAAGTTTGTGTTCCTAATCAAATAGAGATACTTTATCACAATCCTACACAAAAGTGTATTGTACCAGTTTGTTCTAATATCCTTTTACCTTTTGTCCTGCTGGGCTTTTTGTATATTAAAGGCAAGCATGGCCCTAAACTGTAGGTCAACTATGTGTGTCTTTATTCCTGGATTTGTCTGTCACATTTATATAGAGCTTAGCTCACCACATTTTTACAAAGAGTGGGAGAAGAATTATCAAAGGTTGATTTTGTTTTTTGTTTTTAATTGTTATGAATAGACACATTGTAGTGTGACTCTCTTGGAGTACCTAGAAGAGGGTACAACTCTTAAGACGATCAAGATTTGTGGACTGAAGTTGTATTGTCTTTTGAATATAGTTACCAAAACATGTTTGATGCCAGTTTGCTTTTACTTCATGAACTTGAAGTGAGCATCTGAGTAAAACAATTATTGAAAGCCTGATGTGATGCTACTGATATGGTTGGGTCAGTAACATATATTGTTTGGCTACTAGCAGCATCTCAATGCTATTAGCAGACAGATTATCTAAGTTTTTAAGAAAGAACCTGACTATTCTTGAAGCAAGGCAATGTGAAATTTGTGTATGACTGAATTAAAAAAATCTGTACATGTTTCAATAGTTTAGACATAGTTAATGAATTGTCATCCTTTAAAGAAAAGGAGTCAAAAATCATATGTAGGAAACTGGTTAGTGCTTATTTTCACTTGAGAAAATGAATATAAAGATTTATAATTTTTTTTTTTTTTGTGTGGGAGTAGGAACTCATGAAATGTCTGAGGAGGATTTGGAAATACTATGGGGAAAGTATGTGTAATAGTGAAAACAGTCAGGAGATCAGAAAAATATCGATGTTAGGCTGGAAAACTTCCAAAGGAAAATAATGGTTTTTCTAAGGCTTAAGATATACTGCAGTTTGTTTACTTGATTTATTTGAGGTTTCAGTGGATTTTTGGGTAGACAGTTTCTTTTAGCCAGAATCTGAAGCTTTTTTTTTTTTTTTTAAGTATAGGCATTTAATTATGTGGGCTATAATTATGTCTTACTGAAGTTATACAATTCTGTTACTTTTTCCCAGTATACCATTTTTGAAGTTAGCATCTTTGAAAGGATAACATTTATAATTGCAAGGAACTAATCTGTTGTTCTCATTCTGTCCTGCTGTTTTAAACACAGCTGTGGGGACAAATCCACTGCATAGGCTTTGGAGACAGCAAGAGCTGACAACTGTTTAGGTATGTTCTGAAGGGAATTGTGGGTTATTAACTTTGTTGAATTTTAATGCAGCTTCTCTGGGAATTCATAAGGCAATTTAAAAATGCTGTAGTGTTCATTTTTTGCCTTCCTTTGTCTTCAGTTTTGACAGTGATCCAGTTGCATGTACTTGCCATCTGCATTGGCAATCCCTGAGTAAGGTAAAATGAGGAGTTCGTGACTTGGTCCATGTGAATAACATTGTTGTAGATATTAAATATGGGATCAGCTCTTTGTTCATATGCTATGACATCTAAAATTACTTTGTTCTGATTGTGTGTTTCTGTTTTGTTTTCTTCTGTGTAGATGTCAATCGGTCATCTACTAGTTCATTGCTAATTTAATAAAGCATGCAAAGTAGCGATGAGTTTTGTGAATATTGGAGGTTTATATTATGGAAGTTTTCTTACAGATTGGAAACATTTAAGTCTCATGTGTGAAAGAGATCATTGCTAAGATATGGGGAATTTGTTAGCTACTGCGCAATTGGTCAAGAGATATTTAGTACTGTTAAACATATGAGCCCTGATTTTTCAACTGTGTGCCCTACCATTCATATTTGAACACATTTGGAGGGAATAGTTGTAAGTGAAAAACCTAACAATTTTATGATTTTAGTTGGCTGAGGAAACACTATGACCTTTTTTTGATAGAATTAATGCTAACTCTCACTTCTCCAAAATGTTGTAATTCAGGGGATAGATGCTTCCTTCAGTGTGGCCTCTGGGTAATGCGTTTGAAATGGCTGGAATATGTTTAGGAATGGCATTTCCTACTGTAATATCATTAGTAAGTGAAACACCGAGCTGAACTGCAGTAGTGTGTACATTTGGAGACACGCAAGGAGGTCTTTGGCTCAGTTTAATTCTAACTGGATTCTTATGTGTTTTTTAAGAACAGATAATTCTTCCCCCTTTGCTTAGCAATTCATGAGTGGGAACTCTTAGAGCTTGATTAGAAGAATATCTGTAGCAGTTTAGTTGGAAGACACCATCCCCACAGACAAGGTACATTAATGGAATATATGAGTGTTTGTGATCTATTTTATTTAAAAAATAAAACTTCCTGCAGGAGCTCAACATAACTTATTTTGCTTCAACCTTCAGAGTAGGTGCTTTCACAGAATCAGTTGCTGTGTTTCACCTGAAGATGGTGGCTCCATAAACTGCTCCAAGCTGTCGCCTGGCTGACTCTTAAGTTGCTCAGCCGGGTTGGAAGAAGGAAATGCTGAAGACCTAAGTGTCTGAATTGATAGTAATTGCTTTGGACACTGTTAGTTTGGCTTTACAACAAAAATAAACTTGGTAGTTTAAATGTGGCATTTTCGTCATATGCTTCACTTCTAAGGAGTTTGTTTTCATTGACCTGTGGATTTAGGACACCAGAAAATAAGGTCTCTTGAAATAGGATTAGTATTTAAGTGCACTATCAATGTGTGGCTCGTAAATTTAGGATAAGTCAATTCTACACTATACAACACTTTGTGTATACATCCTTGCCCTAGAAATGCTTATACTCGAGTCTAGCAGTCTAAATGGAGGAGCTCTCACGGCTTGTTTATGGTTTACATAGGTATTTGATTGAATCCCCTCAACTTTCAGACTTCATGTACTCCTAAAGAGGGACCATCTGAACAACGCCTTTTGGGTTTATGTAGAAATATTATATTTTTCCAGCTTAAAAGAAAAATAAGCAACTACTCTATTTCTTTGGCATGCTTACAATTTTGTCCATCTGTTAGAGTGGCAAAATGCCCACTCACAATATGGCATACCAGTTTCAACCAGGCACAGGTGCCAATGAGAGATTGGTTTCATTTTCTGACACAAGATTTTTCTGGTGGGAAGCAAACCCATATGAGGGGAATATGCTTTGTTAGACTGATTACTTCTGTTGGCATGTGTATATCTCATAATAAGCTCTTATGCAGTGCTTTACATTTTCAACTCACTCTTCAAAAAAAATATAAAATTGAAGGCATTGCTGAATGATGATCTTTTGTATCTATTTTGCCAGCTGAGTTTACTCAGATTTCTGCAGTTGAGACAGGGGATGGTGGGGATGAAGGGGTGTTGTGCATATTGACCCAGGAACAAGGATGAAATGAAATGTTTCTTAATTGAAATTCTTTCTCTTTGAAGTGTAGTCACTCATGTGACTGAATTTTGGTAATATTACAATTCTCTGTATAACTGCTGATTTTTTGAGCCTGCAAAAGAAAACAAAGGAACAGAGATTGTGCTTTTCAAGAGATCTTGTTTACAGAATCAAAGAGTGTTTGAAGTTGGAGGGGTATTGGAGTCACCTGACCTGACCTGCCCACACAGGGTCACCATTGTCCAATTGTCCAGGAGGCTTTACTGCAGGATTTTGCAGTTCCCCTCATTGAACCATATGAGGTTCCTGCCAGACTGTTTCTCCAGCCTGACAAGGTCCTTCTGCATGGCAGCACAACCCTTTGGTGTGTTGGGCGCTCCTCCCAGCTTGGTGTTCTCAACAAATGTGCTGAGGGTGCCCTCCGCCCCATCATCCAAGTTATTAATGATGATGTTGAGTAGGACTGGACCCAATATTGACCCCTGAGTACACTGACCTTCAATTAGACTTTGTGCCACTGACCACCACCCTCTGGACAAGCCATTCAGATAGTTTTCAGTCCACCTCACTGCCTGCACATCCAGCCTGTTCAGAAACAGCTTCTCTGTGAGGATCTTATGGGAGTCTCTGTCAAAGGCCTTACTGAAGTCCAGGTCTTTGATTCTCAGTTTTTGGAACCTTCATTATTTCTTTTTTGCTGTGTGGCTTTATCATCTTTGCAAGTCCATGCACAAGCTTGACTTTGCTGGACAAGCTGAGATATTTCTTGCATCTGAGACTTGGGATGTTCACAAGAAGACAGACTTGTTTATGCACAACTTTAAGCATGTGCCTATTGAATGTCTTCAGTTTTCTTTTATTTGGCTGGACCATTTTTCCAGGCCAGATTGGATGGTGCTCTGAGCAGCCTTGGTATAGTGAAAGGTGTCCCTGCCCATGGCAGGGGGTTTGGAATCAGATGACCCATAAGGTCCCTTCCAAACCAAGATATTATATGATTCTGCGTTTTTTCCAGTTTGTCAATGGAATTCTGACTTCTTCTTTGTATGATTCCTGGCCATTGCAGCCTGGCAGCACTTCTGATCTTAATAAGCATATTTCTTATTCCAGCATCCAAATGGAGTAAGGACAAAGGAAGAATCCAATACAGAATGTTATCTTTTTTTTCACAGCAATCTAGTATCTTACTGTAGTTTTCCAGCAGTTATTTGTACCCATTCTATAACAACTTCATGCAGCCCGTATTTTTTTATGGCATATTTCACACTCCTTCCAGTGTTATTCTCGTGCCTTTGCAAAGTCAAGGTATAGGATGTTTACAGATTTCCTTTTATCAGGAAGACTTTTTTTTTTCCTGTCCAAGTCAAAAGTTATACTTAGTTTTATATAAATGACTAAATATTTGGTGAACAGTTAATCATATTCTTTTATGTTTTAGAGTGTCAATTTTTTTGTAATTTTGACCAGTCAGCTTAGTTTTTTATCTGTATATCCTTCTGTATTTTTGTTCCTTTTCACAAGTACATCTCTAGTCATTGTTTTATTTTATTTGAGATTCCTGGATTCTCATCCTTTTTTCATGATTTCTGAGACGTAACAGTTGAGGTTATTCTGGGTTGTATAGGACCTATTGAGTGACTGTAACCAATTGTAATTTAAAACAATTGTAATTTAATTTAACTTCTCTATGAATTCTGTCTCGTAGTTCACTATTTTTGCTTTTGTTTTTCCTTCCTTTCTGCTGATGCTTTACTTGTAATCTAATTGCAACTGACCTTTTTGGAAAAAATGCAGGAAAAAGTCACAGAACACTTGTGCTTTCTTGGCATTGTCCATTTTATTTCTCAATAAATATTGAAGTAACTCCTTCCTCACTACTCTTCTTACTAATATATCTGTGGAACTGTGGGGATTTGTTCTTTACATACATTACTTTTTCTCATTCTGCGATGTGACCTTTCTGTGTTAGATTTTCTGTATGAATGTACTGCTTTTACATTTGTCCTTGATGATTTGACCTAGTTCCCTTTTTACTATTACTCTTCGTTTTTGAATCATTTCTGAATTGCCAGCTGGTCTCTTACTATATATACTTACTACTGTCTTCTGTGTTAAGATAATTTGTATTTGTGTACTGAATACTGCTTCTCTGAGAAGTGCTTAGTTGTCCTGACTCCTTACCACTAAAATTTGATTCTGACAAGAAGAAACCTCTCAATGGAAGGAAGTCTACTTCCATAAACACAGTAAGAGTCCATTGGCTGTCTTCACTATTTTTCTTTCTGCACTTACTAAGGATGATTTAGGGTAATTTGGTGAACACAGTCAATTACTTTGCCTTCTATCCTTGCATTCTCTGTGCTAGTTGATTTCTCCATTAAAAAAAACAAACCACCAAAACAAAGAAACAAAAAAAAACCCACTAAAACTGGTTTTCAAGAACTGGCTGAACAGTCTGTTGTACTGCAAAGTCTGAAAAGCTCCTTGGAGGGATGTATTTAGACAGAATTCCTGCTGTCTTAGCAGTACTCATAGAAGGAACATTGAAGCTCTTTCCTCCGTGAGTTACAACCCTCAGCTGTTCTTCTGTATAACTGATGTGGGCTGGAGTTTCCTGTTGCATTTTAATTTTTCTACTTCCAATGTCTCTTTAGTCATTATATATTTTGTATTTTCTTTTTTTTTTTTTTTTTTTGCATTATTCAGATGTGTATAACTTATTTTCTAAAAGAAGACTTTCTTTTGTCTTTATAACATTTGCACCTCTAATGTTAAGTTTTACCTCACCTCTGGAGACATAATTTGGAGTGGAGGGAGAAGGATCAAATGCTCTCTATGTATTGCAATGGTTAATCTCAAAGATCTTAGTATTCACTCTGCTGAAGCTTTAGAAGTCTTAGGTAAGGTTTTTTTAGGTTAGAAGTAACCTCAAAACCTCTTTTTTGACATATTTGTATGAAAAGTTTGTAGCTCTCCACTACAAAAGAAGTAGCCTAGTTCAAAATGAAAGAGGAGGCCAATGTCAATAGATCCTTTTCACACCAATGGTTATGATTTGTATCTGACCCCAACAACATTTGAGGTAGTGTACTGGTTTCCCTGTATCATCAGTGCAGAGTTACATCTCTGAAGGGTGTTCAGCTGCATTTAATTATGTAACAATCCATAAAGCTGTCCTCTTCTCATGGACAGTTATAAAGGAAACCTAGTGTACTAGCTTAAGTGTAGGTGTCTACTGCTGTTGAAATATCTTAATCCTGCCTTTACCCTTTCCACAGACCATGATTTTAGTTCTCTTTAAGCACTGAGAGTCCAACCTGCATTAGCAGTAGAGAAGAACTGCTCCAGAGATCAAGTAAAGTAGGAAAGGGATTCAGTCACTGAATGCAGAGTTCAACTTTGTTTTTTCACATGCTAAGTCAGAGATTGATTCTTGTGATGCCTGTAGAGCCCCTGTTACTTGAATCAAGAAGCTGCCTCTGAATGAGCAGAGTGCTTTCCTCTGTTGCTTGCACCTATGGAGTAGAGGTTGTGACAGATATGTTTTTATGTGAAGTACCTGTGTATTCTGTGTGTGAGAGTACCTTGGCTGAAGTAGGGTTGATTGTTATATTCATCTCAGATATCCCTGCTTGTAGTACCCAAAATCAGCTACATGGTACAGTCTTTAAAATTTTTTTCTTAATTTTTTTCTTTTGAGTAGAAGCTGTAGTGGCTCTTGATCTCTTAACCCCAGAGTCCCTCACCCTGCTGTAAAACTGCTTCCTGAGTGCAAGGACTAACCGTTTCTGCTCAGCTGCTGACATTTTTGAGCTCCATGGCATTCTATTACAGTGATAATAAAATTACATGAGGCACTTAGTAAATGCAACAGCTCTGAAGAAGCAGCTCATTGTGCCTTTGTAGACTAGACTGCAGTTAAAACAGTTTATGTGACACTTCATGAGTAACTATTACAAAGAAATTCTTGTTCTTATGGTAGCTTGGAAGAGAGCAGCCAGTAATGACAGAGCTCTAGCTAAGGATAATAAATGTCTTGAAATATTGGGAATTAACCTTTGCAAATGACAAATTGTGAAAATTATGTGAAGCTTCTGCCATTCTAATTAATCTGGCTAAAACATCAAGTAAATAGGGACATTTCTAATGTTTCCAAGAACAGAAAATGAATGCAATAAAGGGACAAATGCCAGCATATTGCAAGAGGTGCCCTATGCTTTTTAAGTCTTTGTGATCAGATCTTGACAGGTAGAAAAGATTGTGATACTGAATGGTGTTTATTTTTGAAATCCTTATTTTAATTTACCTTTAAATGTATAAAATGCCTAAAGATATGGCATTTTATATTTTAACAGGTAAGGAAGGACATACGTTTTCTGTATTCTGGGTGCTGGTGAGTGTTGTCCTGGGTGCAATAGCCATGCTGTGCAAAGAACAAGGAATTACAATACTGGTAAGGATTCTCTTATTAACTGAATTTTCACCTCAACATCTGTCAGGTATAGTTGTAAAGTCTACAGAAATTTATCTTCTCCATATACACACATTTTTATTCTGTTCAGAAAACTAATTAATGTTGACAAAAAGCAGTATTCTTGTAAATCTGTCTTCTTGTAAGTCTGTCTTAACTGTATCTTTGCCAATCTGTTAGAATTTTTCCTGTTAACTTTTGTAAGCAGGTTGCATATATTTTTGCAAAGTAGAAAGGTTTTGCACCATTAGTTTCACTTCTGTTGCCCTGGGTTTTAATGAAATTCTTGAGATAGCAGGACTATGAACTTCTCATGAAGAGAAGTTCAAGGCTCATGAACAAAGATATAACTGGAGGCGAGCATTTTTAAAAGCTCCATTCCCTTACTTTTGTGAACAGTGTAATTATAATTAGGGCCATTGTTTATGGCCCTAATTATAATTATAGTGTGGCCTAATTAGCACTTCTAGTAATGCTTCTCTTCCTTTTGTCCCTTATATAAGGATCTGTCTGTGGAAACAGATGTAGTTATTGTTGGTGTTTGTTGTGGTCTGGCTTTTTATAACTTTGGTGAAGACAATGGTGTTTTGGGTGACCAAACTGGCCACCTGAAATGCTGTATCTGTGATTTTTTACCTTTTATATAACCATATATCTTTATTAATCAATCCAGTTTATAGCTTTAGCTGACATAGATAAGTAACAGAATCAGAAAATTCTTTGTAGCAATGACCCTCTTGTCCTTGCTAGAAGAAAAGGGAAAAGAAATTACAGAAAACTTGATTTAGGACTTTTTTTTTCATAGATGTTTGTAGAGTGATGTGATTTTCAAAGATGTCTGTAAGGAAAACATAAGGAATTGTCTTAAAACATGTAATTATTTACTCTAGCAGTATGAAGTAACTGTTTGTGCTATCAGATGCAGAACAATTATTGGATTTGGGATTTTGTTTGCTGTTGCACTGCTAGAATGATTATATTTATTGTTGTGCTAAGGGGCACAGGTCAGAGGGATAAATAGCTAAATCACTCATTTAAAAAATTACTTGGAGGCTGAATGTGATTTTCAGTAGAATTCTTACCTTCCTATCTCTATCTGAGTGAGCCAAAAGCCTTTTAATTGGCAAGTGGCCTTTCTACGAGCCACACTCTAGTGAGGGGCTTGTGGCCTCCCAGTGTACCAGCACTTTGCCTCACCTGGAACTAGATTTACTGGATTTTACTGGGGTTTTTTTCTATTTAGTCTTTAGAACAGTGAGGTAATTTCTGAAATTATTAGAATATAGGATCAATACTCAAGAATTATCATGGCAATATGCTGAAACTTGGAAGCAGAAATACTAAGGTTTGATTTGCCAGTAACCTCAGTAGACTTACCCCTGGACACATTTATACATTTTGTTTGCTTCCTTGGAGGTAGTTATGTGTAAATGTAGCTCTGCAAAACACTGAATATGTTCTAGTTTTATATGTAGTGGCTGATGTAATATAGAACTCTTTTTTTTTTTTTTTTTTTTTAAATTTTTCCCCATCACCTTGCACTGTGTTTATTGCTGTAATTGCAAGAAAAGCAAATCTGATACCTCTGTATACCTCTGTTAAATCTTTCTCAGCCTTTTTCTGTGACTTTTAAAAACAGTATTTCTGAAACCTGGAAATTCAAAGGTGCCATACAATAAAAAATAAGTAGAAGGCTTAAAGAAACTACACCTTACTGATAGAAGCCTTACCTTTTGACTGCAGCAGTTACACTGCAGAACATTTGGGGAAGATGGAGAGCAGAATTCTGTTGTGACCATGCATATGTTATCTGGCTTGCTGGTGCATGGTATTCCCTGGAGGGTTATTCCATGTAGCAGGAGAATTCCCATTACAGTAAAATTTTATTCTACTAATCTGAGCTCCATTTACCATTCTACCATCATTACTACCAATGTATCTCTCTATGTGTTTGGAATCAGAATTAAGATGTACAGTAAGTCAATTCAAGATGTATTTAAAAGAAAATATTTGTGGTTAGCTGCTTCATCTTATGCTGTTATTATTCTTTTTAGGGTTTGAATGCAGTGTTTGATGCACTGGTGATTAACAAGATAAATCTTTTGGAGCTCATTCGAAAGTTACTGTATAAGGACAAGTCATTGGAGGTGAGTCCTTGGATGTTTTGTTCATTCTTACAGATTTTGTTCATTCTGGCCATTCAGACAGTTATGTTCTAAATGACAAAGATTCAGCTTCTGGCAGTTTTGTTTTTTTTTTGTCGATAACAACCAACCAAAAAAAGGTATTGTTAGTCAGCCTAGTAAGGCACCTTTGCAGCAACACAAGTGGTAATGGGGTATTGTTAGAATTACATTGGATAGTGAAATCCCATCCACAGTTTTCTCAATAGTATGTTAAAAATGTTATATGGAACAGTTGACTGCTTGATGTAACAAGTTCTCCAGGGTCAGTAACTATACACCTGAAATGGTACTTGGAATAGTTTGGTCAGAATAAAGAGAGGGAAAGATTTATTCAGAGTCTCAATGACATAATTAGACAAGTACATTAAAAACGTATTATGTAAAGGGGTCCTAGTAGCTTTGTAGTTTAAAAGAAAAAGTTAGCTAAGTACTGATAGTTGCTAGGGATTGATTTTTCTTTCATTGATGTCAATTTATCTGGTATTGTCTCAAGTGGAGTCTGGCACAGTATTGGCACTGGCAAGCAAGTAACAGAAACAATCAGCCTCAGGTCAATGATGGACAACAGCCAAATAGACCTACAGCCTACTAGAGCATCACTGCTGTTGAACAGCTGAGATTCTCATCCAACATTCAACAAGGCAAACGAATATTTCTTGTACTTTGCTTCAGTGTGGTTTCACTGCAGAGGAGTCTCACTAATGTTTCTGAGTGGCACAAGTCCTGTGGGGTTTTTAAATTCCTTTGCAAGGAGTGAAATGAGGAGCTGCAGGGGAAATCAGAGGAAGTAGGTTCTCTAGAAATGAAATAATAGATTTGACCAAGGAGGGGTAAGTGAGGACTACAGGAGTGTTTCAGGCGGCAAATAGGAATGCTAGGGAGTTTTGCTGTGTAAGGAGACTAATGTCAACTAGAATATGACAAGGAAAGCATCTAGAGCTGTAGGGATCTAAAGCAGAGCTAGTTCAGAATTAAGTGCTGAAACAAAAGGTAATAAGTAGAACCTCAGGAATTAATGGCCAGTCAGCCTCACATCAGTGAGGTAAGATTACAGAACAGATCCCTCTGGAAGTTTATGTCAAAAGATGAATGACAGAAAGGTGACTGGAGACAGCCAACCCAGATTCACCACATACATACAGATTGTGCCTGACTAATCTAGTGGCTTTCTGCAATGGAGAAGAGAAAGCTCCAGGGAGACCACCTCTCTAGGAAGCCTGTTCCAGTGTTTGATCAGTAATAAATTCTTTACAATGAGGATGATGAGGCACTGGAACAGGTTACCCAGAAAAGTTGTGGATACCCCATTCCTGGAAGTGCTCTTGGCCAGACTTGACAGGGCTTTGGTCAAACTGATCTAGCAAAAGATATCCATGGCATCCCTTCCAGCCCAAACCATTCTATGATTCTAGGAAATATCAGAGTCAAACCTTTTTGGAGGGTTATTCTTTAAGCATGAAGAGCTCAGAGTGTGGGGCTTCTGTTTAAAGGAAGAACTTTTAAATGTTTCTGTTTCAGTGAAGAAAACATCAGATGTGCTTTTTCCCTCTTATTCTTTTGGTAGGAGTAATTTGTTTTAGCTCCTGTTACCGGCAAAAATCTGTTCTGCTCTTTTCAAGGAAGCATATCTAAGATTGTTTTGCTTTGTTTGATTGTCTGCTTTGTTTAGGCAGATTCTAAAAACTCTTCAAGTAAGAACATTTTTTTTTTCTTCTTGATTGAGACAGGTTTCAGTTTCATGCCAGATTTCAGTTAGTTCTGAATCAAAGAGGATACAATAACACTTCTTCCACTTTCACATTCTGCCTACTGAGAGATTTTGTGGCAATTGTGAAATCTGGTCTTAAAGAGACTGCATGTACTGTTAAATGAAATGAAGCCCTGGGCTAAGAGATTTTGGTGTTAATCTGTCATAAAGCAGTTATAAATATTCACTATATGTGGAGTCTTTTTCATAGTACAATTTTCTCCAAAAGTTATTTTATAGGAAAACCATTCCTACATCCTCCTTGTAGTAACTTTGGTTACTGAGATGTACAGGTTGGAAGCAATCATTTGAGCACAAAGGCTAGCTTATGTAAAATCAAAATTACAAACTGCTTTATCCTTAGGTATTCAACTAAATATTTTATCATTACTCCATTGTCAATTACAAATACTAAAAAGCAATCTGAAAATTGTTTTAACTTTTCCATCCTTTTAGAAAATAAGTATCTTCAGCCAGTGCACTGATGTCTGTCTTTGTTCAGGAAGCCTACCTTTTTTTTTTTTTAAACTTCAGAATAGTTGATATTGGTATCCTAAACAGCTATGATGGTCCTTGCTAAAGGGCATATTCCACTAAGAGGTAATCATAATTATTGTGCCATCTTAAAGTTTTGATTGGTGTATTGTTATATTTACTGATGATTCTGTTTCCAGTCTCCAGTGGTGAAGCTTGAAGAATCTTTACAGTATACACTGCTTTGGTTTTTTTTTTGTTTGAGTTTGGTGGTTTTTTTTGGTTTTTTTTGGTTTGTTTTTTTTTTGGGGGGGGGTTGTTTTTTTTTTGTTGTTTTTTTATGAAAATGATGTGTACTAAGAGAAAAGTGTTATACATTCTGGAGAAAAAGATATAAAAGTCTGTCAGATTTACTGTCTACACGATCACTTTATGTTTTATGTGACTTGCCTTCTTTACAGCCTGAAGGGTATATTATAAAATGCATGATGTAAACCAACTGAGTTAATATAGATCAAACACAATTTTATACTTTTTCTGATCTTGGGTCATTTGCCCTGAAGTAAGTGATTTGGATGCCTCTCTGTCATTAGCTTTTTAATGAAGTTTTTGACTGTGAAAATTTTAATTCAGTTTCTAATTCCTCCCAGCTTCTAACTGTGCAGTTTTCTTGGTATATACCCATAATTTTACCTCTAAAGATACCTAAGTGGACAAATTTTCCATGACAAGCAGACAGCTGAAAACAGCTATTTAAAATGAAGTCCCCAAAGTACTCATCCTCCATTTTAGAAAGAAAAGATAAGTTAATTTAATATGCTGTATACTAAAGGCTGTATTGTGCTCAAATTCCCTATCAGAAATTGCCACGTAAAACTACATCAGCTATAGAATCACAGAGGATTTTTAGAAGAGAGTCTTCTTGAAGTAACAAGTTTTATTTACTCATTGAGAAGGAAATTAAAATATTTGCAAAAAATATTTGCCTATTAAAATGTCAAATCTAATAGCAAAAATAGACAGGAATGGCTTTTTCTGAGATATAGGTGAATAGGATGTGAATGTGTTGGGTAAGAGAACAAATACTGTTTCTATATGAGGTGGGGATTTTTCCTTCTTTCTTTCCTATAGAATGCTGGGCTACTAAGGAAGGGGCTGCTTTTCAGGATGACTCTTTTGATGTGTGGAGGGGCTGGAATACTTTATATCCGCTGGAGGATTATGGGCACAGGGCCACCAGCTTTCACTGAAGTAGACAACCCAGCTTCATTCGCTGACAGTCTGTTTGTAAGAGTAAGTTACAAAGTTGCTTTTTTCTGGCCAGCTCAGGACATTTGTCTTTTGTCATAAAATAAAGTTTTCTGTGCTTCTAAGAAACAATAAAGTGGGCAGTTTTTATGTTTCAAGATATGTGTGATGAGTCACCTTCACTTGTGCTGCTGTGTTGATTCTCTGCAATTTTTTGAAAATATTATACAGTGTATATTCTTTGCACTCAATATAGCATGTACTGTACACATTGAAGCACTTTTCCATTTACCCACTATTTTTCCCATGCATAAAAGAAATTAGCTTTTGCTGATTTTCATCCCTTTTCCACATACTGTGCTTGACTTTTCATCTTCTATCACAACTATAGAAAATAGCACAAAGTTCTAGTCTGGTGTATTTGGGGTATGTCTTGGCTATATACCTCTGGTGGCATTAAGCATCTTTCTGGAGATGGAGAATGAAAGATGAAGAGAGTGGATGATGTCTTTTGATGTTTTCTTCTGTTGTACGAGATGGTTCTTTTTACGTATGGATATTGGTTGGAAAACACAGAATTGCATTTCCCTGCTCTGAACTAGAGGGCCACCTAGCTATGTTGAAAAGAAAATTTAAAATTCATTTCACAGCTGTAATTGTAATGTATATGTAAATAGTTGTAGTCTAAAAGTATTCATGGCCTCTTTATTGTATTACAAGGGAAATGAGGGAAGAGAGATGGACTAAAGTTGCTCACTTCTCCCCCCACTCAAGTTTAGTATCAAATAAATGTTTGTTTTCTCTTTGACTGACAGGCTATAAACTATAATTACTACTATTCACTGAATGCATGGTTGCTGTTGTGTCCCTGGTGGCTGTGTTTTGATTGGTCAATGGGCTGCATACCCCTCATTAAATCCGTCAGCGACTGGAGGATAATTGCACTAGCAGCACTTTGGTTCTGCCTAATTGGTCTGATATGCCAAGCTCTGTGCTCAGAAGACAGCCATAAGAGAAGGTAAGAGACAGTGATGAATTTTAAATGCCTGGCCAACTTGAATACAGTATTATTTTGTTAAATCCACTACTGATAATTTTAACAATTCAGTGGAACCAGTATCTAACAAATGCAGTTCAAATAAATATTTATAGCTGTCATTACAATTTTATCCCAATTTAGGTCCATCACTGCACACCAACTAGTAGGAAACAGAGTTGGAGGGGGAGGCATGGATGGCTGCTTTATTTTTTCTCCTGAAATGGTATTTTGAGATCCTTAACACTGTAGGTGGTAAAAAGTAATATGTACTCAAAACACAGTAGGAAATTGTTTGTTGTTGCCCGTACTTCTTACAAGTCATCATTTCCTTTAATTTCCTCCTAATAATGGAAGAGGAGATGTGCTTTGAAAGCAGGTAGAAATACTGGCCACGGTCATACAGTTAAAAAGTAAAATGCTTGACCCATAGTATGTACTCAGAAAACAACTTGTACTTTACCCAAAGGAACTAAAAAATTTATTGTAAACTGTTATTTGTCACTAAGGGCTTCTGTTTAACTTTGCAGGTTCTGTTACTATGGATTTTATGTAGACTTAATTTCTCAGTTCCTTAAAATTTTTCAACTGCTCAGTCATAGAATGGTTTGAGTTGGAAGAGACCTTAAAGGTCAGGTAGTTCCAGTCCCCCTGCCACAGGCAGGCACACCTTTCATGAGATGAGGTTTCTCAAAGCCCTGTTTATCCTGGCCTTGAACACTTCCAGGAATGGGACACTATGACTACGTGTCCTTTTGAAAAGCCCATCTCCAGCTCTCTAGTTGCCTTCTTTTGGTATTGGAAGGTTGCTAGAAGGTCTCCCTGGAGGCTTCTCTTCTCCAGGATACACAACTCCAACTCTCTCAGCCTGTCTTCATAGGAGACATGCTCCAGCCTTCTCCTCATTTTCATGGCCCTCTAGACTCACTCCAACAGGTCCATGTCCTCTTTATCTTGGGAGTTCCAGAGCTGGATGCAGCACTCCAAGCTGGGATCTCACCAGAGCAGAGTAGGAGGGGCAGGAGCACTTTCCTGGCCCTGCTGGACATCATGCTACTTTGATGCATGGTTGGCTTTCTGCACTGCAGGTGCACATTGCTGGGTCATGTTCAGCTTCTCATCACTGAACTCCCCCAAGTCCTTCTCAGGGCTGCTCTCATGCCATTTTCTGTCCAGCCCATCTTTGTTCTTAGGATTGCCCTGACCCAAGTACCAGGCCTTGCACTTGGGTTTCATGAGGTTTGCATCAGCCCACCTATCCTATCCAGGTCCCCCTGGATGGCATCCTTTCCCTCCACTGCATGGCTGGGTGTCGTGGGCAAACCTGCTGAGGGTGCACTCAGTCCCACCATCCATGGCACTGACAAAGATGTTAAACAGTGCCAGTCCCAGTACCAGCTCTTGAGGAGCACCACTGGACTCTGGACACTGTGCCATTGACTGCAACTCTTTGCATGCAACCATCCAGCCACTTCCTTAGCCACCAAGAGGTTCAGCTGTCAAATCTATTTCTCCAATTTAGAGACAGGGATGTCATGCTGGACAGTGTCAAATGCTTTGCACAAGTCCAGGTAGATTATGTCACTTGCTCTTCCTTTATCCAGCAATGCTGTACTCCATTGTAAAAGGCTATAAAATTTGTCAGGCACATTTTTCCCTTAGTGAAGCCAGATTGGCTTTCACCAGTCATCTCCTTATCTTCCAGATGCCTTAGCATATTTTCCAGGAGGATCTGCTCCATGATCTTGTCAGGCACAGAGGTGACCTACTGACCTAGTTTCCCGAGTCTGCCCTTTTCTTTGTTTAAAGCATGAGGTTTATGTCTCCCCTTTTCTAGTCAGTGGTAACTTCAGCAGACTGTCATGACTTCTCAAGTATGATGGGTAGGAGCCCAGGACTATCTTAGCAACTTCATCCATCAGTTCCCTTGGGATCTGCAAGTGCACCTTACCAGATATGGAGTTATGCACTTCAAATGTTCGTGAACCTGACCTTTTCCTACAGCAGGCAGTTCTTTGTTCTCCCAGTCTCTGCCTTTGATTTATGTGACTTGAGCAGTGTCGTTGGAGCGCTTGCTGGTGAAGTCTGAGACAGAAATGTTATTGAATACTTCAGCTTTCTCCATGTCCTGGGTAGCCAGGCTTCCCAAATGCTTCCACATTTTCCACAGTCTTCCTTTTATAACCAACATAGGTAATTCTATTGTTCAGAGTGCAAAATCTTTTCTTACTCTTTTCTTCCTTCTCATCCCTTCAAATATTAACAGTGTACCTGCCTACCTTTCTGCCATTCCCATACTTATTTGCATAGATAAATAATTTTGGAGAGGGGATGGAACTCTTGCTGCTAGTGATGTCAGATTTTCTAGTAAAAAATGCACTCAGTAAGCTTTTATTATTAAATAGTTTTATACAAAAAGTATAGGGAGGATCTAGACTTGTGGGGATGAGAAAAGACCAGGAGGACCCATCTACCTTACAGTGTAGAGATTCATTTGTAATAAATTAGAATAGAAAATTACCATGTCCATGGCCTTTGTAAGAAACACCTGACATGGGCCTGAGGTTCTTATTCCTTTATGTCGGTTCTGCAACAGTGAGGTACCTAGACTCTTTTGTCTAAGCTCTGTACAGTCCATAAAGAGCTACCTGCTGAGGATGCTAACATTGGTGCCAAAAAAAGGGAAGAGAAACTGCTCTCAAACTATGTGTCTCTTCTCTCTGTAGAAAGAGAAATGGTTAACTACAATGGATTCTACTATTGATGTGTTTGTTAGGAGAAAAACCACCCTCTTGGTTGAATGTGCACCTAAGTTCCTTCTTTAACAGTGACTTGTGTTTTTGCCCCCATTACTGTCTTACTAGGTCCAAAAATAGACATGTAGTTTTACCATTACTTTTCCCGCCTGTGTAAATATGTAATGGGGCTATTTTCTGGCCTGGAAGCATGAATATTGCTTTTCTGGAAATTATAGCAGTGATTTTTAAAGTGCCTCACTGAAATTTGATCCTAGTGGCTCTCAAACACTATGTTTGAATGCCCTGTCCTATTCTACAATGTTTGAATAAAGTTTATATGTTAAGTGAAAAAGGTACTTTAGTTAAGATTTGTAGTTAACCTGAGAATGTTTCTTGTTTGCAGAATCCTTACACTGGGACTTGGGTTTCTTATTATCCCTTTTCTTCCTGCAAGTAATCTCTTCTTCCGAGTAGGATTTGTTGTTGCAGAGAGAGTCATCTACCTCCCCAGTATTGGATATTGTATTCTCTTTACATATGGATTTTGTCTCCTGAGTAAGCAAGCCAAGAAAAAGGTACCATCAAAATAATCAGTAAAGTTGTTGATGATGAAGCAGTTCAATTGCATGATTTATTCCTTAACTTGGCTCTCTTTCCTTAAGAAAATTCTTGCTGTGGCAGTACTTGGAATCTTGTTGATAAATGTTATGCGCTGTGCGCTCCGCAGCAGTCAGTGGAGGTCAGAAGAACAGCTTTTTAGGAGTGCATTGTCTGTGTGCCCTCTGAATGCAAAAGTAAGTCACTCATTGACTTCTAATCTTTTTTTCTTTTCTTTTTAAGTGTTTTGAAATCTGGGGTCAAGGAGGTATTATGCATAGTTAATATATTGTGCTACAGTGTTATTCACAGTCTTGCTCAATTCAGGAATGACATTGACATGTCAGACATCTAAATTACAGTGGCAGCATAGTCAAAATACCAGAAAGTGCAAATTACAATATTCAGAACTTGGAGGTGGGAGTGGGGAGGTGAGGGAGAGGGGAGAATGCACTTCAAGAAAGGCATTAAGTCAAATTGGCTGTACTGCTAATGCAATCTATTTAGAAGAATTGTGTGCATAATTTCAAGTTATTGCAACAAAAATATCAAAACAAGGTTAGTAAGTTGTAGCAATGTATTCAACTGAAAAATGTCTATGCTGTTTTCAGAATTCTTTCTGTGTACCTTCCAGTGGTATATACAGCCAGCACAGCTGAGGGACAAAGCAGCATATCATCAATGCAATTGCGGGATGTGGGAGTAAAATCTAGCTCCCACTTCTGCTTTCTTACAGCAGCTGAGCGGGCTAGACTCTTCAGATTTGGGCACTGAGGAAAGCTGCAGTTTTCCCTGCAGGCTTAGTGAGGGAACAAGTTAGATGGTGGGACTGCTTAGGATGTTTCACTGAGCAGCAGTGTTCAGCATCAGAGACTGACTCCAGCCTCCAACAGAGGGGACCTTCACAGCAGTCCTTTGACAGCCGAGAGTGTGATCTGTTGGAGCATACCACTGAGCCCTGATGTTGTCTGAATTTTAGTAAAGAGAGAGACTCTTTGTAGAGCCTGGGAGTGGGAATGTGCAGCTTGTCAATAAAAACACATTCATGTTTTAAAATATTAGATTCCTGTAATCTAGAATGGTGTCTAGAAAATACCAATCAAGTCACAGAGTTTAAAAAGGAACCTGTAAATGCTTGACTTCACAAAGAGAATGATAAACTTAGCATTTACTGGAATACAGATATGCAACAGCGACCTGTAAAAAATATTTATGGCCAATATTTGCAACATGGTAGCATTTCTCAGTAGTCTGGGATTTTAATACATAGGAGAGGGCTGTTGTATTTTATTGTGTGGCAGTGGTAGGCAACCATCTTCTTTTTAATGATGACCTCAGTATATCTTGTCTTCTGGATGACAAGCGCATGCTATAAATGGAGCAAATGCAATCTGTTTTCTTTGTGTGTAACTCCATCCATCTGCCATGGTGAGAGTGCTTCAGACAGATCCACACTCTCTGCCTGTGCTGCAAGCTCCTTGGACTCCAGCCATGCCTGGCTGGGAAGCTGTGTAGCTGTGCTCCCACAGTACTGTGCTTGAGCCGATAAGCTGTGCACAAGCTACTGAGCTAATGCAGCTGGTTTAAAGCCAATGAATGTACAGGCAAAATGAGCTTGTGTTTGTCAACACTGGGCACTGTAGACATGCCTGAGCTGTATTTCTGCTGGTGACAGCTTGTGCAAGTGGAAAGCGTGAAGATGTGAACCGGGAAAGGATTGTAGGCTCACATTCTAATTTTGCTGAAGGATGTAACTTTGAAATCACAATAGTAGGGGACTTTTCTAAGCAGGAACATTAGAGAGTCCATGTGTGACAGCCTATGTCTTGTTTTCTTTATGTAGTCAGGTATATTTATTTAATTTTGACAAAGGTAAATGTAAAAATTTGAACTATATTTTGTTTTGATTTTCAGTTGTCTTGAAATTGCAGGCTTCCTTTAAAAATTACTCCACAGGACCTTCTTTCAGTGACCGATTTATTTCAGGGGGAGGCTGGTACAGACCAAAGAATGACACACAGATAATAGCTTTTTCTTGTTCTTGGAACATATTAAATATGTGTAATGTGGTCATGCTTTACTTCCATTATATATCAGGATCTCAAAATCTCAAATCCTCAGTAGCAGAAAAAGCTGTTCATGTTTTGTTGTACAGCTCTTTTCAATTCCGAATTGTCTGTGTGGGAAGTATAGAGTAAACTTGCCCTAATTCTAAATAACAAGTTGTAACAGCACTGCCTTGTCTAATTTCAAGACTAATTTCTTTAAACATAGTCTTTAGATAAAAACCTGGAAACTGCATTAAATGAGATTGTGTGGCACAGTAGTGAATCTGGTGCCTTGATACATCTGGCTCAAGAGGATGACATTTAAGATCAACTTTAATAAATGTTGCCTGCTGACTTTAAAATTTATTGGCAATAATGAGGTACCATAATGAAGATACAAATATTTTGACCACTAAAAAAATTCTTAATACATATTTTTAAATGTTTTTAATTTTTAAAATTTATTTTAAATGTTATTTATTTACAATATTTAAAAATATATATGTTTATATATATATATATAAAAAATACATGGTGGATGAGTGGGTAGGGTTTTTTAAAAGAGAAACAAGTATGTTACAGATCTTGGTTCAACATGTCCAGGAGCATGTCATACTTTTGAACTTGTGTGGCCCTGCGCTCAGGTTGGTTTCAAAGGCCATGAGACTGAAACAGTACACATTTTTAATATATTTGGCAGTAGTTTCCTTAGCTGAACAGGAGGTACCTCTATATTGATTCCATTTTTCCTACCACCTTTTTCATACTATATGGATTGGATTCTTCTCCTGGAGAGAAGAAGCTGTTTCTTTTTAAGCATTAGTTCCTCTCCTTGGACTAAATGAGAGACATAAGTCAGAAGGAAGGTATCATAGATTTGTCTTTCCACTGATGATGAAAGTCCTGACAACTAGAGAAAATGTGGATACATAAGAGTATGTGAGATTTTGACCCTCTCCTACTGCTGTTCACTATTTATAGACATTGCTGGACTGCTCTTTACCTTCTGAAGTAATTACACATTGTTTATTTTAATTTTAAAGATTATTTCTAAAAATACTCATCTTGCTGCTTTTCTTTTTTTTTTTTCTTTTTTTTTTTCCTGTTGGAAATGTTTACATTGTTGGAAGAACTCAGTTATTTTTTGTCATATTTTAGAAAAGCCATAGCAGTTAAGAATCCAGAGATGGTCTTTATTCCTGGATGACTTCCTCTCATTGATTATCTAAATAAATAATTGCAGTTACATTGTTATGCACATGGGAAATAGCCAGCATTTTTCTTTTCCTGGATTTTAAATAACTGAATTTAAATGACTGTAAATTGTTGTGATTTTGTACATAATCTCTACATTCTCCTTGCTACTGGCTTTTCTTTAAATGATAGAAATGAATAAACATAATTTTTGACAAGCTATTCCAGTAGCAACTCTTATGCAAAAATAAGCAAGGAAGTTAAAATACTCACACCACAATGCTACTGTGCCTTGACATACCAAGTAAGTAACTTTGAAATTTATGCTTTATGCAAACTGCAATCATTACTGATATAAGTTTGTCAGAGACAAGCTATGCTAATACTGAAAAGGTACAATAAGTTTGTGAGATTGGTTTCTATACTTTCTTAAAAGGTCCTGTAAAACATCTTTGATACAGAACGAGATTTAATGCTGCCTGAAGATCTGATCTTTGATCCTTAAGGAAGCTGATCTAGAGGGAATTTCCTTTAGATACTGAGATTTTTTCTTTATGTTATATATTAAAAAGGGATTATCTTCCGAGGAATTTAAGTGCTCTGAGCTGTGTTTATATGGGTTATTTGCAGTGTTTTGCCACCATTTTAGATGTCAAATTTTGTTTATACAAGTGCAGTCATGCAGAAGAATCTTTAGACAACATTAGATACACAAACAAGATGTGAATATCAAAATAGCTGTGTTTTATTATTATTTAGAAAACCGAGTTTTAGTAGTAGAAGAAAGAGAAGACTGATGACACAAGCTGGCATTAAACAGAGGCATCTGCATGTTCCTAGAGAAATTTTGACATCTGTGCTTTGCTTTCATCCTTTTCAGTAAATGTTCACATTTGCTGAAAAAGAGATTATCGGCAGCTAGGAAGAGAGAGTAAAATTGGTGGTAATAGTAGTGCTCCAGCTGAGGGGATGTACCTCCTAGAAGACGATATTACATTTCAATTTCTTCCTTTGAGGGAAAACAAAATTTAAAAAATCAGTCTGACAATAATTTTATTTTTGTATAGGAAAATATTTTTTTTTCATCTCTTTGCTTAAATTCAACATTTAAATAAGAGTTCAAGTACTATGTGTATCTGGCACAGAATGCAGTGCTTTTTCTTTTTTATACTGGCTTCTTAGGTTGATTGAGGTATTGAACAGACAAATACATAGAGCCAAATCCTTGGCTAGGCTCTGGTGCTATGGTTATGTTAACTTAACACGTGCCTGTTGAGAGAAAGTAGGTCCTACCCTAGGGTATTTTTACCTGATCTCTTAGATTTCTAAGAATACTGTGTTGTTATGCATCCCTGAAAAATGCTCCTTTTAGAGCTATTACTGTAAAGTAATTGCCCATTTAAGATTGATAAAGGATCATCTGAGTATAATGTAATACGTCATTTCCAGTTAATATTTAATCATTTAATAAGGAAGGGCTCTTAAATGTTTAACCAGGAAAGGAAAATCTTCCCTCTCAGGCTGGCATGCACAATATCTGTCAAAAACCACACCTCTAGAGACAAAATTTTAAATAATTCACTGGCTTCTCATTATTAAAGACCAGATTCTTCCCACCCATTGGTACACAGAAAGCACTTGTGTCCCCGTGTTGTGCAGGAGGTCACAGCCCTGTGCTCAGCAGACAGCAGTGGTTACTGCAGCCTGCTTGGAGTGAGCTAAAGGCTGACCTTGGCATCCCTCTGCCATGGCCACTGAAGTGAGAGACAGCTGCATGGCAGAAGTAACCCACACCTCTCAGATGTCTGGATGTGCCTGGGAACCCTTTGCTGCCTCTGCTCTCCAGAGCAGGATGTTACTGCATCATATAGCCCATTGCAGAACTGGTTTTGTCATTGGATGTTTATGGTAGGCTGGGCACTTCTTTTGGTATGTTTGGTTTGGGGCTTTTTTCCTCTTCCTTTTTTTGTCACCAACATATTAAGAGGAACTAAAGCTGCAATTTCACTTCAAGGGAGATTAGAAAACTTACATATAGCAAGGAGCCCTTCATTTTTGGGGGTATTGTAGAGAAATATCATTTCCTTTCACACAGGAACTATAGCTGAGGACAAAAGAAATACGCCATTGAAAATGCTAATAGTCTATTTAAATACTTCTGCAATCAGTTTTAAAGGAGTATAGTACATCTTTTTAGTTCAGTTCACAAAATGTACATGTTCACTTAATACTTCATTTGATGTTTTGACTTGGGAGAATTGATATCTCTCAGTTTTCTTCAGACTGCACAATTCCCTTTACATGAGAAAAATATTCTTGCTGCTGGTACTTTTGGGAAAAAAATGGATGTGAAGATACTACATGTTTTTAAAAAAGCTGTGAAAAATAGAAAGTGAAGTGCTGTTTCATAACACAAGACAGCTGACATGTGAAAGACTGAGTGGTTGGTATACACCAAGATTTTTCTCATCTTCTCTGTCCCAGTCTTTAGGCAAATTTCATTTTGTAAAGCTTCTTAAAGAATGAAATTCAATCAAGTTAAACCTAATGTTGTTTGCTGATACTGAAGTGTAAAGTTATGTATTCAAGGCCTAACATCCAGTATTCAGTGAAATCTTTAAGTATTTATTTTGTGTTCCCACAATCAATCTTTTATCTGGGTAAAATTTGAATATGTGAACTTCAACATAGATAATCAAAGCAATCCAGTTTGGTAAGAATCTTAGTGTTCTGAATAATTTCTGGAAGAGATATATAAATATAATTCAGTCCTGAGAAACATCTTTCAGGGTATTTCATTTTACTTGAATGACTCCTGGAAAAATGCTGCTCTGTCTTTCTGTATGTTTTGACACTGTCAATGGATCTTCATTTGGTTATTTCTTGATGTAAATGTACCATTCTGTTGCTTCTTTGCTATAGACCTTGTCATAATTTATGAATGTACAGTACAGTGGCAGGATTTTTTTTCTTTGTGGAAGCTGTGCTAGAACTGCTTTTATAGGATGCTGAATTTATATGCTATTTTATATCTTACAGTGTGAGAAGCTGCCTCTGTGCATGTTTAGTAAGCTTTATAGCATCTCTGCTCCCCTTAAAATCAGTGAAAATACTTTTTCTCCCATTTGAGAAAGCATGGGAAATGTCCTTAACTTTATTTGTTGATGGTATGTTACTGCATTTTACAATCATATAGAGATGAAATTCAACAATTAAATACCATAAGAGCTATGCTCCAATACTCATGTGTGCTGGATCAATACATCCCGGATACTGTGCCAACAGCAATTAGGGTTTTTCAGTTAATGTCAGATAAAATCCTTTTTTGAATGTAGAAGGTGAATTAGACTTATCTAAGTGCATTATGGACCTACATTTTTGGACTTCAATCTGAAGTTATTTCTGTATACTGTTTTGAAATTAGATTTTCAAAATTGGGAAAAAATTACCATATGTGTTTGTTTTAGAGGAAGTACATACAATTAGATTTCAAATAGTAAAGTAATCTAAATAATGAGTCTTGATCTGGGTGCTGAGAAATCTCTTTTCAAGAGTCAGTACTCACAGAACTTTTCAACTAGGTAACATAGTCTTCTGAAATTTGTCTTCAAGTGGGATTTGAGATGTCTTCCAACTCAGATTTGTCCTGAAATGTATTTATTACTATTTACTCTTGCCATAAATAAAGATGATGCATCTTCTCCCTGTAGTCTAAAAGCTCTAGATCCTTCCTTCATTCTTCAGTTTTTAACAGGCAAAGTCTTCAACATGTTGCTATGCATATTATTTCAGAAATGTTCTTTGATACATTTTTATCCTTAGATAATAATTGCACCTGTTACCTTTTGTTTGGGTTTTTTGTCATTGTTGAGTTTCTTCTAGTTTATGCTATAATGAAAACAAAGTTTGACACATTGCTGTAGTGTTCCTTCTGCTTTGAAGGATTAGATAGATTTGATTTGAGTCAAAGTTTCTCTTACCTGGCAAACAAATGAAATTAAGAGCAGGAGGTCTCCATACAAAGTGCCTTGTGAAAGGTGTGGTGGCCTCATTTATAAAACTAGGAAATGAATAATCTTTCTTAAATAGCTGGAATAGGTAAGCTGATCTGTACCTCAGATTCTGTCTTACTGTCTTTATTGTATGAATTTCCCAAAGTATCAACAAACATCAAAAGCCAGCAATGAATGACACAACTGCTGACTGTTTCTTTTTAGAGAAAGAATTTTTAGCTGCTTGATTCCACAAAATATCTGACTGTGTGGCATCTGGTGGAATATCCATCTGTGTTTTCAGGTGCACTACAATGTTGGCAAAAATCTGGCTGACAAAGGAAATCAAAGTGCTGCAATCAAATACTACAGAGAAGCTGTAAGGTATTAGAAATTTTACTCTTTAATGATCTTTCCTAAAATTGCTTTCATGTTTAACATGAAGAAGATGCTTAGGTATTCATTTTCATGTTCTGCACCATTGCAAATCTAGCAATTTGCATATATTAATACATGTCCATACCTAATAATAATCTCTTAAATTTTAAATTTTAGGTTGAATCCAAAATATGTGCATGCCATGAACAACCTTGGAAATATTCTGAAAGAAAGAAATGAGCTCCATGAAGCAGAGGAGTTGCTGTCCTTAGCTGTGCAAATACAGTATGTTTAGACCAATGCTAAGCAGTGTTTTGCACCAACTGAGCCAAAATGATACAATATGATCTTGTGGTTTAAATGCTTAATTGTCTTCTCTCTTGGTGGTTTTTTCCCAATTTACCCAGGCCTGATTTTGCTGCTGCATGGATGAATCTAGGAATAGTGCAGAACAGTTTAAGAAGGTTTGAAGAGGCAGAGCAAAGCTATTGGACAGCAATTAAACACAGAAAAAAATATCCAGATTGTTACTACAATTTAGGGCGGTTGGTAAGTGCTTTTGAATAAATGATAGCTATGACTGGAATCTGTGTGTCTTTCTGTATGTATATATATAGATAGGTTTATATAATTCTGCTGTAATGTAAAAAGTTGATAGTTATCCCAGTTTGCTTATATTGTATTTTACAGTGATTTCATACTTTTGGTAGGTTTTCCTATTGCTTTCCCAGTATACTTCCTTTCATACAACCTTTGGTAATATTTTCCTATTGCTTTCCCAGTATACTTCCTTACATACAACCTTTAGTAATCCTACTTTATCATATAAAGAAGTATAAACGAAAATACATGTTTAAAATTCCTTTTTCCAAAAGCTATTATTAATCATTTCCCAATGTTTTGCATTCATTATTATATTGTTAGCTAGTAGAACTATGCTGAAAAATTAAAATTAGATTTTTGGAAATATATACGTTAAATATTTACTAAATCTCTTGTGTAGATTTCTAAATTGTATGATGTTTCTTCTACTTATTCTATTGGTACATGCATATTTGAAAACAAGCCTCATTTCTAGGGAAAAGAAAAAGAAAATTAGTATATAGCATTCTTATCTTCCATACTACAAGAGTATTCCTTTTACATTTATTTTTGTCTATAGAAAGAAATCCTACTAGAAGGGACAAGACATTAGCAACTTTTTAGTGTCTTTAGTGAATTATAGGAAAGTAAAGCAAGCAATAGCAAAATTACTGGATTTTTCTTTTGTTTTAGTATGCAGATTTGAATCGCCATATAGATGCATTGAATGCATGGAGGAATGCTACAGTCCTGAAACCAGAGCACAGTTTGGCCTGGAACAATATGATAATATTGCTTGATAACACAGGTAAAGGTGTATTTTAATGTTTTAATTAATAATTCAGTGTCTAGAAAAACTTAAACTTTTATTTGGTTTTATCTAAAAAGATATCTACCTCTTTGGCTACCAGACACCCCTAATAATATAAGAATGCCTTCTGACTCTGTGATTTTAAAGCATCGCTTGAAATCCAGCCCATAAATTGAATTTCTGATACTTACTTAAAATGCCATCATTGTGCAAGCATGTTTGTATTATAAATTAAATTCCTGAACTTTGCTTTGTTGTTCTTCTGAAGGTGTTATCTGTTGAAAACAAAATGAAGATATTCTGTTGCCTTAGTCTACAGGATTTTGTGTGTGTGTGTGTGTGTGTGAGATACCTGGTTTTCTCTAAAAAATTATGCAGTCAGCTATTTGTAAAATATGTGTGCTTGCAGCATGAACTAATAAGGCTCTGTTAAAACATGCCTTCTCTTTTTCTGCTACCTGGGCTCCCAGGCAATCTAGCTCAAGCAGAAGCAGTTGGAAGAGAAGCCTTGGAATTAATACCTAATGATCATTCTCTTATGTTTTCCTTGGCTAATGTACTGGGGAAATCACAAAAATATAAGGTAGGTAACTAGAGTTTTTTAATTTGAGGGCTTTGGGTTGGTTTAGTTGGGTTTTTTCCCTTAATTAAACTCAATCTACTTTTTTTGTAGAAACCATTTGAGGAGATCATTGTGGACTATGACTTAGATAATCTGTTTAAAATGTTTCTGTTTAAAATGCCCTTTTCTACCACAGTATTAGTGTGTGATTCTGTCTTGAGCTTATCTCTCCTTATTTTAGATGCCTGGATTACAAATGTTGCTGCCCTACACGATGTCAGTGGTCAGTGGAGAGAAATAGGCTCTTAAGCACACTAGAGGGCAGTTAGGGTCTTGTGTTGCTTCACTGCCAAGGGAGAGAGCCTGCATTGAATTAGACCTTGTTTCAGAAACTCAAATTAGATGGGACAGGCTAGTCCTTGTGCTTTTGCTATGTATTCTATGAATGCATATATATAGAAAAGAATTCTAGCCTTTTTGCCTGACACAATCTAAAATGTAATAATACGAGTTTGTTAATCCCAGAGTGAGGTTGGGTGATCTCAAAATGCTATGAGAGAAAGTACATCCATTGCTTAACGTATTGAACTTTCTCTTGGATGCAGTGGACCTGCCTGTGAGTGGTACCTCAGCATTTACTACCTTCATTTGCCAATAGTAAATGTAATTAAACTGATGAGAATGACTTGTTTTCCAAAGGGAGTTGTATCAGATGATAAGCTTATATGACGGAGAATAAATCAGACACATTTAATATAATTAGTTGTTTAAAATTACTCTACAATCAGTGATTTAGGTATGTGATAGGGACAAATTAATAATAAGTCCTTGGTGTTCCTTACCAAAATATCATTTACTGAACCTCTTTTACATTTTTTTAGGCTTTTAAGGGGTTTAATGTCTTTTTGATAGCAATAATGTTAACAGCACCACAGGAACAGTATACAAAGTAAGAAGATTCTATGATATGAAACTTGACAGGAGGAAATGGCCTAAGTTGCACCTGGAAAGGTTTAGATTAACTATTAGGAGTTTTTTTTCACAAAAGGGGTTGTAAAACATTGCACCTGATTGCCCAGGGAGGTGGTGGAGTCACCATCCCTGGAAGTGTTAAAAAATTGTATGGATATGGCACTTGAGGACACAGTTTAATGGTGAATATGCTGGTGGTGTGGGTTTTACAGTTAACCTCATGTTCTTAAAGGTCTGTTCCAACCTTAGTAAGTCCATGATTCTCAAAACAGATACATTTTTCCTGTAGTTACTGTGACCACCTATATTTTTACAGTATTGTTCAGCTGTGGAGTCCTGACCTGTCCACATGCAAGGCCAGGACCTGTGACAACCCTGCAGTGGCTTTTGTTTGTGTTAGTGATGCTGTTAAACAGCCTGTTACTGGTTTTCTATACTGGCTGGGTTTTTTTCCTGGGCACTCTAATTCTTTTCTCCCTCCACTTGAGACTGTTATAAAATACATATTTTAGGTTGGTTTAACAAAGTTCCAGAAGAATACAAATTAACCCAGAATGCAGAACGTATAAGATTGTGAAGAAGGTAATTGCTAGAATTACTTTGATGAGTCAGGCCTGTGGAAGAATAGAGGATTATATAGTCATTCATTAGGAAGAATATGTAGCATGACAGAATAAAGAGCATTTATAATGAAATAAAGATGAAAAAATAAGTTGAAAACAAGATAGAAAATTTTCCAGGTGTAGGGGAGACAAGTCTCTCTTAGTGGATTTAAAAAATAAAAAAGATGGTGGTTTTGATTGCCAGCTCTGAAAGGCTATTATGCTGCAGGAGAACATGTTGGAGACAATGTAGAAGTAAGAGTAGAGGAAAGTGCAGCTTTTAAGTCCATGTTCTAAAAAAAGCAAAAGGAATAGTGGAGACTAGGGAAAAAACAGGGCACCAGTGAGTGTTTTAATAGTTCAGTATGGAGTAGTAGATTTGTACAGAGCTTAACTAGTCACTAAAAACTGATGGCTTATAACAGGGAGAGCAAATTAAGGGAATTGGAAAGTGGGCTCACTTACAAAGGTTATGATCTCAGTGGCTGTATTTGGCATTGCCTGGAAAGAGGAGATTTGTTTGTAATGGGAGAATGCTTACTGACCAAAAAAAAAAAAAAAAAAAAAACATGAAAAATTCATATTTCTTGTCCACCCCCTCACCATGTAAAAACAGAGAAGTGGATGTCTCTTCGAGGATTTTTATTGAATGGAATTGGAGGGGAGGAATGGGGGATGGAGACTGTCAAGGTGATGGAGGTAATTTTCAGAGTGCTGCCTGGCTGTGTCTGATGTGTTGTATAACCTCAGGCATTTAATTTATTAGGTCACTCATTATGTGTCTGTATAAAAGTTGTTACTATGCTGGCACTGTTGTCATGCAGGGAGATTTGTTCTGGAGTTTTTTGTTATCTTTTATTTTAAAAGACACTGAGTCAAGAAGATTTTATTAGGTTATGAGAGATTTCCTTCCAATAAGCATACAATATTCTCCTTCCAATAAGCAAACAGTTTCAAATGCACTTTCACTTTCAGCAAAGATAGGTTTCCTACATCACAAGAAAAAAAAAATAGCCCTTTATTTTTTGTTTGTATCTACTGATGAATGATTTATTGTTCCAGAGAGAAAAGCATATAAAGGATGAGCTGTTTCTGTGGTTTTGTTTGGGTTTTTTAATTAACATCTGTTATACCAAGTTAGATTCTCCTTTGAATGCTTGTTCTTATCTCAATTGATGAAGAACCAAGCTATCTTTAGTTCTTTGAAAAAAAAGTGTGCTATATTTTTGTTACATATACATCTATGCTTTTTCGGTAAAAAGTGCAATAAATTGAAACCATTCAGCATTTTTTATATTTGAAATAAAGCCAGACTACAATTCTGTGGCCTTGGCAGCAGATGGAATGCGGTGTGCTTACCCCAAGCCTTTGCTATATGCAAGCTGTAAGTTTCTTGGCAATACTTGAAGATTTGGCAAGATGCAGCAATTTGAAATACCACTGATGTACTGGAATGTATATTGACTCCATATATCCACAGTAATATGAATATGATGCACCTTAAATAGCCTTTAAACAACCACTATGCTTCTACTAGCTGCTGAGCAAAGTAGTGGTGATAAAAATATTCTCAGCATGGAGTTGAAGATGTATGGTAATGGCAGCCAGCTCTTGAATATCTATTTCATTAAATTATCTGGAAGCATATTGCACATGTTGCCCCATCGTCCTTCAGCAGTGAAAGGATACAAGTCTGTAAATTAGGTGTTCTTCCTCTGTGTAGTTGGCAACTTTTAGGCATTAGGTTGATTTAAATGGTCAGCACATCTTTCATTTTGATTGCTGTTACCTGACTAGTGACAAAAAATACTAAAATTTGGAGTGGGGAAAAAAACACAACTTTGTGGGACTTGAAATTACTGCATGTTTTCAAGTGCCAATCCACTGTTGACTTGAGAGTTGTATGAAAAGAGGAGGTTATCTTGTATCACTTGCCAAATTTTTGAGTCTCAGTATGTTTCTCAGGTGACTGAGAAACATGGAAGTCATGGAATAATTTTGCCTGGAAATGACATCTAGAGGTCATCTAGTCCAACCCCTAACCCAAACCAGTGCCAATTCCAGTTGAATCCTGAATATCTCTGTCAATTGAGATTCTATAGCCTCTCTGGACAGCATCTTTCTATGCTTGACCAACTTTATGATAAAAAAAATATTGATGTTTCCTTTAACTGGAATTTCTTATATGCTAGTTTGCATCCATTATGTCTCGTCCCATCTCACAGACATGTGAGAAGAGTCTGTTTCCATCTTCTCTGTATTATCTCATCAGGTAGTTGTAGGCAGCACCTTCATCTCTCCTGAAGGCTGAAAAGATCCAGTTCTCTCAGTTGGTCTTTGCACGTCTTGTGCTTCAGCCCTGTACCATTTTGGTGGCTCTCTGCAAAACTCACTGGAGTTATGTCTGTGTCTTTCTCATAATGGAGACCTTCAGCCTTAACACATACTCCAGGTGTGGTCTTGGAAGTACTTAACAAAACCACATGGCCACCAGAGGTCCATTCCATCTTCAACCGTTCTGTGATTTCTGCTAGTCTGTTTCTCTGCCCTGCCCAGGTCCCTCAGAATAGCTGTTCTCCTTTCCAATGTATTTCTCCCTCCTCTTAGGTGCTATCTGTAAAGTTTTGAAACTGCATTCAGTCCCATCATCCAAAATATGAATGAAATCACTAAACAGTATGGGTTTCAAAAAGACCAATGCATCCAGGAACTTTAATAGTCTGGATATGAGAATGCTGGAGCAACTGCTCATGCCATAGGAAAGCAATACTAAAACTTGCACTATGGAGGTACATTTGCAGACATCTGGTTCCCCTTGTTAACTCCTATCCAAATAATCCTTGTCTTGAAACAAAATCAGAATCACAGAATAGTTGAGGTTGGAAGGGACTTCTGGAGATTGTCTCATCCAACCCCCTGCTAAAGCAGGTTCACCTAAAGCAGGTTGCACAGAATTGCATCCAAGCAAGTGCTGAATATCTCCAGGGAAGGACACTGTACAACTTCTTTGGTCAGTCTGTTCCAGTGGTCTGTCACCTGAACAGTAAAGTTCTTCCCCATGTTCAGGTGGAACTTCCCTGCATCAGTTGCTACTTGCTGCCTTTTGTGCTGTTGCATGGCATGAATGAGAAGAGTCTGGGTTCATTCTTTTGGCACCCTCCCTTCAGATATTTAGACATTGATGAGGTCCTCTCTCAGTCATCTTTTCCTGAGGCTGAGCAGGCCCAGCTCCTTCTGCCTTTCCTCATAAGAGATGCTCCAGACTCCTCATCATCTTCATAGCCCTCCACTGGACTAGCTCAGAGAACCCTGGGGTTTGTAATTTCCTTAAGCTGTAGAGATTAAGGCACTTTCTGCATGAGTCTCTCCTGGCTTGAGAATGGCAGCCTCAGCTGTGCTCAGTAATGCTTTTAGTTTGCGTTTGAATCTGGACATATGGGGAGGCTCTTAAGTCACTCAGAGCTGAGTGACTCAATCTTGACATCAGAAATTTCTTTTCCCCTGAAGGGACCCTTACAGAGAGTTATTTCATGCTTGACATGAGAAGATGGTGGAACCAAAAATCTGTCTGACAGGTTTTCTTTTTCAGTAGAGCCTGTGTTTTATTTTAAGCAGTGAAAGCTTAGCACAAAGGAAAGGACTTTTCTCCATGTTACTGTTCTCACATACCTCAGACAGCAAGTATGTGCATTCAGATGGAAGCCTACCACATTGAGGTAATTTTATCTTCAGGTCATTTGCATTGAAACTGAATGAACAACTTTCCCTAAAGCACAGCACAGCATAGAAATCTATGTAAAATTTGCTCTCAAGATCTAAACTTGCATGCTAGTGAGTAAATATGCTCCATTTGGATTGGGCGGGGTGTGACTTTTTAAACTTCTGCAGGAAATATGCTCTGGTAAAAAAAGTTATTAGCAGTTAGTTTGGAAAAATAGAATTGTTTTAATTAGAGAATAAATTTAGTGGTCAATTATTCTCTGAATATTAGGTGAGAGAGCTGAGGTTTTCTAAGAAGTACTCAGATATCGAGAGTCTTAGGAGTACACATTGCAAGCAGTAAAACAGAGAAGATAACTGGTGAGGAAAATCTGAAGGATGTTGCATGGCATGATATGATTTGGCATGATTTTTTTAAGTAAAAGGCACTCAGCTACTCTTCATGGGGAACCAAATTGAAACATCTGTTTGAAAGGGATTTACTGGAATGCCCCTATTTTTAATGCTAAAACTGTTGTAAAAGGAAACATATCTATAAGTAGTTTGCTTAGATACCAAATTACATTTCCTTAATTTGATTGCATAAGTAGGGAAAACTTCAGCAGGTAATGTTTGAAAATACTGTAACTATTTTAAAAAAGGTACTTTAGGTAAAGAGCAAACTTCACTAGCGCTTAATACATTTCTGCTAAAATAACAGCAGCCTATGAAAACATGAAATTTATTTGCAGCATTATTACTGGTTTCAGGAGGCTGTAGCCACCTGAGCTATAGGATCAGGCAGGCTCAGGATATTTATATGGTAGTATCATATAGATACAGCATTGTTTTGGAGGGTTTGTAATTACAGTGGTGGGTAAAATTGGCATTGTTTTATATATATGAGAATGGACTTTCCTGATGACTTGCTATTTTAAATTATTCAGGAATCTGAAGCTTTGTTCCTCAAGGCAATTAAAGCCAATCCAAATGCTGCCAGTTATCATGGTAATTTGGGTAAGAGCCTTTCTAAATCTTATCAGCTGTATTGTTTATTTACTTCATATTCATTGTGTTTAAAAAGAAAAAGCAATCTTTTGAGCCTTCTTCCTGCTGGGCAGATTTCTATTTCACTTTCTAGAAGAACTGCCAGCCAGAAGAACAGGGCACTAAAGCTAGAAAAGCTGTCACATGATATGACAGATCAAGAGGGCTGCAAAATCCAGCCCAGAGGTAGCTGCACTTTAGGGTCTGCAAATTGGTTCATTTATGCTATGCTATGCTTGTAACCCGCAATGAGCTCACCAGATAAGAGCTGCCATTTATGGCTCCACTGTAATTCATTCCTTCATCATTCCCATGTCAGTTCTGCTCCCAGGCTTTGCTCCTGCATTTGGCAACAGAACAAGCAGCTACTGTGCCACCAGCCAGTGACAGACCCTCACTGGAAACAAATACCTCAATGTTGTTCTCCAAGTGATTGGCAAGACCGTACGTCATTCAACAATATTGCTAATGAAATTCCCCATTGATGTTCCAGCTGTGCTTTATCATCGCTGGGGAAACCTTGACTTGGCGAAGAAGCACTATGAAGTCTCTCTGAAGCTTGATCCCATGGCGCCAGGAACCAAGGAAAACTACAACCTCTTGAGAAGAAAACTGGAGCAGTTGCAAAAGAAAGGCGGTGCCTGATGTTCCTTTTCAGGTTGCCTGTGCATGCTGTTTACGACTACTGTTACATGGGTACTTTTGACCATGTACAGGCTTCAATCATCATTTCTCAAAAACACCACCAGCACCGCACACTTGAATGTCCAGTCTTGCCCTCCTACAGATCCTAACATTTCAGTTTGAGGAATCATTTTATTTTCACTTGAACTGCTTTTAAAGTCCATTAGAAGATTTTTATAGGCATATGAAAGCAATGCAGATGGAATTTCACAGCATACACATGTAATTTGATATCTTCATCTGACTTTTTAGTAGCAGGATGAATAGCAGGAGGCAGTTTTATTTCTGAAAGTGATACTTAAAAGTGCAATTTCCTGTTTAAATCCTGATCTTTTCAAGTAAGAAAAATAACTGTTCACTTCAGTTTTATTACTGTCTTCCAGTGCCAGTCCTGCAGAGCCAGTGGAAGAATGAATTCTCTCCAGCACATTAATGCTGGAGCACATCAGTACATCTACTCATATAATTTGAGTTAAACCCTTATGCTTATTTCTGCCTCCAGCCTGCAAAGTCAGATTTGTACAGTAGTAAATAAGGGCAAGGATTTGACCATAAATGTCTGTCAGCCAGTGTACTGCTCCAGGTATGCTTGAGTGTAGAAAATACTGTTAGATGAAGATGGAGATATTAGCAAGCAGCTAATGAAAAGAAGGTGAGGCAACAGAGGAGTCAGGTAGAGTATCTGTTCTTGCAGGCAGCCTCATCTACCACAGACAACATGGACAACAAATCAGAGTTGCTTTAGCTCCTGTGGCAGGTCAGTGGTTTAAATACAGTATGGTGTCTGTAGGAGTTGCTGTGTTCTCAGGAAATTCAGTGCTTTCTGGCTAAGGACATTACACTTTTAGGCTCCAATATTGCTGGGGAATAAAGAGAGAATTTCTGTGGAACAGTAACTGTGCAGAAGACCTGACCTTGGCTGTTGATCTGTTACCTGGCTTCACCTTTGTCTCCTATGGCTCATGTGTTTGCTGATGGGGCAGATAAATAAGCATAGCTGTTAATGCATAAACTGAGCACATCTATGTGGGATGATTCAGAGGTGGTTTATGCTGATACCATGTTACCTCTCAAAAGGGGCTATGCTTTAATACACATTTGAACTCTGGCTGTCCAGAGTTTGTCATGTACTATTATATTTACATTCCTGCTTCAGGAAGTAGTAAGATGTCTGTTTATTTGCTGGTGGTTGGGTTTCCAGTTTCTTTGGGGTTTTTTTTGAGATGTTTAGTTTTGTTTGTTTGTTTAAGATTGGAATTTTGCTATTGGATATGAAAGTTGGGGAACTTTACTTGTCTTTTCATATTCCTTTATTCTTGCCATCCATGTCCCCTAGGAGAAATTGATCAGCACAGTATGTTCAGAGCTCTGGTACTACAAGTCATGCAGGTACTTTAATGTATTATTTTTGCCACACTAACTGTAGATCTAGCCAGCAAGGCTGTGGCAGTGTGGTACTGTCCACCAGTTTGGCTTTGAACTAACTAACATGACTACGTACTGGTTTTAGTTGTGGTGCCAGAGGCAGGTATGTGTGCTCCTCTCCTGCAAATATAGCAGTTTCTCAGCGGGACTAATTTGTTCACATAGGGTACACAGCCATGGCAATTGTTTCCATTTCTTCTGGTTTCTGGACAAAGTTTTCAGAAATTTGTTTCTGAGTATGATCCAAGCATGCTCTTTGATAAGTATCTGGCAAGCAGAACACTGCACCGGTATGGCTAATCATCTTCCAATGACCAGTACCAACTTTTGTATCTGAAAGGTGCTGAAACTGATGCACCTTCAATACAAGCAGAGGTTCTTAAGGCTTTCCATACACAGCCTACTATTCATCAGATAGAGAAAACATGTAGCTTTTTCAGTAATGAGGAATTAAAGAGTAGGGTTCTGGCTGGATGAGCTAATTTATAGGAGAAGATAAATGTTTATATAATCAGGTCTTTTCTGTATATTTGGAATATGACATCCTGAGTTTAAATTATTATTCTCCTCATAAAGTCCACATGTGTAGTTTTCCCTGTTGCTTTCCATATCAGCTTTAAAGACATCCATGAGATCAATATTATGTATGAGAGATGAATTTTTTCTAGGTCATTATAAACCAAAGTTGTAGAAATTCCTCTGTGGAAGTCCTTCTGTTCAAGAGTCTTAAGACAGAAGAGGCAGACAAACAAGTTGAATGTTTTGTTAGTATTTGAAAATAGTGTTTACTTTTCAGTACAGACAACAACATCATTTCTTCTTGATTAGCTTTCTGGCTACCTGTATATATTTTTGCAAGGGTTTATTTGTTTTATATAATATTTACTGCTATAGAAATTCAATGTGATTACTTGTATGATGGCAATATGAAGCATACCCATATATCTGAGTTTAACATTGAGGCAGAATTGTGTTCAAAAAAAGCCACAAAGGTGACTGCTTTTGGTAATAAAAACTTCCTTAAGACTTTTAAGAATACTAAATATTTTTTTACTTTATTTTCAGAAATATTTTGAAAGTGCAAACAGTGCAGTGGCTTTTATTAAAATGGTTATAATGTTGACCTTTTTATTGGTTTTTCATACCTCATAACTGACTCCTGGAACAGTGCAGAACACTTCAAAGAGAAAAGGATGAAGAAAAAGTGGGCTTGTAAGTAACTGTAGTTACAAATATTGCCTATCTTTCCAGCATGCTGATTTTTTTTTCTCCCATTGCTAATTCCAGAAGATTAAAGTTTCCTTATCAGTTGGCCTGTTTGATTCTCTAGGGAAATTACAAAGCCTTTTTTAATTTTTTTTTTTTTTTTTTTTGAGAATGATTACTTGTTCAAATACAGTTCAGAGAAGAGAAACAGAATGATTTAATGCACAGACTGGAGTCATGAAAATAGTCACAATGACTGCTATGGATGTTAGTCTCTTTTCACCAAAAACTTCCAGTGGAGTTCTCTAATTGTATGTCTCTATTGTGTCTAGATCAATGACATGTACATGAAGTTTCCTGTTATTTAATTTCATAGTATTTAAACTTTAGAGATGTGGGTTGTGTGTGTGTTTATGGGCACTAAGAAATAAAAATCTGTAATACTTTTGAATGGTTTATTAAAAACATTTGGCTTATTCACCTGGAACCTTTTCCTTCATATTTCAGATACCTGTATCTAAGCTATTCATCCTAGTTTCTCCATATGGTCACTGGGGAAAAAAAAAAAAACATTTTTAGGATGTGAGAAGTCATACTTGAAGGAGATATTAATTTTCACTAACTTCAAAGGGTAACTAAGGTGATCAGCTCATATACATGAAGAAAAATCTCACTGCTGCTTTCAGTTGAAGTAATCTGCTCCCTCTAGCATTCTCATACATTATTGACACCAAGAATGTTAAAAGACTGGCATTGAAGCAAACTGACAGGTACTTGCCTTGAGAGACAGAGAGTAGCTGGATGAGGGAGTAGGAGAAAACAAATTAATTTTGATAAATTTACATGATAAAGCATTGAACAACAAATCCCTGTGTATGAAAACAGAACATTTATGTCCACTTTAATTCATTGCTAGCTTGTTTATGTTTCTGTAATGAACAGTAACACCTTCTTATTGAATTGAATTTTAGTGTCCTTCACTCCTATTTTAAAAAGCAATTCTAAAGCAACTGTACATTTGCAAGAGTGAGATTTATATTTTTTCCATAAATGCACAACAGTGAGATTTGTATTTTTTCCCATAAGTTCCAGTTGCTATTTCAAGCTGTAGGTGTTAGAATGTTAAATGTGATAGCACTGTGTGTTTCAGTATGGTGAGGTTTTTTTGGTTTGATATCTTTTGATATTTATTTGCTGGTTCCTGCCTGTGTCCCATATTTCACATGAGTATTGGTACATTCACATACCTGTCATTACATGTAGATTCCCATGTGCTTCTCAACTTGGCCCTTCCACTGAATAGTACTCCCACAGCTCTTGGTGTGCCTCTACCAGATGTGTGTTAATGAGAGCATTTAACTCAAAAAGACTAAATTTTGCTAGGAGCAAAAGTGAGATCACATGGCTGGATTTCTGCGGCATAAAGGCTGAGGGAGCCAAATTTGTGTCATGGAACACCCAATGTAGCATATGCCACTAGTAAAGAGCACTTCAGACTGTGCTGGGGTCCACAATAATGTGAAGTGGTGGTACATAGGTGTAATGCTATAAACACAGCAACTTGAACCCTGTGCTTTAAAGAAAAGGACGATATATCTCTCCAGGGAAGAGGATGTGCACAGCTGCATGGACTATTGAGCATTGGAGGACTGATTACCTTGTGTTAGAAAGTTGCACTGCCGTGTTGTGGCATGAGTGTTCAGTGTGTGTCAGTGATGATACATGTCAAGTGGTTCAGGGTTTTTTAAAATAAGTATTTTTGTTAGGAAAAATTCCTACAGGTACTGAAACTTGTAGCTTGTGATTTCTGAGCTGAACTTTTTTTATGTAATATTAATCATTTAGATTGCCAGTGGTATGTTCCAGTTTATTTTCAGGAAGTAAATACATTTGCAATGAAGCTATGAAATAAATCTGCATTTTGCTATCTTTTTTTGCCTACGTTTCAATTGTGACTATGGTGTTTATTTTTGTGGTAAGTTTTTGATTCAGGGTTTTGCTATAAGCTAGGAAGAAAACCTGATGGGCCTGGCAGACTATGACTGGGACATACAGAAAGACATTCTTCCTCTTAAGAGTAACAGTTCAAAATCTTGATTCAGCTCAAGTTTATTGATGTTGAACGTGTGTGTCTAAACAAACAAACAAAAAGCAGAACCTGAAGAAAGCAATGGAATACTTAACTAATTAATTCGGTCTCTAAAATGATGACTTATAGAAAGCAGGAGCTATTGTCTCAAATGCTGAGCAATCGTCTCTGCCAAAATCTGATTTTTTACCCAGTGTGCAACAAGCCAATGATGACACACTTAAGAGAGACATTGATTATTTATTTCAGAATTGCACAATCAGTGGTATTGCACAAATTACAATTATCATTTGTGCAATAAATGTTAATTTATTGCACAAATTATAATTATACAATTAATTATTTAATTGATAAATCTCTATTATCAGATAATAGATAATTATCAGAACTTTTTACTATTTATAGAGTTTAGCAAACAAAGGAATTAGTGTTCACTGGCTACAAGTTACATAGTTCTCTTATTAATTGGTATTCTTTTCTTGGTTAATGATTCTCTTGCTTCTCATGCTAACTAGTCCTGTGCTCAGTGTTTCTCTTCTTTGGGGTTGGTGGTCTGCAAGCCAGTGGTCACAATCTCCCCTGTTGGAATTATAATTTACCCAGTCAGAGCTGATTGCAGTACAATCACTGGGTTTGGTTTATTAGTTCCTACTTTATCTTGGGAGTTCTGCCAGTTGTCTATCAGTGGTACATCCTTTTTCCCGAGCTTTGTTAACCTTCCCCGAGGTCTGAGATCACTAAAGCATTTCAAGCCCTAAACCCTAACAAGACAATTCTACCAAGTAATTTGTTTTTCTAACAGCCGGACATCACTTAGAGCTTGCTTGTTAGCTGTTATCTGCTCACAGATTGAATATGCCTTCTTGTTGATTAGGCTTAAAAGCAAAGAGCAAACATCAGAGAACATACTTTCTTAAGAAAATTTTAATATATATTTACATATTTATATATGTTGTTTTGCAACTGTCCTAACCAGTGCTATAGGTGGAATAGAATTATTGAATGGTAATTGGGTGTGAAAGTGAATAATCTATAAAAGATACAACCTGGCTTCCACTCAGTAACTGGTCAAGGAGGAGGCACTGACACCAAAATATCACCTGCTGTCCCAATAACCAGGCTACAGAATGGTACTTTTATGCTCCAGAGAGAATCATAGAATATCCTGTGCTGGAAGGGACCCATAGGGATCATCCAAGTCCAACTCCTGGCCCTGCATGCACAGGGCCATCCCCAAGAGTCACACTGTGTGCCCAAGAATGTTCTCTAAAACACTTCTTGAACTTTGGCAGGCTGCTGCTGTGACCACTTATCTGGGGAGCCTGCTCTAGGGCTCAACCATCCTTTGGCTGAGAAACCTTTTTTCTGATATCCAGCTTAAACTTTCCCTGACACAACTTTACAGCCTCAGGCCATTCCCTTAGATTCTATCACTCTCATCAGAGAAAAGATTAGTGTCTGCCCCTCTGTTTCCCCTTATGAGGAAGTTGCAGACTGCAAGGAGATCTCATCCCCTCAGTCTCCTCCAGGCTGAACAGACTGCTCCTCATACGGCTTCTCCTCTAGACTCCTCACCATCTTCAAAATCTTCCTTTGGACACTCTCTGATACTTATCTTCCTTATATTGTGGCACCCAAAACTGCACACAGTATTCAAGGTGAGGCCACGCCTGTGCAGAACAGAGGGGGGCAATCCCACTGGTGCTGCTGTGCCTGATGTCCCCCAGGACATGCTCGGCCCTCCTGGCTGCCAGGGCACTGCTGACTCACGTTCAATTTGCCATCGGCCAGGACTCCCACGGCCCTTTTACTGCACCAATAAAAAAGGTATCTCACTCTTATTCCTCCTATCAGGGCATTCAAGTTAAAGTGATTTACTGTGTGGAACCTTCACGTGCTTTGCTAGAGAGCAGACTGATCCCTACGGAGCCAGCTCGAGGGAGTCTCGCTGGCAACTAGAGGCTGTCTGCAAAGCTGGTTAACAGAAAGACACTTAGTAACCTCAAAGTTTAAAACTCCTGCTTCAGCATGCTCAAGACCAGTCTGCGCCTGCAGCCAAAATCCCCTCCTACAGAAGAGCTACCAGCGTTTATAAAATAAAGAGGGTTTTTTAAAGGGTTCTCTAAAGGCCCGACTGGCTGCCAAACGTTGCACAGCTTGACGCCCGTTATTGCGGCCCTTCCCGGGAGCGGCCCTTCCCGGGAGCGGCCCTTCCCGGGAGCGCCGGGCGCGGCTGCGGCAGCGGGGTCCGGCTGCCCGGGCCAGCCCGGCTGCCTGCCCTGTCCGCGCTCCCGCCAAGCACGATCCGTCCCCCCGGCAGCCGGGGCGGCTCCGGCCGGCAATCCGGCTCACCGCCGCGCTGCCCCGTCCGCAGGGGAGGGAGCGCGGGCAGGCACCGCCCCACGCCCCGCTCCGCCCCGCCGCCTATTCCCCGGAGAGGCGCCCCGGGACGGGCAGAAGGCCGAGGCCGCAGGAGGGAGCGGAAACCCCGAGGCAGCGGCAGCGCTGGCGAGTGAGTGCCCCGGAGGGCGCCGGGCAGAGCGGGGCGGGGCGGCTGGGCCGGGGCCGGTCCGCCCTCGCCACACGTGGTGCGGCGGGGAAGCGCTGAGGGGAGCGGAGGTGCCGGCTGGGCTGCGGGAGGCCCGGCGGTGGCGGCCGGGGCTCTGCCGGCCGTGCGGCGCTGCGGGGAGAGCCCTGCTGCGGGGAGAGCCCTGCGGGGAGAGCCCTGCTGCGGGGAGAGCCCTGCCGGGAGAGCCCTGCTGCCGGGAGAGCCCTGCTGCGGGGAGAGCCCTGCTGCGGGGAGAGCCCTGCTGCGGGGAGAGCCCTGCTGCGGGGAGAGCCCTGTGGGGAGAGCCCTGCTGCGGGGAGAGCCCTGCTGCGGGGAGAGCCCTGCTGCGGGGAGAGCCCTGCTGCGGGGAGAGCCCTGCTGCGGGGAGAGCCCTGCTGCGGGGAGAGCCCTGCTGCGGGGAGAGCCCTGCTGCCGGGAGAGCCCTGCTGCGGGGAGAGCCCTGCTGCGGGGAGAGCCCTGCTGCGGGGAGAGCCCTGCTGCGGGGAGAGCCCTGTGGGGAGAGCCCTGCTGCGGGGAGAGCCCTGCCGGGAGAGCCCTGCTGCCGGGAGAGCCCTGCCGGGAGCGCCCTGCGGGGAGAGCCCTGCGGGGAGAGCCCTGCTGCCGGGAGAGCCCTGCTGCCGGGAGCGCCCGGCGGGGAGAGCCCTGCTGCGGGGAGAGCCCTGCTGCGAGGAGAGCCCTGCTGCCGGGAGAGCCCTGCTGCGGGGAGAGCCCTGCTGCCGGGAGAGCCCTGCTGCGGGGAGAGCCCTGCGGGGAGAGCCCTGCGGGGAGCGCCCTGCGGGCACGGCCGCGCTCCGACAGCCACGTGGGAGCCGGGCCGGGCCGGCCCTGCCGCGGTGCGGGCCCGGCGGGCGGCTCGGGGCTCCCGGCCGGGACAGCGGTGCCCGTGGGACCGGGGCGCAGCAGCGCCTCGGTGTGCCGGGGCGGCCCGTCGGTGATACAGCCGAGTGCAGGGAGCGCTGGCTCTGGGGCTGCGCCAGCCAAGGTGGCCAGGCACATCCTCCGGACAGAAGTGTTCATTATGATCCAAAAACTCCTTTCAGTAACATACCTTTGCCCTTGTAATGGGTTAGTGATGTGTGTTTGAAGAGCCAATACCTAAACTAGAGGGAAAAGAGAAAGACTTCGGGTGTCACAGATGCAGAGTCTAGCAGAAGCTGCTCCTGCCCACGGTGGGGCTTGAAGAGAGATAGTTTAAGGTTCCTTGCAACCCAGACCATTCCATGACTGGTCCTTATAAGATAACATTTCAGAGCACTTATTTTTTTGCTTGCATTGCTTGGACCAGAATGTTTGGGAGGGTATTTTTTTTGTTTGTTTCAATCTGCCTTGGCTTTTCATTTTGCTATACGTTTGTCCTCCACCTGTTCTGTATCCTTTTCCATTATAGAGTTAAAAAAGTCTTTTTGGGTTTGCGTTAGGGTTCATTTAATTATATCTGTGTTAATTCCAGACAATTAACTTCCTCATTTTATGCTTCAGGTATTTTTAAATTTGCTGCTTCTGTAATTTTTGCTATGCTTTGAAAATATAAAGGTAGCAACTTCTATAGAGCTGAACATACAGTGGCATAACTGTAAATATCTCCATGACCAAGTTATTTCATGTAGAACTCTAAGGAATGGACTTCTTTTATATACACTCTGGCTTAAGTGGGCAGTCAACCTGGACAAGAAATTTCTTGGCAATTAAAGATGTTCATTGTGTGACAAAGGCCATTAAGAGAGGCCTTAAATTTCATATCTCTGAACAAAACATGGGCAAATTTTCATAATTCATCTCCCTTCCTCTTGAGAGAAGTCTTAAAATCTTATACTGTCTCTACAGTAAATTTAACTGACGCTCATCTCCTGCCCTCACTCTATCACAGCTGCCGAAGTCATATGAACACTGACATGTCTTGTTACCTAAGTATAGAACAGCTTTCTGTTGCAATGATTAAATAAATGCTAAACAGAACAGATGTCTTTTTCACTATCTGTCTCAAAACCTGAATTTTCAAAGAGGTTACATGTTAGGCAAAATAAAAAATGGCCTTTCCATGTATTGCTAATGTTTTTAAATCTGTACCCAACCGGTGACAAATAGTAACTACTTGATACGTGCATCACATTTCGTTTTCCTTGGGTTCTTGCAGCCTGTTTGCTCCTCGCTTTCCAAATTAGTGTGGTTTTCTGCCATCAGCTTTGCAAGCAAGTTTCTTTGAGCTTGTTCTGAGTTTATTTTGAGACCACTGGAATACTGAACATAGCTTTGCTCCATCATGGAAGAAAGCATGTCATATTGGTACATGTCATGTCGTCTACTCCTTATAGTTTTTCTTTTTGGTGACTTTATATTGGAGTTTTCTGTTGCTCATTTACTCCTATCACTGCAGGGTCTCCTTTTTATCCTTTAGAAAGGCTTCCCATGTCAGTTCATGCTTTCCTTGGCTGATGTTTGACATGGAAATCTAGGTGCCTCTGGAGATTAGAGGGCACAAGCAAGGCCTGGTTTGCAGCAGATGTCCTGCTGTCTCTGCCACCCACTGTTCTGCTGAGCACAGCTTCTTCCCTTGGAAGTGTCATCTAGCATTGGCTTTAGCCCTGCTCTGAGTGAGAGGCTGGGCTAGGTGACCTTCAAAGGTCCATCCAACCAACATTCCTCCAAGTCTGTCTCTACAGTCTAATAACTCCCAATAGTAACCCAACTGTCTATTTTAAAGGAAGTTTCCTCTTGAAAATTACTTTCATCTGACTGCTCATGTAACCACAGTTTTGCCAGTTCTGCTTCTCTTGTTTATATGGTTGTGGTTTTTTGGGGGGAACTTCAGGGAAATGAAGTTATGTGACTGCCTGATCTACATTGTGAATGTTCAAGTGTAAGTGCAGGCGCAAAGGTATAGTCACAGGGGTGTCACGGAGTGAAAAAAGAGAGTAAATTCCAGAGTTACATTGTGACACTTACCTTCTGCTGCTAGCTCTGATACGCTTTTACTCTCTAATGGATTAGCCAAATTATTTTTCTGTGTAATCATGAATGCTATTAATAGTTGCTGTTGGTAGAAGAAAAAGACACTACATTTCACTGTAATTTTTGTCATTTTTGGAGCAATGCATTTTTCTATTCCTATTCAAGTCTTCATGTATGTTTCTCACACTCTAAAAGTTCTTTGAACTTGAACCAGGTCAAATAATTTTCATAATGCTTTTGATTTAAATAGATTTTAATGTGAAACTTAAATGACATTTTAAGTGACATGAACTGCTTAAGCAGAGAGCATGTGCTGAAACAGAACACGTTTTCTATATGAACTGATGCTACCTTTTGTTTTCTCATCTTTCATAGATTTTTTGCAGTATTCTGAGAGAAAGGGTAAGTATTACATAGATAATTGAGTAAGAGAGAGGGGAAATGGATGGACCCATCCATGTAATTGAGTTAGCAAATGTAATATCCCTTTTCATTCTGTCTCTCCAAAGAGTATGTTTAATACTTTTTTTCTTTAGAAATTGACCTATTCAAGCAGTAGTAAATCACTGTTCTTAGGCCAGAATCTGTAGCTATCCAGGATTTTCTGTTCTTTTTCATTGCAAAGTTCTAATTACATTTTATGGACCGTGTCAGATACTGCTCTCTTTTCCCCACTTCCAATTAATGTTAAAGAAGGATGGGCTGTACCAGGATAATATCATGTCCTATTGATTTACCATTATGGTATTGTTGAAGAATGGCCTTTACATTAAGATTCTTGGCTACTGTGATTTCTGGAAGTGTGTCAGCTATTCGCTCTTAACATCTTGAGAAAACATTCGATATCGCTGTCACTCCTGATTTCTCTGTCTTACAAGACACCTCTTTTCCTTTGAAATTACCTACATAACCACCTCTCTCTGCAGTGATTTGACTGTAATTGCTCATGACCTTTACTAACAGCCAGAGTTACCATTGTATTGCTGGCATTCTGACAGAACTTCTTGTTCACGTAGAATTGCTTTGTCTCATCCTTTCCCTCAAGCACTCCTTTTTTTCCAGTGCTGTGGGTTGCTACTAAATGCAAGAGAGATCACCCCGCCTGTGCCGGCCTTCAGCTTTATGAGAGTAGCTGTATTAGAACAATGCTGCAATTTGAAAAATTTGTGCTATCAAATAATACCAGAGTAACTGCAAGTCTCTTTATCTTCTTTCTCTCACCTCATTTTGTCTAGCCTGATGCAGCCCACAACTTTTATCACAACAAAATTCAGGTTGGAAAGGATGTGGGGAGTTATTCGTCCAGCCTCCTTACTCAGTGCAAGGTTATTTGTGTGGCCAAACCAGGTTGCTCAATGTTTTATCCAACATGTCTTGAAAACCTATATAGAGACTACACAACACCTCTGGGCAGCTTGCTTGAATTTTTGTCTGTATCATGAGAGCCCTTTTCCTTGCATGAAGATGAGACCTCTCTTATTTTGGTTTATACCTGTTGCTTTTCAACTCTGACATACACTGCTGTGAAGACCCTGGCTGTGTTTCCTGGATAACCACGGGTATGGGAAGACGGCTGTTTAGTCAATCAAAAGCCATCTCTTCTCAAGTTGAAAAGGCTGCTTCCTGAGCTGCTTTTCACAAGGCAAGTACTCTTGCCCCATGACTGAATGCACTGCAGTTTATCCATATTTTGGGCCCCAAAGCAGATGCAATATTGTAGGTATGGTCTAGTGAGTGTCAAGTAAAGGGAGATTGTCACTCCCCATAATCTGCTGGTTGTGTTCCCATTATTACAGTGCAGGGTGCTTGCCGCCTTGGCTGCTTGCTTTGTTCAGCAAGGAGTCCTAAGGTAAAGATGTGTAAGATGAATCATTGAGATGTCAGAGGAAACATGGATCCCAAACAGTATCATCTTGACTGCTGTACTGCACTTCTGGCTGAGTCTTGGCTCCAACAGCAAGTCAGGGTTGTAGCCCTCCTTTTACTGAAGAAGCAGATGCTGGTAGTAATTTCTCATCATGTGTCTAGAAGTTTTGCTCTTTACTTAGTATTCCAGAAGTGTTAGGAATAGTTGTTAGCATTATGTTACTTCGTGGTAAAAAAATTGTACAGAGTTTCAGTAGTGTTTTTGAATGTTAGTATAAAAGACTTCTCTCTTCTCCAAAATATCCTTTTTACACCTGATCTAGACTCAAATCTTGTATAGTTTCTCTTTTATATCTCTCCATATCTGGGCCTGTTTAACCTGGAGAAGAGACATCTAGAAGAGAGGACCTCATCAGTGTCTGTAAGTATTGAAGGGAGGGTGCCAAAAGGATGGAGCCAGGTTCTGCTCAGTGCTGCCAAGCAGTAGGACGAGAGGAAATGGGTGAAGGCTGATGCACAGGAAGTTTCACCCAAATGTAAGGATGAATTTCATTACTGTGCAGGTGACCAAGCACTGGAACAGATTGACCAGCGAGGTTGTGGAGTCTCCCTTACTTGGGGTACTTGAAAACTTAGGATAAGCCTACTTGAGCAGGGAGGTGAGACCTGTAACCCACTGTGGTCCCTTCCAACTTGACTCATTCTCTGATATCCTGGAATTCATCCTGTACGTCTGCTGCCACCTTTGCATCTCAAGTACTAAATGTTGTCTATGCATGTTGTGAAATATATCAAGTTTGTACATTTTGCCTTCTTGTGGGCAGGCAGGTTTGTGTGCAGGACTTTAAATAACTAAGGTCTTATTGTTTCTGCTGACACATGGTACTGATAAAAAGCATGAATTTGTACCTCAGCACTGCCCCCTTCTTTAGTCTGCTTCCCAAAATGACAGACTTGATGACTGAAATGTTGAGTTTCATTTGTAGTTGCTGACAAGAGATGCACTTCACATCTCTTTACACCAAATGGTGAAGCCTGAGTGACTAGCCTAGATTCTGAGCTGCAGGAAATTTAATCAAGGTGAATGCTACCCTCTGGCTCATTGGAGGCTATTAATAGTGTTCTTTCTGAGTCCATTTAATTGAGCCCAAGTGTTTGTTGTTTAATTTGCACATTAAACTAGGCTAGGGTATGGACACTGAATTTTACCATTAAAATCAGTATGTCATTTTAATAGCCTATGAATTCTGTTCACTGCAAGTTCTGTAAACACCAGTTTTATTCTTGGTTGGATCTCAGAATATGTGAATTTCTCTAGAAATCAAAGGTAACAAGTTAGATCCTTTTTTCCATCAGGAGAAGCTCAGTCTGCATATACAGTAGTACTGGAAGGTTGAAGAAAAATAGAAACAAACCAATTTTCTTCAAAACACTGCTGACAAAAATTTCCTTGGAAGTGAGACTATAAATAGTGAGTGAGAATTAAGGGTCTTGTTTTGGTTTTCTGTTGAAGGAATGATGTTTGCAGTGGTTTTGAATGACAGGTAGATCTAGTGATGTCCTTCTACCTAACTCTTGCCTCCCTTTTGTGATGACATTCTTTTGGCCTCTGTTTTTATGTATTTTCCTCTGCTTAAGGGATAACAAAATCTGAATGAGTGCTGGAATATGTAGTTGTTGGGGGGATTTAGCTAACCCACCTCACCTGGACTGCAAGGACATTATTCTACAATGGTTCTTGTTAGTGTTTTAATTTGAGGAAAAAGGGAAATTCCTTCATGGGTTTTGTGAAAACCTCATGGAAAAAAAAGGGGAAATGTTAGGAGTCTAGAGAAGGAGCTTAACACAAAATTCCATAGTAACAAATTTAAGAGGAAATTACTAGATTCAGATTTTTTATCTCAGCAATCACAAGATAGGACTAGTTGAGAGAGAGGCTCGCCAAAATATGTGAGTAGAAGAACAAGAGTTTTTCAGTAATAGTAGTTTTGTGCAGATGATCAGATGAGGGATGGACAAAAATATACTTGCCAGGATTGTCAGCTGAGATGTGATGGTCCTGGATCTGTTGACTGGAATAGAAGGAGGATAATAGGTATTAATTTCATTATTCCCCTGATTGCATACCTGCACAGATGCTCAAGGGAAACTGTGGCTTAAAGAACATCTTAGGCCCAGACTTAATTCTGGCAAAATAAGAATTCTGAAGAGGATGGGACAGGCCTACAGAGGCTAGGAAATTGAGGGGGAAAGATTGCTAAGAATTACTGTGTAGAAAACATAATCTCAGAATGAATGTCATCTTTCAGGTATGTTTGAGTGTATATCAATTGCTGTTGGTCTTCTTTGAGGCAGTTTTTGGTGAAGCCATCAAAACTTAGATTTTCTGTGGAATGAGTAAGTAGGAATCTGAGCTCAGTGTTCCAGAATGCTTTCACTGAGAGGAGATGGAGTACAGTGCACCTATTGGAGTGTGGCTTCATGTACTGTGAAGCAGTGTTTCAAAAGTCTGGTGCTGCTTGTGAGGTGCAGAGATCAAGCTTGGTGAGTATTAGGATGGGATATGGGCGTAGGAGAGCAACTAAATTTAATTTTGATGAGATTGTGCTGACCCTGCACTGCATTACTAAAATGTATAAATAACTGAGAAACTATATGAGTGGAGAGGAATGTTTCAACACTGTTTATGGACTGGAGCCCCTGGCTTGATTTTGCCTTAGCTGAAAATTACATAGGAAGTAAATCCCAACAGGATGCTTACCTTGCACATAGACTTTTCACACATCAAACCACTAACCTGCTCCAAGGCTGCAGTCCTTGCTGTAATGTAGTTCAAATATACCTGCTATGAAAACTTACAGGATATGAATACAGCCACAGGCCAAATCTTACTGAAGCTTTCTGAAGCTCATTTCAAACATGGTAAGTAACACAAAGTTACATACTTAGGAACTGTCTGGCTGGGGAGAGTGCCCAAAGGGAAGCTGATATGAAGGGCTCAGAAAGAAGAATCTCTGCTTTCTATGGACTCTGTAGATAGAAACAGTTCTCTTAACTGTTATCTCTAGCAGGGGTCAGATTCAAGAGAGAGTGAGCATAAAAGAAAATCAACCTTTAAAAGATTTAATTTATATTACAGGTTAACAATTTGTTTCTTCGGATTCAACTGTCCTAAGGTAGTGGGCCTTACTTCATTATTTGGGTTCCAGGCAAAATTAATGTCTCAGTAAGGTGAATATGTAAGTGGTTACGGGAAGCCTCAGGAAACCTGCTTAACAGAAACAAAACATCTTTGAGAAGACAAGCAGGTGAGCAGAGAAAGAAAAGGATTTGATAGTGGTTTTTCCATCTTTCTAATACGAGACTTCTTACTGAGATATACTGACTGGCTGGTTATTCCTCTCCCTCCTTCTTGTTTATATTTACCTTTATTTATCTTGTCAAAATACCAAGAAATTTACGTCAAAATATATCTGGATCCATCTGTTCATTTAGTCTGTTCTTTTACTGCTAGTAGTTATTATATCTTTTAATTAAGTAGGCTTAGTGACAGTTTACTATATTAATGGAGGACATCAAGTATCTTTCATTTTGTACAGGAGGAACTTAAAAATTTTCTTAATTTCTGTATAACAAAATAATGCTCTTTAATTTGTCATAATGTAGTGTATATGTCTTAACCTGTAACTTCTGTTTCGTTATTGGTTTAGGTGGAAACTCAAATCGGGTTCTGTATTTTAGCTATCTTTACAAGAGGTTTTTTATCATTGCAGTCTTACTGTGAATGCAGGACACTGACATGCAGATCCAGTTCAGTTTTGAATTTTGTAAAGTGTAGTTATTCTTTTGATATAATGACTTTGTGCTCTCAATCTTATGACAGACTGAGAAAATTATCAAGTCCATGACTTTTCAGTTCTAGATTTGTCAAACAGTTTTGGGGCGCTTTTTCTGGGGAGATTTTGAGATTGACCATCAGTGTTGTTACAACCAGGTTTTAAGCGGAGTCTGGAGAGTGATGTGGCAGACACAAGAGCTGGTAGGTACAATACTAGAAGGAAGGAACAGATGACATTGCCTTTAGGATAATTTGTCTTTCATTACCCTCCTGCCACATCAGGTAGTTTGGTTTGACATTAGATTGGTCAAAATTATTGGGCTAATTTTTGAGATTCTGTATGGAATGGATTATTTATTTGACATTTGCCCCACCCCTTTGTGCCAGCCCATTAAACCATCAGCACAACTCCATTATCAACTGAGTTTTTACTTTAGGTAGTAGTGATGCTTCAGGAGTTTAATGAGGGAAGAGCATTAGGAAATATTTTCAGTTACAGTAGAACAGTCTCTCTTAAGCTTGATGATTTTCATCTCTTAATGGGAATAAACTCCCCAGTAATCTTCTACTTTTGTGATCTGTAAACACTCTGCAGTACTAACAACACGCATAATTTAGTGTTTACTTAGACAGCTCTGGTTGGATCCCAACTCTCATTATTTCTGTCTTGTGGGCAAAGCTGCTGCAGATGCAGCTTTTGTAGCATGTTTTCTGAGCTATCACAATACAATCACTTAGCTATCTATGAAATGTGCACTAACTTGTTCTTTTTGATGAAACCCGTGACACTGCTGTGGATTATACTCATATGTATGTGCAGTAGTTTACCTGTGAATCTCATATGCAGTGGGTAAACAAATGTGTGTGTAAGGTTGTTTATTGTATGTCTAGAAAAATAGCAGTGTCTCTTATCTACAATTGTCACATCAGCAGCTTAGAGGAAAACTACGTGAGGGTATAGATTTTTAGTGGTACCATATCAAAGTGGTGTATCTCACCAGCATGCTATCAATAGAACACATAAAACCTATTTGCCTATAAACAAAATATAAGTCATATTTTCTAAATCTTTATTACATAGCAGTTATTTAAAAACTATTTCAGATTAAAATCTGTCATATCTGTGATCTAAAAACAGTTTTTGAGATTAAAAATAGACACAACCAGGAGAAGGGTTATTTTGTAGACTCAGATTTATAGTGGCCTTTATAATATGTAAGCTAGGATGGCTTTCTTGGAAGCCTCAAGGCACAAGTGTGTGTAGCTTCCTACCTGGGGAGCAGAAGTTTCAGAGTGGGAGTGGTACCAGGGAGCTGTGCATCTGTTCTTGAGGCTGTGGTGTCAGAGGCTTTGGTTGTTCAGGCACTTTGCTTTCTTTCGGTGCTTTTATCAGCCAAAGATGTACAACTGCACTGCTCTGCCTTTGAGACAGCCATACCTTGCTTGTACCAGATCCAACCAAAGCCAGCTGCAGGACTAACATCAGTCTTCAGCCTGTCTGAGTTCAAGAAGCATTTGGGCAAAGCTCTCAGGCATGTGGTGTGATTGTTGGGGTGTCCTGTGAAGGGCCAGGAGTTCTACATGGGATCCTTATTAACACCTTCCAATTCAGCATATTCTATGATTTTGTGATCTCCTAGGAAGTAGAAAAATTAGATTCATGCCCTCTTTAACCCTTGTCCCATTTGGTCTTGTTTGGCCTCTTGAAGCTCGATCACAGTGCAGAAAGCAATGCAAGATTCATGGGGTCAGAAAGCACTCAGTTTAGCACCTCAGAATTGTATCTCTGAGTGTATTTAGGAGGCACTGCATGGAGTAAGAAGGGGTGAGAGTCCAACATTTCATTTGCTTTTCAGGGTGATTACTATTTGACAAAGTAAATCAAGTAATTGCAAAATGTTCTGTCTCTAAAGAGGCAGGGAGTGGGATGTATACTAGAAACCTCTCCTTGAGGTAGCGAGAATCTACTGACTAGAACTCAGAATTGGCCTCATGCAGTCTTCATGAGTGCAGTGTTCCTTTCCATGTATAGCACGTGATTCAAACTGCTTCTTATGTTTACTTTTAAAGGAGGGCTAAGAGATTGTCTCATCCAGTTCCTTGGCAAAAGGCAAGTTTTGCAGCAGTAGTGTTATTTCTGACAGAAGTTTGCTGTCTATCTGTTGAGGATAGGTAGTAGTGAAGGATTCCTAACTTTGATAGTTATCTACACTCTTCCTAGGTACCCTGCTTATCAGGAGGTGGATAGGCTTTCTAATGTACATCTTCAGAATTTGAGCTTATTGGATCTTCTGTTAAAGCAGATGTGGAAAGAAGCTTACAGCCTCTTTCTCTTCCAGTATGATTTCATATTCTTAAAAGCAGGATGCTATTTTCTCTAGAATAAGTGATCACAGTACAGGCTCTTTATTTTTGTTGTTTTCTTCTGTAAGTTTTGGTTTCCTGACCTGTGATTGCTCTCTGTTCAGCTGATCATGGTTCTTTACATGTAGTACTCAAAGCTGGGCATACTATTCAATTTGTGGCTGGATTAGAGCAGGATATTTTTTCCAGTCCTATCAGGTTGTTGACTCATGTTGACTTCCTGATCATTGTAAATGCCAAATTTCTTTTTGTGGAAATGCTGTTACACCAGTCTTTCCCCAGATTTTGTTTATGTGGTTGATTATCCCTGGCTTAATACAGAGAACTTCGTTCTAGCCTTACCTGAACGGCTGCTGCAGAGCAGCAATCATGCAGGGACTTGTGACTGTCTCATGAGCCTTGTGCACATCATTCAGTATTTTCATTATTGGTGCTTCCCTGCTACAGGAATGAACATAACAAATCCTGAGCATATGTCCAGTTTGAGATTAACCTTTGATAAATATTAGCTAGTCTTTCTAAACAGTTTTGGAGTTTGATTTTTTTGGGGGAAGGTTGTTTTTTTGTTGTTGTTTTTGTCTAAATACTAACAGTTCTTGTTAAATCATGTTTTTCTAGTTTGCTTGTGCGCATATCATGAGCATTGTTGGTGCCAAAAGTTCTACCAAGATGAAGATAAAGTAACTATTATGGATCAAGATAGATGATTTCTTTTCAGCATCTTACCAGGGGTAGAGATGCCTCTGTGTGCATTCTAAATATTAGGTTTTATTATTAAAAGGTCTTCATCCCTTCTTTCTTCAGTAGGAGCTGACATTGGAAATAGTGTGTATCTCCACTCAGGTGGGGTCCCCTAGGTCTGCCTGGGCAGTCTTTTGTGGTGGAGGACACATCAGGCCACACTGCTGAGCAGCTCCAGATAAACCTCTGTGACCTGAGTATTACTTTACCAGTTACCCTTCTGCTCCTGTGCATATAAGCACATTCTGAGTCATGACCCCTGAATACTTGTATCTTTTGGGAGAAAAGGGTCCTGTAAGATCTTTTTTATAATTATTATTTTTCCCTTTTAAAAAGGAATAATGGGCTAAGGAGTCCTAAAATAATTAACACCTTGTTTTGCAGAAAACTACTGGTGTTTGTTTTTAGTTTGTTTGTTTGTTTTTTTTATTTGGGGGGATTTTGTTCTGAAATGCTGAAGCGAACAAGTGGTGGTGTTGTAATAAATAAAACTTGCCTGTAAAACCTGTATAACTTGGTTAACCTACAGACTTAGGCTGTCTCTTAACATAAATTACTAACTTATGTTAACATCTTTTTAAATCAAGCATTGAGGAGAAGAGCTGCTTTTTCTTAATGACTTGCATCTCTTTTCCCAGGCTTAAGCTTTTTTCCTGCTTTTCATGACTGCTTTATTCTTTATATGGGTTGATGTTATTTGATACCATTATTCAAGGTTGTATTGCTCACCTATCTTCCTTTTAGTGGATTTGGAAGCCTATCATGAGAAAGTTGGCCCCACAGATCAGTTTAGAGGTAGTAAATGCCTTGCAGACACATAGGGATCTCTCTAAACATTTTCTGTGGATCCTAGAAATGCACTCACCTGAAAATAATTCCTGTATCAGGGTTAGCTTTCTGTTCTAGCTTTAAAATCCACAATGATTGCACTAAAACCTGAAAACTTGCACCTATGGAAGTGCTTCTATCTTAACTGAAAAAGTACTGAAAGACAATACGACTTCGGAAAAGTCTGCTGCAGGAAACTCATGCATAAGTAGTGGAAGTGTCAGTCTAAGTTTTTACAAAATTAATTATAAATATCTTGATCATATCTTCCTATGTTTGCTGATACAGAATTTTCTGCCAAAATAGCGACTTCTAAACATTTTGATTCTGAAATACTGCATTTGTATGTTATAATACAGTATTTTCCATCTTTCTTGTATAACAAGCTTACAACTTTTTTTTCCCCAAGAGTTCAGGATTCTTTCACTGATGTATTTGAAATGCTATATTAAAGGAAAAATGTAACACAACTTAAATCTTATACCAGTTAATCTAACTGCCAGCCATAATTCATTTGGACTTTGGAATAAACATCAAAAGGTCAGAAACTTTCATTTTCTTGTGCCCATTATCTAAAGATTAGAGCAAATAAATGTGTGCACTTTCTCATTAAAAAAATACAGGGTCACCAGTTCTGACTCTTTTCATTTCCCTTCAATTTGTCAATTTTCTATCAGCTCAGTTTTGCTGATAGAGTGGAAAGAAGGAGACACTGAAATTAATTACATCTTCTTTGATATTTAACTTTTTATTTAGTGTCTTGGGGAGCTCCAAGCAATAATCAATCGCTCCCCTCTATCTATTCTCAGGGAAACTGTTAATAATAACCAATGAATACAGCCCCAGAGTGGACAGGAAGGTCTTGATTAGCCCCTACAAAAACTGATTGAAATTAGCAAAACTGTAGTGTAGTGGAAATCACCAGATAAATTGTTTTTGCAAAAAACAGGTTTAAGATTTAGCTTGCTCAAAATACTGAAATACAGCAAAATTTTCACTTTGTTCAGGCTTTTTTTGACCTTAGATGAAGGCTTTTAGATACCTTGAGCCTCATTTTTAAAATGACCTGCCGTGGTCAGTTAACTGATAATGTATCAATCAACAACAACAACAACAAAAAAATCTGTGTGCATTGTTTGCCATAATTTTCTGCAATTCCACTTCCCTTGAAGTATTACTGCCCTAAAATCAAAGTGCACACACACACGCACACACGACTGCAGAACGTTTTAGAAATATATGGTGTTATTCTGGTGACACCAGGTGTTGAAAGTAAAAAATGTAATGCATTGTGTATTCAGAACCATGCCTTTACTAATTGATAGTTATTGTGGGGTAAACGGTGAGCTACTGAGGGTTTGTAATTTGCCAATCATTTATCTGTTTTGAAAGAAATGTTCATATGCTGAATGTCAAAAGTTATTTGATCATTACCTGTCTTTTTAAGTCCTTTCAAAAAGACAAAATGTATAATTTTTCTTTCTGTGTTTTAAGTATTACGCTGTTTCTTATTTTACATCTGGCTCTCTAATTATATTATTTAACTTTTCCTCAGTTAATTAGCATCACTGAGTGTTTGCTTAAGGAATGCAGAAGTGAAATTAACTGAGATTTCCAGATGTCCCTAGATACTGTCAAGTCTAGGAGAAATGCTGTTCAGAATAATAACATTATTCCTGTTTGTGGGCATTGGGAGTTGCCTGAGTCTGCTGTAATGCACAGTATTTGCTTGGGGAGAGTGGCACTGGGAGGGCACTGCTTGATTTGTTCAAGAACTGAAATGTAACTTCCAATGGCCAAGTTGGACTAAGAAGTTATTTAATAATGTTTTGTGCATTTTCAGTATTCTGTGAATAATGCTTATCTTTACTATTTTTCAGGTAGCATCATTTTAACTCCAAAAATACACTTTTTGGTTAATCTGTAAAAATCATCCCTTCTTATTCCAGTTTGTCATTGTCAGATGGATTTGGTATGAGGGTGTACCAGTGTTCATCCAGAACTACTTCTTGAAACTCCCAAGCTGTATATGCTATAAGCCAAGACTTTTCAGTGCAAGCACTCTGTTTTTAAAAGTGTGGTGCTGCTTGTATTTGCTGGAGGCTGTTCTCTTTATTTGTAGCATAAAAATAAATAAGTGGTGCTTGTCAATTTATTTTACTAGGAGCAAAGTTGCTGACAGGAAGAGTTGTTGGTTTTTACATTGTGTATCAGTTTGTGCTGAGAGATGTGTGTTGAAAATGTCTTCTGATCCCAGTGCAAGATTAAACTTTTCACTTAGAAGGATAGAGAAGTCTTGGGATTTACTGTTGCCTGTCCTGCCTATCCTGTTCACTCACACTGAAATTTGAAAAAGCAATAGGGAGTGAATTGGAGGATGCTCTACATACTACTGGATATTTGGGATCTATCTGTAAAGGTGGGATCCCAATAAAATAGCAGCATGTATGAATTGTTTCCTTATTTCCACAGCATACCCTGAAAAAGCAGGAATATAGTGATCTATTGTCACTTATGCCTCATGTCCCATGGTATGGACAGGGGACAGTGGGAGTTTCCGTTTCCATGCTGAGCT